>NC_052340.1:17331005-17931005 GCF_016432855.1 Salvelinus namaycush | reverse complement strand
GGTGGTGACCACAGACCACTTCTCAGTTCCTATGCTTCCTGGCTGTTGTTTTGGTCACTTTTGAATGCTGGCGGTGCTTTCACTCTAGTAGTAGCATGAGACGGAGTCTACAACCCACACAAGTGGCTCAGGTAGTGCAGCTCATCCAGGATGACACATCAATGCGAGCTGTGGCAAGAAGGTTTGCTGTGTCTGTCAGCGTAGTGTCCAGAGCATGGAGGCGCTACCAGGAGACAGGCCAGTACATCAGGAGACATGGAGGAGGCTGTAGGAGGAGCAGCAGGACCGCTACCCAGCAGCAGGACCGCTACCTCCGCCTTTGTGCAAGGAGGAGCACTGCCAGAGCCCTGCAAAATGACCTCCAGCAGGCCACAAATGTGCATGTGTCTGCTCAAACGGTCAGAAACAGACTCCATGAGGGTGGTATGAGGGCCCGACGTCCACAGGTGGGGGTTGTGCTTACAGCCCAACACCGTGCAGGACGTTTGGCATTTGCCAGAGAACACCAAGATTGGCAAATTCGCCACTGGCGCCCTGTGCTCTTCACAGATGAAAGCAGGTTCACACTGAGCACATGTGACAGACGCGACAGAGTCTGGAGACGCCGTGGAGAACGTTCTGCTGCCTGCAACATCCTCCAGCATGACCGGTTTGGCGGTGGGTCAGTCATGGTGTGGGGTGGCATTTCTTTGTGGGGCCGCACAGCCCTCCATGTGCTCGCCAGAGGTAGCCTGACTGCCATTAGGTACCGAGATGAGATCCTCAGACCCCTTGTGAGACCATATGCTGACACATGCACATTTGTGGCCTGCTGGAGGTCATTTTGCAGGGCTCTGGTAGTGCTCCTCCTGATCCTCCTTGCACAAAGGCGGAGGTAGCGGTCCTGCTGCTGGGTTGTTGCCCACCTACGGCCTCCTCCACGTCTCCTGGTAGCGCCTCCATGCTCTGGACACTACGCTGACAGACACAGCAAACCTTCTTGCCACAGCTCGCATTGATGTGCCATCCTGGATGAGCTGCACTACCTGAGCCACTTGTGTGGGTTGTAGACTCCGTCTCATGCTACCACTAGAGTGAAAGCACCGCCAGCATTCAAAAGTGACCAAAACAACAGCCAGGAAGCATAGGAACTGAGAAGTGGTCTGTGGTCACCACCTGCAGAACCACTCCTTTATTGGGGGTGTCTTGCTAATTGCCTATAATTTCCACCTTTTGTCTATACCATTTGCACAACAGCATGTGAAATGTATTGTCAATCAGTGTTGCTTCCTACGTGGACAGTTTGATTTCACAGAAGTGTGATTGACTTGGAGTTACATTGTGTTGTTTAAGTGTTCCCTTTATTTTTTTGAGCAGTGTGTATATATATATATATATATATATATATATATGAGTGTTCATGAATAACCATTCACTTACCAGGAAGTCATTGCCAAGGCGATATTCTCCCACTCCATAATTGTAGGTCAGCTCAGCCACAAAGTGATCATCCTCTGGACCAAAGCCGACCATTGTCTTGCTCCATTTTCCATCATAAGGGCTGAACACACACAAGCAAGTAGGGCATCATATGAGAGAGACCGTGACTATTGTTACACAACAAGCAATTCAAACATTACATTTTCACAAGAGGTGTTGGTTGAACAGTAAAGTTGACAGCCTGCCTACCCATTACAAGTGGCCTTGCATCCCTCTTCAAACTCTTCATGACGCAAAATCTGAAATCAAATTAATGATTTTGACATTTTGGCAAAACAGTGATCTAGTCCCCAATATCACATGAGTTTACAGCACTATGAACACCATTGAAGCACAAATCATAACAAACGAAAGAAACAAATTAAATGTGGCGCAGCGGTCTAAGGCACTGCATCCCAGTGCAAGAGGCGTCACTAGAGTCTCTGGTTCGACTCCAAGGTGTATACATCCGTTCATGATTGGGAGTCCCATAGGGCGGCGCACAATTGGCACAGAGTCGTCCGGGTTTGGCCGTCATTGTAAATAAGAATTTGTTCTTAAGTGACTTGCCTAGATAAATAAAGGTAAACATAAAACGGTGGTACACTCTGTGCAAGTGAAATCTATTGGTCACATGTTTGAGGATGTTCTACGAAAGAGCTGGAAATGTACCTTCATGCCTAGCACATCTCGGTAAAAGGTGGCCGTTTTGCTTCTGTCACCCACTTTGAAAACGAAATGCAAGGCTCGCCTCAAAGCCATGATATCCCAGGTGAGTTTGCTGTGTACTTACTGTACGATTATTTTTCACGCTCTGTTTGTCTACGTCGAATGAGGAACCTTGCAATCGATTGCTCTGGTATCGATTCTATGGAAGACAACGTTTTTCGGTACAGATAAAATGATTTGCCGCTCAATCGCAGATCAAATCTATCTCAAGATAACGAGGAGTATTTAAATTAAAAGTTAAGCATATAATATTGTTTTACAGATCAGTATTACCAACATAAATCAGTATTACCAACATAAAACACGTTTTACTTGGATTACCCCCCATTTTTTATGGAATAAACCAACCAATCGTCATGCCACTGTTTAACGTTTCCACGCCCTCTTCGAGAAGATGGTGACGTCCATGAGAGGCATCTTCTTACAGCAAAACAAAGTCATATTATGAAAAAAGGCAACGACTGTATCGTAGATTCAAAAAGATACGTGCGAGTATTGAAAATGAGACCTGTGAAGGTGTTGTATCCTGATAGTGAGACGACATTTCCAACATCGAAACAGAGGTCAGATCAAATCGGCACAAGACGTCTCAGACAGTTGTGTCCAAAATGAGGGAGTCCACTGTCAACGACCATTTAAAAATTGAGACCACGGATCGTGTTTTCAGCATGTCATGGAGTGCCAGAAATGGCAAAGCATCCTCAGCGCCGGGAACATACAACCAATCTGAAGGACCAACTAGGTGGCCTCAAATTCGAAAGGATCGTACCTGGTGACAAAAGATTGGCGTAAGTCTCTGTTCATGTTGGCTATCGACCCTATGTTAGATAATTGAGTGAATATATCCGCTTTCATTATAGTGGCTAGTAGAGGTTTAATAACTACGGTCTGTGATGTATGTTTGCATGTAGACTTTGTATGATAGTTGACGTTCAGTCCAGATAGCAGGCTATGTATCTGACCTCTTCTATCCTCTCGCCATCTCCCAGGAGGGTGGTGAGTGTGGCTCGCTCCAGGACGTTTCGGGAGCACCAGGGTAAGATCCTGCTGGAGGGGAGACATCTGATCTGCAATGCACTGGCTGCTGGTGCCAACCCCCAGATGGTGTTCTTCAGTTCTGTGGACACACTTTGTGAGCTCCCCTTGGACAAACTGAAGAGGGCCACTCTGGTTAAAGTCAAGTTTGAGGACATCAAGATCTGGTCTGACCTATGTAGCGCCAAAGGGAGTGATAGGTATGCTAGGGTGTATGATTTTGAAGTTGTTCTATACTCTACTGTATATTGAGAATAAGTACTGTATATTGACAATACTTTCCCCTTGTAGCCATATTTTCTCAGCCAGACCCATCCCAGCTGACATTCCCTCAGGACCAGCGTGGTCAGTCTGTGCCACTGTCCCTGATCTGTGACAACGTGCAGGACCCTGGGCACCATCCTGCACTGTGCTGTCGCTGCAGGCTGCCACAATGTCCTGCTCACCAAGGGTATGTCATGATGATAAACTGGGGATGGGCATAATCCAACTTATAGAAATGTTACACCCTATTCAAGTCAATGATGCTATATTGGGTGGACTGGTGGCCATTTTGAGTGCACCCATAGGAGCTGATAGTGAGGAATTAGTGTGTGAACCTGTGCACTACTATGGATGGTTCTTTCACTAAGTATCTTGTGTATGTCTCTTTTCACAGGCTGTGTGGATGCTTGGGAACCTAAGGTGCTGCGAGCAGCGATGGGTGCCCATTTCCGCCTTCGTCTTCCCCAGCTTGGACTGGGACGACATTCAAAACCAGCTGCCAAAGTCTGTGACTGTCCAGGTGGCAGACAACTGCAGCAGCTATGAGAGAGAAATAGCTGAGAACATGGAAGCAAACCAGTCCAACAAACCTTCAAAGGCAGGGGACTTTGGATGGGTGAGTAGCAGGCCTAATTGTAAAGACATGCACTATGAGGAATATCAATCAGATTCCAAACTGTCACTTCCAAGAGCGGAGACCAGGTTGTACCATGAAGGCTGGGCTTGGGAACACAGGCCTTGTGATTGGTGGAGAGACTCATGGACTGAGTCTGGAAGCCGTCCAATTGGCTGAGAGAACTGCCAGTCAAAGACTGTTCATCCCTGTGGTCCCTGGAGTGTACAGTCAACTCAGCCATGGCAGCCAGCATCCTCCTGTTTGAAGGCAGCTGTTAAACCTAATGGCGACATCTTGGAGGAAAGCTTAATCTAAAGTGCAATTTCCATGATTTTTCTGGAAGCCATTTTGAGTGTAACGGACATGTTATTCCTGGTGTCACTTTTTCTAGACTACACAACACCTCTTCACTGTACCTCATGTCAGACTGACTCATATGGATGGATTTAATTTCCATATTCAAATCGGCTAATAAAAGTGAAATAAAATCAGCGTTTGGCTGAAAATGACAATTTCCACGATGTGAAATGTGTTCTTTCCGGTCTGCCTATTTACTCAATTATATCTTCCAATTCCTGCCAGTGTGGCTTTGTAAGCTTCACTTACACTCCACACAGTTGCCTACTATATTTCCTGCCAGTTATGACTAAACTGCTGCCATTCAAGATGACTGCTTAATCTCTATACTGGACATGTGCTCAGTTAAGCAAGGGAAATAACATGTCAATCTAACAATTTCACTGATGGGTGTATGAAAGCAATTATCATAGTAACCACAGGGTGGCACCTGAAGCAATTTGGGAACATTTACTGTAGGCAAGGAAGTTGTAGGGTAAAAAAACAGAACTTAATTGAAAGGTGTGAAATACTTGGTTGTCTTACACTGTAAACAAATGGGTTGTGTACAAAGTCTGACATCAAGACAACAAATTGTAACTAAATTATTTCTGGAGTCATGATGCATTATAAATAATGGACACATGTAGGTGATACCAAGCTAATACATTTGCTCAATGGAATAAAACTGCTTGAACAAGTGAATGAGAACTGGCCTTATGGATAGAGGAAGTTGACAGACAGTTGTGCTTAACAGTGAATTTTAATGGCTGTGAAGTCATGACTAGAGACAACCAGGGAGTGACAGAAAATGTGAATTAATACTTCAACACTTAGTTGCTAAGATGGATTTTAAATGCCATTTTTGTGCCCTCAAAAATATCTGTCCTTTTCAAGAGAGGATCTTCACAGAAAATCATCTTAAATGTCATGGTGGTTGAGATGGAAACATAATTATGATAAGACTCTCTCGTATCATGAAGGAGAACATGACATGGTATTTGAAATACCATTCACTTAACACGCATCAAAGCCAGATGCAATACAAAACAAGCAAATATAGACAAAATGACCTTTTAAAACAGGGAAATCATAACATTGTTAGGTCTATACTGTAAGCACAGCGGTCATACTATTATACAGCACCTTTTAAACAGAAGAACAATAACACCGGACTGAAGTTCAGGACATTTTCTGCACTGCATACTTGTAAATTACAACTACAGAACTTAGAACATTTGTTGCAATCATTTTATTCTTTCCCAGCACTTTTTGGAGGGAAAAAAAGCAATGAGGGTTCGGCAAAAGTAAGAGACATTGTGAAAATTCAAGTCCATTGGGTCAACATTGTGTGGTTTCTTCTAGTATCAAGAAATGCCAATAATGAAACTGATAAAATAAGCAATTGGAGCCAAAAAGCAACAGAATGTCCATATATTACTGTAGGGGCTGTAGTCAATGCAAGGCACCACAGGAGAAGACTCCATGAGAGAAAGACATGTCGAAAACAAGTTGATGTCAGTAAAAAGTGAGATGGTTGTCTGACAGAAAGGGGGGAGACTGGAGAGGAGGCTGGTGGTGGTAGCCGGGAGTTCAGGGTTTGATGGAGGTGTGGGTTCAGTCCCATAAGTTTAGGTGTCCCCCCCAAATGGCACCCTATTCCCTATATAGTGCACTACTTTAGACCAGGACTATGGACCTTGGTCAAAAGCAGTGCACTATGCAGGGAATAGGGTGCCATTTGGGACAGTTTAGCTGTGCTCTCTAGATGGGCTCTGGTTTGAGCTTTTCAGCCAGAAAGTCTTGGACAAAGGTCTCCACCACGGCCGGTGTGATCTCCTCCACGTCCTTAACGTACTTGGCCCGGGCAGACATGTCCAGGATGGTGAGCAGGGGTGCTGCCTCTGGGAGGTTGGTGTAGTCACGCAGGGAGTCACTCATGTCATCCTGGGAACACACAGGTCAGTCATAATCATATGACAATCTTGTCTACCAGCCTGTCTATATGCGGTAGCAATTGTGCCTGGGGAAGAAGTTGTATGACAAAGTGAAGTGATGACATGTGAAGTGGCGTGGCCTAGTCTACATATTATCAACAACACTTTATCCTGCGTCATGCAAAAGGAATTGCTAGATAATTGCTAACATCCTTATGACCGAATATAAAAATGTAATTGCTTTCAATCAGTTCTGACTTGATTTTGGTATTAAAAAACTGGGATAGCACACAAAATTAATAACTATGGCACTTAATATAACTCAATAGAAGGTGATAGTGTCAATGTCTGCTTGAAGACTGGGGAGCTCTTCTTTTCTCTCCTGCAGGCAGTGTTCACCACTAGCCAGGGCTCCGTCATGCACCCCACTGTGGGAGAGAGCTGGAGAGGGGACAGGAGGGGGTCCAACAACATCCATCCTCACACAGACTACAAGGCTGGGAAGCTTCAGAGACACATCACAGTGTGTTTGGATAGTGTACACGTGGGTGAGAAGGAGGGGGAGAGAGTGGTGTATTCCCTCATGTCTGGTGAGAAATAGTAAAACAGGGTGTGTGGTGGAGCTTTGACGACAGAGTTAGTGAGGACAGACTTATGTCACCGAATGTCTTTTTACAAGCCTTGTTCAGTCCCAGGCTTGATCTCACCTCTCACCCTTTTAACAACTGGGAATTACAGACAATCATAAGACAGCAGGAATAACTCACTGTAACACCACAGCAGACAGGAAGCGGCACCCCAGCCCACTCGGAGGAGCTATCAATTATTCAGAGAAAATAACATGCACTTTTTGGCAATACTTGCAACTGCATGTCATTTCAGTTAGTAATCTTAGAGGAAGCTTTTCCCCACTTCAACAAAGCTGCATTAGTTCCAGTCAGTCAAGACTTTTCTTCTAAATGTTAAAGAGGATTGCAAGTGTTGATTTGTGAAGTCACATTTCAGCTCTGTCATGCCAGATTAGTATATGACATCTTCTGAGATGGTCTCTCCCTTCCTCGTGACAGGATGAGCTGATTTCTACTCAACTAAGCCCTCTGGGTGAGAGAGACTTGGAAGAGATCAAAGAACAATTTAATATGGAAAATATTACTTAAAAATACAGAAGTTACAGAACACGACCACAAGCTGGCGCTGTCGCAAAGGCTTGGCCCTGTCATTAAATCACAGCTTTTCACAAAATGTTTCATTTTCTTTTTTGGAGTAACGCTCCCGTTATCTGGAAAAATGGCAGTAAAACAGTTAAACCTAAATGGATTGAATCAGCTCTCCGACCAGTTTGGCCACTTTGTTACCTAAAAAGGACAAGTATGTATGCCAACAGTTTGTGACTTGTTGCGAAACTGCTAGCAGAACAGTTGAGTTATCCTGTGGCATGTAAGATCTGGAGAGCTTGCTTCCTCTGAATCTCTACCATCTGATCTGGGAGCAGATCGTCTTAAACCTATTCAACGTCAGAAAAAATTACAATTAAAGTAATTGCTACACTTATGAGGATGTTTAATGGATGATTCATGTAGCCACAAGCTACATTCCCAAGCTTTAGAAAATCTGTGACTCCTCACATCCTCCATAAAGTCTTCTCTTGCAAGCTCAGATTGAAGATACATCCTCGGCATTGCCTTAGAAAGGAACCACAGAAAGATAAATCACAGGAGTCTCTCTGTTAGCATGGCCTCCCAGCCTCTTAGATATGAAGATATGTAATCTCCCTGGCTGTCTTCTTCTCTGTGGGAAGTCTTGCGTCTTCCTTTGTGTGGCTGCTAACCATGTGTAAACTGTTCTTCATGAGAAGCAACCAGTCCAGCTGTGTGTGTGTGATAGAGACTGGCCCCCATTCTCTCTCTCCAGCCCAGCTCTGAATACAAAGACAAAGGGTATCTATGCTATGCTACGTATGGCCTGCAGTCACTGACTGACTGCCGTGATAAGGCTCCCGTGTGCGTTTACCGTAAGGAACCTCCTGCTGCACCATGTCAGGTTTATTCTGACCATTGTAGCACTGTGGCATTCCAAAGAGTAGACGACGTTCATCAGATAAGGACCTGCAAAGATAAGAAGCTCCCATTGGCCAGACGGCCTGGAAAGCAGCCTACTGATTGGTCAGCTTGAGAGCCTCCAGGCATTGTGAAATTCAGGATACAATCGGCACAGCGATATGATTGGCTGAACAACGGCCTATCAGTCTGTATCACTGGGAGATTCAGGCTGGAAACCCATAGTTACTGAGAATCACTGTATCAAAGGATAGGATATAGGCCAGCTAGAACCTGTATCTTTACATACTGTACATTGTAAAGTACTGTTAGACCTAATGAAAAGTGTTATGCAACATTTTATTCAATAAATAGGTATATTGTTGCTTTAAATGACAGGGATTTGCCTGTGAGGGTATTGGCTTCTTGATGTTTCATTTCTTCTAACTGTTGAACTGTATTTGCCAGTAAGAGACAAGTGTTTTCTAAAAACACAACACTGCTTGGACGTAAATAACTAGTGGAGAGGCCAACCTGTCTGGCTCACAACACACACAGTGTGACACAGGTCTCTGTGTCTACATGACCTTTGAACCCTGGTGTCAGGGAGGTTAGCAGGTGATACGGGCGGCAGACTAAACTATTGTCAGGATCTCCTATTCCTGGCTAAACCTGGGAAATTCAAGGCAAAGAAGACAACTATACACCAAGTATCTCATAGTTAATAATATCGAAAACATTGTAGATAGAAAAAACAATATATTTGATAGAAAAAACATAACATTTACAGTATATGTCTTTATTGCAATCACAAATATCCATCAATCCCCATGAATTTTCTCTGTGAATAGGGCGTCTTCTAATGGTCCTACCGTAGGTTGCAAGTCAGTTTCTCTTAGCCTCTCTGTGACTTATAGGGTGGGGTAATGAGATCCCTTCATTTTCTTCAGGCCAGGCTCTCCATGTGGGGCTGCCAGCATTGTACTGTCTCACTGATAAAGTAAACCATCCCCAGCACAGCAGCTGCCAGACAGGGCCTAGTCTGACCACGTGCAGGCAGGCCTCACCCAGGCCAGGGCCCTGCAGGCTGCATGGGGGTCCATCCTGTAACCTCAGCCTGGCATAACAGACAGCCCAATGGGTCCATGGCAGGGAGTGATATCTAACAGGGTATACACATGCTGTCTCCAAAATGTTACCCTATTCCCCATAGGGCTCTGGTAAAAAGTAGTGCACCGAATAGGGTGCCATTTATAGGGAACAGGATGCCATTTGGGACTACTCCAGTCTGGAACAGATCGAGTGCTGGTGAATTCAGATCCAGCTACATGTAACCCAGACGATGAAAAAAACTGGACCTGCCTGCTATAGACTACCACAGACTGAACATTAACCTAGAAAGCAACACAGACCTTTCAGCTGAGAAACAGATTCACTTTCATTCAGTGATGTAACATTCATTAGAATGGGTCCAGTCCAGATGAACATAAATACCAATCAGTATGCAACAAATCCCCAAACAGGTGAACGGTAAAGAGAGAGGGTGTTAGTATGTTGTCTTAGCCCCAGCGTCTGTCTGTGACGTGAACGTCCTTCGGTCTGTCTGTGTCCGTAGCATTAAGGCCGACATGAGAGCAGAGTGGCCTCAGGCAGCCAGGCAGAGGGTAAGACAGGACAGAGAGGGAGCACCTGTGCAGCTCCGCATGGCTGAAACCTAAACCATCTGACATGGGACACCGTCCTGACCTCCCCGAGCTCTGAGCCCTGTGAGCAGAGGAGTGAGGGAGGAGAGGGGGAGCTAGGTAATCTGGTAATTACGGCTGTCCCTGCTGCTAACTCCACAAGCTCTTGAAAGGATGAGAAGGAAAAGCAAGAGATAACAAGAGTTAAGAAAACTCCATGTTCTCTCCTGCACTGAGGGCAGGCAAGTGGGTGGGCGGAAGGATCGAGGGAGAACAGCCATCATCAGACACACGGCCAGCTGAATTCTGGGCCATGGGCCTTGTGGTGTGCCTCACATAAAAGTGAAAGGGGGTTTCATCCCTCAGAAACGGCCCCTCTGACATTATACTGTAGCTTATGTCGGTTGGTGAGTAGTGGCATGTTCTCTACCAGAGGATTATGATATGTGATAACTAAAGCAGATGGAACATCATGCCAGAGCATAGCAACAAGCAAACACACAGACACAGACACCCACAGTAGAGGAGATGTACAGTACACAAGACAGGAATGCAAAACAACTAAAATGCCAAAATCTAAGACAGATTTCATCACATGTGAATATTCTCATCTAGGTCAGCTTGAGGTGTTTGTGCGTGTCTCCACTATCTTACCTCTCCAGCCACGAAGAAGAGCAGTGGTGTCTCCTCCTCCTTGGCTTTGTACTTAGTCATGATCTTCTCTGCAATTGGCTGGATCAGCTCCTTCGCCGGCTCCAGCTCTCCCTCCTCCTCCGCATCTGAACAAGAGAGAAACACAGGTGTCAAAAATATGAAAAGAGTCAAAAGAGGAAAGGTTGAGAGAACGTGTGAGAGAGGAAGAGGAGAGAACTTGGCGTGAAGGCATGAAGACTAGAGAGAGGACAGGAAGAAGAGACGAAGAGAAAGAAGGTAAATGAGCAGAGAACAGGAGGAGGAGAGGTCTGAGGGGATGAGTAATGGACAGATGAGCAGACGAGTGAGGAGACAAAAGGAGGAGAGCAGATGGTCTGTGGCTGACCCCTTCAGATCTGATCTCAGGGCCTGAAATCATGAGGTCATCAGTTTGCACCCGGTCACTCCATTCTCACATTGCCGTCTTATTGTCTCGTCTGGCTTGATGGTTGCCCTGTCCACTTTGGCTTGAGCCACTAAGCAGAGGATGGCATCCAGCTCTGCCATCTCTCTCACTGCTAACAACCTAACAGACAGACAAACCATTTTCTTCTGTTTCTTCGCTCCGCCCTACTCTTGCATGTTCACAGACTTTAAAATAGCACGTGGCCCTACAGCTGATCTGTTCACTTTTACTACATGCACAATGCTCTTTAGAATGTACTACTATATATAGTCTGAAGGATTGGTTTGGTAGAAACCAGCACTGAATGGTCCTCCATTCACCCACAAAGAGCACAAGGTAGGGCCTCTAGTGGAGGTGCACGGTAGGGACTGACATTGAAATGTTCATCCACTTATCTACTCACCCACAAAGAGCACGAGGCAGGGCCCCTCGTGGAGCTGCACGGCGTTGGACTCGCTGAGCTCCAGTACGGGCCGGGGGTGCCAGGGGAAGAGCCGACACTCTGGGTCATTCAGCACCTCCACACGGCCCTGTCGCGTGATCATGTGACCCTCCGCGTCCAGCAGAATAAGGGTGGGAATACCTGGGAGGGAGGAAGATAGAGGAGAGAGAGGGAGCGAGAGAGAGGGGGGAGGCAGGGTGGGAAAAAGAGGAAGAAAGAGAAATATGGAAACGGGGGGAGAGAACAATCATGAACTGTAGATTTTCACTCTGCCACCTCCCCTCGTGTTCTTCCATGTTTTCCAGTTGCTCTCACCACATATGGCTGTATATCTCACTGTTTATCTGTGTGGTATGGAGGAGCTTTTAATCCCTGAGGCTCTGACCGTCCTCTGCTCTCTGAACTCTCTCCAGTTCCCTCCCTCTCTCCATTCATCTCTTCTCAGACTCCCGCTGATTTTTCTTAACGCCCGACCCTTTTCGGTCCCAGTCTTTCAGATTAGAATATCACTGTGTATTAACAGCCTTATCAGACACAGAGTGCACAGTGTGTGTTTGGCTGGGAGGAAGGGTGTGTGTGGTGATGAGTGGGGGCCAGTGTGAATAACAGGGGTTTGAATGGGGAAGCGGGGCAGTATCGACCAGTCCTGCAAGCATTCTGAACATTCCAGCCAGAAGAGGTAATGAGCCAGCACTTTGTCTACAACCACACTACTCCTCTCTACAGACAGAGACAGAGAGACAGAGAGATGACCCTTACTCAGCGAGCAGAACAGTAAACTTAATTACCAGCCCACATTCCTTCAGCTTCAGGGCTATCTGTTCACTGTTCCCTACCCAGCACAGAGTAGAGCTGGCTGCCATTAGGCCGCTTCTCCACATCAACACATTATTAAGCCAGACCGCTAGTGTTTGATACTCACTCAGCCTCATGTCCAGGAGGATTACAGTATATGAGTACAGGAGGAGACAGAGACAGTGTTGTACCTTGTATTCCAAAGAGTCTGTTGAGCCGTGATCGTCGGGCCTCATCTGAGTATGGAACTGCCAACCAAGGCATCTCACTGAAGTACTGCTGAAAGGACTCCTCCGACCTGTGTTGGTTGGCAAACACAAAACAACCCTCAGTTCCACTGTCAACTCCGTTTATTCAGTCAATTCAATTAACATATCAGAGGAGCATGAGACTCTGTGTGTGTGTGTGTGTGTGTGTGTGTGTGTGTGTGTGTGTGTGTGTGTGTGTGTGTGTGTGTGTGTGTGTGTGTGTGTGTGTGTGTGTGTGTGTGTGTGTATGTATATACGCGTGAGAGAGCGCGACAGAGAGAGAATGTATACGCGTGTGTGAAGAATACCGGTCAGCGCTGACAAACACCATCTCAAAATGTTGACCCGATTCCTTCACAGTGCGATATGATTCCAAGAGCACCCGGGTCAGACTGCGGCATGGAGGGCACTGCAGGGACAACACACACGGACGCACTCAACAAGTTATGGCATTAGTTTCCAGAATTACCTAAATTTATCAGTCTATATAGAACAGTATATAATGATAACATGGTGTTTTCTGACTCTCTCTCTCCCTACATCTCTGCAGTACTTCACCCTAATGTTTCACCAGAAACCAGGACTAACATTTCCTTTTGTTTCCTGGCCCGTTCAAATGTGAGAACCTAAGTACCCAGGATGGAACTCAGGATGGTCTTGGCTTGGAGGCATTTGTTGTTGTGAGTGAGTGAGTGTTTTGAGGGAGAATGGTCTCTGGTCTAGTGTGTGTGTGTGTGTGTGTGTGTGTGTGTGTGTGTTGTATTCCCTTCCTGTCTCTCCCTTACAGGATTAGGGGAAGTAGAGTAGCGCAGCGGCTGGCTGTCTCTGTGTGTGTGTGTGTGTGTGTGTGTGTGTGTGTGTGTGTGTGTGTGTGTGTGTGTGTGTGTGTGTGTGTGAGAGACAGAGACCGACATTAAGGTGGTATCAGAGTGCCAGCGGCGGCAGAGCTGTGTCTGAATAAAACAAACCAGACCAGTCTCACTCATCAACCTCCATTTCCTCATTTTCTTTCTCAGTCTCAGTGAAACACACAGCTAGAGACTAGTGTAAAGTCAGTGAGGAACTGTGTCTACTCTATCCTGCCGAGGGTCACTTCAGGTCGTTGGTAAAAAGTAATCCGCTGGCCATTTCACGCTTGTAACTGTTTCCTAATGGCGGGTGGATTTACGCTGGTAAGACAGGGGAATGTAGCCTTAAAATAATACACAAACCTATACGATAGCTACCTCAATTACCTCATACCCCTGCACATCGACATGGTACTGGTACTCCCTGTATATAGTCATGTAATTTTTACTCGTTATTCTTATTCACTGTGTTCCTCGTGTCACTATTTACATTTTTTGTAGATTTAAAAAAATAAAAACTCTGCATCGTTGGAAAAGTAAGCATTTTACTGTTAGTCTACACCTGTTGTTTACAAAGAAGTGACAAATAAAAAATGTACCAATTTGTATTGGTTTGGAAAGTGGACTAGTCTGAGTGTGTCATGGCTTGCTGCTGGCTTGTCTCTGGAGCTGAAGCCAGCACTGGCAGCTCATAATTGACACAAGCCTTTCATGAGTCACCAATTCACGACCTTCACACAGATGGGCAAGCCCAGCACTGATAAAGCCAAACAATGGGTCTGACGCCCACTGCCCACTTTAAAGAGCACTAGTAGGTGATGACAGCAAGGAGTGGAATAACTAGCTACTGTAGTCCCAGACAATGGAAGTCCCCTAACTACTCTGTCCATCTCCTGGCTACCGGCTGCTGTGTTTCCTCCCGCTGCGCCCTGCCACCCTGCCCTGGCTTTCACTGATGCCTCTCTGTTTTAACAGGGCTAAAGCTCATATCAGAGGACAGCTGGGTGCCTGAAAGGGAAAATGAGGCTCCCCCTCCCTGCCCCGCTCCCTGTGTGTGTGTGTCTATGCGCCCCTCCTGGCCCCCCACCACTCACCCAGTGTGCTGAGAAGTACACTCCCACATAGTGGCCCTCCAGGGAGCTGATGTCTGTCGTCTGCCTGTTGTTCCTGAGCAGAGGGCCGGCCACCACCTCCGCAAAGGGCTTGGGCCCCCAGGGGAACTCCAGGCCTGAGAGGGAGGACAGAGGGGAAGAGAGAGTAAGGGAGGGGGGAGGGTTTGGTGTTAGGGAGAAAGGATAGAGAGCCAAGGGTCTGATTAGTGAACAGAGAAGAGTTTTTTCTATGTGTGACAAACTGCCCATTCAAAAATCAGAGCACTCGCTCTCTCCACCCCCCTGGAACAGCTATTAGATACATCAAATCAAATCTAATTTTATTGGTCACATACACATGTTATTGCGGGTGTAGTGAAACGCTTGTAAATTATTTTTCTGGGCAATTAATGTAAGAAATAACAAAGTTGCCTTGGGGCTAGAAGCACGGCTTCCCTATCTCCCGGCACCATTTTGTAGCCAGCATTTGTCATACATATAGAGTACCAGTCAAAAGTTTGGACACCTACTTATTCCAGGGTTTCTCTTTATTTTTACTATTTTCTACCTTGTAGAATAATACATATGGAATCATGTAGTAACCAAAAAGTTACATTTTCTATTTGAGATTCCTTTGCCTTGATGACAGCTTTGCACACTCTTAGCATTCTCTCAACCAGCTTCATGAGGTAGTCACCTGGAATGCATTTCAAATAACAGGTGTGCCTTGTTAAAAGTTAATTTGTGGAATTTCTTTCCTTAATGCATTTGAGCCAATCAGTTGTGTTGTGACAAGGGAGGGTGGTATACAGAAGACAGCCCTATTTGGTAAAAGACCAAGTCCATATTATGGCAAGAACAGCTCAAATAAGCAAAGAGAAATGACAGTCCATCATTACATGAAGACATGAAGTTCAGTCAATCTGGAAAATTTCAAGAACTTTGAAAGTTTCTTCAAGTGCAGTCGCAAAAACCATCAAGTGCTGTAATGAAACTGTCTCTAATGAGGACCGCCACAGGAAAGGAAGACCCAGAGTTACCTCTGCTGCAGAGGATATGCAAATAAATGTGTCACAGAGTTCAGACATCTCAACATCAACTGTGCAGAGGAGACTGTGAGTCAGGCCTTCATGGTCGAATTGCTGCAAAGAAACCACTACTAAAGGACACCGATAAGAAGAAGAGACTTGCTTGGGCCAAAAAACACGAGCAATGTACATTAGACCGGTGGAAATCTGTCCCTTGGTCTGATGAGTCCAAATTTTTGATTTTTGGTTCCAACCGCTGTGTCTTTCTTTGTGAGATGCAGAGTAGGTGAACGGATGATCTCCGCATGTGTGGTTCCCACCGTGAAGCATGGAGGGAAAAGGTGTGGGGGTGCTTTGTTGCTGACACTGTCAGTGATTTATTTAGAATTCAAAACACACTTAAACAGCCTGGCTACCACAGCATTCTGCAGTGATAAGCCATCCCATCTGGTTTGGGACTATCATTTGTTTTTCAACAGGACAATGACCCAACATACCTCCAGGCTGTGTAAGGGCTATTTGACCAAGAAGTAGAGTGATATGTGGGAACTCCTTAAAGACTGTTGGAAAAGCATTCCAGGTGAAGCTGGTTGAGAGAATGCCAATTGTGTGCAAAGCTGTCATCAAGGCAAAGGGTGGCTACTTTGAAGAATCTCAAATATAAAATACATTTTGATTTGTTTACTACATGATTCCATGTGTTATTTCATAGTTTTGATGTCTTCACTATTATTCTACAATGTAGAAAATAGTAAAAATAAAGAAAAACCCTTGAATGAGTAGCTGTGTCCAAACTTTTAACTGGTACTGTATCTAAACCCAGCATGTTTCCTACTCACAAGCTCCTTTGTACTCTGTGACATCTGCGTTTGGAAATGGGACCGCACAACAGATGCAAAATGTTGTTTTAATGATGATTGAAAGCCATGCTTTTCCATTTCCCATACAGGGAGCGCTACCAGCCTTCCCTGCTCGCTTTCCCTCCCTCTCTCTTGTTTCTTTTTCAAGGTGTCTTCATTGTCGATGTCAAGCACTAGAGATGCATTTGGGATGACCAAATAAAAAGTTGTAATCAGAAATAAAGCGCTGTAGGCAGGGCTGTAAAGGTTATTTTCCTCTGTAGGGCTTCATTAGGCAGGGCCTTTTATTGTTGTCCCCATTCACACTGTAAAAAGGGCACTCCTTCCTGGCAACTTCTCCTCTGCTCCGCCACTCAAGACAGCTATGCTCCTTCATAATGCTGAAAGAGGGTCCTGAATTCTCCCCCCCCAGCCCACCTCAAACTCTTACTACCCCGCCTGTAGCCGCTCTGTTTCCCTTCCTCACCACAACACAAACAAACACACACTCCTTTTCCTGCCACCGCTACCACACTACACACCCCCTCTAACAACTCTGAAAGAGAGGGGGGGGGGGGGGTGGATGGAGCAAGAAGATGAATCTCTTCTTTACCCACTTCTACTGTAGTTGGTAGTTAATGAATCATGGAAATTATACAGTATGTACTCTACTGTGGGCTGGGAGGGAGACTGGGATTCATTAGGCAGACTCATGTGAAAGTCTGCTCAGCTCATGTGAAATCCATTCCCCTGCACCACGGGTTCTACTGCCACGATGCTTGATACTCTACACTACCTCTCTCCACTCCCTTACTCCCTCTCCACCTCTCTGACTAATGGGCCTTTCTCATGTTGTACAATAAGGGCTCTGAAGACCAGGATGTGAAAATATTGAGCTTTTTTGGGCCATGAGATGACATCCTCATCTCTCTACCAGAAAGGAATGCAAGCCTGCTCTTGCTAACAGGCAATCTCCCACTTAAAAGTCGGGAAATTATAGGTCTGCAGATGTGGGAGTAAGAGGGGGCACTTTATAATATTCATGCAATACCAGAAGAGTACAGAAATTGAGAAATATGGCCAGCTCTGTGAAGGATGTGGCACAGAAACTTTTCAATATGAAATTCTGGCGAGGCATTTTGCATGTAATAAACTGTATGCTTGTGTGTACCGGGTACATGTGCAGTTTCTCAGGTGCTGAGGCTCAGGCTGACTGAGGAGATTTACCTTTGGGGTCATCTCTCACCACCAGTAGTCCGTTCCGACACACCACCTTCCCTGTGGCTGCATCTACAAACACCAGCGAGGGAATACTGGTCACCTTGTACTTGTTCCACAGCTTCATCTGGACAGACAAAGAGGACAGAGGAGATGAATGGAAAATATACCATTAGTATAAGACACCTATACTCTGGTAAATCATCCGAGCAACAAGGAGAAAATCAAACAAAGAAAGAGAAAAGTAATTAAACGTCATACATCTTACTAGTTGTTTTCCATCTAGTTTATAACATCTGTTGATAAATCATTATTTGTCAGACATCCATTGATCCAAAAGTTGACAGTGAAAATGGCTGTAGGTCTATCACTACACCAAAAGTGCAGAAGTACCAGTATCTATTTACAAGGCAAGCTGTTTCTCTGAAGTATAAAAGGGACTAGAAAATGAGCCAGGTTGAATAAAACAGCAGCAGAGAGTCACCCTGCAGTGAATTAGCTGAAGGCTAGAATCACACTACAGCTAACTTTAAAGGAACTGGCAGAGGAGGAAATTCACAAGGAGCGTTTTGCCCCTGCTGTGTCATGAATAAGAGCAACACGGGGTAAGAGGAGCAGAAAAATCCACACTTGATAAAAACCTTTTGCCACAGTACCACACCCCATAGAAAGAGAATAACTAGATCGTAGTCATTTTAGGCTCATACTATTCTATGTTGTACCCTCGCACTGTGGGTGGCACTTTATTTAGCCGATCCTTCTTCAAGTGAAGACAACACTGTACATGATTCTGTCTGTTCAATATGTGAAGCAAGCATACCTCCACAGGCATTAATGGAGGAGGAACACACACTACATCTAATTATACTGAACAAAAATATGAAACGCAACATGCAACGATTTCTACGATTTTACTGCGTTACAGTTCATAAGGAAATCAGTCCATTGAAATAAATTCATTCGGCCCTAATCTATGGATTTCACATGACTGGGAATACAGATATGCATTTGTTGGTCACAGATAACTTTTAAAAAGGCACTCTGTTCACAATGTAAAAAAAAAAGTGGTACATTTTAATCACTTTTTCTCCCCAATTTCGTGGTATCCAATTGGTAGTTACAGTCTTGTCCCATCGCTGCAACTCCCGTAACGGTCGAGAGCCACGGGTCCTCCGAAACACGATCCTGCCAAGCAGCACTGCTTTTTGACACACTGCTTGCTTAACCCGGAAGCCAGCCGCACCAATGTGTTGGAGGAAACACAGTACAACTGGAGACCGAACCCGGATCTGTAGTGACGCCTCTAGTGCTGCGATGCAGTGCCTTAGACCGCTCCGCCACTCGGGAGGCTCTCTGTTAACAATGTTGACATCAGCAAACCAGTTGCCCACACGACGCCATACACATGGTCTGCGGTTGGGCGTACTGTCAAATTCTCTAAAATGACATTGGAGGCGGCTTATGGTAGAGAAATTAACATTCAATTCTCTGGCAAAAGCTCTGGTAGACATTCCTGCAATCAGCATGCCAATTCTACACTCCCTCAAAACTTGAGACATCTGTGGCATTGTGTTGTGTGACAAAACTGCACATTTTAGAGTGGCCTTTTATTGTCCCCAGCACAAGGTGTGGCTGTGTAATGATCATGCTGTTTAATCAGCTTCTTGATATGCCACACCTGTCAGGTGGATGTATGGGACCAACACTTTACATGTTGCGTTTATATTTTTGTTCAATGTATAATGACTGTTGTGACTATGTTGTGTCTTGATCTGAACATACAACATACCGCATAAAACCGTAAACAGACTCTTTATGACCGCAAATGTGTGTTTGAAACTGGGACTATTTATAGTGTGTACGTTCGGTGTTGTCCTCGACAGAGAGCACATCAAGAATAGCACGCAGAGGAAACTCACTTTCCATATCAGAGGGAAGATGGGTGTCGCTTGAAATGACTAGCTCCTGAAGAGTGTCTGAGAGGTCACTTTTCTGAGAATTGTCTGAGAAGTATAGAAACATTGATGTTTGAAAGTCTGATAGCAAGTCTGAGCCAGAATTGTACCAGTGACCTTGAGATTGCCAAGCCAATGGTATAGTGTGAGCCCTGGCCATGAAGGTTTACTGGGAAGGACCAGGAAAGGAGATAGGAGAGAGAGCTGATCTGTGTCCAGGGCTCTGTTAAAAAAATAAAAATGTGTGCACTACATAGGGAATAGGGTGCCATTTGGGGCACAACCATGGGCTACTTTGTAAAAGGACAATACTATAACTTAGAGCTTTCCATGTTTCTCACAAAGCGACTGCATAAAAATTAGATCCCCCAAGATGACGGCTAGACAGCAGAGAAACTATAGAGTTCGGTCCCCTTTGGTATAGGCACATAGTGCTGAAATCATTATATGGTACTGTGGTCTAGTCATTTCAGTGAAAGGGAGAGCCAAAATGTAGGAGTGAGGCCTGTCTGCAGTCTGTATGAGGCTCAGAGGCGGAAGCCTCCAGTTGGGTTCAGTTCCAGTTCTGCTCCAGTCCAGGCCTGGCTGATGAAAACCTTTTGTTTCTCTTCTAATGAAAACAATGACTTCACTTTAGGAGCAAAGTTAGCGTTTTGACGTGCAGACGGAAGGCAGGCTCAGACTGCTACGAGAGACTGCCATTTTACAGGGTATGGGTCCCCCCTGTAGGGACTGTACAGGGGGAGACATCATCTCTACTGTGGGACTGGAAGTCCCTCCATAGTACCACTCATTTCAGGGCCCTATATAGCGAGCTACTTTTGACCAGAGGCCATAGCCCCAAATGGCAACCTATTCCCTATATAGTGAGCTACTATTGACCAGAAGTAGTGCACTATATAAGAAATGAGTGCCATTTGGGATGCAGATAAGGAGACTTGAGAAGGCAATGACAGTTAGAGAATAATAAGATCTGCACTAGCTGGGAAATGTCAGGGAACAGCACCCATGCCAACTCCCTGAAGTGTCCTCACGGAGCTGAGATAGGACAGGTGTTTAAAGAATGGCCAGACTACAGTAAAGCACATTGGAAAACTGAAATTGAAAACTAGTATCTGTTCTTTTAATAGTGTAATATATAAAAAGGGCATGGCTTTGAATTGCTAAAAGCATTTCATAGCTTGACCAAAAAGCGCTGCCTGCAGCAATTCTACTGTACAGGCAAGTCTGCTAAATTTGGTCTTTTTGGAGACATAACAACAAAATATATGCAAAATCATAGTTAGCTAAAAATGCTCTAGGGCCAATGGAATCATAAGGTCTATTTGCATTTTTCAAATACTGTCCTGTTATGAACTAAACAGACTAGGAGATGTTTGCCACAATATATCCTAGTACGTCCCCTTTAGTCAGTGTGACTTTACATGTGTTTATATACAGTTTGTCTAAAATATACATCATACGTATAATGTGTACAGTAAGTGTACAATGTCAATGTGCATACATACATGCATGTCTATCTATTAGTGTGTGTACCAAATCTGAACCTCTCTCAGCCCCACTCTGCTCTAGTCTGAGCCTGGTGCATAGAGAGCACTGCTGAAAGAGAGATTGGTTCTGAGAGGCAGAGAGACCTCGGAGCCGATTCAGCCTCGATCCTTTCACTACTGCTAATTTACTGCATGATCCGGAATTATGTCTGCCTGGCGGTTTGGCTGCAGTTCAGAGCACAGCAGGACACTAAATCACGTCAGCTGTAGATCTGTAGATCCGCCTGGAGGCTAGGCTGTGTGTGACAGCCATTGGGGGTGTTATCATGATTTCAGGGCAGATGATGGGCCTGGTAATTACGACAGTTACATCACCTACATTCATTCATTGATGGCAGCTACATACATTTCACCACCTTGAGACACGATGATTCATACTGTAAGAGGTATGGAACAGTCATTAATTTATACTTATGTCACTCTGTTTAGAGGCAAAACAAGATGCCTTGCTGTGTGTGTTCTCATGGTGATTCTTCCTCAGGCTGGCTAAATTCAACACCAAAAGGAGAACCTCAGTTCTACACAGTGGGAGTTGTTTTTGCAGTCTTGAAGGCAACAGCACATGTTCCCAAGGGCATGCATGTTTTGGAGTGGTATGTTTGAAAATGTTGAAAACAATGTTGAAAACAATAGCAACATTTGTTCAGAATCTCTAGAGGTTCTGCTGTGCACACAGTGACAGAGTGTACTTCTTTCTACTCCTTCTCTCCTCTGTTTACCTTTAGGGACTAAACAGAGGAATGTGATGCCATAGTGGTCCCTATAATAGCTTTAGCCACTCCCTCTGGTACCTTACTCCAATCAGACGGTCAAAGTCTGAAGCCAACTGTTCAGAGTGGGGTGTATTATAAGCTGCAGAGACAATAAACAGAACTGGTGACACGGTGAGCCACAAACACCCATAAATCACTGTGTCCAAACTAAACTTATCCCCCAGCCAGGGCTCATCTCCAACCTTCTTCACATGGGTTATGTCCTAAATGGCACCCTATTCGCTATATAGTGCACTACTTTTGACCAGGGCCAAGAGGGCTCTGGTCAAAAGTAGTGCACTATATAGGGAATAGGGTGCCATTTGGGACGCACAAATGGCCGTCTCCAAACCAGATCTCTGTAGTTTGTCTAGATTTCATTCGAATCTTGAGGAAATGATTTAATCAGTATTGAATATCCACTGTGCTGTGTTTTAATCATCTACTGTAGGAAAGTCTGGGTCTGTGCAAGAGCCAAAGAAATAGAAGACCCTAGCATCAGTCTACATGTGTCTGCTATACATCTCCCTTTCCTCCTGCATGTTTTTAGGGGGACAACCCTTTTCATTACCCAGACCAACACACTAGACTAGATCAAATGTGCCAATAACCCCCAGCGAGACCCAAGCAACTGCTTAGAGACCCGGGAGAGCTGGAAATCCATACTAACAATCCATTTAGACCTAGTCTCTCTCTCTCCCACACGCAGCCTGCGTTAGTCCAGCACTAGGTAGCATCCCAAATGGCACCATATTCCCTTTATAGTTCACTTTTTTTTTTTTTTACCAGTGCACTGTAAAGAGATTAGGGTGCCATTTGGGATGCATCCCAAAGCCCAGCGCTAGGCGCTAATAGGATCACGCATGACTGCGGTTCCACTTATGGAGGCTGTGGGAGAGGAGGCCCCTGAGGGAGCAGCACATCTGCCTGTGTGGACGTGTAGATGTGCATAGCAGGGCCAGATCGCCAGGCCTATAGCTTAATGCAATGCTCTGTATGCAGCTCACATCAGAGATGTTCAGCATGAGGTGAAAAGGTTGAAAGCTCCGACTGCCTGTCAAACTGATATGGTTAAATCCACTGATGAGTCTTGTAATTTCACTAAGTAATGTCACACTGTCTGCATGTCATTCTATGGAATGAGGAGAAAGAAGGGGGGGGGGATTCTCAGTTGCCCAACTTGTCCACATACAGTAGTACTGTATCCATGTCTGGTGTCATGGATGGTAATCATTTCCATGCTTCTTTGCACTGTTGCACTTTAGTAGCAACACTGTGGGGGTTTAAAGGGGTGGGGGTAGTTACGAGAGTTACTACTGGTGTTCCCAATGCTCTCACACAGACACATCTGCTTCACTTTTGACCCGCTCCCACCCATCTGAACCCCTACTGACGTTTCTTCCCCCGATCCCACCTCCTCTCCCTTCCCCTGGGCTGACAACGGAGAGAGAACTCCTGCTGAGAGAGCTGGAGTGGAAGAAATTCCTCCAGTCATCGTCCCCATTCACCTCTCATTGTTCCTGCGCCGACTCCACACAGACCTGCTTTCACTGGTCCAGGCGGCCAGACCTGAGGCGCTGGCCAAACGCTCACATTGCAGTCCCATTTTAGCAAACACAGCAGTCACAAAGGGATTTCAAAAAGCGTACAAAGGAGTGCATGTGCTCCACCCTGCTGAGTACTGGCAGGGATGAAGTTCTTTATCTCTCAATAGAATACTTAAGAATAACACAGATGGGCATTTTAAAACAGACACTACAAAAGGATGAAGGGAGTCAGAGTATCTATTTCTAGAATCAAAGCTTTGGCCTTTCACAGAGTACTGTAGGCTATACCTACAGAACAATTCACCATCTGATAGTGGCTAGCTAGTTTGCGTTTGAACTTATTTATCAGGGTCTAGAGGGCATTCCTGTACTTTATCTTGCATTCTGACATTTATGGGACTAAGACTCTCTGGACTCATGTCTCTTCAACTAATGAACAAGCAGAATCCTAATTAGGCTGCATTCCCTTAATCCAAATATGCTATGTCACAATGCATTTTACTTTAAGAGCAATGCATTCCTGAATTAACTCACTTCCCCATTCTTGTCAAGAGGAATTTGTTTCCATGTGCATTCTGTTAGATTGGGGGGGACGTGTCTCTACAGCGGGCCAGAACAAGATTGTGTTCGAACGCTGCTGAGGATTCCGCACTGACCCGTTTAATACCCATGATGGCAAAGACACCAGTGGTCAGATGATCATTCAATCAGTCGATAAAACCTTAGTTGGTGGTATTTGAAGTAAAGCTAGCCTGTTAGATGTCTCAGGGACATGAGAGATCTAGTAGTCTCTCCTGTTGCCTTTCAACAGGCTGATAGAGGATGTCGGTCTGTCTGTTCGTCCAGCCCACTCCAGACCAAAGCGTCCATCTTTTATTGTGTATTTCTGTAGAGCCTGCCTGCAGGCGGCCTGAGCCCTGGCCATGAAGGTTTACTGGGAAGGACCAGGAAAGGAGATAGGAGAGAGAGCTGATCTGTGTCCCAAATGACACCCTATTCCATATGTAGTGCACTACTTTTGACCAGGGCCTATAGGGCTCTGTTAAAAAAATAAATGTGTGCACTACATAGGGAATAGGGTGCCATTTGGGGCACAACCATGGGCTACTTTGTAAAAGGACAATACTATAACTTAGAGCTTTCCATGTTTCTCACAAAGCGACTGCATAAAAATTAGATCCCCCAAGATGACGGCTAGACAGCAGAGAAACTATAGAGTTCGGTCCTCAACAATGGGA
Source organism: Salvelinus namaycush (assembly GCF_016432855.1). NCBI lineage: Eukaryota > Metazoa > Chordata > Actinopteri > Salmoniformes > Salmonidae > Salvelinus > Salvelinus namaycush. The sequence continues at coordinate 17,906,262 of NC_052340.1, read as the reverse complement.
AATAACATTTGGATCCCAACTTGATCTCATTTACATTGATGTAGTGTTCAACCGTCTGCAGCTTATTCATTCTGCGTGGAGCTTTCAGCCTTTGCCTCACGGGGAATAGAGGAGAACCGGGTAAAATATGAGGCATATTGGATAGAAGCCCTGTGTTCTAGTGCTTAGACAGGGACGGAGGGAGCAGATGACGTGGAAAAGAACAGATTCATCCAGTCTCCTCACACCCTCACCAGACATTCCCAGTCAGAATCCTTGATTAACATTACAGGCCTCTGGTCTCTCTATTCCACTGAGCTCATTATAAAATATGTCCCCAAACCACAGTACAGTATATTATGATGGATAAACACCACAGTACAGTATATTATGATGGATAAACACCACAGTACAGTATATTATGATGGATAAACACCACGGTACAGTATATTATGATGGATAAACACCACGGTACAGTACAATATGATGGATAAACACCACAGTACAATATGATGGATAAACACCACAGTACAATATGATGGATAAACACCACAGTACAATATGATGGATAAACACCACGGTACAGTATAATATGATGGATAAACACCACGGTACAGTATAATATGATGGATAAACACCACGGTACAGTATATTATGATGGATAAACACCACGGTACAGTATATTATGATGGATAAACACCACGGTACAGTATATTATGATGGATAAACACCACGGTACAGTATATTATGATGGATAAACACCACGGTACAGTATGTTATGATGGATAAACACCACGGTACAGTATGTTATGATGGATAAACACCACGGTACAGTATGTTATGATGGATAAACACCACGGTACAGTATAATATGATGGATAAACACCACGGTACAGTATAATATGATGGATAAACACTACGGTACAGTATATTATGATGGATAAACACCACGGTACAGTATATTATGATGGATAACACCACGGTACAGTATGTTATGATGGATAAACACCACGGTACAGTATGTTATGATGGATAAACACCACGGTACAGTATGTTATGATGGATAAACACCACGGTACAGTATATGATGGATAAACACCACGGTACAGTATATGATGGATCAACACCACGGTACAGTATGTTGATGGATAAACACCACGGTACAGTATAATATGATGGATCAACACCACGGTACAGTATAATATGATGGATCAACACCACGGTACAGTATAATATGATGGATCAACACCACGGTACAGTATAATATGATGGATAAACACCACGGTACAGTATGTTATGATGGATAAACACCACGGTACAGTATGTTATAATGGATAAACACCACGGTACAGTATATTATAATGGATAAACACCACGGTACAGTATATTATGATGGATAAACACTACGGTACAGTATATTATGATGGATAAACACCACGGTACAGTATATTATGATGGATAAACACCACGGTACAGTATGTTATGATGGATAAACACCACGGTACAGTATGTTATGATGGATAAACACCACGGTACAGTATGTTATGATGGATAAACACCACGGTACAGTATGTTATGATGGATAAACACCACGGTACAGTATATGATGGATAAACACCACGGTACAGTATGTTATGATGGATCAACACCACGGTACAGTATGTTGATGGATAAACACCACGGTACAGTATAATATGATGGATCAACACCACGGTACAGTATAATATGATGGATCAACACCACGGTACAGTATAATATGATGGATAAACACCACGGTACAGTATGTTATGATGGATAAACACCACGGTACAGTATGTTATAATGGATAAACACCACGGTACAGTATATTATAATGGATAAACACCACGGTACAGTATATTATGATGGATAAACACCACGGTACAGTATATTATGATGGATAAACACCACGGTACAGTATATTATGATGGATAAACACCACGGTACAGTATGTTATGATGGATAAACACCACGGTACAGTATGTTATGATGGATAAACACCACGGTACAGTATGTTATGATGGATAAACACCACGGTACAGTATGTTATGATGGATAAACACCACGGTACAGTATGTTATGATGGATAAACACCACGGTACAGTATGTTATGATGGATAAACACCACGGTACAGTATGTTATGATGGATAAACACCACGGTACAGTATGTTATGATGGATAAACACCACGGTACAGTATGTTATGATGGATAAACACCACGGTACAGTATGTTATGATGGATAAACACCACGGTACAGTATAATATGATGGATAAACACCACGGTACAGTATGTTATGATGGATAAACACCACGGTACAGTATGTTATGATGGATAAACACCACGGTACAGTATGTTATGATGGATAAACACCACGGTACAGTATGTTATGATGGATAAACACCACGGTACAGTATGTTATGATGGATAAACACCACGGTACAGTATATTATGATGGATAAACACCACGGTACAGTATGTTATGATGGATAAACACCACGGTACAGTAAGTTATGATGGATAAACACCACGGTACAGTATGTTATGATGGATAAACACCACGGTACAGTATATTATGATGGATAAACACCACGGTACAGTATGTTATGATGGATAAACACCACGGTACAGTATGTTATGATGGATAAACACCACGGTACAGTATGTTATGATGGATAAACACCACGGTACAGTATGTTATGATGGATAAACACCACGGTACAGTATGTTATGATGGATAAACACCACGGTACAGTATGTTATGATGGATAAACACCACGGTACAGTATAATATGATGGATAAACACCACGGTACAGTATAATATGATGGATAAACACCACGGTACAGTATATTATGATGGATAAACACCACGGTACAGTATGTTATGATGGATAAACACCACGGTACAGTATGTTATGATGGATAAACACCACGGTACAGTATGTTATGATGGATAAACACCACGGTACAGTATGTTATGATGGATAAACACCACGGTACAGTATGTTATGATGGATAAACACCACGGTACAGTATGTTATGATGGATAAACACCACGGTACAGTATGTTATGATGGATAAACACCACGGTACAGTATGTTATGATGGATAAACACCACGGTACAGTATGTTATGATGGATAAACACCACGGTACAGTATGTTATGATGGATAAACACCACGGTACAGTATGTTATGATGGATAAACACCACGGTACAGTATGTTATGATGGATAAACACCACGGTGCAGTATGTTATGATGGATAAACACCACGGTGCAGTATGTTATGATGGATAAACACCACAGTGCAGTATGTTATGATGGATAAACACCACGGTGCAGTATGTTATGATGGATAAACACCACGGTGCAGTATGTTATGATGGATAAACACCACGGTGCAGTATGTTATGATGGATAAACACCACGGTGCAGTATGTTATGATGGATAAACACCACGGTGCAGTATGTTATGATGGATAAACACCACGGTACAGTATGTTATGATGGATAAACACCACGGTACAGTATGTTATGATGGATAAACACCACGGTACAGTATGTTATGATGGATAAACACCACGGTACAGTATGTTATGATGGATAAACACCACGGTACAGTATGTTATGATGGATAAACACCACGGTACAGTATGTTATGATGGATAAACACCACGGTACAGTATGTTATGATGGATAAACACCACGGTACAGTATGTTATGATGGATAAACACCACGGTACAGTATGTTATGATGGATAAACACCACGGTACAGTATGTTATGATGGATAAACACCACGGTACAGTATGTTATGATGGATAAACACCACGGTACAGTATGTTATGATGGATAAACACCACGGTACAGTATAAAATGATGGATAAACACCACGGTACAGTATATTATGATGGATAAACACCACGGTACAGTATATTATGATGGATAAACACCACGGTACAGTATATTATGATGGATAAACACCACGGTACAGTATGTTATGATGGATAAACACCACGGTACAGTATGTTATGATGGATAACACCACGGTACAGTATAATATGATGGATAAACACCACGGTACAGTATATTATGATGGATAAACACCACGGTACAGTATATTATGATGGATAAACACCACGGTACAGTATGTTATGATGGATAAACACCACGGTACAGTATGTTATGATGGATAAACACCACGGTACAGTATGTTATGATGGATAAACACCACGGTACAGTATGTTATGATGGATAAACACCACGGTACAGTATATTATGATGGATAAACACCACGGTACAGTATGTTATGATGGATAAACACCACGGTACAGTATGTTATGATGGATAAACACCACGGTACAGTATGTTATGATGGATAAACACCACGGTACAGTATGTTATGATGGATAAACACCACGGTACAGTATGTTATGATGGATAAACACCACGGTACAGTATGTTATGATGGATAAACACCACGGTACAGTATGTTATGATGGATAAACACCACGGTACAGTATATTATGATGGATAAACACCACGGTACAGTATATTATGATGGATAAACACCACGGTACAGTATGTTATGATGGATAAACACCACGGTACAGTATATTATGATGGATAAACACCACGGTACAGTATGTTATGATGGATAAACACCACGGTACAGTATGTTATGATGGATAAACACCACGGTACAGTATGTTATGATGGATAAACACCACGGTACAGTATGTTATGATGGATAAACACCACGGTACAGTATGTTATGATGGATAAACACCACGGTACAGTATAATATGATGGATAAACACCACGGTACAGAATATTATGATGGATAAACACCACAGTATAATATGATGGATAAACACCACAGTATAATATGATGGATAAACACCACAGTACAGTATAATATGATGGATAAACAAAACGGTACAGTATGTTATGATGGATAAACACCACGGTACAGTATAAAATGATGGATAAACACCACGGTACAGTATGTTATGATGGATAAACACCACGGTACAGTATATTATGATGGATAAACACCACAGTACAGTATGTTATGATGGATAAACACCACAGTACAGTATGTTATGATGGATAAACACCACAGTACAGTATAATATGATGGATAAACACCACAGTACAGTATAATATGATGGATAAACACCACGGTACAGTATATTATGATGGATAAACACCACAGTACAGTATGTTATGATGGATAAACACCACAGTACAGTATGTTATGATGGATAAACACCACGGTACAGTATGTTATAATGGATAAACACCACGGTACAGTATAATATGATGGATAAACACCACGGTACAGTATAATATGATGGATAAACACCACGGTACAGTATGTTATGATGGATAAACACCACGGTACAGTATATTATGATGGATAAACACCACGGTACAGTATGTTATGATGGATAAACACCACGGTACAGTATGTTATGATGGATAAACACCACGGTACAGTATAATATGATGGATAAACACCACGGTACAGTATGTTATGATGGATAAACACCACGGTACAGTATAAAATGATGGATAAACACCACGGTACAGTATAAAATGATGGATAAACACCACGGTACAGTATATTATGATGGATAAACACCACGGTACAGTATATTATGATGGATAAACACCACCGTACAGTATGTTATGATGGATAAACACCACGGTACAGTATGTTATAATGGATAAACACCACGGTACAGTATAATATGATGGATAAACACCACGGTACAGTATGTTATGATGGATAAACACCACGGTACAGTATGTTATGATGGATAAACACCACAGTACAGTATGTTATGATGGATAAACACCACGGTACAGTATATTATGATGGATAAACACCACGGTACAGTATGTTATGATGGATAAACACCACGGTACAGTATGTTATGATGGATAAACACCACGGTACAGTATGTTATGATGGATAAACACCACGGTACAGTATGTTATGATGGATAAACACCACGGTACAGTATGTTATGATGGATAAACACCACGGTACAGTATATTATGATGGATAAACACCACGGTACAGTATAATATGATGGATAAACACCACGGTACAGTATGTTATGATGGATAAACACCACGGTACAGTATGTTATGATGGATAAACACCACGGTACAGTATGTTATGATGGATAAACACCACGGTACAGTATGTTATGATGGATAAACACCACGGTACAGTATGTTATGATGGATAAACACCACGGTACAGTATGTTATGATGGATAAACACCACGGTACAGTATAATATGATGGATAAACACCACGGTACAGTATGTTATGATGGATAAACACCACGGTACAGTATAAAATGATGGATAAACACCACGGTACAGTATAAAATGATGGATAAACACCACGGTACAGTATATTATGATGGATAAACACCACGGTACAGTATATTATGATGGATAAACACCACAGTACAGTATGTTATGATGGATAAACACCACGGTACAGTATGTTATGATGGATAAACACCACAGTACAGTATAATATGATGGATAAACACCACGGTACAGTATGTTATGATGGATAAACACCACGGTACAGTATGTTATGATGGATAAACACCACAGTACAGTATGTTATGATGGATAAACACCACGGTACAGTATATTATGATGGATAAACACCACGGTACAGTATGTTATGATGGATAAACACCACAGCACAGTATGTTATGATGGATAAACACCACGGTACAGTATGTTATGATGGATAAACACCACGGTACAGTATGTTATGATGGATAAACACCACGGTACAGTATGTTATGATGGATAAACACCACGGTACAGTATATTATGATGGATAAACACCACGGTACAGTATGTTATGATGGATAAACACCACGGTACAGTATTTTATGATGGATAAACACCACGGTACAGTATGTTATGATGGATAAACACCACGGTACAGTATGTTATGATGGATAAACACCACGGTACAGTATATTATGATGGATAAACACCACGGTACAGTATATTATGATGGATAAACACCACGGTACAGTATATTATGATGATAAACACCACGGTACAGTATGTTATGATGGATAAACACCACGGTACAGTATATTATGATGGATAAACACCACGGTACAGTATGTTATGATGGATAAACACCACGGTACAGTATGTTATGATGGATAAACACCACGGTACAGTATGTTATGATGGATAAACACCACGGTACAGTATGTTATGATGGATAAACACCACGGTACAGTATGTTATGATGGATAAACACCACGGTACAGTATGTTATGATGGATAAACACCACGGTACAGTATAATATGATGGATAAACACCACGGTACAGAATATTATGATGGATAAACACCACAGTATAATATGATGGATAAACACCACAGTATAATATGATGGATAAACACCACAGTACAGTATAATATGATGGATAAACAAAACGGTACAGTATGTTATGATGGATAAACACCACGGTACAGTATAAAATGATGGATAAACACCACGGTACAGTATGTTATGATGGATAAACACCACGGTAGAGTATATTATGATGGATAAACACCACAGTACAGTATGTTATGATGGATAAACACCACAGTACAGTATGTTATGATGGATAAACACCACGGTACAGTATGTTATAATGGATGAACACCACGGTACAGTATAATATGATGGATAAACACCACGGTACAGTATAATATGATGGATAAACACCACAGTACAGTATAATATGATGGATAAACACCACAGTATAATATGATGGATAAACACCACAGTATAATATGATGGATAAACACCACAGTACAGTATAATATGATGGATAAACAAAACGGTACAGTATGTTATGATGGATAAACACCACGGTACAGTATAAAATGATGGATAAACACCACGGTACAGTATGTTATGATGGATAAACACCACGGTACAGTATATTATGATGGATAAACACCACAGTACAGTATGTTATGATGGATAAACACCACAGTACAGTATGTTATGATGGATAAACACCACGGTACAGTATGTTATAATGGATAAACACCACGGTACAGTATAATATGATGGATAAACACCACGGTACAGTATAATATGATGGATAAACACCACAGTACAGTATAATATGATGGATAAACACCACGGTACAGTATAATATGATGGATAAACACCACGGTACAGTATATTATGATGGATAAACACCACGGTACAGTATATTATGATGGATAAACACCACGGTACAGTATGTTATGATGGATAAACACCACGGTACAGTATGTTATGATGGATAAACACCACGGTACAGTATGTTATGATGGATAAACACCACGGTACAGTATAATATGATGGATAAACACCACGGTACAGTATGTTATGATGGATAAACACCACGGTACAGTATATTATGATGGATAAACACCACGGTACAGTATATTATGATGGATAAACACCACAGTAAAGTATATTATGATGGATAAACACCACAGTACAGTATGTTATGATGGATAAACACCACGGTATAATATGATGGATAAACACCACAGTATAATATGATGGATAAACACCACGGTACAGTATGTTATGATGGATAAACACCACGGTACAGTATATTATGATGGATAAACACCACGGTACAGTATGTTATGATGGATAAACACCACGGTACAGTATGTTATGATGGATAAACACCACGGTACAGTATGTTATGATGGATAAACACCACGGTACAGTATAATATGATGGATAAACACCACGGTACAGTATAATATGATGGATAAACACCACGGTACAGTATATTATGATGGATAAACACCACGGTACAGTATGTTATGATGGATAAACACCACGGTACAGTATATTATGATGGATAAACACCACGGTACAGTATAATATGATGGATAAACACCACGGTACAGTATAATATGATGGATAAACACCACGGTACAGTATGTTATGATGGATAAACACCACGGTACAGTATGTTATGATGGATAAACACCACAGTACAGTATAATATGATGGATAAACACCACAGTATAATATGATGGATAAACACCACGGTACAGTATATTATGATGGATAAACACCACGGTACAGTATATTATGATGGATAAACACCACGGTACAGTATAATATGATGGATAAACACCACGGTACAGTATGTTATGATGGATAAACACCACGGTACAGTATATTATGATGGATAAACACCACGGTACAGTATATTATGATGGATAAACACCACGGTACAGTATATTATGATGGATAAACACCACGGTACAGTATATTATGATGGATAAACACCACGGTACAGTATATTATGATGGATAAACACCCCGGTACAGTATATTATGATGGATAAACACCACGGTACAGTATATTATGATGGATAAACACCACGGTACAGTATAATATGATGGATAAACACCACGGTACAGTATGTTATAATGGATAAACACCACGGTACAGTATAATATGATGGATAAACACCACGGTACAGTATGTTATGATGGATAAACACCACGGTACAGTATGTTATGATGGATAAACACCACGGTACAGTATGTTATGATGGATAAACACCACGGTACAGTATGTTATGATGGATAAACACCACGGTACAGTATAATATGATGGATAAACACCACAGTACAGTATAATATGATGGATAAACACCACGGTACAGTATGTTATGATGGATAAACACCACGGTACAGTATGTTATGATGGATAAACACCACGGTACAGTATATTATGATGGATAAACACCACGGTACAGTATGTTATGATGGATAAACACCACGGTACAGTATGTTATGATGGATAAACACCACGGTACAGTATGTTATGATGGATAAACACCACAGTATAATATGATGGATAAACACCACAGTATAATATGATGGATAAACACCACAGTATAATATGATGGATAAACACCACAGTATAATATGATGGATAAACACCACGGTACAGTATGTTATGATGGATAAACACCACGGTACAGTATGTTATGATGGATAAACACCACGGTACAGTATATTATGATGGATAAACACCACGGTACAGTATATTATGATGGATAAACACCACGGTACAGTATAATATGATGGATAAACACCACGGTACAGTATAATATGATGGATAAACACCACGGTACAGTATGTTATGATGGATAAACACCACGGTACAGTATATTATGATGGATAAACACCACGGTACAGTATATTATGATGGATAAACACCACGGTACAGTATATTATGATGGATAAACACCACGGTACAGTATGTTATGATGGATAAACACCACGGTACAGTATGTTATGATGGATAAACACCACGGTACAGTATGTTATGATGGATAAACACCACGGTACAGTATATTATGATGGATAAACACCACGGTACAGTATATTATGATGGATAAACACCACGGTACAGTATAATATGATGGATAAACACCACGGTACAGTATGTTATGATGGATAAACACCACGGTACAGTATGTTATGATGGATAAACACCACGGTACAGTATATTATGATGGATAAACACCACGGTACAGTATATTATGATGGATAAACACCACGGTACAGTATAATATGATGGATAAACACCACGGTACAGTATGTTATGATGGATAAACACCACGGTACAGTATAATATGATGGATAAACACCACGGTACAGTATGTTATAATGGATAAACACCACGGTACAGTATGTTATAATGGATAAACACCACGGTACAGTATGTTATGATGGATAAACACCACGGTACAGTATGTTATGATGAATAAACACCACGGTACAGTATGTTATGATGGATAAACACCACAGTACAGTATATTATGATGGATAAACACCACGGTACAGTATGTTATGATGGATAAACACCACGGTACAGTATGTTATGATGGATAAACACCACGGTACAGTATGTTATGATGGATAAACACCACGGTACAGTATATTATGATGGATAAACACCACGGTACAGTATATTATGATGGATAAACACCACGGTACAGTATGTTATGATGGATAAACACCACGGTACAGTATATTATGATGGATAAACACCACAGTACAGTATGTTATGATGGATAAACACCACAGTACAGTATGTTATGATGGATAAACACCACGGTACAGTATAATATGATGGATAAACACCACGGTACAGTATGTTATGATGGATAAACACCACGGTACAGTATGTTATGATGGATAAACACCACGGTACAGTATGTTATGATGGATAAACACCACGGTACAGTATATTATGATGGATAAACACCACGGTACAGTATATTATGATGGATAAACACCACGGTACAGTATGTTATGATGGATAAACACCACGGTACAGTATAATATGATGGATAAACACCACGGTACAGTATGTTATGATGGATAAACACCACGGTACAGTATGTTATGATGGATAAACACCACGGTACAGTATAATATGATGGATAAACACCACGGTACAGTATGTTATAATGGATAAACACCACGGTACAGTATGTTATGATGGATAAACACCACGGTACAGTATGTTATGATGAATAAACACCACAGTACAGTATGTTATGATGGATAAACACCACAGTACAGTATATTATGATGGATAAACACCACGGTACAGTATGTTATGATGGATAAACACCACGGTACAGTATGTTATGATGGATAAACACCACGGTACAGTATGTTATGATGGATAAACACCACGGTACAGTATATTATGATGGATAAACACCACGGTACAGTATATTATGATGGATAAACACCACGGTACAGTATGTTATGATGGATAAACACCACGGTACAGTATATTATGATGGATAAACACCACAGTACAGTATGTTATGATGGATAAACACCACAGTACAGTATGTTATGATGGATAAACACCACGGTACAGTATATTATGATGGATAAACACCACGGTACAGTATATTATGATGGATAAACACCACGGTACAGTATGTTATGATGGATAAACACCACGGTACAGTATAATATGATGGATAAACACCACAGTACAGTATAATGATGGATAAACACCACAGTACAGTATAATATGATGGATAAACACCACGGTACAATGTGATGGATAAACACCACGGTACAGTATGTTATGATGGATAAACACCACGGTACAGTATGTTATGATGGATAAACACCACGGTACAGTATGTTATGATGGATAAACACCACGGTACAGTATGTTATGATGGATAAACACCACGGTACAGTATAATATGATGGATAAACACCACGGTACAGTATATTATGATGGATAAACACCACGGTACAGTATATTATGATGGATAAACACCACGGTACAGTATATTATGATGGATAAACACCACGGTACAGTATGTTATGATGGATAAACACCACGGTACAGTATGTTATGATGGATAAACACCACGGTACAGTATGTTATGATGGATAAACACCACGGTACAGTATAATATGATGGATAAACACCACAGTATAATATGATGGATAAACACCACGGTACAGTATAATATGATGGATAAACACCACAGTACAGTATGTTATGATGGATAAACACCACGGTACAGTATATTATGATGGATAAACACCACAGTACAGTATAATATGATGGATGAACACCACAGTACAGTATGTTATGATGGATAAACACCACGGTACAGTATAAAATGATGGATAAACACCACGGTACAGTATAATATGATGGATAAACACCACGGTACAGTATAATATGATGGATAAACACCACGGTACAGTATATTATGATGGATATACACCACAGTATAATATGATGGATAAACACCACGGTACAGTATATTATGATGGATAAACACCACGGTACAGTATAATATGATGGATAAACACCACGGTACAGTATGTTATGATGGATAAACACCACGGTACAGTATATTATGATGGATAAACACCACGGTACAGTATAATATGATGGATAAACACCACGGTACAGTATATTATGATGGATAAACACCACAGTATAATATGATGGATAAACACCACGGTACAGTATATTATGATGGATAAACACCACGGTACAGTATAATATGATGGATAAACACCACGGTACAGTATAATATGATGGATAAACACCACGGTACAGTATGTTATGATGGATAAACACCACGGTACAGTATATTATGATGGATAAACACCACGGTACAGTATAATATGATGGATAAACACCACGGTACAGTATATTATGATGGATAAACACCACAGTATAATATGATGGATAAACACCACGGTACAGTATATTATGATGGATAAACACCACGGTACAGTATAATATGATGGATAAACACCACGGTACAGTATGTTATGATGGATAAACACCACGGTACAGTATAATATGATGGATCAACACCACGGTACAGTATGTTATGATGGATCAACACCACGGTACAGTATGTTATGATGGATAAACACCACGGTACAGTATAATATGATGGATAAACACCACGGTACAGTATAATATGATGGATAAACACCACGGTACAGTATATTATGATGGATAAACACCACGGTACAGTATATTATGATGGATAAACACCACGGTACAGTATGTTATGATGGATAAACACCACGGTACAGTATATTATGATGGATAAACACCACAGTACAGTATGTTATGATGGATAAACACCACGGTACAGTATGTTATGATGGATAAACACCACGGTACAGTATATTATGATGGATAAACACCACGGTACAGTATATTATGATGGATAAACACCACGGTACAGTATATTATGATGGATAAACACCACGGTACAGTATAATGATGGATAAACACCACGATACAGTATATTATGATGGATAAACACCACGGTACAGTATAATATGATGGATAAACACCACGGTACAGTATAATGATGGATAAACACCACAGTACAGTATGTTATGATGGATAAACACCACAGTACAGTATATTATGATGGATAAACACCACGGTACAGTATGTTATGATGGATAAACACCACGGTACAGTATGTTATGATGGATAAACACCACGGTACAGTATATTATGATGGATAAACACCACAGTACAGTAAATTATGATGGATAAACACCACAGTACAGTATGTTATGATGGATAAACACCACAGTACAGTATGTTATGATGGATAAACACCACAGTACAGTATAATATAATAGATAAACACCACGGTACAGTATAATATGATGGATAAACACCACCGTACAGTATAATATGATGGATAAACACCACGGTACAGTATAATATGATGGATCAACACCACGGTACAGTATAATATGATGGATCAACACCACGGTACAGTATAATATGATGGATCAACACCACGGTACAGTATAATATGATGGATCAACACCACGGTACAGTATGTTATGATGGATAAACACCACGGTAGAGTATGTTATGATGGATAAACACCACGGTACAGTATGTTATGATGGATAAACACCACGGTACAGTATAATATGATGGATAAACACCACGGTACAGTATGTTATGATGGATAAACACCACGGTACAGTATATTATGATGGATAAACACCACGGTACAGTATGTTATGATGGATCAACACCACGGTACAGTATGTTATAATGGATAAACACCACGGTACAGTATAATATGATGGATCAACACCACGGTACAGTATAATATGATGGATCAACACCACGGTACAGTATATTATGATGGATCAACACCACGGTACAGTATGTTATGATGGATCAACACCACGGTACAGTATATTATGATGGATCAACACCACGGTACAGTATGTTATAATGGATAAACACCACGGTACAGTATGTTATGATGGATAAACACCACGGTACAGTATGTTATGATGGATCAACACCACGGTACAGTATGTTATAATGGATAAACACCACGGTACAGTATGTTATGATGGATCAACACCACGGTACAGTATGTTATGATGGATAAACACCACGGTACAGTATATTATGATGGATAAACACCACGGTACAGTATGTTATGATGGATAAACACCACCGTACAGTATGTTATGATGGATAAACACCACGGTACAGTATGTTATGATGGATAAACACCACGGTACAGTATGTTATGATGGATAAACACCACCGTACAGTATGTTATGATGGATAAACACCACGGTACAGTATGTTATGATGGATAAACACCACGGTACAGTATAATATGATGGATAAACACCACGGTACAGTATGTTATGATGGATAAACACCACGGTACAGTATGTTATGATGGATAAACACCACGGTACAGTATGTTATGATGGATCAACACCACGGTACAGTATAATATGATGGATAAACACCACGGTACAGTATGTTATGATGGATAAACACCACGGTACAGTATGTTATGATGGATAAACACCACGGTACAGTATGTTATGATGGATAAACACCACGGTACAGTATATTATGATGGATAAACACCACGGTACAGTATATTATGATGGATAAACACCACGGTACAGTATATTATGATGGATAAACACCACAGTACATTATGATGGATAAACACCACGGTACAGTATATTATGATGGATAAACACCACAGTGCAGTATGTTATGATGGATAAACACTCTCTGTACCACAGTACAGTTATAATATGACCTCTGTTATGATGGATAAACATTGATGCACAACAGTAATACACATCTGTCCCCTGCCTTTTCAATGCAGCATGTTATTGCTATATCATACTTAGCTCTTAAAATATGAATTGACCCAACCAACAATTTTGCCGTTGTGGACCCCCTTGCACGCACACACGAAACTGCTTTTCAATAGAGGCCTGCGTTGCCATGGCAACCACCCCGTTCCCGTCAGGACATGTCACGGAGTGACGAACACATTGTGGGCTCTTAGTTAATAATTCAGTGATAAATTAACGGTTTTCTGAGGAAAACAGGTGCCAGAATGTCAGAGGGCTTAGGGGGAATAGCTGGGTGGAAAAAGAGAGAAAAAAAGAGGGGGGAGACAGTAAAAGAGGGGTGAAGAAACACCCCTCTTTTACTGTCTCCCCCCTCTCTTTTTCTCTCAGTTTCGTGTTTGCAGCACAAAAACCGCTTTCTAAATGCAGGCTCTTAATCCTAACTCGGACTCTGTATGGCTGGGCTCCACCGTGCACGTTTTTTTTAGGGAAGAATGCAACGTAAAAGCAGGGGGCTTGTAAAGGAGTAAAAAGCCAGTACTCAATAGATATATACACATCATTGTATCTTCCACAGGCGTGGGTCGCCTCAGAGGGCTACATACTGCAGGGTCAAAGATCACCAAGGCAGGGGGTACAATCTTCACTCCCGCTGGTTTTTAGAACAATCCTCCTGCCTGGCCCCACGTCTCCCTCTCACAGTGTGTGTGCAGGGCTGACTGGTTTACAGAAATGGCAGACCAGACACACACAGGGAGATTGTCTGTGTAAAAGCAAAAATGTATCTCTCACCCTAGACCTGCATACCCCATGAGTCAATTATTAAATGAGTGTAGCCCACAACTGTAGGAAGTTCACCGCTTGCATTGCTGTGGAATAATAATGTTCACAAGATACACTGCAAACTAGGGCCGGGACGATACCAGTATCGCGATACTAGTTAGTATTGTGGTACGAAGAGGACTTAACTTCCTTTAAGAAAACAGCTCTAATGCTGGAAACAAACCATGTCACACAATATTTTACATACAGCAGGTTTTTAAAGGACCAAAGAGTGGTCTGCTTCGTGTTTTCAATTTTGCCATGAGTGGTGGGGCTCCCGAGTGGCGCAGTGGTCTAAGGCACTGCATCTCAGTGCAAGAAGCGTCACTACAGTCCCTGGTTCAAATCCTGAATCACATCCAGCCGTGATTGGGAGTCCCATAGGGCAGCACACAATTGGCCCAGCGTCGTCTGGGTTTGGCCGGTGTAGGCCATCATTGTAAATAAGAATTTGTTCTTAACTGACTTGCCTAGTTAAATAAATGAAACAAATATTCACAGCCCTACTTTATTGTATAAAAGCTCCAGTGGTGAATTTAAGCTGCTGTCGTCCTGCCTCTCGTCAAGGCCTGCTGGCTCTCTCAGATAGAGACGGCAAAGATAAAGATAGCAGAGAGAGGTTCTGGCTCTGGTCTGGCCAATGGGTACTGCCGCCAGTCCGTTAGAGATTGGCATCACCATGGCCCGCCTGCCTCACCCACTGGGAGAGAGAGAGAGAGAGAGAACTGCCCTCAGGGCAAATTTTTCCTGGTTGTCCCAGGCGCCTGCCAGAGGTAATTCAAATCCCACTCTCTCATGCAAAAAGTGTAATCCAATACTTTATGGAGTGGTTCCTGGCATGGGGCCGGCTAGACAGTGCAGCCTCAGCATCCTCCTCAACTCAAAACACACACAAACACCACATGTCCTGAAAACACATGCCCACACACACCTTGTTAAGACCACATTAAGCTTTTGCTGGCACCTGCTTAGCCTCCATGATGATCGAATAGAAAACATTACAATGGCATAGCCTACTATAACACACATGAGAAACCACTAAGAATAACCTGAACATCCTCCGATGCTTTTAGTAAATAAACAAGAGGGATACATTTAGCTACATAAACAAAGTGAAACAGGGTTCTATGTTTAGGCTCGATTGGTGGCTTCGGTCCACTGGGTTCTTATGTGCATTTACACAGCTCCCTCCCTCTTTTGACCCCTGATTGACCCCACGTTTAACTCCCACTCCTCCTCCTATTCCCTGTTAGAGACCGATGTTACATCCCAAATGGCACCCTATTCCCTTTTTAGTGCACTACTTTTGACAAGGGCCCTGGTTAAAGGTAGTGCACTATAGAAGGGAATAGGGTGCCATTTGGGATGCACACAGAGAGACTGACTGGTTGGTTGTGCTCCTCCAGCTTCAGGTCCCATCACAACACAGGGGGTTAATATTGATAAACACTGCAGCAGCACAGCTGCTTTACATGGACAGACATTATCATGTAGATCTTTCAGAACACACCATCTCCTGAGGATTTCTGCCTTCCTATACTTAGAGTTTACTGAAACACTAGGATTGTTAGATCTATTGGCATCATGCATCATGTTAGGTGTTACATAGCAGTTATTGTGTGCATGTCTTATATAGGCCAACGTGTTGATAGTGCTGGGCTTGGACTTCTAATGGGACCTTACAAAATATAGCATTTTCTGATGTCCTTGAAACATTACTAGGCTCCTCAAAGAGCCTGAGCAATGTTATTAAATGATCCAATAAAACATGAAGCTATACACACACTGTAACCCCCAGAGAGATATATAGTGCATCTTAGTGAAGGTGTATTTTAGGTTTCATTGTGCTCTCCAAGGCCAATGAGTAGGGTTGTAAATCACAGTGACACTGGCCATGCGACTGTACTGCATCATAAACTATAGACCAGTGGCAGCTAGCTCCCAGATATTTGGCTCCAACGCCGCAAGACCAGAGTCAATAGACACCCCACCCCCCACTGTTATCCGGGCCTGATATATATAAAGCCTTGGATCGCAGGCAGGCATCTGAGACCGATTTCTCACCTCTACTACAATACACCCACATCACATTCACAGTACAGAATGCATGTCATAAAGAGATGGGACGGTCTTGATAAAAGCCACTAGGGTGAAACGTCGACCAAAGTGTCCCGTCCACCTCTGTGAACATGGAATAAAAAGATACAGATCACCAGCATTTCTGCCTCCCAGACATTCATTTTATTCAGAAATGGACTGACATGTACAGTATACATCTATTGTGCTGTCCTCTGGGGAGAAGAGTTGTAGCTCGTCCCGTTCCTCCATTACCTGGTACCAGATTAAACCTACAGTGAAATTGGGTTACATTGTGAGACTTTATCTCCATCCATTAACCCATTTCCTCCTCTCCTCTTACGCTCATTAAAAGGCACATCTGTTTCGTGTTGCTGCAGGCAGGGCTCTGGAGTTTACGGCTGAGCTGTACATCTGGACACCCGCCTAAACCCCCTCCCCACAACCCCCACCAATAAACCACTCTCCTGCTCCCTGACAGTTTACAACCCCATTCTCACAGCATCATCAACATGTATAGAGAATCTCCTGTACCCTCTGACTCCTCAACACACCCATCCTCTGCCGTCTCTCCCACATCTGCTTTGCTCCGACAATATGTTCTCAAATCAGATGAGCATGGATTGGGAGACTGGTCAGAGAGACTTATGGGTGCAGCTTTCATTGGCGTGCCGGCTTAAGACCTCAACATGGACCAAAAATCCCCCAACTCCTTGACCTAATTTTTGCCAAGTCATTTGAAATGGCAATGCATGGAATGAACGCAGGTATGAAAACATATACTGATATGGATCCCCCTGCAGCCCAGGAGAATTATGAGAGTTAGCTCTGAAGTGTGGGTCTGACCAGGGTGTATGTGTACAGTATAATAGTTAGTGTGTCTTCTGGGTGTAAATGTCTATACATGTCTGTGTGTGAGAGAGACAAATAGAGAGAACAAGCCTGAGAGACAGATTAGGAGAGACGGAGGGAGCCAGGCCGAGGGCAGCCTGCCCTACAGACAGCTGAGAAGCCAGTTCAGTGTCACTATCTGACGGGGGGGGGGGGGGGGGGGGGGGGGGGGCAAAGGTCAGGTTGTTAATACCCCAGCAGGAAGAACATGGCCTTAAAGAAGACTCCTGCCACTTGCCTCCCCCTAATGTTCCCCTAGCCAACCCTACAACCCTCATCCCCTCTGACCCGGCAGCCCTGCCATTTCACATCTAAACTTTACAAGGGAAACCTTTTAAATAAACACTGAGCAATGTCCTTCTTCAAAGCCTTCCCATCCTGTACAGGCCTTCTTATCCTACGAGGCCTCTTCCTGATCATACAAAGGCGCACGCGCACACATTCACACCGCACACACAGAAAGACAGTGAGTCAGAGGATAAAACACAGATACAAATCGGCGGTCCTCAGCAGAGCGTTCCATGTGTAGAGGTAAAGTGACCAGCCCTCTTCTTCAAGCTTCCCATGTATCAAAGAGTGAAAGGCACACAGTGAGTTGTGCTTTGCACTCTGTAATTCAGCACCAGCATCCCAATAGCACAGATCTGAAGTCTCCCAGAGACTCAGAGGTCACTAGCCCTTGGTAAGCCCTGGTTTCTGTGATATCTTATTTCAGCAGTTTAGGGGTTTGCTAGACAAGATGATGTAATCCACACAGCCTAAAATCCTATTTCCACCATCCAGTCATTCGGTCGTCTATAATACCTCATGTAACTGCATTGTTATTGGAGCCAATAACAGTCAAATCTCATTGATCTGTATGAATAGGTATGCATGATCCCGGTGGGAGAGGCTAGGCAGTGAAACCAAGGAGAGCCTCTGGTAACCCACTGGCGGTGATTGCTTTGGGCTAGACTTTACGTCTCTGCATAGGAGGGAGGGGTGTGAAATTTTACATAAAACCTCAGAACAATTGCTTATTTTATTTTTGTAAAATCCCCCAAGTACAGTATTAAGACTGGTGGAGTAGAGTGGTGAACTGTGGAGTAATGTTTTAAGCTGCCTCATGAGTCTTCAGTTGACTTACTGGACTCATTCTCCTACAAATCACCCTTTCGTCTCAATCCACACACAGCAGCAGATCATTACACAGTTAACCCACAGAAACACTGTGCTGCTCTACTGAAACACCACCAGACTGTAGGACTGTCAGGTAATAACTACTGTTAGAAAGAGTCTAAAACACATGATTGAATTGGCTGTGACGGGCAGATTTTCCCCGTTTTCCCCTGGGTTCAGAGAGACAGTATGTCTCCTCCATCTCCTGCCTTTTTAAACACTTCAAGCTGCACAGAGAAGGAAGGGAAAGGCTGGTCTAGGCTAGGGGAGCTTCACAGTGATTTGTAATCAGGCCTAGCATTTACCGGAAAAGAGAAAACTCTTTCAAAGCCTGCCAATAATCGAGAAGGTAGAGAAGAAAAAAAAGAAAACACTGACTCCATGTTCCAAAGATCTGCTCAGTCCTTTTTTCCCCTCAAAAAGAAGGGAGGAAGAGTGATGGAGTTGGACCATGGACAGTTGGGAGGAGGGAGCTTATCTTTTCAAGTGTGTTTGCAGTCGTTAAGAAGTGGCCCAGAGTTGTTTGCTTCATAGCAGTTTCCCTTCCATTAAGTATGAACAGTGAAACACAAGCAAACGCATTCCTATATCCACACTGTCATTTTCACATCATGTAACGTAGCAACCATTATCTCATGTGATCTGTGGCCTGCAGCGAGAGAGAGTTGTGGAGCTTTGATGACAGAGTTGGTGGGGACAGACCTATGTCACTTCCTGAATTTCTTAACAAGCAGAGCCTGGTTAGAGGGGTGGAGAAGTGGAGTCCTTTAGCAGTTGGACCTGCTCCAGAACTGCCTCCACTGCACTGGTACAGTAAACTAGCTCACAACAGGAGCCAGCAGAGAGAGAAGGGGCTGGAGAGAGGAGAGTATGTCCAGAGAATAAATTGACTGCCTTTACTTGACTGGCAGCTCATTGTGGGTTTAAATCCTGGCTAGCCAGAGAAGTGTGATTAATGTTTTCCATAGTCTGAGATAAAGTGTCAGGAGGAAAAGAGAGAGAGGGAGCGAGAGAACCACACTCTTCTGAGCACTAATTTAAAAAAAGGTCAAATTCAGCTGTTTTTATCTCTATCAAATAATTTCTGGGTAACAATTAAGTACCTTACAGTGATTCTTTTTTACTATTTTAATTAGCAAGAGAGCAATTTCTCATGTAAGAATTTTGCTTGGACTGTCTAGGAGTGGTCTGAGTGGAAAACTGAAAACTAGCTGTTATTGGCAAAGAGGTTTGGAACTCTTTCCTATTGGTCTATTAAGTAATTTCCAGGCAGGCCAAAACTCCATCCCACCAAAACAGGCTGAAATTTCAGGCGGTCTTTCAAACAGCTCTTACATTAAAAAGGGCATTATCATCATTTTCAGAATTTCACAGTATTATTCCAACCCCCGTGTGGAAATATATATAAAACACAAGAAAATCACATGTGACTGCACTGGGCCTTTAATAAGTAATATGTTAACATGAAACCTAAGACCCTGTTGCCAAGTGAGGACGAACCTCCCAAATATGAGTCACCGGAAGACCACAAGCATAGCCCATAAAAACACAACAGCCAGGACAAAATTAAAGAGCACAAAGTCCCATAAACCAATTGCAAGGGTCAAAGTTAAACGTAGTTAAAAGCCATAGGCTGCCAACTTTACGAGAAAGACAATTAGCCCACAATGTGTAAAAATGTCCTTTGCCGAATTGCCTCTCGTTTCAGCAAACGTCAATATAAACCACCACTGAATGGCCCTGAGTAATGTTGTTCCAGATCAAACTAAATTCCCCAGAGCTCTAGTCAGAGACAAAGAGGACACACATGG
The DNA here is from genome assembly GCF_016432855.1 of Salvelinus namaycush. Classification (NCBI taxonomy): domain Eukaryota; kingdom Metazoa; phylum Chordata; class Actinopteri; order Salmoniformes; family Salmonidae; genus Salvelinus; species Salvelinus namaycush. The sequence goes on along the minus strand of NC_052340.1, from coordinate 17,883,743 downwards.
GTGAGGTGCAGCTCTGCTCTGGTTGCATCTGTGGCAGGCTGGAATGCAATGAGGGTTTACTGGGTTTATAAATAACTGTCTGAAACAGGCAGACAAAAGGCAGTGCTGTTCTAGATCTGCAGGGCCGGTCTCTCTCCCTCTCAGACAGCACCCTCCTCTCCGCCCGTCCTGCAGCCCACTCCATCTTACCGCTTTCCCATAAATGGTTACCACCAGCACCCCAGCCCCACTCCATCCCGCCTCTCCTCACCATTGCTAGCATCACCAGAACCATTGAGTCTGAAAGTAGAAAAGAAGTTAAGGCAACTCAGGAGTGTTTAAAGGGAGCTATTGTGGCGTGTGTATGCATGTGTGTGTGTGTGTGAGAGAGACATTGAGGTAGCTTACAGCAGTGCACTTATCCTCCCCATTGGTCTAGAGGAAGTGACTGTAAGTAGCTATAACCATCAACCGGATGATGGTATCTAATGTCTTCAATAACTCAAAGAATGTTAATAGGGAAAATCATACTCCAATTTCAAAACAATAAGAGAATCTCCAAAGTCTCTAGAATAGTACACAGACAAACAAAACTGTGGCTAATTCATAACAGTATGATACTTAACCACCCATTGAAATATGCGTGGAGCAGAAAACACAGCCAGAGCAAGTTTCAGTGTAAATCTGTGCAGTGCTTCAGAGCTGACAGGGGAGGTTTATGATGAGAATCAATCGGTTGTCAGATTACAGCTTTCATCCCTCTCCCTTAGTTTCCAAGGAGCCAGAGTGGACCGCCACACTTCCTGTATGCCTGAAGCTTAACCAGCAGAGATAGAAATCACTCTCTCCTTTATCTCTCATTCCTTATGCCACCTTTCCCTCGTTCCTTCCTTTTATAATGACGTACTGTCATGTTGTGTAATGACATGCACAGAGACCGAGGGAGGGAAGTAGGGAGGGAGGGAGGGGAAAGGGGAGATGGGAGGAGGTGAAGGACTGAAAAAGGCTCCACAATAGCCAGTCACACCACATTTAAATGCCTTCGTACTATCCAGAGTGAAAAGGTTAGGGGGAGAGCGGGGAGGATGGTGAAATGTGCATTTATGTTCCATTCTTCATGGTGTGGCAAATTGGATTGCGATGCTGGATCTATGGCTCAATGTGATTTGGCTGTGAGTCACACACATAACACAGACTGGGGAGAGAAAACACCACCATCTCAACCAACCAGCTCTATTGTCTCCTCAGCCAGGACACACATCCCTTTATCAAACACATCAAAAAATATAGACAATTAAATCACAGAAAAACTATGGGTGAGTTCATGTATGATGAGGTATCATTAGCTAATAGCTACAGTATCTCTACTCCACCCACCCGGTCTGTAACTCCAGTTGGATTAACAGAGGCCTGAGGGAATGTATTTTAACTTCAGACATGTTCACCCTCCACTATCAGATCTCACATAGGGGCATTTATGTAATATCCACCCAGTTCTCAGTAAGGGGTTTCCCCTATATAGGAGGAGCTTTGTTGAGGAGTTCAAACGAACAAGAAACCCACTCAACTGCCCACCACAGCTGGGCTGAACTGTAACCTAGCCGTCCTGGCCCACATACACTATCCCTTTCTCCTATCAGCACAGATCAAAGGACCAATCAGAGACGCTAAACAGCAGAGGAAGCCCATTTCAGATTTATACCTATTTCTTCACTGTCTGTACTTTCTGCGACTCAGCAAAATCTGCACAATGTTTTTTGCTTTTCCTGCACTGTTCCAGGGACATCCAGTGAGATGTTACTCTACAGACACCGGGGCCGTCCCGTCCACCACGTTGAGCGGATCTAATTAAATGCTGTTCCACATTAACAGGATTGGGTGAACTCACCGTTTCCTGCCCCGCTCCCCATGGCCTTTGAGTGGCACTCAGGCTAATGCATACAAACAGGAACAGGATGAAACGCCAGACACAAGCGAAACCGACATCAACACACACACGGCAAACCTGCTCACATTATTGCCTTGCGGTGGTGGAACATGGTGACATGGCAGAGGTGTTGTACAGTCACACAAAAGCTGTGTTGAGACCACTGCCGACAGAGGAACAGGCTGTAAAGGCTTGAGTCTTTATGTATCCCAGGGCTACAGTAGAACTAGGAGGTGTAATGCTATGGAATTAAATATAACAATTTAATAGGATCTCTATGTGTAATGCCCTGTAATAATGTCATTCCTAATCATACTACATTTATAAGCCTGTTCTTTAACCACATCATTTCTCTCTTCATTTCCTTATTTGTCTGCAGTCGTTTGTTCGTTATTGGACTTTAGGGATTGACCTTTCAAAACATAAGGCTGCATACGTCTCAGCCTCACTTTCCCACTGCCACCAGCAGGCTCCTGCCAAAGACCCAACCAGGAAGCGGTGGTTTGCCAAGCAAATAGTTACGCAATGTGGTAGTCAGTAAGTGTCAAAGGCTGCGTTTGTGAGCTGGTTGATTAAAACTACCTTCATCAATAGACAATCATGCTGAAGCTTTGCCTTCTAACTGGGGACTGAAGACAGTCATGCTGATGATAGCAACAAGGGGAGAGGGGATAAGCTTCATGCATGTCTTGACAGAGGGGAGAAAAACGCTATGAAATACATTTTGCACAAGTTCTCCCTTCCATTACACTGGGCTGCTAAAAGACAGTTAACTGCGTGTTATTTGGTTCCACATAACATAGCACCCTCTCTACGTGTTTTTGGCTTGGAACCAGCTGCAGAACCAAATGGTAAAAACAGACAAAAACAAACAGTCTAGAGGAGATCTAAGCTAAGAGCTTTGAGACATAAACAGTAGACCAATGTTCCCCCTTGGCAAACCAAAAGGTCAAATAAGAGCCTTCTAGACCACTTCCTGATCCATTCTGTTTGTGGTAATTCACTTCTGTTAGACAACACATAGCAACTGTTCAAGATCTCCCAATTCACTCATTTGTCCTCCTGCACAACTGCAATAGCTGGGTCGGAATGGGTTAGCTCAAAGAATATTTATAATTTGTGACAGAAGACCTACCACAAGCAGACCACACAGTCTGCTCTTTGCTCCTACGTGTCACTCCTGTTCTACTCTCTGTTTTACGGGGACTGAAACATTTCCTTCCATTCTAAGCTACTTCAAATCACCCCCAAACATACGGCCTCCTCCCCTTAAACACCCAACACTCCCCCAGCCTCTCACAGGGTGAGTTCACATTCACAAGGCTAAAAGGGTGGTGAACTGCAATAGCCCTCTGAATGACAATGTATAGTGTTATAATCAAAGTGAGACAACGTTCATCTGTTGTTCTCTATGGCCAAAAATATCCTAGAAATTACCTAGAGTCTATGTGATTCGATGACCATGGCTGGATACTTTTGGGGTGTTTCTGAAACCTCCACCAGGGGAAATGTATGCTGTGCAGTGTTGGTTCCCAACCATCTAAACAGCATGGTGTCCATCTAAACAGCATGGTGTTCATTGGTCTGTATCAGCAGAGGCTCCTCAGAGGAGGACCATTCTCCTCAGTGAAATTTCATAAAAATAATGAAACATTAATTTTAAAAAGTTATCCTTTTTAGATAAAACTAAATATATTCATAGGTCACCAAATAATTGGTTAAAATACTGTAGACCTTCATTGCAAAACAGTGTAACTTCAACAGAACTGTCTGGGCTAGCACCATGGTGTAGCCGGAGGACAGCTATCCTCTGGCTATATTGACTTCAATACAAAACCTAGGAGGCTGGTAGGCCTCACCCACTTCCATAGCTATACATGGTAATTATGACCACTTCCAGAGGATGTCCTCCAACCAATCGAAGCATTTGCAGTAGGAACTGACATGTTGTCCATCCAATCATAGATGTAGGATTAGAGAACAAACCTAGTGTGTGTTGTATTGGGATTGTGTCACAGAGCATTATGGGGGTTCTATGTGTTGAGAATATTGGTGACATTGTTGGATAGAAATTAAGAGTGAAGAGTGATAGTTGAGCATTTTTGAGACATTCAATTCAAATTTGTTTTTTCAAATTACAGGAGATGGAGGAGGTATATTATAAATTGTTTTCTTGGGTTAAGAACTTTATTTGTGCCCAGTTAAGGCAAATTTAAATAAATTGCACTGTTAACTTCAGTAGCTAGCTAGCTACCAGCGCGAGTGTACAGTTTTCTCCACCAGAATAGTAGAATGGCCAACGCTGCCGAAAATGTTGTGGACTTTGTTGAAGAACCCCTTTCATTCTCTGGGGTACACGGAAAAGGTGCAGATTAAAAGTGAGGGTCGACCTCTGCCTGAGATCAGTTTCATGAAGAAGGATGAGAAGGTGAGCGCGTTCAATACCACCTGGTATCAGATGTATAGCTGGTTAACAGGAAGCCTATCATCAATACCAACTGGTATCAGATGTATAGCTGGTTAACAGGGAGCCTATCATCAATACCAACTGGTATCAGATGTATAGCTGGTTAACAGAGAGCCTATCATCAATACCAACTGGTATCAGATGTATAGCTGGTTAACAGAGAGCCTATCATCAATACCAACTGGTATCAGATGTATAGCTGGTTAACAGAGAGCCTATCATCAATACCAACTGGTATCAGATGTATAGCTGGTTAACAGAGAGCCTATCATCAATACCAACTGGTATCAGATGTATAGCTGGTTAACAGAGAGCCTATCATCAATACCAACTGGTATCAGATGTATAGCTGGTTAACAGAGAGCCGATCATCAATACCAACTGGTATCAGATGTATAGCTGGTTAACAGAGAGCCTATCATCAATACCAACTGGTATCAGATGTATAGCTGGTTAACAGAGAGCCTATCATCAATACCAACTGGTATCAGATGTATAGCTGGTTAACAGAGAGCCTATCATCAATACCAACTGGTATCAGATGTATAGCTGGTTAACAGAGAGCCTATCATCAATACCAACTGGTATCAGATGTATAGCTGGTTAACAGAGAGCCTATCATCAATACCAACTGGTATCAGATGTATAGCTGGTTAACAGAGAGCCTATCATCAATACCAACTGGTATCAGATGTATAGCTGGTTAACAGAGAGCCTATCATCAATACCAACTGGTATCAGATGTATAGCTGGTTAACAGAGAGCCTATCATCAATACCAACTGGTATCAGATGTATAGCTGGTTAACAGAGAGCCTATCATCAATACCAACTGGTATCAGATGTATAGCTGGTTAACAGAGAGCCGATCATCAAGCCGCCTGTAATTGCACGTTACGATGCTTTACATGCTGAACATCTTTTCTGGGATGTCGAAAACAATTCCGAATGATTTGATAGCTTCCATCGCATCAACCATTAAACGTTAGCCATTAAACGTTAGGATTAAAGAGGTTGATGCAGGACATGTTTGCGCGTGCGCTCAAGTAGGCTTTACACTTTTCTAAGGTATTTATTTAGGAAAGATGATAACACCTAATCACTCCGGACAGACAAGCAAAAACTCATGATATAAATGTTGCAGCAGCCTAGGCGACACCTAAACATTAGAAATCTGACATGCTGTATGGGATGAAAATATTTTTCAGTCTGATCAACTGTAGGCTACTAATAAGAGCAGCTGCATACAGCCTATGCACCCTGTCCATCTGGTCTGGGTAAACTAATTGGTAACGTTATGTCTTTATAGTCCATTTGTGTGTCAGGAGAAAATTTGAATGTGATCAAATTTAGATTATATTCCAAATAGGGCTGGCTAGGCTGCCTATACGTTTTAAATCCAAAATGATTATCTGGAATTAATCAATCGACATAAAAGTGATGGCAGATGTGAGTAATTTATTTTTAAAGGCCTACAGTTGCATAGGCCTGCAAGATGCAAACATGCATAAAGCAAGCACAGCCCTGTGAGTTCTATTGTCTCTGTGTCTGGGTAGAGGAAATCCCCCTCCTAATCTAGTCTAGATATCATTCATATGAACAAGAAGGTAGCTGCAGTTTGACAGGGTTTTCATCTCCCCCAGGGCCAACCATTTTTTTTAAACCACATATAAAAATTTGCCCACCGCTCTGGGACCTATGGTGGCACCAGTCTGCTTGCAGTTGTCAGTTATCGTCAGATATGTGGATGATCAGGGCTTTATTCAGGGACGTTTCTTGGGCTACTTTGATGTGTCAAGTGGGCGAGATGCGCAGTCTGTTTGCCTTTATGAATTTTGAGATGTCTGAGTTGAACTTCATAGAGAAAATCGTTGTCCAAACCTACGATGGCGCAGCTGTAATGAAATGCATCTGCTATTTGTATTTAAAGCTACGTCCCCTCATGTGCTATGATTAAGGAGGTGGTGACTACTCCACTACCTTTGTCAACTTTCTCCTGACATGAACTGAAGCCACAACGTCTCATGTGGCCGCTCATCCACTGGCACGTTGAATGTTTCCCTTCCAAGCACTGTGAGTACCCCTATACATTTTCTCTCATTACTGTATGTAGAGTCAATCACATACACAATCACAGTATTACACAAATATTTTACTCCTTGCTTGGACTAACTCATTCTTAGCTCTTTGTCTAACTGTGTAGTGTGTTGTGTTATTGTTTTGTCTTCCCAGTAAAATCCTGTCCAGCACTGGTCAAGCCTCTGAACACCTCAACTCATGCCTCATACCCTCATTCAATCCCTGCTGTGATCCCTTTCCAACACTGTGTAAGTAGCCCTCTCATTCTCCTTCCCCATAATATTGTACTATAAAATGTCTATTAAAATAATTTAGGTCAAAATAATTAGTCTATGATTTTTGAAACACACCTTGTGGTCTCCGTGCGTTCCGCACCTATACCGTGGGTCTCCCATCCTCCTCAATTTCTCAAGTCACCAGCCTCCACTGGTCTGTATTCAGTAGTACCATAGCAAAACCCCACAATGATTAATTCCAAATACCCACTTAATTGCTGAAGAAGCGTGATCCATTAGCCCATGGCAAGTGGAGCAGAGCAGCACACAGCTCCTCTTTACAGGAGTAAAAATAAAGCAGGATATCCTGGTCACAGTTCCCTAGCAATGTGTTAATGATTCCCCAGCCTGATTCCCCAGCCTACACAGCTATTATTCTGAATGTTTCCTAGATTAGAATTAAAAAGAGGAAGTTTGAGTATACATACTTTTGTCTTTATGTCAAATCAATAAATGTATGTATCATGGACTAGCTGCTTGTACTTCTTAAAAATGTACATGAGCATACAGAATCTGAAAAACACTAATGGCTGGACTCATTAAAATAAAAATGTGTTTTATTTTGTTTTATTTCACCATGTAAACATTGTGTAATTAAAGCATTACTCATATAAATCTGCTTTAATGTGGTGCAGTAACAATGACATTTCTCTGCAGTGCAAGTTCCCATTTCTAAACACTGTACATGTGTTTTCTCCTCTCTGTTCATCACACCTCCCCTGTCCAAGCCAATATTTTTCAAATTAGACATGAGTGTTTACAAAGACAGAATGCCTCATCACACTAGAGACATCTCCCTCCCTGGATACTCTCAGCATCCAACAAGATTTGACAGTGTCATGCCAAGAAAATAGAAAAATTGACATAATTCAATTATTTGTATTTCTTCTATCATCTAGGAGTGAATGAGTGAATGAGTGTGGGTTCTTTAAGCCGGGAGCTGTGGACTATTCAGGATAGGAGCCGCTATACAGCCACTCCAGCAGCCCAGCAGACAATACACAACTCATTTAAAAGTGTTCCTCCCACAAAGGGAGTAAAGCCAGGGGTTGAGGGGACTGTATTAACAGTAATATTCCTTATTGAAATAAAGCTCTGGAGCAGGAGAGTAGGCTTGATGTTTAGTAAGGCCCGTCGAGAGAGAGAGGGCTTTGCATGTATTGAGAGGCATTGTAAGCGCTGGCAAGGGGGCGCTCCACTACTCCAGAAAAACAGCTTTTCGCATACCCAGTCTGTCCTCCACACACACACACACACACACACACACACACACACACACACACACGCTCTCCTCTGGGCTGGCTAGCCCCTTCTCATACACTACATGAGTAGTCTATAGTCCAACACCCAGCAGCCTAAATGTTCCTCAGACACCCTATGCCCAGATGCCAAGAGCTCTACAGTGGGCCAGTGTGAACCCGGCTAATAATTAATAGCATGTAATTAAGATGGCAGGCTCCCTGTACTTGTAAAGACCCATTAGCCCAATGTATCAGCAAGCTGTAATGGCTTTGTTTGATGTGGATTTCTAGAGTATCACCCCCCCCCCTCTCTTCCAGCCCTCACGCTCCCTAAACTTGAGTGACATTGGCGCTTGTTGCGGCACCCTGTCGAGGGCAGAAATCACTCAGTGAGGGTTGTAAGGAGAGGAGCAGCCCTTGTACAGTTGGCAATTTGCCAGACTCATGATGACAGGCGAGGCAGGGTGGACTTCATAAGCGGGCCCATTTTAGTTCTTGCCATTAACAGCACATCAACGATCCCACCAGTCAGTCAGCCAGCTGCCCAGGCCTGGAACCCAGCAGCCCCCATACCCTGTCCTCCCCCTCACATCCCATCATACCCTGCACCCGGTTCTCAGCCTTGATCTGCAATTACCACCAGTCAGTCGCCATTCCATTGAAGAAAAAAGGCAATTTAATGCATAAAGGGATAAATGGGTGAATAATTACATTTTTAATCAAGCTGAAAGGATCTCTCCAGCTCCAGCTGAAAATGGGAGAAGGGGAGGGTTAAAAAGGGGGGAGATTTGCTTGTTTCCAAAAAACGTGTTTAATCCTTGACACCTGTCAAACGGCTCACACTACACAGCCCCCCGGGGTTCATAAAAGGCTGCGGTTGAGGCTTAACCCTACGAGTTCCTCGGCATTGAGAGAGTGTCCCTGCTCAGTCTCCAGATCCTTGCAGGCTCACACACATAATACGGTCATGCCTGGTGTGGTCACCACACCAACACTGATATATACAGTAAGTGTTCATCCCATATGGCACCATATTCCCTATTAGTGCACTAATTTTGACCAGGGCCCATAGGGAACGTAGTACCCTATATAGGGAATAGGGTGCCATTTTGGATGCACAATCTGCTGCAGCCTCTGCTTCAGTGCTATGGCTAAAGTGATCTTACACATGTAGACTGCCTGAAACTAGACACAGACCAGAGGACTACAGGAAGTAAGAAAGAATGTTCAGGTCCGTGTTGAACATTCACACAATACTCTACCACATACGGGAGGGACACACAGCTACCATAAGGAATAGAGGCCAGTTGTGGGTTAGGACCTGCTGTGAATGGAAAGAAAAGACAAACATGATGGAGAATGTAGGGATTTAATAAAAAGCCTAGATAAAAAGAGGCTCTCTACGGTGGGCCTTATCTGTACCGCGTTTCCCCTTTTCCCCTCAGCAGTGTTTCACTGCCTGTAGTGTTGTCTCTGCTCTGTGTGGTGGGAATTCCATTCTCAGATATCAAAGCTGCTCGCCTAGCAAGCCATAGCAACAGCATTACATACACATTGCGTCAGGAGGGAGGCGGAAGTCGGAACGATGGCCCGCCTCGCGAGCCTAGGGCCTCTGGGAAAAGCAACTAGACAAGGAGAGAATGGAGTGAGCTTTGATCTGCATCAGCTGGGCCAACTTGTTGAAGACCTCGGCCAATAAGGAGTTGGAACACTGCCACGCTAGCATCAGTTACCCTCCATAACTTCACCACACATAGAGGCCTTGAGAAGGCATGAGTTAAGGCTTTAAATTATCTGCAACTCCATATTTACTCTCAGTCAGGTCAAGTCTCTGAAGTTTACTCCACAAGTTATGAGACCAGTGGTATGAAAGAGGCTTTAAAAATGCTGAACATGGAATCCAGCTCATTATTTGCAGTAACCCTCGCGGTTATTGGTTGATGTTGACAAGACAGCGGGGTGCTTGGCCTATGGAGGAGGCTTAGTGGAGAAGAGATGGGAGGGGGGCAGTAAAGAGGATTATGGGGGGGCCAGCAGTGAGGGGCCAGACTATTGTTAGAACTTGAGAAAGTGTTAGAGCAGGAAGAGTGGCAGACACACTGGTTAGAGCGTCCCAAACTCAGGCCTAGTGAATAACAGGAAATACTGAGATACAGGTCTGGACGACAAGCTACTGTCCAGTCCTGCTGCATAGGGACTACAGTATTGGAATTATGCAGCCACAAAAACTTTCACTCACAGAAGAATATAAGCTGAACTGCTCGTGCAAAATAACATGATGGAGCATCATGTGAGATTTTCCAGTTTTGTACACTGTATAGTTTTGTCCAAATCAATTGAATGCTGAAGTGTTTCAGCCTTTGAAAGCGAGGCCTGCTGAAATGTAGGCTGGGAGGGCTGCTCATTTGGCAGATGGCTGGGAGGGGTTGTTGAGAGGCAGAGATCTCCACCAAGCCTGTGAATGCAATTATCTCTGAGCTCTTGAGTTGGGGCCACAATCAATAAATACATGTTGTTATCATAATCATACCACAACTACGCATGGAAATAGAGCTAAATTATTTTGTCATTTTGTGTCGTTTGTGGAACAGAATTTAAATTGATGAGTGGGTTACTTTTTGGATGTGTATCCAGTCCATACCCCCACCTCCTGTGGGAAAAACAACCAAAAATAAGGATCAACAAACCCTTGGAGAGAAGGGAGGGAGGGCAGAGAGAAGGGAGGGAAGGAGGGAGGGAGGGAGGGCAGAGAGAAGGGAGGGAAGGGAGGGAGGGAGGGAGGGCAGAGAGAAGGGAGGGAAGGAGGGAGGGAGGGAGGGCAGAGAGAAGGGAGGGAAGGAGGGAGGGAGGGAGGGCAGAGAGAAGGGAGGGAAGGAGGGAGGGAGGGAGGGCAGAGAGAATGGAGGGAAGGAGGGAGGGAGGGAGGGCAGAGAGAAGGGAAGGAGGGAGGGCAGAGAGAAGGGAAGGAGGGAGGGCAGAGAGAAGGATGGAAGGATGGAGGGCAGAGAGAAGGATGGAGGGCAGAGAAGGATGGAGGGCAGAGAAGAGAGAAGGAGGGAGGGCAGAGAAGAGAGAAGGAGAGAGGGCAGAGAAGAGAGAAGGAGAGAGGGCAGAGAAGAGAGAAGGAGAGAGGGCAGAGAAGAGAGAAGGAGGGAGGGCAGAGAAGGAGGGAGGGCAGAGAAGGAGGGAGGGCAGAGAAGAGAGAAGGAGGGAGGGCAGAGAAGGAGGGAGGGCAGAGAAGGAGGGAGGGCAGAGAAGGATGGAAAGAGGGAGGGCAGAGAGAAGGGAGGGCAGAGAAGGATGGAAAGAGGGAGGGCAGAGAGAAGGGAGGGCAGAGAAGGATGGAAGGAGGGAGGGCTGAGAGAAGGGAGGGCAGAGAAGAAGGGAAGGAGGGAGGGCCGAGAAGGATGAAAGGAGGGAGGGCGAGGAGAAGGGAGGGCAGAGAAGGAGGGAAAGGTGGACACAATCTGCTCTTCCTGCTTTCCTTTGTGTTGGAGGAAAAAGGACACTGCTGTGGGGGTGGAGTCAATCGAAAAGAGAAACACAACATAGTGGGAGGCAGTGTGTGTCTTCGCACGGGTGTGTGGGCTATATGTTTAGCTTTAGGTGTCCCTCTACCCCCCTCACCTCACACGGATAATACATCTTTAGGCAGCCCTTTCTGCACTTAAGTGTCTGTTCTCACTCTCCATGAATCGTCCCTGACTATTAAACTTGAAATTGTATTTACTTTCCATAATGGCACCGCAGCACAGTGATGCCTCGAAGATCTAGTACCTAATAGTGCCTGCCGCCCGACCTGTATGCTGCATCTACACAATAAATACTTAGCCATTTATCCTCTGAACATCATTTTAAACACCAAAGCAAACAGCTGCAGTGGTTAGGCTGTAGTCAGTGACTCAGCTCATACATACACAGCAATTATTCCAACTCTCCTTCGGCTGGCATCCTACAGTACTACAGCTGTCCACGCGTCACCCAAGGGCACAGCCAAAAGTAGGCCATGGCTCCAAGAGGAACTCAAGCTCCTGTTACTGTTGAGGCTTGACTCCAAATCCTCACGTTAACACAATGCCAACACAAATCACAACAACCTTGGCCTGTAACCCCAGGCCCACCACTAAGTGTAAACCCCAAAGCCAGCCCCAATCTACTCATTTTAGTGACATCCACAGGACTGGCTGTGAGTGGAACGGATTTCCTACATTTGGAAGGTGGGACATACTGTATATAGAGCGTGTTGGCGTCCATTAGTATAAGGAGAGCAATTAAAACGAGTATATACATCAGCCATAATCATAGCATGATGACATCAAAGTGAAATGTGACAGATATTTCACTTTGTCACAATGGTACTGAATATGAAAGCATGGTATTCTCGAGGAATTTACACGCTGTATTATGACATGTAATGGCTGCAATTTAAAGATCAAAGTTGGGACACATCTTTAGGAACGCTTCATTTCCCCCCCTCTCTTCATCAGTGTCCTTAAGGAGAGAAGAAAGGAAGCATGGGAGGATGAAGAATGGCCTCTGACTCCAGTCTTGGATTCTGATTTCCCATGGGCGCCTCCACAAACTGAACGTCATGAAGCCTAATGTCAGCCAAATTAAGAGAGAATTCTAGGACAGCAAGTTTGGCTTTCATTCCCAAAGCGACTCATGGGTATCACTTCAAAAAGGAAACTAAACGGGAAAGGGAAGAGCGACAAGGGAACACAGAACACCCACAGCAGGAGGCTGGAAAGCGAAACGCATGGATAGAACCTTTATCTACTGTACGGCACCACCACCGAGCCAGGGGTGACGGAAACCAGAATGGTAGGTCACACCTACAGGCCTCGGTCGGTAGGTCGGTCTGTGTGCGCGCATATAATGTAGTAAACCTTGCAATACCATGCTTTGTATTCAGGATACAGGACTTGAAATATTCAGAACAATAACCTTGACTAGCACCCCATTTCTACCATTTTGGCAAATCTACAAACCCATAAAAACATTGTGGATGTACTATCTACAGTACCATTATGATATTATTCAGAAGTATCAAGGCTTGGGAGAGTTGCCTTATAAGACTCCCCCCTACAGCTCAGAATACCCCCCCCGTCCCTCATAACTGGCAACTAACTGGCCACAAAAGACATGTGACCTGTTATCTCTGTCCCTGAACTTACATAAACCGCTTTGCTTTCCTCCTCTGAAATATTCTTAGCTTTGAGGCCAGATATTTAGTTTGGCTGGGCTTTCAGCTGTGAAATAAAAAAAGTTCTGGCAGAATAGGCCTGGGGAAGCCAGTAGGCCACAAGAATAGAGCTATTTTGCTTTGTTTCCCCCCCAACAGAGTCTCACCCAGAAACCCTCTAAAAACACTTGCATAGTCAGCATGAAACATGCAAGCATTAAAATAGACACTGCAATAATTGTCATTTCAGCTTTACCTAGCCGGTATTACATTAGCCTGTCATTCTTAACCATGGAATTGGCTGAATTATGTTGGTTCAAACACCAATATAAAACGTGGATTGCTGGTGTTAATAACAGTTGCATCTCCAGAGACAGCAGGGCAGGAACACCACTAGTCTTTTAGACAGTGTAATGGGACATGCTGCTATGATATGTTGGAGATCTCCACTAACTAGCGAGGTATACATTATGAACATCTCTTCTCCACCTTACTGGCAAATCCCAACCCAGCGCCGCAGCACTAAAAGTTCTGTCGCCACAACAAAGAGACTGGAGAACTCCCTCTCGCAGACACTCCTTCAGACTCACACTGGGAGGGTCAACTGGGGTGAAGATATAGAGACAAGGCATTCAAAACAAAGTGAACTGACAGCCTTGTGAGACTTCTGGTGAAGGCCCTAAAGACAGTTATTTCTTACTGTATATGTTTAGAAGGGTTCTATACATCTTTAGAACATGTTGGCTGTAGAGGGAGTGAACACCTGTCAATAGCAGAGCTGGGAGGAAATATGATGTATGGTGGGAGATGTCTCTGACCTTCCAGAGGCTTCTCTCGGGGGCCAGGGTGGTTGAGGAGGGGGTGAATCTACAGGTGGGGTATAATCTCACAGACCATGGACGAGTTAGAGGACAGCAGTTCTGTTCAAATGTTTATAAATCAATGTCGTGAGATGAACGTCTTTGGCAGTTGGTCTATAGATTCTGGACAGTTCCTCAGCTTGAACTGGGCTATACACGGTTAACATTTAGTTTCATTCCCCAAAAACCTTTGCTAACCCCCCTGCTCCATTTCAACCATCCCTCTTAGTACATCTCCGTTACTCCTCTTACTCACTTTCTGCTTCACTTTCATTGCTTGCGCTTGACTTCAGTGCATACAGTACCTCCGCCGCTTACATGATAGAGGGAACGAAAAGGTGGTGCTTGGCAGAAACACTGACATTCCAAATGTGAAACCTTCTCCTTAACAGGCCTTTATTCTGCGCCAACTCAGCAGCTTTGCCAGTCTGTTGGGAATCACATGAACAAACAGGAAGACCTTATCAAAGCTACATGAATTACTACTAAATAACATTACTCTGGACAACATTACATTCAACAGTAAATAGGCTTTCTACATGCGGCAGAGCAAAGGACGGGTTGTACGAAATGCACCGACTACCCGTTAAATCCTTTTTTTTAAACTCACCTGCTGGTTCTGAAAGCACGGAGGCGGTCAAATGAGCAGGTGGTGAGTAACATGCTTCTGCGCCATGGAAACAAGGAGGGGTTAATATGCACTCAAAATGGCACCCTATTCCCTATCTAGTGCACGACTTATCACCAGGGCACATAGGGATCACTATGTGCCATTTGGGACACATTCTGTCTCTGTATGCTCTGTCTGTCCTCCTCCCAGACTGGACTTAACACCTCACCAGGCTGGGAATCCCATTACACTAATGACTCTGAATGTGCACACTAAGTTTTCATTTCCTAAAGCATGTTTCAAAGAAAACATGGAGGGAAGTGGGATAACCTTTCTATTGGACAGGGATCAACTTCGGTCTTATAAAATGTCCCCTTATTCCAATGACAGGTTCCATCCGGTCCAACACGGGTACGTTTCGGAGTTGCATAGATTCATCTCAACTCATCGATCTGAAGTAACTGGATAGCAAGGACCATTCATATAACGAGTCTGAAGACGGCCATCCATCAGTTCATTCTGTATCCAGTAAACCTGGTTGAGGCTATCTGCTAGCTTCTACACTGCATGCTGAGAAGAGCCGAGCTAAACATGTGGCTTTCATTTGGAGCCTGTGTTAACAATGTAGTGCTGGAGAAAAGGCTGTGACTCTCTCTCTCACTCTGCCAGTAATCTCTCTTAAAGGGCGCGGCGTCTAATTGCCTGGACACTTGTGTCCGAGGGTCTCTCTCTCTCTCTCTCTCTCTCTCTCTCTCTAGTGAAAAGATGAGAGCTTGCATGCTCCTTACAACCAGCTTAAGCTGATGAAGACTTTGATGCTACATGGTTCCCCCAGCCCAAACAGATGCACTGCAAAAGAATCATCAAAACAATGATTAGCCACCAACAGAGGCACAGGGTAACCCACAGCATGGGCTCAGCCCCACTCCAAACCCATCGCCAGCCACCGCCACCAGGCGTTCCCTTTCATGATTTCCCTGTGCTTATTCTAGACTTATATTTGGGAACTTGAATGTATGCCTTTAAAGTAACTATTACCTTCAATATATTTGGAATGTGTGTAGTGGGAGTTTTATTGAGTAACCAAGACTTCCAATAATAGATTTTACAATGGGATGTGACGGCAGTGGAAATGTACACTGCTATAAAGACTAAGTTAACCTGACTGGCTACAGTAATGAGGCTCTAGTCAGACTCATGCCAGTGCGGCAGCTCCACTGACCTCAGTGATCTCAGGCTGCGTACCAGTGATACTCATCAGTATCGTGGCACGGAAACAAAACACAAACTGGATTTACTTTAGGAAATTAGCCCTGATGTTGGAAACAAACTTCATTTTGTTGTCATCCAGAATCACATGTATTTATTTTTCTAGCTATATCACACAGTATTTTACATTCAGCAGGTTTTTAAAGGACCAAAGAGTTGTCTGCTTCGTGTTTTCATTTTTGCCATGGAAAGAATATCGTATCGTCACAGCCCTAGTACCAAATAGCACCTTATTCCATATGTAGTGCACTACCTGTGGCAGCAGGTAGCCTAGTGGTTAGAGCGTTGGGCCAGTAACCGAAAGGTTGCTAGATCAAATCCCTGAGCTGACAAGGTAAAAATCTGTCATTCTGCCCCTGAACAAGGCAGTTAACCCACTGTTCCTAGGCCTTCATTGTAAATAAAAAGTTGTCCTTAACTGACTTGCCTAGTTAAATAAAATGTTACTTTTTTATTTTATTTTTTACAATTTGACCAAAGCCCATAGGGTGCACTATATAGGGAATAGGGTTCTGTTTGGGATGGAGCCTCAGTCTACATAAGCAGTCTGTCTCCTCTTACAACAGATAGTCAGCACCTCCCACATCATCCTCTCTCTCGCTATGCCACAGCTAGACCATCTCTGGATGTTTCTTCCTGTGTCTCTTTTAAGCCTCTTTTCTCCTCTCTCTGCAATACCACCATTACTTATTCCTCCATATTGGTTGCCTTGCCACCAGCTCCCATCTCTGTACTTTGGCCTGCCTGTACATTCTGCAGATTCCATGCCATTTCTCAACAATGTAATCACAAGACATTCTTTGCATGTACAAAGCTTACAGCTGCAGTGAGCAGACAACTATCTGGCTTTACCTTGTGAGATTGGGTATATCTTAAAAGTCAATGTAAAATCTATTTAATTTAGCTCTGGGAATCATTTTCAGAAGAGCAGAAGAGAGGAGACCATAATAGCTTGCTAATGTGATATATTATTTGAACCTACAATGATATGAATCAGTATGCGGTGCATTACTATTCATATTTCATTTGTTTTCAGGACCAGCTTGCCAAGCAGTGCCCTTGAATAATGGTTAGTGAGTGCTAATGTGTCCAAGTGCTCATACGACACACTAATAGAACTAGTGAATCTGTAATGAGGTCAATAAAAAGCAGATGGAATGATGTGAATGTCCTGCCAGGCAGAAGGGATCCTCATATTGCTGTAGTAATGTGTAGGAATAAACAGACCGACACGGACTGACTGATTAACCTGGCAGCATAATACACTCGATATTTGGATTACTAATCAAGAAATGGTTGGAAGAGCATTATGTAAAATCCAAAAGGAGACAGCAGGGAGGGGATGAGAACCAGGGTTGAATCTGATTGGATTCTGACTTCCCCCTGGCTGCTATGACGACTGACAATGTGCAAAACTGCCTTGGGCAGTGCTCTGCCAAAGTTCTGATCTCAGTCACCACCGCCACTCAATTCACCGGCTCGCCACCAAAACAGTGCATTAACTACCCACAAAATTATTGAGTTTCACAGAACAAGCACAAAGTCCCACAGAGATGCAAAAATACACTACATATACACAAAAGTATGTGGACACCCCTTCAAATTAGTGGATTCGGCTATTTCAGCCATACCCATTGCTGACAGGTGTATAAAATCTAAACACACAGCCATTCAATCTCCATAGACAAACATTGGCAGTAGAATGGCCTTACTAAAGAGCTCAGTGACTTCCACCGTGGCACCGTCATAGGATGCCACCTTTCCAACAAGTCAGTTTGTCAAATTCCTGTCCTGCTAGAGCTGCCCCAGTTAACTCTAAGTGCTATTATTGTGAATTGGAAAAAAATCTAGGAGCACAGCTCAGCCGTGAAGTGGTAGGCCAAACAAGCGCACAGAACGGGACCGCCAAGCACTGAAGCGCGTAGCGCGTAAAATCATCTGTCCTCGGTTGCAACACTCACTACAGAGTTCCTAACTGCCTCTAGAAGTAACGTCAGCACAAGAACTGTTCGTCGGAAGCTTCATGAAATCGGTTTCCATGGCCGAGCAGAAGTACAAGCCTAAGATCACCATGTGCAATGCCAAGCGTTGACTGGAGTGGTGTAAAGCTCGCCGCCATTGGACTCTGGAGCAGTGGAAACGCATTCCCTGGAGTGATGAATCACGCGGAACCATCTGGCAGTCCGACGGACTAATCTGAGTTTGGCGGATGCCAGGAGAACGCTACCTGCCCGAATGTATAGTGCCAACTGTAAAGTTTGGTGGTGGAGGAATAATGGTCTGGGGCTGTTTTTCATGGTTCGGGCTAGGCCCCTTAGTTCCATTGAAGGGAAATCTTAACGCTACTGCATACAATAACATTCTACACGATTCTGTGCTTCCAACTTTGTGGCAACAGTTTGGGGAAGGGCTTTTCCTGTTTCAGCATGACATGCCAAAAGCGAGGTCCATGCAGAAATGGTTTGTTGAGATCAGTGTGGATGAACTTGACTGGCCTGCACAGAGCCCTGACCTCAACCCTTTGGGATGAATTGGAACGCCGACTGCGAGCCAGGCCTAATCTCCCAACATCAGTGCCCGACCTCACTAATGCTCGTGGCTGAATGGAAGCAAGTCTCCACAGCAATGTTCCAACATCTAGTGAAAACCCCTTCCCAGAAGAGTGGAGGCTGTTATAGCAGCAAAGGGGGGACCAACTCAATATTAATGCCCATAATTTTGGAATGAGATGTCCACATACTTTTGCTGTAGCTAAATTTGGTTCGTTCTGCCATAACCATTCTGACAGTTAGGGGAAACTTGACAATTTCATATTATCCTAATCAGCTCAAATAGAAAGCTCTTTAGAAAAGTCTTGACGTTCTGCCATAGAGATTGGCTGGAAAATGGCTGATTCAATATTATGGAAAGGAATCTTTCAGAAAACAATGCGTTGCCATCCAACCTCATTAGACACACACCAGCTCCTGCCCTCCACCACCTCATTACCTAGCAGCTGCAGATGAGCGGCTTCCCTACAATCACATCTGTCTATAGAGGGGGCTAGGATCAGAATACAGCACCACAATGTAGACAAACTAATCTAAGTCGTCAGAGTCAAAAAACACTTGTAGGGTGAACTCTGTCCAAAAAGCAGGACAGGAGCAGGGGGAACCTTTTTTTTTTTTTTTAAGTGACTTTTGAGGAGGTGCTAATTGGCTGTAAGATTCCTGACACTGAGATTAGATGGCTTGGCCTGAACCAAGCCTTGCTCTCCTCCCAGGAGAGATGACTGTTGGAGCCAAATTCTTTGAACTGTCACAAGGGATGTGACAGAACATTACTTCAGGGTTAAGTGACTGTTCCCCTTTCACTGGGGCTTAGTGAGACTTGAAATGGAACCTAACCCACATCAGTCCCCCTGTTAGGTAACAGAGACTTGCAGTACAGTAGGGTAAAGAAAAACATCTGCTTGGAAAGTCAATGGTTATTTGAAAATCTGGACCAAAAAATTATAATCTATAATTCAAGAGAGGATTTATTGAAAACGTTGTACGTTTCCAGCCACAATAAGGATCATCTCCTTGAGATTCCTGCTCTTTTTCAACTCTTAAACTCACATGAACTCTCCCTCCTCACCACCCTCTCTGCACTCTTACAGAGGTGGATTGGATGCAGCTCCGTCCTCTTTGTCACAAAGCTTTTTAAAGAGTACAGCAGTGCAGAGCAGTCAGTCTCTCAGGCTCCCACAGTCACACTACCAGTCCAGTCCTCAGCTTATTCCTCTCCTGCTCAGTGCCTTCCTACAGTATCTGCACTGTAGTTATACATAGATTACAGATTGATTATACTGGCAATGTAATATTATAATGTACCCTGTAATGGTATTTGGGTTCTCACAGCAGAATAATAAAAAATTAAAACATTTAAAAAAAATACTCCCACCACTTGCTCCCAACAACTCAATAGTAGACAAGACAGCAGGGCTGGAGCCAATGTGTCAGTCTGCAAGGCTACAAGCTGAGACAGTAGGCCTGTTTGCATAGTAAGCCTCTTTCAGACAGGAGCCAGAGCTGCAGTTCCAGTCACATGACCAGGATTCACACCCTTCTCATTCAACGGTCTGCCATCCATCTCTTATTAGGCTGGTGAGACAATAGCACAGGGAGAGGGGGTATTTGAGGGGAACGTTTCAGTGTAGAGACTAAGGAGTTCCAGCATTGTATACAAACAGTCATTGAAAATCAACTGTTATTACGCAGAAAATGTAAACAACAACTGTGAGAGCTGTGCATGTGTAATAAAATGTGGAGGCTTGGCTCAATTTACTTTCCTTCCAGATAAACATTCCTCCGTACATCAGTGCACTTCTCTGACCACGTATTCACTGATCATCATGGTTTCCTATGCCTCCTCTGGAGAAATGTGATCAGAAGGTATGATGAGAGGGAAACTGTAACTGGGGAATGAAACAAACACTTTGCAATCTAGGAGAGAAAACAAAAGGAAACCGAAAGACATGAGCTCTGTTCCGGATGGCAGAATGCCTCTGGGGGGCGGGGGTTGCTACGGAGTTATTATGCTGGAAATGAATGCAGAACTGGGGTGTGGGGGGCAATTACAGACTAGAGGACAGTGTGACTGTGTGTCTCTGTGTGTGTGTGTTTTCACTGGAGAGGGGGGTCCTCAAGACCTGGGGAAATCTCAAACCACGTTCGCTAAGCAAATATGGACATGGCAGCATCGCAAGAAACAGCAGATGAGGGTAAGATCATCAAGACAGAATAACAACAACAGTTTATTTTCCATGGAAATAAACATAAGTCATTCTTCATTAATATCTAGTCAGTGTCTCTGGTGTTCCATTTCCTGTGTTTAGCGCATTTGAAGAAACGAAATGAGGAAAGTGGGCATTCTTGGAGAGGTTAGTATGTGCTAATTGGGGTTGGTTTGGAATAAGGTACATAAGCTGGAGAATCATCGGTTGTTCTCATTGCAGTGTTACTGTAGACAATGTGGTGAAGACATGGCCATGCTAGTACTCTACTGTGGAAACTTCTGGTCGAAAACCACAAATAGAGAGCCCGTATCAATGGGCCAGCTGCAGAATACTGGGGAAAAAGCCATAGGCCCAATCCCAGTATATCTTTTCAGTAGTTCACAGACCAAGGTCACAGCCTCAGCGTCTTTGTGTGTTTTCATTTACAGGCAGATAACGGATGTAGAAACAGATCAGGTTGCTTAGAGGAGAGACACACACAGAAATTCTGGTTGTAGTCTACAAGTCAGCCACACAGCCCCACTGTTTCCACCAGTTTTCAGAGGGTAACTTAAACTCCCCTTTAACATCAACCTATTGTCACTTCTCACAAACACCAGTCTCAACGTCAACAGTGAAGAGGCGACTCCGGGATGCTGGCCTTCTAGGCAGAGTTCCTCTGTCCAGTGCCTGTGTTCTTTTGCCCATCTTAATCATTTATTTCTATTGGCTAGTCTGAGATATGTCTTTTCTTTGCAACTCTGCCTAGAAGGTCAGCATCCCGGAGTCACCTCTTAACTGTTGACGTTGAGACTGGTGTTTTGTGGGTACTATTTAATGAAGCTGCCAGTTGAGGACTTGTGAGGCGCCTGTTTCTCAAACTAGACACTAATGTACTTGTCCTCTTGCTCAATTGTGCACCGGGGCCTCCCACTCTTTCTATTCTGGTTAGAGAGTTTGCACTGCTCTGTGAAGGGAGTAGTACACAGCGTTGTACGAGATCTTCAGTTTCTTGGCAATTTCTCACATGGAATAGCCTTCATTCTCAGAACAAGAATAGACTTTCAGGAGAAAGTTCTTTGTTTCTGGCCATTTTGAGCCTGTAATCGAACCCACAAATACTGATGCTCCAGATACTCAACTAGTCTAAAGGCCACTTTTATTGCTTCTTTAATTAGCACAACAGTTTTCAGCTGTGCTAACAATTGCAAAAGGGTTTTCTAATGATCAATTAGCCTTTTAAAATTATAAACTGGGATTAGCTAACACAACGTGTCATTGGAACACAGGAGTGATGGTTGCTGATAATGGGCCCCTGTACGCCTATGTAGATATTCCATATAATATATATTTTTTAATAATAAAATGTTTTAAAAAATATCTGCTGTTTTCCAGCTACAATAGTCATTTACAACATTAACAATGTCTACACTGTATTTCTGATCAATTTGATGTTCTTTTAATGGACAAGAAAAATGTGCTTTTCTTTCAAAAACAAGGACATTTCTAAGTAACCCCAAACTTTTGAACGGTAGTGTATATTATTTACATTACAGGACCACAGCCAGGCTGTCACACAGACACTGTCTCAAATGGCACCCTATTCCCTATGTAGTGCATTACTTTTGACCAGAACCCTATGACCCCTGGTCAAAAGAAGTGCCCTATGTAGGAAATAGGGTGCCATTTGGGACTGACACTATTACGGAGGTTGAGTCATTGGCTTACTAGTGCTCTTCCATGCCGTCCCCAGGAGGGGTGCGTCACTTGAGTGGTTTGAGTCACTGACGTGATCTTCCTGTCCGGTTTTGCACCCCCTCGGGCTCATGTGGTGGAGGAGATCTTTGTGGGCTATACTCAGCCTTGTCTCAGGGTAGTAAGTTGGTGGTCTGTTGACATCCCTCTAGTGTTATGGGGGCTTTGTTTTGGCAAAGTGGGTAGGGTTATATCCTGCCTGGTTGGCCCTGTCCGGGGGGTATCGTCGGATGGGGCCACAGTGTCCCCCAACCCAGTCTCAGCCTCCAGTATCTATGCTGCAATAGTCTATTATTTGCTGGGGGGCTAGGATCAGTCTGTTATAATTCTCTGGTGTCCTGTGTGAATTTAAGTATGTTCTCTCTCTCTCTCTCTCCCTCCCTCCTCTCTCTCTCCCCCCTCCCCCCCCTGGAGGACCTGAGCCCTATGACTATGCCTCAGGACTACCTGGCCTGATGACTCCTTGCTGTCCCCAGTCCACCTGGTCGTGGTGCTGCTCCAGTTTCAACTGTTCTGCCTGTGGCTATGGAACCCTGACCTGTTCACCAGATGAGCTACCTTGTCCCGGAACTGCTGTTTTCCACTCTCTCGCTCCCGCACTTGCTGTCTCAACCTCAATGCTTGGCTATGAAAAGCCAACTGACATTTACTCCTGATGTACTGACCTGTTGCACCCTCTACAACCACTGTGATTATTATTTGACCCTGCTGGTCATCTATGAACGTTTGAACATTTTGAAGAACAATCTGGCCTTAATGGCCATGTACTCTTATAATCTCCACCCGGCTCAGCCCGAAAAGGACTGGCCATCCCTCAGAGCCTGGTTCCTCTCTAGGTTTCTTCCTAGGTTCTTGCCTTTCTATGGAGTTTTTCCTAGCCACCATGCTTCTACATCTGCATAGCTTGCTGTTTGAGGTTTTAGGCTGGGTTTCTGTATAGCACTTTGTGACATCTGCTGATGTAAAAAAGGCTTTATAAATACATTTGATTGGCTGGTGCTGTGGTGAGAGAGAAGCGTGCCTGCATCTCTCACAGAACTAGAATGAGATTCACTTTCTATTATCTCTGATAGCCATGAGGCTGCAACCATCTTCTCTCCAGCATTGTAATTCATAATTTATTTCCTGATAGAATCATAGCTGCGGGAAGGGCGCTGCTGCACCCCTGATAAATGTAAATACATTTTCCAAAGTTAAAGAATTACTGCTATCTGTTCAGAAAGAAATTTAATGAATTCAGAATACTACACCAGGAATATAAGCCTATCATTTACCCACAGAGGATCAATAGTTTCTTTTTTTATTGCCTAGATGTGGATTGTGTGTAGCAGTCCTGAATGTGCGGCAAATCTGTCAGTGAACAGCATGCAGCCAAAACAGGTCTTTCGCAATATCTCAAATACAATCAAGGGAAAACACAGGTTGGAAAGCAAATGGCTCCTGCTGAACAGAGAAGTCTAATCTGTCTGTAGAGGCTACCAAAATATTCTATCTACTTCCAAATAGGCCTATTGAGCGAACAGCATTGTTTTACAAAGTAAAACAAGAGACAGGCTTTTGGCATGAGTACACCGGCCATCTCTGTTGAAGGAAGTGGACCAAGGTGCAGCATGGTGAGCGTACATTTTCTTTTATTATAAAAAAAGACGCCAACAAAACAAACGAGAAAACAACCGTGAAGCTAAAGGCTATAGTGCCAACAAACAAAGACAACTTCCCACAAAGACAGGTGGAAAAAAGGGCTACCTAAGTATGGTTCTCAATCAGAGACAACGATAGACAGCTGTCCCTGATTGAGAACCCTACCTGGCCAAAACATAGAAATACAAATAATAGAATATAGAATACCCACCCCAACTCACACCCTGACCAAACCAAAATAGAGACATAAACAGGATCTCTAAGGTCAGGGCGTGACAATCTCTGACGCGTGAGACGATCATCATTGAGTGAGTTAGAGAAACTGGAAAGCTTTTCTAGAACTATAATTTCCTCCTCAGATTGTAAAATATGTGTCTCCACACACCTAGGCCTAAACTATTGATGGATTCAAGACAAGGTCGTTTTCAATGATCTCAGATTCTGCTTGTCAGGAGCCGGTCATTTCGATCATTTGTGCGGTATTAGAAAAAGATTATGCTAAAGTCTCCAGTCATGTAAAATGACATAAAATTGCATGAAATGCATTTATAAAAAGGCCAAATCTTTCTCGGACCGTAGGCTACAAAAAGATATCCCATGTGTGCAACTCCTGCAAGCACCTCTACTCTACTGCTCTATGCCACTACGCAAATGCGATGATATGCATGCAACGCTTTATTATAAAGGTGTTTTATCCCCATACGTTCATCCGGTATCTCAGAGCCCCCCGGTTACCACCCTTTCACGCTCCTTTTTTGTTCTGGCACCCCCCGATTTACAAATTAAGCACTTGGGGTCACCCCACTGCATGGCTAGCCTTGATCATTTAAGTATGCAATCTTATCATGGTGGTCTTACTTACCATCTCTTCAGGAGAGGGTTATCTAGCCAAGTCTTTTATCCTGACTGATGGGAATAAATTTAAACTATGTCCTCTCAGCATGAGCTGTACGGTTTATCAAAAGTGTTTACCCTGTGTGTAATAAGGCTCAGTGTTTGTTCACCTAGTTATCCACTTAGTTTGGGCTGATATACTGCTGCTGCTATCTCATACACGTGAAATTGACAGGTAAGAGAGCATCTACACAGGTCAACCCCAACCAAATGTGACATTTACAGATAAGGAACTGCACATTATCACCTGCAGTCAAGAGGGCATGCAGCAGGCTTTTTCCAGCTGCTCCTGCTGGAATCAAAGGAGTGCAGCAGGCGCAGGGCTGAGATATGTGATGAGCAAGGCGTGGTGCGGTTTTCATCAGATCAGTGACACCCTGATGACAGGCACCCTTAGCCCCTCTCCGAAGCACCTAGCAGCTGTGGCTCTAGTCCTCATGAAGCTGGCTCCGACCCAGGGTAGCACGACACTGCAGTGGGCCAGACTCCTTATGTGACTCTTCAAAACGAGAACCTGCCTAATAGCCACAAACCTAAAGCCCCCAAGGTCCTTTCAAAACACTAAATCTCCTCACTTGTAAAATATGTAAGACGATGTCTTCAGTATTTCATCTAGTCTCTGCATAGTTAGATAATCAACATTCCCAGCGATATGAGCAACAGAATAGACTACATAGGACAAGAGAAAGCAAGTGCAGTGTAGGGAATGAGAAGGGAGGGGGAACTACTGTAGGAGGGGTGGGCGGAGGGAGGGAGAGAGGGGCCTGGTGGGTGATGAGGCTCTGAAAGAGGCGATGGAGAGAGATTGCTGGCTGTGCCAGGAGATGAGCCCTGTGTCGCTCAACAGAGCTGCCTCTCTCTCGCCTCCCCTGCCTACAGCCAGAGCCCAGCCAGGCCTGAGAAGAGGGGGGAGAGGGCCACTTACTACCCACAACCTCAACGTAGCCCTCCACCAGGTCAACATCATACGCCAATTAGGTATCTCTCTCCCTCCCCCTCTTTCACACACTCTCTCTCTCTCTTTTACTGGTTGCTATGATCACACTCGCATGCAGGCGAGATCTGAACTCAAATGTGTTTCTTCTACACAAACATGTTGATTTAGAATAGAGCATTACCTTGTCTTGCTTCCCTCCCATTTACTGGAAACGGGTTCTGATTGCAATATAGGCACGGATGATGCCTTTGGACATACCTGTGTATGATAACAAGCACTGGTCATGTTGGTGTGGGTTGTCACCTTATTGTTCAATATCAATTGTGAAGAATGAGTGGAAAATAAACAGCATATAAATGGAAATAAATAAATAGCCAGCTCATGTAGACACAGCTGATACATATATACAGATGATATCTCCTCTGAAGCAAAGCTTCTCTTATCAGGTGCCAGGAGCTTCATATACCCGTCCTGGTGATAAAACCACATCTGTGCAGCAGACAAAGGCTGGAACTACATAGCCAACCCACAAGGCTACAACGCCATCTAATGCATTATAAAGCCTGGCTACAGGATCAGAAATCACATTCACGTCAATGCACACACATATGCCAAAAGAATAATTCTGAAAGGGGAAATATATAGGCCATTTGAAACCTTAAGTAAACACTAAACATGTACTTGCCTTAGGACATGTCAGAAGGCTACGGTAGTGTGACCTACATCTGACTGCTCAATGAAACATCAACTCTCTCTTCAGTATAAAAAACAGAGCAGGCCAGAGGTTAGTTAAACCCCTAACAGACACACTCATTCAGGCCCCTGCTGTACTGAAGGTCACAATTACTCTCCAATTAATACTGGTGGCACTGTCCGAGTTAAATGCAAAGTTGTACACTACTCTCAGGTAGCCTTAGCCAAGTCATGGCCGCACTCGAATTTTGAACAATGGCAATGTTGATGCTGCAGAATATTTTCCACCAGCAGCATTCAGAACACAATAATGCTGCACTGTGGCTATACGCTCCTCCCAGACAACTCCCATCCCTCCCGCCCTCAAATCAAATGCCTCCATCATTCCCCTCCTTCACGCCTGGACTGCATAATGAAGTGAAACACAAACAATCAGCAGCACATTAGAAGGGCCTTGATTGAATCTAAATAAGCTGTACCTATTAAAAGTGAGGGTTAGGGTTCTACAGGAAAAGACTACACTAAGGAAATTCACAAATAGTTCATAAAATATACAGCACGCTATTTGATGAACATGGGGAAGGGTTGGGTGGTGTGGAGCCAAGAGGCCACGGCTCATTTAAAAAGGTCCCGTATGCCCTTACAGTTGAAAGATAATCATCCTGAATGTCTCCATTTCATTGAAGAGGTGGTCAAATGTTGATGTAGTAATTACTTGCTGGTATTTAGGTAAACTGGGTAGGCCTAGATCAGGTAAATACATTAAAAAAACATCCCCTAAAATGGTACATTGTACAAAATATCATTCCACTGGCTGATAGTCGTGCATGCAGAACTATTCTTACAGAAATCTTCTGCAAATCCTTTTTACTAGCCTAGTGTGGCAATGTAATAAGACACGGAAGAGTGCTATATATATATATATATATATATATATATATATATATATATATATATATATATATATATATATATATACACACACATACACACTCTGTTAATACAGAGAAAATATTTCCAAATAAAAGAGTTGCCCTGGCAACTTAGGACAAGGAAATGATCACCTTCCAACTAAAAGCCAGCCTCCTTCATCACCATATTCTGCTCCCATTATTTTAAAGAGATAGAAACAGTATAGTATGATTTCCTGGTTTGTTTTCTTTACTGTGAAATTGTATTTTATACCTATCCTGTGAGGCCTAGAGACCATGATAATGTCTTCACCAGCCGTTACTGGGTTTAATGTCCTGTACTGCCAACAGTGTAGCAGCAGCAGGGCACTGAGAATGGCGCAGGTCTGTTCTCTGCAGACAATTAGATTTATATTCACAGTACCTCGGCTCTCTCCCTCTACCCTCCTCTCCCTTACGATTGCAATGTACACCATGATATTCTTAATAGCATATAGATTATGTGCATGCAGCTGCAAGCTGAGACATATCGGCTAGCCGAGACAGTCTCAGTGGGATTAATTGTAATTTGTTATTAAGGTTCATCATTTGTTTTTAATACAGACATGCTGACGTATGTAGGAAACTGGAGGTGCAGAGGACACAAAATGGATCCTGATGTGGGTGAACCTGCAGCATGATGCAGGTATCATCTAGGTATACTTTATTTCTAATCCTGAAACCCTTGCTTTACCCATAAATGTACATTATACAAAACTCTGACATCGGCCTAAACATTTTAAAGGCTTTCACAACATGCTATTTTTATGTTTATTGAATTCATGTCCAGAAAATAAATACAGACATGAAGATATTGTGGTAATCATATTTACAATATAGGCCTAGATTAATTATATGGGACAGTAACTGTAATAATTTGTCAAATTGCACACATGGAAGAGGGCTCCAGGTAGCCTAGTGGTTAGAACATTGGGCCAGTAACCGAAAGGTTGCTAGATCGAATCCCTGAGCTGACAAGGTAAATATCTGTCGTTCTGCCCGTGAACAAGGCAGTTAACCCACTGTTCCTAGGCCGTCATTGTAAATAAGAATTTGTTCTTAACTGATTTGCCTAGTTAAATAAAAAGGTATTATTAAAAAGGTATTATTAAAAAACAGAATAATTGTGATACATTAAAGACATTTAGTTTGTTGTGTGCAAGGTAAAATAATGAATAAATAAATGGACAGTGTACATGGAAAAAGATTTGGCAATTGTCTGTGAAAGGTTATGATGATTAAGCTCATAATCTTTCTTAACATCCATAGGCGAAGCATATATTTTTAAACCATTACATTAAACCCATATGAAAGAGATGGACAGATAATGTGAATAAAATTAATGACTGTGTCACCTACAGGTTTATTTATAGGAAATTTGATTAAATCTTCTCCTTTTTCAAACATATGGGTGTTTTCCAATAGCTGTGTAATGTGTAGGCCTATTATGAGATGTTGACTTCTGTATCCTAAATAATGGCCCTGCAATTAAATAACTAATTGAACAACAGCCTAACAGCCAAAGACTAGGCCATTGTATCGAGTCTCACATATTTCACTAACACTTTGATCAAAAACACTTTATACCTTTTTCCTTTGTGTTTTTACAATAACAATTTTCAGCATTGATCATTTCACCTTGGCTATAATAAATCTTAGATATTAGGTATCCATATATAGAACAAAAAATTAAACAAAAACTTTTGAACTATATTTAAGTCACTATTTCTAATTGCTATAGGCCTATAATAAGTCCAGTTTTGGTCAATATCTTGACAATATTTTTTTGTTAATTGTCCTGCCCCAAAACAATGTAATTTGTTACTTGAGTGTTTGAATTAAAAATGATTCTACAAATGCCACTATGAATATCATACATTTTAACATGAGCATTTATTCCCACTACCTGTGTGTGTGTGTGTGTGTGTGTGTGTGTGTGTGTGTCATTTTCTTATTTCAATATGGATATCTAGGCTATAGATAACCTGTGACACATGCCACTGGGGTGCACAATAGATAGGCTATATATTATATCCAATACAAACAATGGAACCTGGAATAAATACAGTGGGCCTTCTGTAAACCATATTATGTATATATGAGAGACAGTGACAAACGAATCTACCTACTGAAAAATAGGTCAGCTGGCAACATTAGAAACAAAATATGTTAGACCCTGTATCAACTTTTGGTTCCACCGTCAATTATGTCCAATGACCCAAATAAATGCATATACCTGTGCACTGTAAGGTAGGCCTATATAAAATTGGGCCAAGTGTGCAGTTTAATTAAGTAAGGGTTTATTGTCCAAATGGCCAGGGTAGGCTAAAAATATTTCTGTCACATATGTTTTTTATATCGTGACTCAATTCCAGATTCACATTTTTATTAATTGGTCACTTCTTACCTTTTTGTGTCTATCTTTGAAAGGCAATGCCGGCCATTGCATCTCCTGTAAAAAGTCTTGCCAATGTTTCTGGTCCTGATCAGATGAGACGAAGACGATTTCCAATGTGTCTTTATGTTCAGATGATTTTTTGAACTTGCTATAAAACTCACACAGACTGGCGTTGAACTGCTTACAGGGGCCGTTTAAACTGCAGCCGAAGTAGAGCCCGACCAGGGACAGCTTGCTGCCCAGCGCCTGTACATCCACCTCGGCTTTCTCGCTGTTGACGAGCCGCTCCCCGAGTAGATTCACCAGAAACTCTGACATCTCTGCTCGAGTCCTTGAAACAGACCCTAATATATTCCGTTCTCTTACCAAGACTGCAGAAAATGAAAACTGAAAGGCTCAGTAAAAACAAACACGCCCTCGTCCTCCAATTTAGCTTCCTTGGAGAGCCCCAATTCGTGGTATAGCCTATGCTCAAACGTGTGCACGACGACAGATACCCCTTTCCGCTTCTCAGCTCAGCTCAGCCGCTCCAATGTGTGGTGTGCAGGAATGCGATCCACTTATACTCCTACAATTGTGGTTGCGCTCATCACTTCAAAGCAAGCAACTCTTTCATGATACCTAGTTATAAAATGGTGATATTGAGTCTATATAATATTATTGATGTATGTATATAAAACATTTAGACCACCTTTGTTTGGTCTGGTATTTAATAACACTACTTGATCAAGTTCACTATTCAATGACTGATTGTTGTCAGCATTAAGCATGTTTAGGCCTACATGGTGGACACATGACATGTTTAGGACTATGTGTACATTAAACCCATATGACAGCACTAGGGATAGGTTACTTTTTTCTTCTTCATGAGCCTATAAGGAGCTTACTTTTTTTCTCGGTTTACAAAGACAACATATTAAATGTGCCAATTATATGATCTAATATTGTAATTTCGCATAAAAAAGTTAGAATTTATATTTCTATAATTTCTGATTTTTAAAATTATTTTTATTATAAGACATATTAGGCCTAATATATTTAGACAGGCTGAGGGAGCCACCTAGCTTCTCACAAAGTGAACTGCACTATAGACAAACTTCATTTTACACATTACAATGTTTTCATCCAGCCATCATTTCTTTTCATTTGACTAAGTTATTCACTATAACATGACAATCACAGTATACTAGGTAATGCTTCAGTTTATATCCTCACTCTATAGATTACTGCCGTAAGTAAGAAACAAGAATCATCAATTGATGAGATTCAATTCATTTGACACACTTTGTCTGGCCCAACACATTCTAGGAGTAGGCTGCCTACCACTTATGGGAATCTAATTTATTTGTCAAAAGTGGGCTATGTTATTATAACTCTTCTATTTAATTTACTAAATTAAACATCAAGTTCTAAAAGCAGTCAGCTAGCTCTACCAAGGCCTCTGGTTATGTTATAGTTGCTTTTTATTTCCATGTAAGAATAGCAACACATTCACTGATTAACACTGACTCACAGGGAGAGGAGTGTGTATTTGAATTCCAAAGAAACAATCATTTCAATTCAATCAAGTGTAGTGAAAAGGTGATTGGGCTGGGACTGGATCTCAGGAGAGAGGGAAATGGAAGATGACCAAGTGCAGGGTGAGTGTGGTCCTCTGTAGCCCTCTAGTCCTCAGTGAACATCATCCTCACCAGGTCAGCTTTGAAGCACTCCTCCTCAACCAGCTTCTGAGGCTGAATTAGATGGAAGAAAATAAACAGAACTTAGCATGTTTTGGTAACACTTTCCCTGAAGGTATATTTCATTAAGAATTAATAAAAAGTTTAGAAATGGTTAATAACAACCTCACTAATGTGGTAACACTAATGTGTTTTTTTTAATTTATTTTTTACAGATTGACTATTTATAAAAGAATAATAAAACGCTTTTGGGACCCGTTGAGTGTTACCACAAAAACCAAAGAAAAAGCCACACTTTTAAAATTGATTACAGAAATTCTCCATCTTTGTCATCTTGCCATGCACTTATGCTCACCGTGCCATATCGGATCAGAGTGGGAACTCCACTGAGCTTCAGAGTCTTCTTGAATTCATTATTGGGATCCTTCCAACTGGTCGAAGATGAAAAGGTATATTAAGCAAAATCCAAAAGTCAAAGACATTTATGTCAAATGTATAATTTTGTGCATTGTATATATACACACTGAACAAAAATATAAATGCAACATGCAATAATTCCAAAGATTTAACTGAGTTACAGTTCATAAAGGGAAATTCATTAGGCCCTAATCTATGGATTTCACAAAACTGGGAATACAGATATGCATCTGTTGGTTACAGATACCTTTAAAAAAAGGTAGGGGCGTGGATCGGAAAACCAGTCAGTATCTGGTGTCACCACAATTTGCCTCATGCAGCGTGACTAATTCCTTTGCATAGAGTTGATCAGGCTGTTGATTGTGGCCTGTGGAATGTTGTCCCACTCCTCTTCAAGGCATGTGCGAAGTTGCTGGATATTAGTGGGAATTGGAACACGCTGTTGTACAAGTCTATCCAGAGCATCCCAGACATGTATGACATTTGGGTAATTTTTCCACAACTGCATGTCTGGTGAGTATTCAGGCCATTGAATGAATGGGAAATTTTCAGCTTCCAGGAATTGTGTCCAGATCCTTGCGACATGGGGTCGTCAATTATAATGCTGAAACATGAGGTGATGGCAGCGGATGAATAGGCCTCAGGATCTCATCACGGTATCTCTGTGCATTCCATTTGCCATCGGTAAAATTTAATTGTGTTCGTTGTCCTTAATTTATGCCTGCTCATACCATAACCCCACGGCCAACATGGGGCACTCTGTTCACAACGTAGACATCAGCTAACCGCTCACCCACACAACGACATACACATGGTCTGTGGTTGAGGCCAGTTGGAAGTACTGCCAAATTCTCTAAAATGACGTTGGAGGAGGCTTATGGACGAAAAATTTACATTAAATTACCTGTCAACAGCTCTGGTGAACATTCCTGCAGTCAGTATGCCAATTGTGCGCTCCCTCAAAACTTGAGACATTTGTGGCATTGTGTTGTGTGACAAAACTGCACATTTTAGAGTGGCCTTTTATTGTCCCCAGCACAAGTTGCACCTGTGTAATGATCATTAATTTAATCAGCTTCTTGATATGCCACACCTGCCAGGTGGATCTGTCAGGTGGATGGATTATCTTGACAAAGGATCAAATGCTCACCAACAGGGATGTAAACAAATTTGTGCACAACATTTCTGGGACCTTTTATTTCAGCTCATGAAACATGGGACCAACACGTTACATGTTGCATTTATATTGTTGTTCAGAGTATTTTGCTCATTTCAAATATGCTGTCCAAGAGAGACAACAGTTCATGATGTTACAATGTATTTAAGCTTTCAAAACTTCTAGCTGCATTTGAGGGTAAGAAGAATACTTATTTTCTATTGCCTGTGGATTGCACAACACTATCATTCTGCTATCATCACCAGTGAATATGAGGAAAAAGTTGAGAAGCCTACATACTATGGCCTCTCTCCAACCTGACAGTAGAAGAAGACTGAGCCCTCAGGAAGGTGGGACATCTCTCCTCTAACAACTGGCTCAGCTGGAGGGGAAGGAGGAGAAGAAAGATGGCAAATGTGTGTGGCTTTGATTTATGCACACCATAAATTACACAATAGTACAGTACAATATATAATAAAAATACAGAAAATATAGCACAAAACAAGCACCCCCTGTAAACACTTTACAGAGATTAGTTGGCTTGGCTACCATGAATTGCCAACCATAACGTAGCAGAGACTGACATATTATGACAGACAGCTGGGAAAGAAAGCCAACTGCTATACATGACAGGTACACCAATGTATAGCCATAAAACAATAATTCGGTTACCTTTCACACAATCTGGACACCAGCTCAACCCTTGAGCGTCTTTATCACCAGAGAAATATGCAAATATGTTCTTTCCTTTCCTCTCAGACACTGCTTTGCAAAATTCATCATAACCATGGACCTTTACTTCTTCGTAGTGAGACATGATGAAATAGAATAAGTAGCAGTATTATCAATTATCGTATGCTAGGCAAGCAGGTATGAAGCATTTCATGCAATAACAAATACGACATGGACTCTTCGCCCCATGATCGCTTCTAAAATACTACAAGTAGAGAGTAAGAGGTAAAGAGAGAGGCCCAACTCGGAGGGAAATCTGTCTCCGTCCATCAGGTGGCATTTTTGCCCACAAAGTGAGGAGTTTTGTATGGAGGTCAATGAGAGTGTCGAATTTGGTTAATGGCTTATTTGCTACGTGATGTTTAGTTGATTTAATATAAGTTTCGTAATTCTTAGGTTGTTACAAGTGCACTTATATAAGTAGGACACGTGACACCCACGCAACTTTTATTTAAAAAAACCCCACTTTATATCGGAGTTGTCTCGATATAGCTATGCATATTCATGATATGAGACTATTAGCATAGCAGCTCTCCATTGAATACAGACGATTAACGTCAACAACCCTCATCGAATATTCAAAAAGTATTAAAATAATGAGATATCCACCAATCCAAATAAAGGATAGGTGGGATCTAAACAGCACACCGTGCCGCTTTGTGGACAACGAATCCCATTGTTAGGGCAGAGAGACAAGTATCTTGTCAGTATATCCATAATCTGTGCTACGAGTACAGAACACGCATGACAACGCTTCCTCTTGTCTATGAAAAATAAAAGTGATTGGACAACTTCATCCTATTCGTGTAATGTTTTTGATGATTGTTTAATCGAAACAAACATAATCTTATGGACACAAATAGATAGAACAATTAAAATCGAATAATATTGATCAAATGTTAGTCAAATTGTACGGTCAAATGAATATTTTAAGTGTCCTACATTTGGTTATGTTTGATGATTTCTGCTTTCCGTAGGTTAGAAATACTCACTTCCTGTTTTTACGGAAGACAGTGCTTATTATTGGTTGTCATGGCGGCGCTTTAATTTTTTCAAACTGAGATTAGATTGCTAGCTAGCTGTCGAATTGTATCCCGTACAAATAGTCCCCGAGCCACATATTTTCAATTTATTTACATTATAATAATCGAAGCATAATGTTGCATGGCTAGATACGTACTGAAACGTTAGGCTAAGGTTGGCAAATTGGATCAAAGCTAACCGTTAGCCTAACGTTAACTAGCTATCTAGGCAGCTAGCCAGGGTTACAGCTGATGTAGATATACCGGTAGCTAGCTAGCTAGAGGATTTAGGAACAGCTATGGCTGCAAACTTTCTGAAGGAGTCCCCGATGACCTTAGGACAATCGAAAAGCTGGGTCACATTAGGTACAAATCGTTGCTCTCGACTTTCTCAGAATCAGGTAAGACAACGTTAGCTAAAGGACATTCATGTAAACCCACATATGGTCAAATGGATTGTGAACTATCTGACCAATAAACCACGATTCGTAAGACTGAACAGGCAGTACTATCAGACCACGTATGCACAAACACGGTAACGTTAGCCCCACAAGGGACGGTCCAGTCACCTTTCCTGGTTACTCTCTATACAAATGACTTCACACACAATGAACTGAACGACCTGCAGAAATTCTGTGATGACTCTGCAATAGTAAGTTGTATCATAAAAGGTAGGTCACGTGTAGTGGCAAGTGTTTTGTGTTATGCCATTATGTCTTATATCTGGAGTCTTATATCGCCCTCTAACTTTAAGCATCAGCTGTCGGAGCATCTTACCGATCACTGTGCCTGTACACAGCCAATCTGTAAATGACACACCCAACTACCTCATCCCCATATTGTTACTTATCCTTTTGCTCATTTGCATCCTAGTATCTCTACTTGCACATCATCATCTGCACATCTATCACTCCAGTGTTAATGCTAAAATGTAATTATTTTGCCTCCATGGCCTATTTATTGCCTTACCTCCCTACTCTTCTACATTTACTCACACTGTACATTGATTTTTCTATTGTGTTACTGACTGTACATTCGTTTATGTGTAACTGTGTTGATGTTTGTGTCGCACTGCTTTGCTTTATCTCGGCCAGGTCGCAGTTGTAAATGAGAACTGGCCTACCTGGTTAAATAAAGGTGAAATAAAAAAATGTTTCTGGAAGGGAAACTTAGCGAAGGATGACAAACAAACTGGACAAAATCATAAAGAAATCAAGTGATACAATCAGATGCAGTCGAGTCAATGCAGGACATGTTCATAAAAAGGCTGCAAGCTAAAACACACATGATCATGGACAATGCTACACACCCACTCCACAGCGCTCTAATGCAACATAAACTCAGCAAAAAAAGAAACGTTGTCTCACTGTCAACTGCGTTTATTTTCAGCAAACTTAACATGTGTAAATATTTGTATCAACATAACAAGATTCAACAACTGAGACATAAACTGAACAAGTTCCACCAAAATTGAATAATGTGTCCCTGAACAAAGGGGGGGTTGAAATCAAAAGTAACAGTCTGGTGTGTCCACCAGCTGCATTAAGTACTGCAGTGCATCTCCTCATGGACTGCACCAGATTTGCCAGTTCTTGTTGTGAGATGTTACCACACTCTTCCACCAAGGCACCAGCAAGTTCCCGGACATTTCTGGGGGGAATGGCCCGAGCCCTCCCGTGCTCAATGGGATTAAGATCCTGGCTCTTCGCTGGCCATGGCAGAACACTGACATTCTTGCAGGAAGGGTACCACATGAGGGAGGAGGATGTCTTCCCTGTAACGCACAGCATTAAGATTGCCTGCAATGACAATAAGCTCGGCCCGATGATGCTGTGACACACCACCCCAGACCATGACGGACCCTCCACCTCCAAATCGATCCCGCTCCAGAGTACGGGCCTCGGTGTAATGCTCATTCCTTCAACGATAAACGCGAATCCGGCCATCACCCCTGGTGAGACAAAATCTTGACTTGTCAGTGAAGAGCACTTCTTGCCAGTCTTGTCTGGTCCAGCGATGGTGGGTTTGTGCCCATAGGCGACGTTGTTGTTGCTGGTGTTGTCTGGTAAGGACCTGCCTTACAACAGGCCTACAAGCCCTCAGTCCAGCCTCTCTGAGCCTATTGCGGACAGTCTGAGCACTGATGGAGGGATTGTGCGTTCCTGGTGTAACTCGGGCAGTTGTTGTTGTCATCCTGTACCTGTCCTGCAGGTGTGATGTTCGGATGTACCAATCCTGTGCAGGTGTTACACGTGGTCTGCCACTGCGAGGACGATCAGCTGTCCGTCCTGTCTCCCTGTAGCGCTGTCTTCGGTGTCTCATAGTACGGACATTGCAATTTATTGCCCTGGCCACATCTTCAGTCCTCATGCCTCCTTGCAGCATGCCTAAGGCACGTTCACGCAGATGAGCAGGGACCCTGGGCATCTTTCTTTTGGTGTTTTTCAGAGTCAGTAGAAAGGCTTCTTTAGTGTCCTAAGTTTTCATAACTGTGACCTTAATTGCCTACCGTCTGTATGCTGTTAGTGTCTTAACGACCGTTCCACAGGTACATGTTTATTAATTGTTTATGGTTCATTGAACAAGCATGGGAAACAGTGTTTAAAACGTTTACAATTAAGATCTGTGAAGTTATTTGGATTTTTACGAATTATCTTTGAAAGACAGGGTCCTGAAAAAGGGATGTTTCTTTTTTTGCGGAGTTTAGTAGTAGTAGTAGGTTCATCCTGCCCAAAAGGTCATTTTTACACACAGCCATTATAAATGACTAATTTGTTATGCCTTTTTAATGTTTAGTTGTTGTCTATTCTTCTGAGAAACAGCATCATTTCTTACCTGTCTTTTATGGCTATTAACGTACGTTGTCTTATTTAAGGAATAAGGCCAGAGGAGCTGTGGTATATGGCCAATATACCACAGTTAAGGGCTGTTCTTAGGTACAACCCTTAGCCGTGCTATATTGGCCATTTATCACAACCCCCCCCCCCCCCCCCCCCAGGTGCCTTATTGTTACTATAAACTGGTTACCAACGTAATTAGAGCAGTAAAAATACATGCTTTGTCATACCCGTGGTTTGCGGTCTGATATACCACGGCTGACAGCCAATCAACATTCAGGGCTTGAACCCCCTCAGTTTATAATATGTGTTTTATCATGTGTTTGTCACTGATACGGGTCCTGTCTTTGTCGAAGTGATAAAACAATTTCCCAAGTTGGGATTAATAAAGTACTACTGTACTCTATCTCTCTATCTTAGGATTCTAGCATGCCATCATGATGGATATTGAAAGATAACGTTGTGAATGCCAGTTGATGTGGCCAGATCATAAATTGGACAGCCGGATGTAACGTCAACTTAGCTAGCTAAGTTGGTCATTATGTCATTGCAACAACAGGAATGATGCCAGTGCCACTATTGTTCTCTTTCAGTTACTTTTCAATGCAGCCATGCCTGCCAACGCCTATAACCGTGCTACCCAAGTTGGCCCACCTGCACCCATTGTGATTGAGAAGCTGATGCCCTGGGTAGAGAAGCGGGATGACCTGGATAGCACCTGCAGTTCTCTGTGTTTCTCTGCTCTGTCTGAGGAGCGTCTGCTGGCTGCAGTCAGGCTGGCCAAGAGAGATCTGAGGAAGAGACGACAGGAGTCATTGAACAGCTACCCCATCAGACCACAGCCAGAGGAGACCACTCCCATCAAGAACAATGTGGAGCAGGTAAATAAGAGCTCATCAGTATACTCCCCTTTCACTTGTACTGTTTATATCCATCTTATTCCTCTCCAAGAACGATTCATCGATGATCAACCTTTATAATTTTTCAATTTCAAGCAGAAGGGGGTTGTTCCTAAGGGGAGGTCCAAGACGGCCAGCCCCAAAGAAGAAGTGATTCAGTCTGGAGCCAAGGTGCTTGTTTACACCCCCCAGAAGTACGTCTCCATACCTCCTGGGCCTGATCATGGCCGGTCCCCCCCAACCAAAGACCCAGGCCCAAGGCAAACAGCCAGCAAGGAGCCCCACACAGCCCTCAGCCAGGAGGTCCGTAGGCTGCAGAGAGAGCTGGCCAACTTCATCCAGAGAATAGATCAGCTGGCTAACAGAGGTAACTCCACATAAATAAAGTCACCCATAAGTTTACCAGTCAAATGGCCATGGTCAGAGGTTCTAGTGATCCTATTTCTATGGGTAACACATACAAGTGCTAATATGCCAATCTATTTAATATGCTGTTATGAACTTTTTTGAATGGTATTTATTGTATGGGACACTGCATGCAGTTTAGAGACCCATGGTCATGTGTATTGTGCTGTGCATTCCAGGGCGAATGGTTGTAGAGCCATTGGAGCCTGATGAGCAGCGCAGGGTGGAGGTCCGCAGACAGGAACAGGCAGCTCGCTCTGCACGCATCATCTATGTGCTACAACAACAGGTGAAAGAGATCCAAGAGGATTTAGACAAATTACGCTCCCAGAAGATTCAGCACACAAACAAAGTAAGTCTCACTTAATAACCCAAGCTGTGATGAGGTTCATGATGAGGACAATGACAAAGACTAACACCCATCTCCCTCTGTCTTCATTTTCTCAGTCCAGAGCGATGGACAGGTTGGCTGCTGCCCACAGAGGGGCGGTCAGGGCCATGCAGGTGTTCACTAATCAGCTGTCTGACACGTCTGAGGGCAGGATGCCCTCCTATTATAAAGAGCTGGGCCAGCTGATCCGCCAGCTCTCTCTGTGCTCGGCCAAGGTGGAGGTGGGCCAGGGATCAGCCGTCCCAGAGACTGCCCTGGACATCCTGCTGAAACTAGAGGTCAATCATAATGGCTACTTATTATACATAATGGCTACTTATTCTCATTTATAATGCAGTACTTTTGACCAGGGGCAGGGGTCAAAGGTCTCTGGTCCTATGTAATGCACTATATAGCAAATAGACAGACATTTGTGATGCATCCATAGATTAAATCACCTACAGGTCACACTCACCTTATGACACAGAAGATGGACACCAGAAAATGTCCCAAATCTATTGCTAATTTTTGATAAGCAATCAAACTTTGTAAATCAATATTAGGTTATACAAGTAATACTCTATTTTAAAAAACTAAGCTATTCAATCTAAAGACATTGGAAATAAATGTGCTGCAGAGCTACACAACCATAGGTAGAGCTGATGTATTATACACTACATTTAATTTAGATTTTATTTGGCTTCTTGAATTTTAATGTTAACAGAATATATTTGATTTTCCTGTCTCTCTCTGTGTTTCTCAGACCCTGGATACTGCTCTAAGCAAGCGGGAGAGTCACGCACAGAGGAGGCAGGCCCGAGTACGCAGCTCCTCCCCTGCACGCCACCGCAGGTCTCCACATCGCAGCACGTCTCCTCCCCGTCCACCCAGGGGCCCTGCCACCAGGGGTCTCAGAGGACCTCATAGAGCAGCAGGCCCCAAGAAGTCCTTCCCTGGTGAGCAACGAGCAGGTGTTCTCATTCTAATTCTGGCTGAGTGACTCAGCATTCAGAGACACTCATTATCTCAGTCAGCTGTGCTGCTGAAGCTATTTTATTAGCATTTTAATAAAGATAGCCTAATTATCTTGTCTTTTTTTTAAATTATTGGCTCATTATTCCATATCCTCATAACATCAATAACTCATGTAAAGTAATTTCATACATCATAAAACTGGGAACAACCACAAATCAGCATCCCCCTCCTACGGTTGAAACCACAGTCACCACAGAAACCACAAACACAGACACACAGACACAGCAGTTGATAAAATATCTGATCCAAAAATATAACATTTATTGCGGAACATTTCCTGAAACTGCATTTTTAATTTGAACGTCTCATGTCTTTGTTTACCCTGTTCTCTCATTGTGAACGAGGGGCCAGATCTTTACGGCTCTCATGAATCACCTGAAGGCTTAAGTGCTGCGTGTGTTTGGGCCTCCCACCAAGCCCGAATCACGGCACCAGGGTGGAGATTAATGAGGGGCTGTCTGAGTGACACAAAGAGGGGAAAGAGGGGCTGGGGTCCGGTTCTCTGGCCAGGGGTCTCCTGCAGGCAGCTCATTGTGTGGGTGGCTAGGTCCTACTGTGTACAGTCTCTCTGTGGGAGAGTGAGTGCAGCCACCACACATCACGAGAGGGTTCGAACTGTGTTGCATACACAAGTCTCCTTGGAAACTAATAATAGTTCCCACTGTCAATGAGAAAGCCCCCTACCTTCTCCACACTGCCAAACAAGCAGCAGGCAGGTGTCTGTTTGTGTGCTTGTTGGCCAGGTAAATGTGTAGTCTGTCAAAGGAGCAGGCAGATGTTATTCCTACGGGCCATACAGGCTTTACTAGTGTTTGATTAGTCATGTCAAGCACTGTAACACTTATCTATTGAGCACATAGCCTCGCTGTTGAAGTGTTTCAAAACAACATTTCAATCAAAACTGATCATGAGCCAATGTTGTGATGTTAGCAGATAGGAGAGCGGTCCCTCGGCATCAGCAGCCCCCCGGAGCCACAGAGCCTCCTCCACAGCTGCATCGCAGCCAGATGCTCAGTGCTGGCCTGGAGAGTTTGGTCCATCTCAGAGAATTCAGGGAAGGAGGGGGGCAGGTCCTCAACAGTCAAGGAGGAGCACTGCACCCCGACAGGACAAAGGTCAGTGAGTTTAATACGAACGAATTTTGTTGCAATTACATTTATTTTAATATGTCCATTATATAACTGGCTAGCTGAACTATTTTCACTACAATTGTGTCTCTTAAACATGATCTTTGTCCAGAAGCAGGGAGCCCATGTGAGGGATGCAGGTTTCCAGCAGCCCACAGTGGCTTCCAGGCTGAGAGTGTGTCAGCACCCACAGAAGGAGGCCTCTGTGCCCTGGATACCCACGTCACCTCACTCTCCTCCTAAACAACAACAACAGCGGTGAGCTCAGAGGAGAGCTCTCTCTCTCTTGTCCTCAGTCTCTCTTTTGTAACTTACTCTCGCTGCGTACTCTCTCTCCTTCTCTTAGTCTCTTTTAATTGTCATTTTTTTCTAATCCACTTCCACTTGGGTTATGTGACCAGCTCCCCTCAGAAGAGGCCAGAGCCTCGATGTCTCTTCTCCCCCCTGAAGCCCTCCTCAGGACCCTCAGCGCAGCAGCCAGTTGGTGTGGTGACAGCAGAGCAGGACCAGGGTTTGACCTCTGATAGACAGAGACAAGCCCACAACGAAGCCCTCAGGTCAGTGATAATAACAGTAATACATTTGCGTAATGCTTTTCCTTTAACACAGAAAACATAAACCATTGGACATGGCAAACAACCTTGTGCCTTATTAGCATCACAGTACCTTATTAGCCTCACTTACTTTAGGTTTTAGTTGGTGTATAATATAGCAGAATGAATGAACCAAAAGAAACTGCCCAGGGAACAGTTAAATTAATGGATCTGCTCATTTTGAGTAATTAAGTCATTTAAAACCATGATCTCAGACCCCACTTTCTGAAAGCTGCAAGCAATACTCTGATTCCAATTCAAAGTTAATTTCTCCAATAAATTCAATCTAAATGCTTGCTTTTTTGATTGGGGACATTTCTTTTTTTTTTAAAGCACCGTGATGGATAGCAGTACCTGTCTGCCTGCACTAAATTTAAGTGCACAGCAACCCTCTCCACTAATCAAATCTTAATTAGTGCAATTGAGGTCTATAATTAATCCAACGCCTGCAGCCTGCTTTCGGTAGCTAACATTAGGACTGGTTCTGTCTGTGTTGTACTGTGTGTTTTATGTCTGTGTTGTACTGTGTGTTTTATGTCTGTGTTGTACTGTGTGTTTTATGTCTGTGTTGTACTGTGTGTTTTATGTCTGTGTTGTACTGTGTGTTTTATGTCTGTGTTGTACTGTGTGTTTTATGTCTGTGTTGTACTGTGTGTTTTATGTCTGTGTTGTACTGTGTGTTTTATGTGAATGCACAGGCAAGCCTGGCTGGACAGGATGACCATACAGAGACTGAGGGACCTAAATCAGCTGAGTAAAGATGAAGCAGAACGCATCCAGAGACTCCGGTACACTAGTGTAGTACTACTTCCTGTACACACTCCCTGTCATAGCCTAGAAACAAATATACTGTTAGTCTACCCTGTCAAGCTAAAAGTGGAAGGTCAATATGTTTTATAGTTGTGTCAAGGTACTTGTTCCTCAGTGTGAAACTATTAAAACTTAACACCTCCCTGAAGCCCTCCGGGTTTGTGAAAAGTATGAGTCTGGAAATCAATGGACAAACACAATATTACCAAGCCAGAGGGGAATAACTGAGTAAAAAGACAGGATTCAAAGCCTATATATTGTCACATCAGGCTTGTTTGTGTGTGTGTGTGTGTGTCAGGTCTGAGGTGGGCTCTCCAACCCAGTGGGCTGAGAGAGCTGAGCAGGAGGCCCGAGGGAGACTTCAGCCTCTGTTGAACCAAGCCCTGGTAAAACAAACATTTAAACTCTCCTCTCAAAAAATAAAGGGTTGTATGCACACAAAAAATAGACTTAAGACAATCCTTTTTAGTTTTTTCTTGCTTTTCAGCAGGCAGGGAATAAATAACTGAGTGTGTAACTTTTCTGTCACTCAATACCCACATTGTTGTTACATAAGAAAAGCCTGGACCAGGGAGAGCTTTTCCCTCCCCCAGGAATTCCACTGCCCTCAAGAGTGGGAAAATCAATACGTCTCATATGTAATTGAAAAATCCATACAGCTCTTTACCACCAGATTTGTGCCAGCACAGTGAAATGAATAGGGAATTTACAGCTAGGCCTAGGGTGTACTGCTGCAGCCTTGTGTATGTGCTAAGTGACAAGACTGAGTTAGAGTAGGAGAGGTTGGTATTAGGTAGGAGAAGGTCAGTAGTGGTGTGGTACTAAGCTTGCCCTACCTGTGTACCCCAGCAGATAGGAGCTGCTGCCTCTCAGAGCCGGAACAGAAAGGCCACATCGTCACTGAGGCATCAACTGTCTGAACAGGCTGCAGACAGAGTGAGTAACCCTGTCATATCGTAATGATACTGACCTATATTAACTCTTTTATTTATGTTTTCTCAGTATTTGAGTCCCAAATGCCCGTAGGGCTCTGGTCAAAAGTAGTGCACTATATAGGGAATAGGGTGCCATTTGGGGAAACAGCCCTGAAGTGATTCCATAAAACCCTTTCCCATGTGCTGAGCTCTGCTTATCTACCTCCCTCGCCAGGCTGCGGAGAGCGCTGAGGTGCTGAGTGAGGCCCTGCTCGAGGAGCTGCTGGCCGATGCAGCGCGGGCCGCCTGGGCGGTGGAGACAGACAGACGGACGGAGGGTTTGGCCCAGCTCCAGCTCCAAGCCCCCACCCTGGAGAGCATGCTGCTACGCATGGAGGAGATGGAGGTGAGCCCTGAGCACAGCCCTAAGGAAAGGTCACCACACAGGGAGTTTGAAAGGGCACCACTGGTCAGTTTGTGTGATGTTTGACAGCCTTGGTCAAGCTGTGCTGTGGAGACAGTGAATGCACTGTCCAGTCCAGTCTGGATTCCTGAAAAGGCTTTGTATTATTGTTTGGCTGAATAATTAATTGAAATAATGTACTTCTGTCGTCTATGTGTCTGAGCAGAAAGACCAGGAAGCTGTGAGGAGGCGTTTTGCTACCCTCACATACTCAGACCCTTACTACTGGAATAGAAGGGACACTACTGGTGAGTAAACAGACCAAGTAACTCCTCCACACACTTTTACATTTTCTGTATTTAATTAAAATTTTACCCCCTTTTCTCCCCAATTTCGTGGTATCCAATTGTTAGTAATTACTATCTTGTCTCATCGCTACAACTCCCGTACGGGCTCGGGAGAGACGAAGGTCGAAAGCCATGCGTTCTCCGAAACAC
Source organism: Salvelinus namaycush (assembly GCF_016432855.1). Classification (NCBI taxonomy): domain Eukaryota; kingdom Metazoa; phylum Chordata; class Actinopteri; order Salmoniformes; family Salmonidae; genus Salvelinus; species Salvelinus namaycush. Next base: position 17,838,950 of record NC_052340.1, on the reverse strand, counting down.
AACCCAACCAAGCCGCACTGCTTCTTAACACAGCGTGCCTCCAACCCGGAAGCCAGCCGCACCAATGTGTCGGAGGAAACACCGTGCACCTGGCTACCTTGGTTAGCGCGCACTGCGCCCGGCCCGCCACAGGAGTCGCTGGTGTGCGATGAGACAAGGATATCCCTACCGGCCAAACCCTCCCTAACCCGGACGACGCTAGGCCAATTGTGCGTCGCCCCACGGGCCTCCCGGTCGCGGCCGGCTGCGATAGAGCCTGGGCGCGAACCCAGAGTCTCTGGTGGCACAGCTAGCGCTGCGATGCAGTGCCCTAGACCACTGCGCCACCCGGGAGGCCCCTCCACACACTTTTGCATGGGGGTTTGAATTGTTGTTCCTCTGGTACCCTGCAGGTGAAGGTATTGTGTTAGTGCTGTTTTAGCCAGTTGAGAGCAAGGCTATCCCTCATTCTCACTCCTTTTCCACTCCTCTTTCTCTTATCCCCCTCTCCCCCATCTCTTTCTCAGGGCCCCAGAGCTCTGTTCTAATCTCCAGGCCAGTCTCTCCTCAGCCCGTTAGGATCACCAGGCCAGCACTGAGACACACCACCACAGCTGACATTGTCCTGGAGAGCCCTGTGGAGACCGGGTGAGTTGACATGTGCTCTTCTGTTTTCTCCCTTTCCCAGGTCATTTCTGGTGTTGCCAAAGCGCTCTTCTCTGTGAATAGTCCTATGCACAGTATTCAATAGAATATTGTGTATTATTATAGTATCTGTATGTTAATATGTTTGTTTTGTAGTAATCACCATGCAGTACTGCAGCCACCATCTTAGAGAAAGCCCTGTCTGAGTTTTTAATGGGTTGATGTATGGACAGATGGTTTACTTTTATAAACTGGGTGGTTCAAGCCCTGAATGCTGATTGGCTGACAACCGTTGTATATCAGCCTATACCACGGGCATGACAAAACATTTTATTTTTAATGCTCTAATTACATTGGTAACCAGTTTATAATAGCAATAAGGCACCTCTGGGGTTTGTGTTATATGGCCAATATACCACAGCTAATGGCTGTGTCCAGGCACGCCGACTTGTGTCGCACCTAAGAACAGCCCTTAGCCGTGGTATATTGGGCATATACCACACCCCCGCGTTCCTTATTGCTTAATTCTACATTTACTGTTTGAATATTGGAACGCCGTACCCTGACCATTTGTTGATGTTGCAGATTGTAGTTAAGGGTTATGAGATGCTATACTGGGAGATGGGACCTCTGGAGTCTCCTCTAAGTGTCACTTCATTACAGAGGATAATGGTGTATGACATCACTTAACCTGCTCCCATCTTATCAGACAGGAGCTCATTAAGGTGTCAAGGATGGCATGGGACAATATAACGAGACAAAACTGATGCAGAACATTGATCCCATTCATTTAAGACAGTGAGAAAGTGCCCAAAAAAATCACCGTCCCAAAAATTGTCAATAGCTTTATTTACCTGTTGGCGTCCACAACAAAACTGATGGAGGTGGAATGTTTTTTATGCCTTTCCCAGAAGGCACTGCTTTGTTATGCCTCAATTCTGGCTGTTCATCTCCACCCCTAATGTCTCCTGGCTGCAATGAGACCAAGCCTAACTCCTTCCAAATCCTCCCTCTGGCAACACATAGAGGGAGTGTGCCTCTGCCTCCCTCCCCTGCCAGAGCTTTAGCTGTAGCTGCCGTTGCTTAAATGAACTAGGAAAGTGAAGGAAGAAGAAAGATGGGAGAGTGTAAGAGATGGGAGCCAACGGCTGACAGGGGAAGTAAGTTGTTGAGAGTGGAGCAGAGCGGACATGCCAGCATGATGCAGTGGAACAGATTCAAGCAGCAGCACCATTAGCAGATTAAAGACAGTCAGTAGTTCACTGATTCTGCCCCAACAGGACCTTCTGGAGGGGCTCAGACCAACTCTTCTGTGACTCATCTCTCACTCATTCTGTCTGCTTTTACCCACCCATCTGTAACCTTCTGTTGCTGTCTCTGAAGAGCGGGCAAACTAGTCTGGGCACTAGTCTCTGTAACATCCCACTCCTTGTGTCTTTGGCAAATGACACAGAGTACAAGGAGTGGAATGTAATAACTGAACAGAGACTGGCAACTAGGTTATGGGCAAACCACCAGAAAACTATAACTCTTGCTGTCTGTTTTGTGAGTTAGGAGGAAGATGTGGTAAAACCCAAACTCCATGCATAGCGCAGGTTATGACTTTGTCTAGTTATTTCATATGGTTTATGGGTAAAACAATGCTTGCAGAACTCACTGAGCTTGGCTTTCTTGATCCTGTATTGGAGGTAGTGATTGGCCAGATTAGCTTTACTTCTAACCTTGTGTTGTAGCTAACAGCTACCTGTATCATCCTGCCTCTATGAAGATAGCATTAGACTCATCCAGGGCAGTCTGCCTCTGTGTCTTCCTCCCTCTCACGGCCCAGTGAATTACACAGTCCAATGGGACTTCTCACCTCTGCCTGAGTGGCAGGTAATCTAGTTTGTGTGTTTAAAAAAGGAAAATGGCCCGTGTCTACCGCATTGCCTCTGACACACTGCTCTCTGACAGGATTCCTATAAAAAGACTAACAGAGTGCGTCATGAAAATTCTCTCCCTTGTACTTCCCTTGCTTTTCCCCCAATAGCTGTATGATGGAGATAATGTGGAAGTGTCTGATCAAAAATTAAGCCAGGTATTTGTTTGTATCGACGAGTGCACTCGTGTGAAAGCACAACACAATGATTGTGTGTTGTGTGTCTGAGAATGCCGGTTAAGTTTTCAGCGTATTCTGTGTCATTTGTAAAGCAATAGGCATTGATTCTAAATGGCACATGGATATTGTCTCATCCCCCACAAACAGACAGAATGACAGAGCATATTCTGGAGTTCTTCCCTCCACTCTTTCTATTAACCTTGATTACGTGGAGAAAATTTGTCAACCAAATACTCAGGACTGAAAAGGATTGAGATAAAGGTGCCACTAGAGAGTAATTCCATAGAAAACCAGAGGAAAAAAACTAACATGATTTTGGAAATGTTCACTAAATGTAATCCATAGGATTGTCCTTTGGAGGAAAGATTGTTGACATACTGTATTTTTGACATTTGTATCTAAAAGCGTAATTGAGAAATAATTAATGGAAGTTGGCATATTTATGACATTTTGGCCTTACTCTCCTTTTAAGACTTCGTAATGCAGTGGTCACCTACTCAGGCCTCCTTTAAGACTCCGTAATGCAGTGGTCACCAACTTTTTCGTCACAGTCAAAAAGCAAGCCTAGATCTACCGCTCAGATTTTTTTTCTTTTTTCTACATGATTTAAAAAATGTAACATTAACCTAATGAAAACTGTTCTGTAGGAATGAGGTTTGTGCAGTAGGCCTTATACAGTATCAAAGCATATTGGTTACAAGGTCAAATCCTGACGTCAGTGATCTTTCGGTCGGAAAGTCTGAGCTCTAGAAAGAAGCCTTAGTTTCCGACTTGGAATTCCGAGTTGGATGACCGTTCAAAAATATTTTTCCCAGTCAGATCTCGTTTTTCCAGAGTTTCCAGTTGTCTTGAACGTATTGAAGTGGAAAGTCTGAGATTTCCGAGTTCCCATACGTTTTGAACACGGCATTAGTCTCAGTGGAGGGAGAGAGAGAGCAGGGTTCACCTCTCACGGTCCCTGCTCTCTCCTTCCTTTCCTCCTGTGAATCTGACCAGAGAGAGGGGACACCGTCTCCCACCTTACATGCTGACCACACCGCTCGCATACATACAGTATGCATGTTATTCAATCATTGCACCCACACTACTCGCGCGTGCCAACGAGTGTCTGCGTTGCCAAGCGCTAAAATAGAAGTCAGTTCTATTTGTGACGCTGAACGCGGTGCAAGTCCTGCCTCTCCCATCTCCTCATTGGTTTATTGAAGGAGATACCCACGTGCCATCTTCTCATTGGTTATACCCACGTGGGTGATTGAAAGATGAACTGAGGTCAGTCGGTCATGGTAACACACCTTATTATGAAAGTTAGATGCCAATCGCCATATAAAGTCCAAAGAAGAAAAGGCCTGGAAGGAGGAGAAATGACTAGAAATGATTCGGTTGACCGTTTTGTGTGGATTAATTGTCGGAGTAGAGGACCTTGTGCATTTCAGGTAAAATAACAACCCAACGTTTATATCCCAGGACAAATTAACTAGCAACAGCAAGCTAACTAAATAGGACAAATTAGCTAGCAACTGCAAGCTAGCTAGCTAAATTGCCATAAATGTTTAATGCTTTTAGACCTGTCCCCAAATTAATATAATTGGTTCAGAGTTTGTTTTGATATTTCAACCTGTGTGTCGTGTTCGTGTTTGGTGTGGGGGGACAAAATCAATTTGCGCACGATGGCACACGGGCACGTCCGTTTTGGGTATGGTGTTATGGTGAAACTCAAGTCGCACCGCATCTGCCTCATGCATAAATTAATGTTGTTCCTATGACCATAGAAAATGAAATATTCCTTGATATTAAAATAGACACGGCGAACTGCTAATAATACAAATTCTGGGATATTGATACACTTGGATACTCATTCATTGCAGCTGCAGCGCAAGTGAAGTAGGGAGAAGAGTGTTTTGTAATAGTGCTGAATAAAAACATACACATGAACTCGCTCCAAAACAAAGCAGCTCTTTGCTGTATTCTTGGATCTCCCGGTCCACCGGTTATGCGGAGTTTGTATTTTCAGACAAATGAAATGATTCAAAGTGGGAACACTTTGCCTACCCGGTGCGCAGGGCTTCTGAATCATATGCACGTTGGTTTTTCTACAGAAATGTTTGGTGATCGACTAGGAATGCCTTGAAGATCGATCAGTCGATCGGGATCGACAGGTTGGTGACACTGCAATAATGTTTCGTCTGTAGGTGCTACAAGCAAAAAAATGGTCTTATGAAGCTTTACTGCTTGCTCTGTAATATGAATAGTATTTTAATTTCAATATACTTTTTTTGACATTAATGTATGAATGTTGATTCTTTTTCTGCTGGTGATTTGCAGGATGTGCAAAGATACAAGTAAAAGGAGGGCTGTGATTGGTTACATTGCCTACTATGCCAATTTCGCTGTATAAAATGGGCCGTAACTTTAAAACTAGCAGAACTCCCACTCTGGAGCTTTGAGATGCCCGTAGAGTGTAATATGTTCAACAATCTATTGAAAGATACATTTTTTCAATATTCATGTTTATATTTGTCAGTATTCATACATTATTGTAAACATAGTTTATTACTGAAATTTAAAAAAATACTATAGAGGACAATACTACAGAGCAAGCAGTAAAGCTTCATATGACACAAATTGAGTCTTAAAGGAGACCTGGGTAAGGCCAAAATGTAATAAATATGCCAACTTTGATTAATTATTTCTCAATTGAATCAGCTGTGTAGTGCTAGGGCAAAATTCCCAGGACCGAGTTTGGGAAACCCTGCTCCAAAGGACCATTCTATGGATAACATTTTGTGTAAAACCTCAAGTCATGGTCTTTTTTTGTCCGGGTTTTGTATGGGATTACTCTAGAGGGGTTTCTGTTCCGTGTAGTGTGTCTGGCTTACTGATTCTTCTCTTGGTGAGATAGTGTTTGTCTTGGGACATCTTCACATATCGAAGAGACATAATTATATTTCTACATGTTTATCCTCAAGTGTGCAGTCACATCTTGCTGAAGGCAGAGATTGTTGCTGAGTGCACATCTCTAGTACTGCACTGCCAGCGCTAAAATGTATATTTCTCTGGAGGTTCTTCTGCCAGCCCTCATAGTCCTGTTGTCATTTTCTTTTGTCAAGATCACATCTGTTCTTGATTTATCAGAAGTGTTATTCAGACCGGAGGTGATTATTATTCAGTAAGTGAAGCCCTTCTGGTAATTACAGCACACTATTGCCTGTTGGATGGCTCATATGGGAATGACATTTCTCAGATTGCTTTCTGACTGTTCAACCAGCCCTCCCTCCTCAGATCAGAAGATATGAGCAGGAGCACAGGCTAAATCTATTACCACAGTGTAGCTCCTAGCTTCAAAATGAAGATGATTCCCATGTCTAGTGTTGTATTGTTCTCATTTGATTATTCTTATTACATTCCCAACTCCGGGAAGTTGCTCCACTGAAATTGTGGAGATTGAAATATAGCCTATCCACCATATGATAATGCTCACTTTGATGCCAGGCAAAAGGCAATCAGTAGACTTGATTTATTGAAAATAAATGATGGACCAGATGATGGTACATAACTGGTTGATGTAATGCCTAATCTAAGTTCTGGTTCTTTTTCTGTGGCTGTCCTTATGCTTCTCTACGTCATTCATTCATTTGGCCAGGTCTCCCTTGTAAAAGAGGTCTTCTGACCTCAATGGGACTTCCTTGAATTAAAAAAAGGTTAATTAAAATAAAATAGTTCCCTTTGGGACCACATCAGACAGAGGTGGAGTGGAGGTCTGGGCCGTTGTACAATACAGTGAAGAGAGCTCTAGGTAGGTTCTGGACACAGCTAAATTGCTCAGTTAAACTATGCCCAATTTACTACTCATGCATACTTGTTGTGATGAAGTACAAACTTCTTCAGGTTTCTGCATAATGGATTGTTAGTGGAAAATAGGTCAACTGAGGATACATCTAAAGGGAGAGAGAGAGTTATTGGTATCATTATGTTCATGAAATTCTGTTCTCACACTTTTTATAGGGTTGTCCACCACAGGACGATTTACACGAAGTTTAAGTCGCTGGGGAGCAAACCCCTTTAGTATGTCAGACAGTCACTAGAGGGGGCTAGTGATTCTATAAGGAATGGATAGTGGTAGCTAGTGTGTGTGTGTATGTGTATGTGTATGTGTGTGTGTGTGTGTGTGTGTGTGTGTGTGTGTGTGTGTGTGTGTGTGTGTGTGTGTGTGTGTGTGTGTGTGTGTGTGTGTGTGTGGGGACAGTTGTTGTAGTGTAGAATGTATGAAACTGGTGATTACTGCTGTGTGTTTGGGAAGCGGTGAGTGGGCACAGCTGCCGATTTAGTGTTGGGAGCTTAATATGTGAGTGTGTGTGCCTGTGATTACAACCAAACACTGCTCAGCACAGGGAGTCAGCAGGCCCCTCTACTGCAGACAACACAAACACACACACAACAGGGATTGGATGCATAAGCATATGTCATAGCGTAGAAAGCAGTGCACACATCATTCAGTATGCCTATCACTCTTAAATGATTTGATTCTATTGTTTGTCATCGAGGAGCTCAAAGGCTGTTATTGGTTATTTTTTCTCCTGGATGTTGAGAATAGAACACAATGTTGTTATAGAACACAATGTTCAAACAACTGTCATCTGATTTTTTATGGAATTCGTAGGAACTCTTTGCTCCCCCATTCCCTTTTCTTCAGGTGTTTTGTCATTTGTCATTGACAAGTGTCACTTTCATTTGGGGTAGGTACAAAGCCTGTTGTGCTGCATTGAGATCCCCTAAGACAAAAAGCCTACACTCCCCAATATTCAGTCTTTGTGTGGCAGATGTTGAATTCATATCTTTCCACCATTTCCAATCATTCATGTGTATGTATATATGTGTTATAACATCCTCTTATAAAGTCATCTTACCGACAAATGTACACTTCTGTTGAGGTATCATTTGCCCAAAGCTCTCCTTAGAAAATGTGGTTATAATTGATGATGAGGAAAAAATATAATTAGCTATGGCTAATTTACAAATATGTAGCCCCCTTTCACTCCAATGAACCACTTAGCTATTGAGCCTAGACTAATAGTTCATCATAAAGATTGAATTAGCTGCTATAGTCTAGAGCTTTAATGGAGCTACTTCATCCTGAGAAACACTCAGTCCTCAGTCCAAATGCATTGCCTGTAATTCTAATATTTCAACAGACATTAGACTAGAGTACAGTTGAAGTCAGAAGTGTACATACACTTATGTTGGAGTCATTAAAACTCGTTTTGCAACCACTCCACAAATTCTTATTAACAAACTATAGTTTTGGCAAGTCGGTTAGGACATCTACTTTGTGCATGACACAAGTCATTTTTCCAACAATTGTTTACCGACAGATTATTTCACTTATAATTCACTGTATCATAATTCCACTGGGTTAGAAGTTTACATACACTACGTTGACTGTGCCTTTTAAACAGCTTGGAAAATTCCAGAAAATTATGTCATGGCTTTAGAAGCTTATGATAGGCTAATTTACATAGTTTGAGTCAATTGAAGGTGTACCTGTGGATGTATTTCAAGGCCTACCTTCAAACTCAGTGCCTCTTTGCTTGACATCATGGGAAAATCAAAAGAAATCAGCCAAGACCGGGCCTCTGGCAGTCTCTATGGGGGTGCCACAGGGTTCAATTCTTGTACCGACTCTCTTCTCTGTATACATCAATGATGTCGCTCTTGCTGCAGTCTCTGATCCACCTCTACGCAGACGACACCATTCTGTATACTTCTGGCCCTTCTTTGGACACTGTGTTAACAACCCTCCAGGCGAGCTTCAATGCCATACAACTCTCCTTCCGTGGCCTCCAATTGCTCTTAAATACAAGTAAAACTAAATGCATGCTCTTCAACCGATCGCTGCCTGCACCTGCCCGCCTGTCCAACATCACTACTCTGGACGGCTCTGACTTAGAATATGTGGACACCTACAAATACCTAGGTGTCTGGTTAGACTGTAAACTCTCCTTCCAGACTCACATCAAACATCTCCAATCCAAAGTTAAATCTAGAATTGGCTTCCTATTCCGCAACAAAGCATCCTTCACTCATGCTGCCAAACATACCCTTGTAAAACTGACCATCCTACCAATCCTCGACTTCGGTGATGTCATTTACAAAATACCCTACTCAATAAATTGGATGCAGTCTATCACAGTGCCATCCGTTTTGTCACCAAAGCCCCATATACTACCCACCACTGCGACCTGTACACTCTCGTTGGCTGGCCCTCGCTTCATACTCGTCGCCAAACCCACTGGCTCCAGGTCATCTACAAGACCCTGCTAGGTAAAGTCCCCCCTTATCTCAGCTCGCTGGTCACCATAGCAGCACCCACCTGTAGCACGCGCTCCAGCAGGTATATCTCTCTGGTCACCCCCAAAACCAATTCTTCCTTTGGCCGCCTCTCCTTCCAGTTCTCTGCTGCCAATGACTGGAACGAACTACAAAAATCTCTGAAACTGGAAACACTTATCTCCCTTACTAGCTTTAAGCACCAGCTGTCAGAGCAGCTCATAGATTACTGCACCTGTACATAGCCCATCTATAATTTAGCCCAAACAACTCCCTCTTTCCCTACTTTATTTATTTATTTTGCTCCTTTGCACCCCATTATTTCTATCTCTACTTTGCACATTCTTCCACTGCAAATCAACCATTCCAGTGTTTTACTTGCTATATTGTATTTACTTCGCCACCATGGCCTTTTTTTGCCTTTACCTCCCTTATCTCACCTCACTTGCTCACATTGTATATAGACTTATTTTTCTACTGTATTATTGACTGTATGTTTGTTTTACTCCATGTGTAACTCTGTGTTGTTGTATGTGTCGAACTGCTTTGCTTTATCTTGGCCAGGTCGCAATTGTAAATGAGAACTTGTTCTCAACTTGCCTACCTGGTTAAATAAAGGTGAAATAAATAAATTAATTAACAGACCTCAGAAAAAAAATTGCGGCCGTCCACAAGTCTGGTTCATCCTTGGGAGCAATTTCCAAACGCCTGAAGGTACCACGTTCATCTGTACAAACAATAGTACGCAAGTATAAACACCATGGGACCACACAGCCGTCATACCTCTCAGGAAGGAGACGCGTTCTGTCTCCTAGAGATGAACGTACTTTGGTGCGAAAAGTGCAAATCAATCCCAGAACGATAGCAAAGGAACTTGGGAAAATGCTGGAGGAAACAGGTACAAAAGTATCTATATCCACAGTAAAAACGAGTCCTATATCGACGTAACCTGAAAGGCCGCTCAGCAAGGAAGAAGCCACTGCTTCATAACCGCCATAAAAAAGCCAGACTACGGTTTGGGGACAAAGATCGTACTTTTTGGAGAAATGTCCTCTGGTCTGATGAAACGAAAATAGAACTGTTTGGCCATAATGATCATCGTTATGTTTGGGGGAAAAAGGGGGAGGCTTGCAAGCCGAAGAACACCATCCCAACCGTGAAGCACGGGGGTGGCAGCATCATGTTGTGAGGGTGCTTTGCTGCAGGAGGGATTGGTGCACTTCACAAAATAGATGGCATCATGAGGGAGGAAAATGATGTGGATATATTAAAGTAACATCTCAAGACATCAGTCAGGAAGTTAAAACTTGGTCGCAAATGGGTCTTCCAAATGGACAATGACCCCAAGCATACTTCCAAAGCTGTGGCAAAATGGCTTAAGGACAAAAAGTCAAGGTATTGGAGTGGCCATCACAAAGCCCTGACCTCAGTCCCATAGAAAATGTGTGGGCAGAACTGAAAAAGTGTGTGCGAGCAAGGAGTCCTACAAACCTGACTCAGTTACACCAGCTCTGTCAGGAGGAATACGCCAACATTCACCCAACTTATTGTGGGAAGCTTGTGGAAGGCTACCTAAAACGTTTGACCCAAGTTAAAAAATTTAAAGTCAATGCTACCAAATACTAATCGAGTGTATGTAAACTTCTGAACCACTGGGAATGTGATGAAAGAAATAAAAGCTGAAATAAATCATTCTCTCTACTATTATTCTGACATTTCACATTCTTAAAATCAAGTGGTGATCCTAACTGACCTAAGACAAGGAATTTTTACGAGGATTAAATGTCAGGAATTGTGAAAACTGAGTTTGGCTAAGCTGTATGTAAACTTCCGACTTGTATCTATACTCCATAAGATGCTGTAGATCCTTATCTCTCTCTGTGACCTGGGTTGAATTGGGGTGAGTGATTTATTTTGGAGAAGATGGGTGATTGTGCTGGAGATGATGGGTGATTGTGCTGGAGATGATGGGTGATTGTGCTGGAGATGATGGGTGATTGTGCTGGAGATGATGGGTGATTGTGCTGGAGATGATGGGTGATTGTGCTGGAGATGATGGGTGATTGTGCTGGAGATGATGGGTGATTGTGCTGGAGATGATGGGTGATTATGATGGGTGATGATGATGGAGATGATTATGAGTGGTTATGATGGAGATGATGGGTGGTTATGATGGAGTTGATGGGAGATTTATGATGGAGATGGGTGGGTAGAGAATCTACTCTTCAGTATGCGTCTGGTGAGAGCAGCGGAGTGGGAGTGGGGGGGTCATGCATCATTGGAGCGGAGGAAAAGAGGTCTCCATGGTGAGAAGACCTAGTGGAAAGAGACTGTCCCTCGCTGGCTGACCACAGCTCACAGCTCCACCACCACCACCAAGACAAACAAATCAATAGTCAGATTAAAGACTGGTCTGCTGTTGCTCCATACTATCTAAAGACTGATTTTTTTCTGTTCTCTCCAGTCTTTTGTCCAGGGCTTTCTGACCCTGTTCCTGGAGAGCTACCCTCCTGTATGTTTTCGCTCCAACCCCAGTTGTAACTAACTTGATTCAGTTTATCAACCAGCTTATTATTAGAATCAGGTGTGCTAGATTAGGGTTGGAGTGAAAACCTACAGGACGGTATCTCTCCAGGAACAGGGTTGGAGAGCCATACTTTTGTCCCTGGTGTGTTCCTCTTTCTCTCAAACTATCACTCTCTTGTACTGTTCTCTCAGAACAATCTCTTCTAAGCCGTAAACTTGTTACAGGAGACGAGCATCTCAGTAGATTTGGTGCGGTGATGGCTGTTACCCGCCCATCTAATCAACCTCTAGCTCCCAAGAAACTCCAACACCGCCCCTGTCTCTGCGATTGGCCCTGATAGGTAGAACCATCTGTTATTGTTGTGTAGGCAGAAAGAAAATAAAAGTTGCTACCACATTGTAATGATTCACCTCCTTTTCTCTGCACTGTTTTCTCTATCCACCTGTTTTCTTAATGCATTGATTTCTCCCTCTGCTCTCAGAACCTAAGCACCATTTCTCTAGCAGTAGAGCTGTAGCCAGAATCTTCCCCTGAATCACCCCCCACTATCTCTGAAAACAGATTTGGGTCTCTCTCTTTCTCGTTATTTCACTCTCTCTCGTGCGCTCAGCTCAGTCTGCTTCCTGTTTGATATATCAAATATGGAGCTGGTGTTTTGCCACTTTCTCTGTTTCCTTGGCGATAGACTTCTGGAGTTGTTGGAGAAGAATGAGAAAACGTAAGATATTTGAAGACAATTTCACACACTTCGCTGTGGGAATTTATGGCTCAGGCTGCTCATCAGTTTGAGTTGTTTGTGTTTTTTCCCACTCTGCTTTTCTGTAGTAGGTGGATGTGAGAGGGCTGGGTTTGTCAGGCTATAAACAGACTGCAGCTACCCTCTCCCTCTGTCAGCAACTGCTGCCCATTCACAACAGTGAACAGACTGCAAAATATTCACCACTGACGATCAACATGTCAGTGAGTGTGTCCTCATTATCTCCTAACTTTCTAAGCATGCTTGTAGAGCCAGGAGAAAGAGTAGTGCAGCTTGTATATTTTACTGGAAATGTTAACATTCACATCGTCTTACCATGCTCTTACCCACCAAGGTGAAAATCACTCAATGATAAATATGCAGAATTAATCTTCTCTTTCGTGAAAATGTGCTGCCATTTGAATTTGTGTTTCCTGGCTGTGCCGGCAGGCTGGTGCCCTCATTCCCACACTCTTAGAGTTGCACATAATGCTTGGGAGCCTTCACACTGCTTTTAATCTAAATGTGTTATTCTTTTTTTCGTGGACATAAAGGAAACCTTGCAGCAGGGGAAAAGGGAAATGATCGCCACAGTGACCCTTAAATGACCCAAGAGCATAAATGGGCCCTGTGTGTAGTCCAGGGATGAAGTGAATTGGTTGGGCTAGCAGTGAATTACCCACCCTGGCACTTCTCCCTGTGTGTCTGTGTGCCCACAGCCTGGCCTCATGTTGTGCAGACACCAAGAACAGCAGGAGCAAACAGCCAGGGATGGGACTGGACTGGACCTGGGTTGGTGTGTGGGGAGAACATTATAGAGACATTTTGCTCGTGGAACTGCTGCATCTGTCTCTAAATATAGTAACAGCCAGAGTGCTGTTGCCAGAGCTGGACTGATTTGCTCACAGAAAAAAATATTACAACCCTGGCCTTGACATTGCCCACCTGAGCCCCTCAGGGAAGTGTGGGGGTGAGGGATGTGAGTGGAGCACACAGACCTTAGGACGTAGCATCACACCCCTCTCAACCTCCTCTCTGGGTGTGTGCCTCTTCGGGACCACAGTGAGGGCATGACTCTATGAAGAGGTTATTCGGTTACCAAGGGCCTCCTTCCTCTTCCAATTGACTCGGGCGCCTCTCAATATGGCAATTGGCTCCGGCCCCTACCTCGATGAATAGCAGTTCTATTCCAGGCTGCTGCTATTCCACTTCCATTGACAGATGTACCCAATTGAATCAGACTGAATGGAGATGAGGACAATGTAATGAAAAGACGGTGTGAAGCTCCATCAGTCTGGTATTCAGCCTGAGCATCCTGTCTGTCTGTCTGTTTCTGTCTTTCTACATCCTGAGCATTCTCTGTCTCTCTCTCTCTCTCTCTGTCTCTGTCTCTCTCTCCAGTCTGAACACCCTGTCTGTCTCTCTCTCTCTCTCCAGTCTGAACACCCTGTCTGTCTCTCCATCTCTCTACAGCCACAGTGTCCTGTTTGAGGGCAGCATCAGGGAGGAGGTCTCCCCAGGTCAACCTGGCGGCAGCAGCACCTTCCCAGCCCCAGGGGAGAGGTGGGGAGACGGGACGCGGCTCTCTGTGCCAGCCAGCATGCAGAGGAATATTCAGCAATACAGACAGGACCACGAAGCCTACCTCCGCCTGGTAGCCCACGAGGCTGTGGGCAGCTTCAACCCCTGGGCCATTGCAGACAGGTGAAACGGCACTACTTTTGATCAGGGACCTATGGGTACAGTTTTACTAATTCCATTTGGGATGCAGCCTAGCAGTACAGGCACAACTATAGTACTTTTCAATGTTTCACTTTCTCAAATGTACATTTTGCTGCTTGGGTTTGTTGTCCCCTGAGCCATCTCGACAGATTTGTCTTATTTGCCAGCCAGTTATGAATGACACTGTGTGTAGGAGGATGGATTATTCACCTGGCTACACAACTCTTCCACAAACATTGTGCTCTTTGCTTATTCAAACATTAGGCCCAGTGTTTGACTAGTTGTGGGGTGCATGTGTCTGCATGGTTTAGCATACTGCGCTACAGGATCTGGTCTCTGGTGTTCACAGTTGTTATTCTAGCCCACCCACACATTTGCATATTTAAAATAATTCTTAAGTTGGTGCAATGCAGAGAATCCCACTTGTCTCTATGAGTATACTGAATGCATTAGAGTGTGATAGATCAGAAACACATTATATTCAGGCATTTTAAAGAGAAGCAGATATAATTGAATTATCTGGCAATTTTTCTTAACGTTACCAAAGGAGAGATACTCAGGTCTGGCATTTGGAGATGCCTCTCTCCTCTCACCATATACGTGTGAGGGAGTGTGAATTGCTGCAAAAAAAGTGAGCGAAGAAAATCAACCCTGCCAGCCGAGGGACAACTATTATTGTTGCCTCGTTACTTTTAGAGAGAGAGAGATGAGAGCAATGACATGAGAGAGAGCGATGACAGGAGAGAGAGAGATGACAATCATATGCCATCCTCTTGAGCTATGCATCTGAACTATTCTTCATTTGTTGGGGGAGGGAGGTTGTTTCACAGGGACCAGTCCAATTACTCCAGTATCAAGGGAAAGATGGGGGGAAATGCCATGTCAATTAGCCTGCTATTCTCACTCATCAGAGTAACCTGTCTATCTGTCAGATGTTGGTAATAAGCTGCCCATACCAGTCAGTGTGTGGTGAGGTCCCTGATGTGTGCTCCCTCCCTCTGTCTGATTTGAAAGACTAAGCAAGAACAAACTTGTATTTTGTTACATGGGTTTTTTTGGTAAGCAGAATGGCTTTTCAGCTTCATATACAACTTTATATTTTTGTTTGGTTCAGGGACTCCTGACATGTTTCTTTCTCTAATTTTCCTTCTGCTCCCAGTCTGTCAGAGGAGCTTATGTCCGAGGCCCTGGCTGACGTAGCAGCAGAGTTCCAGGACGTCTGTGAGGAGTACGCAGAGGCTGTCTTCACCTCCGAGTTCCTTCAGCCAATCACGTCACCTCCTGCTTCAGTTTCACCGTTAGACATCCAATAGATCCTCTTCCTATTCACAGACATTGGGCAAGTTAGTTAGGTGTACTGCGTAGGTGGATATTTCAATTCAGGACCAACGGAATAGTCAAAAAAGTGCAAATTCCACAGTCAGGAAGACATCCTGACTGCATTGATGTGACAATATTCAGAATAGAATGGAACTAAAGCAATGCAGATTATTCCTATTTGGCAGGTTCCTTTCTGTTGTTCTTACAGAGGGATGGGTGAATTCCACTGGGAAAGTTGGTTTTGATAAGTTTAGAGAGAATATTACTACATTACAGGGGATTAGAAGATTATGTCTCCCCTCTTTCCATAAATAAACCTCCCAGAGGATTACTCACGCTTTCCGTTTCCACATTGAAACATGGAAGTAAATGAATTGTTTGGGGGAATTAACAATAGGGGGTAAGCAAGCCAAGGGCGCGATTCATTGGTTAATAGGAAATCCGGATAGCAAATTGCAGTCATTGAAATTGTGTGCTTCACTTCCCATGGCATGCACCAAATACTCTGTTAGCCAAATTACTAATTTTAAATTCAATGAGAGTGCATATATCATGAGTGCACGTTGGATGAAGGAGCGGCCTGAGCGGATGTTCTCAGGCCGTGGAGAGAGACTTGAAAGCAGCTGTGAAGGAGGAGAGAGACGCATCCAGATGTTGAGTTGGCCCCTAGAGGAGCTGACTGTGACAGGGGACAGAGAGTGACTGTTGAGTTGGCCCCTAGAGGAGCTGACTGTGACGGGGGACAGAGAGTGACTGTTGAGTTGGCCCCTAGAGGAGCTGACTGTGACAGGGGACAGAGAGTGACTGTAGAGTTGGTCCCTGGAGGAGCTGACTGACAGGGGACAGAGAGTGACTGAGTGAATTAGCTCACTCTGAATCAGACACAATTCTCTCCGCCAACTGTGTTTTGTGTGGGTGTCTGAATACATACAGGCTTATGCACGTACACATGTCTCACTCTCACAGTTCTGTTTCTTCCCAGAGCTCTACACAGATTGGAATCTAGGAGCCATTGCAGCATTATAATAGGAGTTTTTGAATTGCAGAATACTTGAAATTGAAAAGCATATTGTTTGTCTGTGAGAGTCAGGATGGCTCATTTCTAATTATTTTTCATTGTCATTGTGCTGGATGCTGTCTGTTGATACCTAGGTTTTGAATGTATCACCCCCCGCCCCAGACAGCCAACACAGACTCATCACAGAAATGTATTTTCAACACAATTAACAAACAGAACAACAAGATCTGTTTATGATCTATTCTGATCTGTTTACACATAACACAGAACATAATGAAATTGGTTTTGTGTGCTTTGATGCATTTTATTTATGTGATGTTTTATGGCACATTCATGGCAGACTGTTTTATACTGATGCCCAAAGTTTATTTCGTCATAACTTTTTTTCTGGGACAATATTTAAAGGTTGTTTTATTTTGTCAAAATTAGGTATCGGGTGATTCACTTGAGAACTTTAATGATATTAGTATTAAAACATATTTTTAAAATGAGATGCATCTTGCTTTATCAATTTGAACTACAGCCACCCATATACAGGAGTGTTCTAATGGTGAGAATGGCCTGTCCCTACAGTATGTTAGCCAGCATAATTATCCTTGTCAAAGACAGAATTCATGTGACCATGAATATTGACTAGTCATAATATGAACTATGTGGAACACACAGTGACTCATTTTGAGGCAATATGTCCATTCAGGTTGGATAGAATCATTTTAGGTGTCCCTCGGGGACAGTTCAGCTGATGGCTGGCACATTTCACAATTCTTAGAAAATTGGATATGATCTTTAGCCAAGTGAGATCATTTTTCTCTCTATAGTATCCATATGGACATATTTACCTATTTACAGAAGCAGTGACATTCTCTTACTCTGAACAGCTACGGAAGAGATTGTGGTAGTTAGATCCATGCTCTGGGTGTGGATATGGGAGAGGAGTGCAGCTGCTCCAGTTGAGAAATTGATCCGTACAGTATGTGCCCTCCCTGGGCTGTGATCTCCCTGACGTCATCATATAGTCTGACCTATAAAATCTCTGCATCAGCAATGAGAGAGAAATAACCTTGTTTTCCCCCTCAATACAAGGCTGTGGGTAATCTTAAAGCAGTGGCAGTCAGAGCTAGCTATCAAATATGAAACCCTTATCCTTGCTTTGTCATAAGGCATGGTTAGAATTTGACGATGTATTGAAAGCTAAGTCTGTGTGGATGGTTAAAAGGCTAAATTAATTTATTTCAGACTTGAGGTGCAACGTTCATTGTTGTTTATAGACAATCTGCACATCTCTTGGCTTCTTTTCTGCTAGAACCCACTGACCTTCACTCTGGAACAGCCCCATGTCTCTTATAACAGACTGGTACATAAATGGGACAAATCCAGTAGTGTAGAAAGACAATTGGTTCTGAGTGCTGAGATCTGGTGCTTTGAGTTTCACCCCCTTTAACCCTCAGAACAGCCTCAAATCGTCAGGGCATGGACTCTACAAGGTGTCAAGCTTTCCACAGGGATGCTGGACCATGCTGACTCCAATGCTTCCCACAGTTGTGCCATGTTGGCTGGATGTTCTTTGGGTGGTGGACCATTCTTGAAACACACGGGAAACTGTTAAGTGTGAAAAAGGCATTTTCAGCCTTGATGGAAACCATCAAGCGTAACGTGATAAACATCCATCCCCCACCAGCCTTTGCCTTCCTACTGATTCTCTGTCTGTTTGCTTTTTGTTTGTTTACTTTGGAAAAATATTGTGTGCTTGTTTTAAAAATGCTTAATGTGGTTGATAAAGAATTTAAACCATGTATTTATATTTGTTTTTGAATAAACAGTTTTTTTATGAACAACCCATGCTGTATCATCTGTCATAGTAGTGGGGAAAGATGAGTTGGGGAGATGTCATGTCTCAAAGCAGAGCCTGCTGTACACTTGGCACACTGCCCTTAGTGGCTTGAGATGAGATTGTTTCTAAAGAATAAACTTATTCTACCTAAATTGAATTAGTGAGGCCAATGGGCGTAATAAATTCTATCTACCTCGCTGTCTTCCTGGACCTGCAGGCTGTTTCCTTTCACTCTCTCCTGCTAGAATCTCAATACAGTGTCTTGGGCCAGAAGTATTTTGTCATTGGTCATTCTGACTGGTACAAATAGCCTGGGCCCTCATGGGGTTGGGTAATATAGCGTGGCCGTGGCCGGTACACAGATTGGAGGGAGATGGCTCAGTCTCAGGCATTTGGCTCCATTGATAGTCATTCGATGGCATCAGGGTGCAGAGCTGCAGATAGAGTGATGCTGGTGCTGCTCTGATCCCAGGTTATGACCTGTTGTGTGGTCATGTGTTAGCTAGAGGATAGAACTAGGGTATAACTATATATCTATTGTTGCACCGCTGTGCACAACAACATACAATCACTGTTCTCCCATGTTTCCCACTGCGCTTGGTAGATGGTTCAAGTTGGGACTTTACTATTAGTTTTTCAGGTTGTATTCAGGTTGGGAATCTACAATGATTTTTTCAGGTTGTATTCAGGTTGAGAATCTACAATGATTTTTTCAGGTTGTATTCAGGTTGAGAATCTACAATGATTTTTTCAGGTTGTATTCAGGTTGGGAATCTACAATGATTTTTTCAGGTTGTATTCAGTTGGGAATCTACAATGATTTTTTCAGGTTGTATTCAGTTGGGAATCTACAATGATTTTTTCAGGTTGTATTCAGTTGGGAATCTACAATGAGTTTTTCAGATTTGGGAATGTAGTATTTTTCGTGTTATAGTACACTATCTTGTTTTCTGTTGAAAGGGTTTGGGTCGGGAACATGGGTGACCTTTGGTAATATGATTTCTATATATAGGGATTAATATGATATTACAGGTTTTTTTTTTCAATTGCTAACATGCATTGGTCAAAACTGAAGTCACATTGTCAAAACTCTTCACACAGTCAGTGAAACAGAAGTGTATGTGGACCAAACTGAACATTTTTCAATTGCTTTCACACACAATGCATTCAATGACCACATTCTCTCTGAAATCCATGAACTCTGTTCTCATTCATACTCCACCACCTGCAAAACTATATATGTGCAGCACATATTTTCAAATGCCAAAACTGTTGAAAACACATTCAAAACAGAATGATGGCAAATGTCGTGCATTTCTGCAGTAACCAGATTGAAACATATAGAACATATTTTATCATTTCAAACACAGCTGATTGCAATTTCAGCTGAAAGCATACCCAAGTGTCCTGTTTTTAGTCTCCTTACCAAACAGACAAAAGAGGAAGGCTTTGGAATGATTTAGTTTGGAAACATGGATCAAGGAAGACAGCTTGGTGGGGAAAGAAGAGTGGCAGGGAGAGGGAGAATGTGTGGAGGACAACGGAGAGGAAGACAGCTTGGTGGGGAGAGAAGAGTGGCAGGGAGAGGGAGAATGTGTGGAGGACAACGGAGAGGAAGACAGCTTGGTGGGGAGAGAAGAGTGACAGGGAGAGGGAGAATGCGTGGAGGACAAAGGAGAGGAAGACAGCTTGGTGGGGAGAGAAGAGTGACAGGGAGAGGGAGAATGCATGGAGGACAAAGGAGAGGAAGACAGCTTGGTGGGGAGAGAAGAGTGGCAGGGAGAGGGAGAATGCATGGAGGACAAAGGAGAGGAAGACAGCTTGGTGGGGAGAGAAGAGTGACAGGGAGAGGGAGAATGCATGGAGGACAAAGGAGAGGAAGACAGCTTGGTGGGGAGAGAAGAGTGACAGGGAGAGGGAGAATGCATGGAGGACAAAGGAGAGGAAGACAGCTTGGTGGGGAAAGAAGAGTGGCAGGGAGAGGGAGAATGCGTGGAGGACAAAGGAGAGGAAGACAGCTTGGTGGGGAGAGAAGAGTGACAGGGAGAGGGAGAATGCGTGGAGGACAAAGGAGAGGAAGACAGCTTGGTGGGGAGAGAAGAGTGGCAGGGAGAGGGAATGCGTGGAGGACAAAGGAGAGGAAGACCAAGAGTGGTGGTCTCTGATGAGATAAGGGCCACAATTATTGACCATGGTCTCTCTTTGAGAGAAGCTGGTTTAAGGGTGCAACCAAATCTGCAGCGTTCAACAGTTGCATCAATAGTACGAATTTTCCGGCAAAACAACAGGTGAGATGTGCATCCTTCAATGATAATTGAAGTACGTATTACAGTACAATAGAGTATGTTCACATTTTTACATGTCCTGAGATTTTGACATATATTGATTGTTTTGTGTTTTTCAGTAGGATCCAAAGGTTGTCTACCACAGGAGGGAGAGGCAGAATATTATCAGATGCGCAGGAAATTGCCATTGTTGACATGGTAATTGGCAACAATGCAATAAAACTATGGAAAATTCGGGACAGAGTGCTGGCAGACAAATATCACTTTTGAGAATGTGAATACGGTCAGCACAACGACAATTGCCAGAGTCCCAGAGTAACATAAAATAAGGATGAAGCAGTTGTACACTGAACCCTTTCAGAGAAACGGTGAACCTGTGAAAGAACTCCGGTATCAATATATCCAGGTAAGATGTCTGTTCAATAACCAAACAGGGTACATACACAGCTATGCATAATGTAAAGTACTGTAAAACTGGATTTACTGGATTTTAGAGAGTAATGGCGATGGAAGCCAGGCAAAATGTACATACATTCATTTTTATGGATGAAGTTGGATTCAACCTGGCAAAAACACTCCGCAGGGGAAGAAATGTGATTGGACAGAGAGCAACCGTGGATGTCCCAGGCCAGAGAAGAGCTAACATCACAATGTGTGCGGCACTGTCCAATGATGGTTTGCTGTTACACAAACCACTCATTGGCCCCTACAATACAGAGTGGCTCATTTATTTTCTGGATGACCTGCACAATCGACTTGTGCCAGCGGAGGAGAGAGGGGCAAGAAACACCCCTACCTTCGTTGCTGTGTGGGATAATGTGGAGTTCCACCACTCTGCTGCAGACTGGTTTGCTGCACATTCCAGGATGTCAGTACTATTCCTGCCTCCGTACTCCCCCGTCCTAAACCACATAGAGGAGTTTTTCTCTGCGTGGAGGTGGAAGGTTTATGACCACCATCCAGATGACCAGATGTCCTTACTGGATGCCATGAATGCGAGGTGTGGAGACACTTCTCCTGAAGACTGCCAGGGTTGGATTAGACATTCCAGAGGATACTTTCCAAGATGCATCGCCAGAGAAGACATAAGATGTGATGTTGATGAGAACTTGTGGCCAAATGCAGGAGCGAGGGAGAACTAGAACCCTCACAGTACTGTACAGTATGAGTGATTATACTATACATGTTGTTGATGTTTTTTTGTAATTATTATTGCAGCCCTGAATTTGTTTTTGGTTTCAACTTTTTATTTTTCACAAGTAAATTACTATATGCAAAGATATAGAAAAAATACAGCCTGTTGAAGCAAATTGCTGCATTTCTGATTCATTCTTGTTACATATACTTTAGTACAGTCAATTAAGTGAAAATGTGTTATTCTTATTCTATAATGAAATACTGATTTATCTGAAAAATCATTCAAAATTCAAAGAAAAGTTATTTTATGTAAAGCTCCCTGTTAGTGTTTTTAGGTCAGTGTGTTATGAGTGACAATGTACGTTTTCTGAGTGAAAATGTTGCCAGTGTTCTGGTCGAACGAGCTTATTTTGAGACATGTATGAAGTGTTTTGGTGGTTTGAGTGAGTTTTGGAGGTGAGTAACCTTTTCTCAATAGGGGGTGCTGTTTGCACTTTGTAATAATTTCGTTCCCAAATTAAACTGCCTCGTACTCAATTCTTGCTCGTACAATATGCATATTATTATTACTATTGGATAGAAAACACTCTCTAGTTTCTAAAACCGTTTGAATTATATCTGTGAGTAAAACAGAACTCGAGTTGGAGCAATTTTCCTATGAGGATGTGAGAATGCTGAATTCTGCAGGCTGTTCTGAGGTCGGTTTATTAATTTGCCTGTCTTCTATTGGTTGAGATGCACTGCATACGCCTTCCCCTGGATGTCAGCGAATAGTGAGAATTGAAATGGAGTTGCTAGGCAGAACTGAGAGCTTATAAATGGGCTGGCAACGTGGGGTTCCCCCTTTCTTCTCTTCGCCATGACGCAAAAAGGACCTCAGGATGTCGTTCTAGAAAGCTCCCGTTATAGCCCTTATGTAACGGATGTGAAATGGCTAGCTAGTTAGCGGGTACGCGCTACTAGCGTTTCAATCAGTTACGTCACTTGCTCTGAAACCTAGAAGTAGTGTTGCACCTTGCTCTGCAAGGGCCGCGGCTTTTGTGGAGCGATGGGTAACGACGCTTCGTGGGTGTCAGTTGTTGATGTGTGCAGAGGGTCCCTGGTTCGTGCCCGTGTCGGGGCGAGGGGACGGTTTAAAGTTATACTGTTACACTTAGATATATCCGGCTCTGTTTTTATTCGATATAGGTGTTAAAGACATCATAATGTTGTTATTTTAAACCGAGTTATATCAGTTTATATAAGTATATTGCGATTTTCGGGTATTTATTTGTGCTGCGTTCTAGGGACTTGGGCACGTCTGGCCCACATGGCTAATGTTTACTGCTAATTCCAACGTTGAAGGCGACAATCTACAACCGAGCAACGATTCTTTTGGAAAAAGGACAACTTGCCCAAGATTCTGATGGGAGCTCATCAAAAAGTAAGAACTATTTATGATGTTAATTCGTTGTTCTGTTGAAAAATGTAAAACTCATATTCCGCCATTCATTTCGGTGCGGTCTCGCTTTAACGCACGCTGTATGTCGTAGTAACGTTAATTTTAAAAATCGAACACAGCGATTGCATTAAGAACTAATGTATCTTTCATTTGCTGTCCAACCTGTATTTTTTAGTCAAGTTTAGGATTAGTTACTGATTAGATTAGGTGCCTCTCCCAAGATTTCTCCCGACATATTGTTTGCATTTTGGCTACTATTCTCATTGTATAACCACGATTTGTGCCGCTAAATATGCACATTTTCGAACAAACTCTATATGTATTGTGTAATATGATGTTATAGGACTGTCATCTGAAGAAGTTTGAGAAGGTTAGTGAAAAAATTAATATCTTTTGCTGGTTTATTCGTTATCGCTATTGTTGGCCTGAATCAATGCTGTTGTGTGGT
This sequence comes from Salvelinus namaycush, assembly GCF_016432855.1. Classification (NCBI taxonomy): domain Eukaryota; kingdom Metazoa; phylum Chordata; class Actinopteri; order Salmoniformes; family Salmonidae; genus Salvelinus; species Salvelinus namaycush. The sequence goes on along the minus strand of NC_052340.1, from coordinate 17,815,439 downwards.
TGGCTATTGTAGTAAGCTAATATAATGCTATATTGTGTTTTCGCTGTAAAACACTTAAAAAATCTGAAATATTGGCTGGATTCACAAGATCTTTGTCTTTCATTTGCTGTACGCTGTGTATTTTTCAGAAATGTTTTATGATGAGTATTTAGGTAATTCACGTTGGTCTCTGTAGTTATTCTAGTTGCTTTGGTGAGAGTTGTGATGGTGGCTGCAATGGTAAACTATGATTTATACCTGAAATATGCACATTTTTCTAACAAAACATATGCTATACAATAAATATGTTATCAGACTGTCATCTGATGAAGTTGTTTCTTGGTTAGTGGCTATTTAAATCTTTATTTGGTCGAAATTGTGATAGCTACCTATGCAGGAAAAAAATGGTGGGAAAAAAAAGTTGTGTCTTTTGCTATCGTGGTTAGCTAATAGATTTACATATTGTGTCTTCCCTGTAAAACATTTTAAAAATCAGAAATGATGGCTGGATTCACAAGATGTGTATCTTTCATCTGGTGTCTTGGACTTGTGATTTAATGATATTTAGATGCTAGTATTTACTTGTGACGCTATGCTAGGCTATGCTAGTCAGCTTTTTTACTGATGGGGGTGCTCCCGGATCCGGGATTGTGTGCAAGTAGAAGTTTTAACTGTTTGGCCAAGATGCATGTTGGTAATGCAGACTGTGTGAAGAGTTTTGAAAAAGTGGTATTGACTGACGCTTGTTAGCAATTGAAAAAAACTGTAGTATGTTTATCTAAATGGGCGTTTCACATACAGACAGCAGGTGTCATAGTTTCAGCCTATTCAAAGTGGTCTAAAATAATTGATTTGATTTGATGATATGACAGTGATCTAAATTAATAGACAAATCTGGTCTCAGAACACTTCGTATTATTATGTATGTAAATCCAAGACACTCATTTCAAATCAAATTAAAATGTATTTGCCACATGCACCGAATACAATTCACCTTACAGTGAAATGCTTACTTACAAGCCCTGAACCAACAATGCAGTTAAGAAAGATAAGTGTTAAAAAAAAGTATTTACAAAAATAAACTGAAGCAAAAGAAGAAAATAATAAAAGAGCAACAATAAAATAAAAGTAGTGAAGCTATATACAGGGGTTACCGGTACAGAGTCAATGTGTGGGGGCACATGTGTGTGTAGGGGGGGGGGGGGGGGGGGGGGCAATGCAAATAGTCCGGGTAGCTGTTCATGAGTCTTATAGCTTTGGGTAGAAGCTGTTAAGAAGCCTTTTGGACCTAGACTCGGCGCTCCGATACCGCTTGCTGTGCGGTAGCAATTTTTCGGGCCTTCCTCTGACACCGCCTGGTATAGATGTCCTGGATGGCAGGAAGCTTGGCCCCGGTGATGTACTGGGCCATACGCACTACCCTCTGTTGTGCCTTGTGGTCGGAGGCCAAGCAGTTGCCATGCCAGGCGGTGATGACACCAGTCAGGATGTTCTCAATGGTGCAGCTGTAGAACTTTTTGAGAATCTGAGGACCCATGACAAATCTTTTCAGTCTCCTGAGGGGGAATAGGCATTGTCGTGCCTTCTTCACGACTGTCTTGGTGTGTTTGAACCATGATAGTTTGTTGTTGATGTGGATACAAAGGAACTTGAAGCTCTCAACCTGCTTCACTGCATCCCCATTGATGAGAATGGGGGCGTGCTTGGCCCTCCTTTTCCTGTAGTCCATGATCATCTCCTTTGTCTTGATCACGTTGAGGGAGAGGTTGTTATTCTGGTACCACACTGCCAGGTCTCTGACCTCCCTATAGGCTGTCTCCTCGTTGTCGGTAATCAGGCCTACCACTGTTGTGTCGTCGGCAAACTTGATGATGGTGTTGGAGTCGTGCTTGGCCATGCAGTCATGGGAGTACAGGACGGGACTGAGCACGCACCGCTGAGAGGCCCAAGTGTTGAGGATCAGCGTGGCAGATGTGTTGTTACCTACCCTTACCACCTGGGTGCGGCCCATCAGGAAGTCCAGGATCCAGTTGCAGAGGGAGGTGTTTAGTCCCAGGGTCCTTAGCTTAGTGATGAGCTTTGAGGGCACTATGGTGTTGAACGCTGAGCTGTAGTCAATGAATAGAATTCTCACGTAGGTGTTCCTTTTGTCTACGTGGGAAAGGGCAGTGTGGAGTGCAATAGAGAGTGAGTGAGAAAATTGGAGTGAGTCTAGGGTTTCTGGGATAATGGTGTTGATGTGAGCCATGACCAGCCTTTCAAAGCACTTCATGGCTACAGATGTGAGTGCTACAGATTGGTAGTCATTTAGGCAGGTTACCTTGGTGTTCTTGAGCACAGGGACTATGGTGGTCTGCTTGAAACTTGTTGGTATTACAGACTCGGTCAGGGACAGGTTGAAAATGTCAGTGAAGACACTTTTTTATTTTTTTTATTTTTTTTAACTAGGCACCTGCCAGTTGGTCAGTGCATGCTGCGGAGTACACTTCCTGGCAATCCATCTGCCCCTGCGGCCTTGTGAATGTTGACCTGTTTAAAGGTCTTACTCACATCGGCTACGGAGAGCATGATCACACAGTCATCCGGAACAGCTGGTGCTCTCATGCATGCTTCAGTGTTGCTTGCCTCGAAGCGAGCATAGAAGTAATTTAACTAATCTGGTAGGCTTGTGTCACTGGGCAGCTCGCGGCTGTGCTTCCCTTTGTAGTCCGTGGCAAGCCCTGCCACATCCGACGAGCGTCAGAGCCGGTGTAGTACGATTCAATCTTAATCCTGACGCTTTGCCTGTTTGATGGTTCGTTGGAGGGTATAGCGGGATTTCTTATAAGCATCCAGGTTAGAGTCCCGCTCCTTGAAAGTGGCAGCTCTACCCTTTAGCTCAGTGCGGATGTTGCCTGTAATCCATGGCGTCTGGTTGGACTAGGTATGTACAGTCACTGTGGGGACGACGTCATCGATGCACTTATTGATTAAGCCAGTGACTAATGTGGTGTACTCCGCAATGCCATCTGAAGAATCCTGGAACATATTCCACTCCACTATGTCTCCATGTCATGGCTTTTGCGCCATCAGTACAGATACCAACACATCTTGACCACCAAAGTTCATTTGATGTCACAAAGCTGTCCAGTACTATAAAATATCCTCTCCTGTTGTCCTAGTTTCCAGTGGTTTGCAGAAGAGGATGTCTTCCTTAATTGACCCCCCATAAACGTAACGGACATATACCAGGAGCTGTGCCAGGCTCGCCACGTCTGTTGACTCATCCAGCTGTAACGCATAGAATTCACTGGCTTGTATGCGAAGCAGTAATTGTTTCAAGACATCTCCTGCCATGTCACTGATGCGTGTTATTTGATGAAGTCATTGTCTGTATAGTTTTTTGAACCATTTCCCCCAGCATTGTCCCAGCCATATCCGCGGCAGCAGGAATAATTTAGTCCTCCACAATAGTATGGGGCTTGCCTGTCCTAGCCACTCGGTAGCTCACCATATAAGACGCTTCTAGCCCCTTCTTATTAATGGTATGTTGTTTTTATACATGTCTTACTATTCGAAAGTCATCTTAATTCTCGCTCCAAAAAGTCCTGTGGCTTATTTTTCAAATTGCAATGTTTTGTTTCTAAATGTCTGCACAAGAGTGAAGGTTTCATTGAGTTGTGAGAGTATTTTTGCACCTATAACACACTGTGGCTGAGGAAAGACACTACTCCCAATATAAGTGAACCCCAAATCAATGTAGTTCTTATCATATTTGCGCCTCTTCGATGGTCCAACGTCCCTGTCTGTCATTCGATGCTTTTCCGTGTAAGGGGGCAGGAGCTCTTCGGCTGCATCAGATTCACAACTGTCAATGTCCATGCGAGCTGGGCTAACAACAAATGTAGAATTACTGATGCTAGCATTGGATGTGCTCGTGGAAGCAAAACAACGTGTGTCGTCGACAGGTGTAGGTGTAGTACTGCTGGTAGTATCAGTACTTCCTGTAGAGCTGGTATGTGTCTCTATGGACGCGGGCAAACGGAATGAGCAGCAGTTACGTTTGGCTACATACGGACCGTTAGTGGAATTCCCGCGAGAGAGTAACGGTTAATGTGATTGGATGTTAATTATTTGACTAGGCTACCTGTATTTTACATTGTGTTGTTATTTCGCAGAACACTAGATGGTTTAATTGTATTTTTGGCAGTAAAACAATGCTACTCAGGCGAGAAAAAAACCTCACCCAAATGTATAGCTACCTTTGGAAAATATAAATGGACTGTTTGAAAATGTGAAGATTTTTTTATATTTAAACATAAAAAAAATTAAAAAATGTGAATCACATTTTTATTTGGCGTACCCCCGGCGGCATTGTGCATATTCCCAGTTTGGGAATACCTGCCCTAGACCCACTCCAATTCGCATACCGCCCCAACAGATCCATAGATGACGCAATCTCAATCGCACTCCACACTGCCCTTTCCCACCTGGACAAAAGGAACACCTATGTGAGAATGCTGTTCATTGACTACAGCTCAGCTTTCAACACCATAGTGCCAACGAAGCTCATCACTAAGCTAAGGATCCTGGGACTAAACACCTCCCTCCGCAACTGGATCTTGGACTTCCTGACGGGCCACCCCCAGGTGGTAAGGGTAGGCAACAACACATCTGCCGTGCTGATCCTCAACACTTCGGCCCCTCAGGGGTGTGTACTTAGTCCCCTCCTGTACTCCCTGTTCACCCACGACTGCATGGCCAAACACGACTCCAACACCATCATTAAGTTTGCTGACTACACAACAGTGGTAGGCCTGATCACTGACAACTATGAGACAGCCTATAGGGAGGAGGTCAGAGAACTGTGGTGCCAGGACAACAACCTCTCCCTCAATGTGAGCAAGACAAAGGAGCTGATTAAAGACTACAGGAAAAGGCGGGCCGAACAGGTCCCCATTAACATTGAAGGGGTTGTCGTGGAGCGGGTCGAGAGTTTCAAGTTCCTTGGTGTCCACATCACCAACAAACTATCATGGTCCAAACACACCAAGACAGTTGTGAAGAGGGCACGACAAAACATATTCCCCCTCAGGAGACTGAAAAGATTTGTCATGGGTCCCCAGATCCTTAAAAGGTTTTACAGCGGCACTATTGAGAGCATCCTGACCGGTTGCATCACCGCCTGGTATGGCAACTGCTCGGCATCTGACCGTAAGGCGCTACAAAGGGTAGTGCGTAAAGCCCAGTACATCACTGGGGCCAAGCTTCCTGTCATCCAGGACCTATATAATAGGCGCAGAGGAAGGCTCCTGCACTGGAGCTGGAGGTTCTGGACCGTGGACCGTCGCAGGAGGTTCCGGACAGTGGACTGTCTCAGGAGGTTCCGGACCGTGGACCGTCTCAGGAGGTTCCGGACTGTGGACCGTCTCAGGAGGTTCCGGACTGTGGACCGTCTCAGGAGGTTCCGGACTGTGGACCGTCTCAGGAGGTTCCGGACTGTGGACCGTCTCAGGAGGTTCCGGACTGTGGACCGTCTCAGGAGGTTCCGGACTGTGGACCGTCTCAGGAGGTTCCGGACTGTGGACCGTCTCAGGAGGTTCCGGACTGTGGACCGTTTCAGGAGGTTCCGGACTGTGGACCGTCTCAGGAGGTTCCGGACTGTGGGCCGTCTCAGGAGGTTCCGGACTGTGGACCGTCTCAGGAGGTTCCGGACTGTGAAACGTCACCGGAAGCTCTGGACTGGAAACTGTCGCCGGAAGCGCTGGACTGGGAACTGTCGCCGGAAGCTCTGGATTGGGAACTGTCGCCGGAAGCTCTGGACTGGGGATTGTCGCAGGAAGCCTGGTGCGTGGGGCCGGCACTGATGGTCCTGGACTGGTGACACGCACCTCAGGGCGAGCGCGAGGAGCAGGCACAGGACATACCGGACTGGGGAGGCGCACTGGAGGCCTGATGCGTGGGGCCGGTACAGGAGGCACCGGACTGGTGACACGCACTTCAGGGCGGGTGAGGGAAGGAGGCACAGGACGTACTGGACTGGGGAGGCGCACTGGAGGCCTGATGCGTGGGGCCGGTACAGGTGGCACCGGACTGGTGACACACTTCCGGGCGAGTGCGAGGAGAAGGAACAGGACGTACTGGGCTGTGAAGGCGCACCGGAGACCTGGTGCGTATAGCCTGCATCAATGGTACCGGTTTGATGACACACCTCACACGGCAAGTGCTAGAAGCTAGCACAGGACGCACTGGGCTGTGGAGGCGCACTGGAGACGTGGTGCGTAGAGCCGGCACAAATTGTACCGGAACGATGACACACTTCGCATGGCGAGTGCGAGGAGCTAGCACAGGACTTACTGGGCTGTGGAGGCGTACATCTGGGCGAGTGCGAGGAACAGGTACATGACATACCGGACTGGGGAGGCGCACTGGAGGCCTGAAGCGTGGGACCGGCACAGATTGCACCGGACTGTTAACACGCTCCTCCAAACGCCTGCTTTGCCGGTCCCACGCATCAGACCTCCAGTGCGCCTCCCCAGTCCGGTACGTCCTCGCCAACTCCATTCTCCGGTATACCTCCTCGCACTGTTCCATTGACTCCCAGGCGGGCTCTGACACTCTCCCTGGGACGACCGACCACTTCTCTACCTCCTCCCATGTTGTCACTGGTTCACACCTCGGCTCCGCCGACCACCCCGTGTGCCCCCCCCCCCCCAAAAAATGTGGGCTGTCTTTTGGGCTTACTCTGTGGCCGGGAACCCCGGTGTCGTCGCTGTCCTCCCTTCTCTCCCTGCGTCTGCTTCCACGGAAGGCTTTCGTCTCCATCCATAATTTCCTCCCAAGTCCAGGATGTCTTCTCCTCCTTTATCTCCTCCCAAGCCCAGGATACCTTCTCTTCCCGGGCACGCTGCTTGGTCCCGTTGTGGTGGAATATTCTGTCACGTTCGTTTGTAGAGAAGGACCAACGCGCAGCGTGATTACAGTTCCACATAATTTATTAAAGTGAAACTATAAAACAAAACAAGAAACAAACAACGAACCGTGACTACAGAGGTGCTACATACACTAACTCAAAATACAAAATTCAATATCCCACAAACACAGGTGGGAACAAACACTACTTAAATATGATCCCCAATTAGAGACAACGATTACCAGCTGCCTCTAATTGGGAATCATACAAATCAACAACAAACCTAGAACCCCACATAGAAATAATAAACTAGAACACCTCCCAGTCACGCCCTGACCTACTCCACCATAGAAAAGAAAGGCTCTCTATGGTCAGGACGTGACACATACTGTATCATACATTTAGCAAAATCATAACATATTGTACGTTTTTCAAATTTGGAACATATAATACGAATTGTAATTCGCAACATATCATACGAAATGTGTATTGGACATCCACAAATGAATACATACCATATGAAACGTAACATATCATAACTAAATGGAGTGTTCGGATTTCCATACAGAATAATACATAATGCTCTGAGACCAGGTTGCAATATAGCATATTATTTGATAGATATGACAGCTTGTTGTGAGAGTTAGCCCAAGCTGTTTGACAATGTCAGAGCAGGGAAATCTATAAAACATCATAGATTAGGCACTGAATGTCTGAAGCAAGCCAGCCAGCCTTTCTCCCCTGTAATGTATTTCTACAGTTCACATACAATAGGCTACATCCCTAATGGTAATGCATCCATTAACTTATCTATTAACTTTTCTGATTATCCATGTATCTAATAACAGTTTGACAGTGTCCGAAATTGCACCCTTTGCCTTTATAGTGCACTACTTTTGACCAGACTAGGACAAAAGTGCACTACGGTGCACACTATAGTGCACTTTTTAGTGAATAGGGTGCCATTTGGGAATCAACCTACATCCATCATCATCATAATGCAGACCATTAATGCATGAATCTGATCCATGTGGCTAATAACAGTTTCTCTCAAAAGCAACAGTCCACTCCGCACAAAGCCTAACATGTGATGTGAGCCGTCTGAGGACCATGAGGAATGTGCTGTGCTGCTATGCTGTTGAACTCTGGTTTCAGTATGTTTTATAGCTGGGTCTCTGACCTAACATTGTGGAGGAGCCAAGGCTGTAAGAAATAAAGCAAGAGTCATGACAAGGTGAGAGTCAGTCCTTGCCCTTTAGGCCCCCATCTGTGGCTCGGAGACAGTCATTATCATCATCATGTCTTTAAGGTCAATAAAGAGTCTTTGTCAAGCTATTTGTCATGTCTGCTTAATGCAGCCTACTTATGGATCAAAATACTGAAACATTAGCCACAGTCTGTTGTTTATAGGCTTATAGGTTATCTTATCTTTATTATTTTACTCTACAATCATACAGTTGTAACTACCTAATTAAGTAGGCAGAAGTGAGATTTTGTAGATATGTGTCATTTTCCAATATGGCTATATTTGTTTCTAGACCTCACATCAATGGTTAGGAATGCATCCCATGTAATTCAGTTTGCGTCACTGTTTCACGGTGGACTCATTTCTTTTTGCTTGGAATCCCAACTGTGCAGGAGGCAGAGCCTCATACACCGGACACCGGCAAGCCACTGGAGGCAGTCTAACACTGGTTCTTGAAACAGTTGTAGTGATATGGCAGTAGTGGAGGGGAGGGCAGTAACGAAGTCTGCACAGATACAAATACTGAAAGTGTGTTTCGTACAAGAGGCAGATCCGCTGGATGTGGGTCTTGTCACCGATGAACCAGAAGAGCTCAGCTGCAGAATTCAAGACGAGACAAAAAGCGCAAAGCCTCACTGCCTCAGGGCTACCTATCCTCCGTCTGGCTGGCGTCAAGGTGCGGGGACGAGGGAGTGAGCGCCCACTCGGTTAAAACTATCTGACAAAATGACACCCCAATGACTCCGCACCTACCTTGGTAGAGACACATAGGTTGGGATGGCGAAGGAAACGAAAGGGAAAGGTAAGGTGCTCGGTTGAATACCTTTTTATATAGCCTACCATATCTGCTCCGGTGTCAAAGCCTATGAGGTTAACAGGTATCATGAGTCAACGTCTCGACCTAAATCATGTAAAAGGATGCCTGCGCGCTATAGCCCGTTGCCATTAGACAATCTGTTGGAATGCGTGATGTTACCTTTCAGTAGGCTATCCGAATAAAATGCAGACCGTGTCCTAGGAGATGTTTGTCGAATGGTGTGTTAGGATCATTTTTGTCGATGTTGTCTGAGTATGTTTAATGTAAATTATTTTGACTCATTTAAGGTGTGAAACCGTCATCCTGACCATTAACGGCGGGAAAAAGCGCGCACCAAATTTTGATTTGGACCTAGTAAATCACACATATATACACACACACACACACACACACCTAATATTATATATATTATATGAGCATATCAAATTATTTGGGCAAACCCTTCTCATTTCCAGAGAGACTCAAACGCTCATTAGTCTTTTTTGACAACCATGCATTCAAGGAATAATTGGCATTCAAGGAAAAATTACATTGTTAGTGGATAGGCTATCATTAGTAGACACTTTTTGTCCTCACAAGTATTTAACAGTATGAAGTTGTGTGGTCTAAAAGTAAAACTGGACACAGGAGTTAATAAGCAGGTTGACATTTATTGTAATGAGTCTTGTCCTGGAGCAGAAGTGAGCTATTTCCCCTTAGATAGACCAGCTGCAAAGTCAAAATGTGTCTTAATTTAAGGTTAGACATTAAGGTTAGCAGTGTGGTTAAGGTTAGGGTTAAAATGAGATTTTATGACTTTATGGCTGTGCCAGCTAGTGACCACTCTGCAGAGCTGCCTCCAGAACAAGATTCATGATGAAAAACGCTAAGCTGCAGGTGAGACAGTAAAATGAATGTTGTAATGAAGGTGTTATAACTGTTTTAACTGCATATTTTCAACATACTTGGTTTGTATCCAGTTGATCACCATGGGGTTCAATACCTTACTGACAGGGGAGGACTGGGACCAGAAATCGACCCTGGGATTTCTAACAAATCGGCCCATTTCTTTCCTTGAGGCCCCCACACCAGCACATTTATTTCCTCAAGGCCCCCAAACTGGCCCATTTCTTTCCTCAAAGCCCCCAAACAAGCCTATTTATTTCATCAAGACCCCACACTGTCCCTTTTTTATCCAAATTGAGGCCCCTATTATTTACTAAATAATGATAATTTTGCACCAAAACAATGTCCGCAATGCCAGATGGCCAGTCTACCCTTGCTTACTAAATCACCAATTGATCCAATTGAAAGGAATGCAATGTATCGAGGCTGCTATATAGCATTCCCCAGGGAGATGTGTTCTGTTGATTATGGAAATTGATAGCTTATTCATGATTCAGTGCATTTAATGAAATATAAAAAATTCAATGTAGACTAGTTGGTTCACCTTTTATAATGACATTAAGCATTCCACCTTCTCAATCACCTTCCGTTGCACCTTGATAAACCTTATGGTAGGTGATGAAGGTGGCAAGGGAAGGTGATTGAGACGGTGGAATGCTGAATAAATGTTGCAGTTTAATGAATGTGTTTGAGGTATAGGTAAAAACACAAGAAAGTATCTTGACTGTGTGTGAAATAGTTGGGCCCATCTTTGGTCTAATGAATTTAATTAGATAATGTTCGCATGACAGATTGTGTGCTGTCCAGCTCTATAGTGACTTCAACACATGAAGCAATGGGCTTTGGACAGCATGGGTTGTGTGTGTGTCCCAAATTACACCCTATTCCCTATATAGTGCACTACTTTAGACCAGGGCAGCTAGGGATCTGGTCAAAACATGTGCACTATGTAGGGAATATAGGATGTAGACCATGTCAGATTTTGTTCAACTTTCCTCAGTGATAAAAGATTGAGCGTCTGGTGAGTTCTTTAGAGTGACCCAGTCAGACCCATCCTACCTTTGAATTCATCATAACGCTCTCTCTTACAGCATTAGTTATGCTTTTTGAATTGTTTTGATATTTCATGCCCGTTCCATTATATATTTAACCTCGACTCGGGAGACGTGACATACATTGGTTCTTTTCGTGGGATGAATGATAATAAAATACCCATTAAGCTCTTATCATCCAGTTTCAGTAAGTTAAGCAGTATCAAATTATACATGATGCTTGGTGGTGCCCAACGTCTCTTTTCGTTGTGCCCAACAGCGATGATTTTGTTATTGGGGTGCAATGATTTGTTATGGAGGTAATTAAAACCATGAAGTCAGGGTAACACGTTATTGAGGTTAGTCTCATTTATCTGATAGTCTCTGCTGATTGGACCGTGATCTCATGAACTGAACACCAGAGACAGAATTCAAGTGCATACAATAAGGCCAAGTTACGGTCTTTTTTTTTTTTTTTTATATTTTATTTTTGCATTTTCCAATTAACAACATTCAAGACAAACGTGAAAAGATATTAGACAACAATAGGACAAAGTGACAATAACAGATGAGCGTAACAAACAAAGAAAAAAGAAAATACAATACATACATACAATAAAAAAAGAAATTATAATGAGACATTGGATCATATGGTCACCTGCCGTAGGCTACATATTATACGTTACGTGTGAAACATTATATAAGGATAATATAGAGATTCATTCAATGTGATGTGGGGGGAGATTCTCCATATAGTCAATAAAAGGTTGCCAAATTCTGTAAAATGTATTTAACTTATTCCTCAAGCGGTAAGTAATTTTCTCCAGTGGGATACAACTATTAACTTCTGATAGCCACATTGCAACTGGCAGGGGGGAATCCAATTTCCATTTCAAGGCGATACATTTCTTGGCAATCGCTAGCAATATTTCTGTTAGCTTTATAGTATGGCTTTGCCTAAGATTGGTGTTAGTGAAGTTGCCCAGTAGACAGACCTCCGGGTCTAAAGGGAATACAACCCCATGAATTGAGGATATGGTATCGCATACCCCCTGCCAGAAACCGTGTAGTTTTGAACACTGCCAAGTGGAATGGAGGAATGTTCCTTCATCTGAGCCACATCTAAAACATAGGGAGGAGATATCAGGGTTGAACTTGTGCAGTCTAGATGGGGTGATATAGAGCTGATGGAGGAAATTAAACTGGATCAGTCTGTATCTGGAGTTCAATGTGGATGTAACACCATCCCTGCATAGGTCACTCCATAGACCCTCATCAAGATCAATACCCAGATCTTTTTCCCATCTAAGTCGGGGTTTATCTAGCCCAGGCAGTGTTAGTCCTGACATAAGAGCATCGTAAACACGGGAAATGGTCTTGAACAGTGGTTGGTCTGCGTGGCAGAGTTGTTCAATAGGTGACATCTTAGGTAGGTTCCATTGTCCCTTGAGAGACACCCTAATAAAGTTTCGTAGTTGTAGGTAGCTAAAGAAGTCCCTGTTAGGCAAGTGGTATTTCTGTTTCAGCTGATCAAAAGACATAAGAACTCCCTCCTCGTAACAATGTTCCAGAAGAGTGATCCCCTTATCAGACCATGGTCTAAAGTTACTATTCTGGAAAAACATAGGAATCAATCTATTGTTCCATAAAGGGGTTTTAGGGGAAAGGAATCTCCCTCGTCCGAACAGCTCATGCAGTTTGCACCATGCCAGGACAGAATGTATGATTAAAGGGTTGTCTGTGATGGTTTTTATAGATTTTCTGTCCCATTTGTAAAACAATTCTGCCCCAGTGTCATCATTTACCTCAAGCTTTTCAATGTTCAACCATGAGGGAGAGGGACCCTTGTCAAACCTCTGAGCCAGAAACCTAGACTGTGCTGCCCAGTAGTACATTCTAAAATTGGGGAGGTTTAAGCCCCCTTGACTGTAATCCAGGGTCAGTTTATCCAGGCCAACCCTAGGGGTTTTGCCGTGCCAGATAAACCGTCTGGTCATCTTGTCGAGAGAGGAAAAGAATGCTGCGGGAACAGGGATAGGGAGAGATTGAAACAGATATAGAAATCTGGGCAGGACATTCATTTTAATTACATTGATTCTACCCAGTAGAGTGAGAGGTAAGTCCATCCATTTACAAAGGTCACCCTCCACCTTTTGCAACAAATTGGCCAGATTGAGTTTATAGAGGTTGTTCAGGTTACCATCCACCATTATGCCCAAATATGTGAAGCCCATAGGCGACCATCTAAAAGGAAACTTGTGCTTGATGGTATGATGGTCAAAGACAGACAACGGTAAGATTTCGCTTTTATCTAAATTGACCTTATATCCAGAGAAAGAACTATAACACTGTAGTAGGATCTGCAAGTGAGAGAGGGAGTGTTCTGGGTTTGTTAGAAATAAGATAAGGTCGTCCGCAAAGAGTGATAATTTATGGGTATGGGGGCCCACCTCAAAGCCATGTATGTCAGGGCACGTTCTAATAGCCTCAGCCAACGGTTCGATGGCGAGGGCAAAGAGGTGGGGGCTAATTGGGCAACCTTGTCTGTTCCCCCTATAGAGAGGGAAAGAGGAGGAAGTAATCCCGTTGGTAGCAATCCTAGCTTTAGGAGATTTGTAGAGTGATTTTATCAAATTTACAAACCCGGTACCTAAACCAAACTTTTCCAAGACGCGAAAGAGGTATGGCCATTCAACCCTATCAAAGGCCTTTTCAGCGTCGAGGGAGACTGCGACACTAGGTATTTTGTTTTTGTTAGCAAGGTGAATTATATCAAAGAACCTTCTGAGATTATTGGAGGACAATCTATTAATTATGAAGCCAGTCTGATCTGGGTTGACCAACAGGGGAAGACATGACTCCAGTCTCTTAGATAGCATCTTGGTGACCAGTTTACAATCTGTGTTAAGGAGAGAGATTGGTCTATATGAGGCGCACTTTAGTGGATTTTTCCCTTTCTTGTGGATTACAGTAATCACTGCTTGAGAGAAAGACTCTGGAAAGCAGTTGTCTTCCCTGGCTTTTTTAAGTACCTCCATAAGGTAGGGGACCAACAGCTCCCTAAATTCTTTATAGAACTCTGGAGGGAAGCCATCCTCCCCAGGAGATTTATTAGAAGGTAAGGATTTAATGGCCTCCAACAATTCAGGAACTGAGAAGTGTTCACTCAGGCGCTCGCTGTCTTCCCCTGACAGGCATGGGAGGTTGAGAGAGGAGAGAAAGGAGTCGATCTCTGATAGATCATCGCTTGATTGGGAAGTGTAGAGGTCTTCATAGTATTTCTTAAAAGTATTATTAATTTCAGTAGGGTCGAAAGATATCTCATTAGTAAGAGTTTCTATAGCATTAATTGTCCTCTTACTTTCCTCTGCTTTCAGTTGCCATGCCAATACTTTGTGTGCTTTCTCTCCAAGCTCGTAATAACGCTGTTTTGATTTAGTGATGGCCCTCTCAGCTTGATATGTGTTCAGAATATTATATTTCAGTTTTTTATTTACCAAAAGCCTGTATAGATCTTTAGTTGGGCCTCTTTGGTAGGTTTTCTCTAGCTCTGAGATTTCAGATTCAAGGGCACTCAGTTCCGCACCGTGTTTTCTCTTCAGCCCTTTAGTATAGGAAATGATCTGTCCCCTCAGATAGGCCTTCAATGTGTCCCAAAGAATGAAACTGTCAGGAGCGGAGGGTTTGTTTGTCAAAGTGAAAATATTGATCTGCTCTTTGATGAATGCACAAAATTCAGGTTGCTTTAGGAGTGTAGAATTTAGTCTCCATCTATATGCTCCATTTACCTTGGTAGGAATGGAGATTGATAATACCAGGGGAGAATGGTCACTAAGCAATCTGGGGAGATACTCGACATCTAACACTCTATGAAACAGTTGTGTCGATATTAAAAAGTTATCTATGCGTGTGTGTGTCTTGTGTGGGTGTGAATAAAAAGAGTAGTCCCTATCCTGTGGGTGCAACTGTCTCCAGATGTCTAGTAAATTGAGATCTTTCATGAATGACATGGTGAGCTTGCTGGCTTTGGTAAGAAGTGAGGGTTTATCAGAGGACCTATCAAGAACTGTATCTAAACAAAAATTAAAATCTCCTCCAACCAGTAACCATCCTGGTGGTGCTTGAGTGACCTGAAGGAAGACATTCTGAATAAACATATGGTCATCGAAGTTAGGAGCATAGATATTCAATAGGGTCCAAGACTCTGAAAACATATGCCCCTGCACCAAAACAAACCTGCCAGAGGGATCAGAGATGGTGTTGCTGACGCAGAAGGGGATGTGTCTACTTATCAAAATTGCAGTTCCTCTTGCTTTGGAGTTAAAAGAGGACGCAAAAACTTGTCCTACCCATTCCCTCTTCAATTTCTTGTGTTCACTGGCTGTAAGATGTGTTTCTTGTAAAAACACAATGTCAGCCTTTAATTTCTTAAGGTATGTATAGACTCTCTTCCTTTTAATCGGGTTGTTAAGACCTTTTACGTTGAATGTGACATATTTTAGTGGATTAAGCATAGTAGGGTTTCAAATATGTAACTGAATGGAAATCTATCATATGTAGATAGTTAGGAAATGTTTCAACTTTGGTTTGAACACAGAAGTGACCTATGTGTCTCTTTAGGAAGGAAACAATAAACATAGAAAAAAGGGGAAAAAAATAAAGAATCCCACCCACCCCGATTGTTAGACTAAAACCACAATCCCAACAATCAAACATGAATACACTTGTAGAGATACGTTGCTGCTCGCTTTCCATCTTGCTCTTACTAGCTAAACCTTGGCGTAAACTAAAACCTGCGAGCTCTCTAAATTGAAAACAAACGTTGTGAATAGATATTTATGGCTGAATATTTACTGCCCACGGTAAGGGCTGCTTGAGTCTCTTTTCGAAAGATTAACATAAATGAGGGGGAAAGCAGTGGGCTTAAACCCACTTATTTGCTTCGCCCAGTGATATGTACTAAACCAAAATATACTCTCCTGTAAATGTAATAGAACTCACCCCGGAAAGATATGGTTAGTTGAAAATGTACAAATCAATTATAGCGACCGGAGGATATCAGCGGTTCAGTCCGGATAAGAGAAAACAAACAGACTGCATCTTATCCCCCAAAGAGACCGTCCTGGCTCAGACGTTGCTCAGTTCTTTGAGAAAAGTGTACACTTCTCCCGGCGTGTTGAAGAGATGGCTTCGGCCTTTGTACTGAACTTTCATCCGCGCAGGGTGGATGAGGTAGCCGATGATGTTCTTCTCCTTCAGTGCTTTGGCGGCAGGTCTGAACTGCTTGCGACGTCTTGCGAGATCCGCGCTCATATCCGGGAAAAGGCTGACCCTCTTGCCATCAATGGTTATGTCCCCTTTGGCTCTTGCGAGTTGCAGTACCTTCTCTCTGTCTTGGAAACGGAGGAACCTGATCAGGACGGCCCGTGGGGGCTCATCTGGCCGGGGTTTCGGCGCTGATGTTCTGTGGGCGCGTTCGATTTCCAGTGACTTGGTGAAGTTGATTGTGCCTAGGACATCCGGGATCCATTGAGTGAAGAAACGGACCGGGTCACGGCCCTCGCTGTCCTCTTTCAATCCCACCACACGGATATTACTACGTCTGCTCTGGTTCTCCATCTGATCTACCTTGTTTTTGAGGTAGGCATTGTCCTTTTGCAGTTGTATCAAGACCTGGTCATGTCGAGCGATGGTGTCTTCAACTGTGCTAATGCGCAACTCTGCCTCAGTCGTTCTCAAAAGGAGATCATTCATGGAGGATTTCAGGTCGTCAATGGAAGAATGGAGTTCAGCCGTTCTCTTATCGATTTTCATAGAAAGACCTTTGTTACCATCCTGAATTTCCCGGAGGAGAGTAGCCAGCATGTCGGCAGGCTCGCAAGAGGCCGAGAGCAACAGTCTGGAACTGTCGTTTGAGTTATGAGGGCTAATGCTAATCTTGCTAGCGTTATCGTTATCTTGGGAATCAACGACGTTTTGGTCGTCCTTCTTGCCTCTCTTTCGGCGGTCCATGGCTCTTTGGGAAGGTAAGTACTTGACAATTTATCAGCCGATGTTAGAATATTGTTTCAACGTTGTTATTTAGGTAATAATAGAATAACTTTGAAGAGCTCGGTTTGTCAACGTCTGCTCAGCTCCGCGGCATCACGTGCTCCGCCAAGTTACGGTCTTACCTAGTCTCGTTCACCCAGCCAGCTCCCTCTTGCCTAGGGATTTGGCTACTTTTTACCATGCTTTTTGATAATGTCATTAAGATAGTCCTGAAATTAGTTTGACAATGCAAACAATACCATTTTAAGAATCTCCCTCACCACCTGCCTTACAGGAGGGAGGCTAATGTCCAACCAGGGGGGTACAAGTATCACGTTTAAGGTAAGACCCAAATGCAGACTGTATCGAAGTAACAATGTTTATTACAGCAACAGGGGCAGGCAAACATCAAGGCAGGCAGGGGTCGATAATCCAGAGTAGTGGGGCAAAGGTACAGGATGGCAGGCAGGCTCAGGGCGGGCAGAAATGTCAAAACAGGAACAAACGAGAGGCAGGAGCAGAGGGAAAAATGCTGGTAGGCTTGACGAAAAAAAACGAACTGGCAACAGACAAACAGAACACAGGTATAAATACAAAGGGGATAATGGGGAAGATAGGCGACACCTGGAGGGGGGTGGAGACGAACACAAAGACAGGTGAAACAGATCAGGGTGTGACAGTACCCCCCCCTAGGGATGCCACCTGGCGTCCTACCTGGGCGCATATCTGGTTGAGCGGGGTGCCGGCGTTGGGACTCAGATGAGGACTGGGTCCAGGATGTCCCTAGCGGAGACCCAGCACCTCTCCTCTGGGCCATAACCCTCCCAGTCAACCAGGTACTGGAATCCCCTGCCCCGAGGTCGAAGGAGGTCCCGGCTTCCAGGGGTTTAGCCGCGGGGCTATTGCGGAGCGCCAAACATCTGGCATGTCCTTCTTGGATACCAGTCGGTGCTGTGGAAGCAAAGTGACCCGGGCCTTACTGAATCACTCCCAGTGGTCCTGGTAGCCCACTTGACTGGCGGAGAGGTCAGGGGCAATTTCCATGCCTCCAGGAAGACGTCCCGAGGCAGGCAGAGCTGACTTAATGCAATGAGTGTGGCAGAACGGGCTCCAGCCCACGATGGCACCAGTAGCCCAGTCAATAGAGGGATTGTGTCGCTGGACCCAAGAGAATCTCAATACCATAGGAACCCGCAGAGACCCAACTAGCAGTAATTGGATCGTCTTGCTGTGGTTCCCTGCCACTCGTAGGTTGATGGGGGTGGTATGGTGGGTGACCCGGCCAAAAGAGCGCCTGTACAGCGCTCTAACATCCATGGGAATGGAGAGGGGTTGAGTGGGGATGCCCAGCTCAGACACCAGGGTAACGTCCATGAGACTCACATCGGCCCCCGAGTCGATGAGTACCTGGAGAGACTTGGACTGGTCTCCCCATAGCAGGATTGCATGGAGAGGGGGGCAAGTAAGGGGAGAATAACAATTATTAAGACCCACCAAAGTGCTCACTCCAACGAATGAGCTAGGTCTCTTGAAGGGACAGGTAGACACAAAATGACCGGCAGTACCGCAATACAGACAACTCCGGGTGTCAAGTCTGCGGACGCGGTCGGCTGGAGACAACCTAGCCCTGCATTGGCTCGGGAAGAGGTGAATCGGCAGTCTTCGGAGGCTGTTGGAGGAACTCGGGTAAGCTCGGATCCTCTCGGGGACGTAGACGCCGGGAACTTCCGGAGTTCATCAGATGCAAGGTGGGATCCTTGAGTGAGCGATTGGGACCGCTATCAGACCTCTTCTCCCTCCTACGTTCCCGTATTTTACCGCCGATCCGGATGGTTAAGGTGATGAGTGAGTTGAGATCCGTCGGTAGTTCCCGGGCTGCCAGCTCGTCCTTTACTTCCTCCGATAATCCGTGCAGGAACGTGTCGAACAGCGCTTCCGGGTTCCAGGCACCCTCCATTGCTAGCGTGTGGAAATCCACTGCATAGTCTGCCACATGAGGGAGTCCTGCCGAAGCTGGAGTAGCTTCCGGGCAGTCTCTCTCCCAGACTCCGGAGGCTCAAACCTTTTTCACCTCCGCCACGAATCCCTCCAGACTAAAGCATATGGTCGACTGTTGTTCCCAAATGTCCGTAGCCCAGACGAGGGCCCTCCCGGACATCAGCGTGATGAGGTACGCTATCTTAGAGCGGTCCGAGGGGAAGGAGGAAGGCTGCAGCTCCATGACGAGGAAACACAGAGCAAGAAACGCCCGACAGGTGCCCGAGTCTCCATCGAAGTGCTCCGGGGAGGTAAGGCAGGCTCAGGGTCAAGGCAGGCAGAAAGGTCAAAACCGGTAAAAACAGAAACAAATGAGAGACAGGCGCAGAGGTGAAAACCGCTGGTAGGCTTGACGAAACAAAACAAACTGGCAACAGACAAACAGAGAACACAGGTATAAATACACAGGGGATAATGGGGGAAGATGGGCGACACCTGGAAGGGGGTGGAGACAAGCACAAAGACAGGTGAAACTGATCAGTGCGTGACAACAGGAAGTACACAACGGCTTTGAGATGTGATCCTATAAATACCACAAGAGACATCCCAATGCACTTGAACAAAACAGCTTGCTAGAGTAACATGCACTTACGCCACTGACTGCTGACTGAAACACAGTGTGTTTGTGTCCCAAATTACACCCTATTCTCTTTAGTGCACTACCTTTGACCAGGGCTCTGACCAAAATAATAGGGTGACATTTGGGACACATACACAATGACAGTATATTTTGAACCAGCCCAGGTGTTAGGAGAGGAAGCTCAGCTCTGTATAGTAGAATAACCTATCCAGATCACATGCCAGCCATGTCCCAATTGCATCTGCTAATTTATTGAATCAGCTCAATTAGCAGTTGATTCGATGAGTAAAGAGAATGGAAGGGAATGAAACGCAATGGAAGGGAATGAAAGTGAGAGACAGAGAGCGAGAGCAATAGATAGATAAATAGATAGATACATTTTGAGAGCTCATAAACCACTGGGAAAAAACTGATTGAATCGATATTATTTCCACATCGTTTCAACAAAATAATTCAATATGATGTCATTGCATCAACATGGAAAACTGATTGAATTTGCAACAAGCCATTAATGTAATGGAATTTCATATTTTTTCACCCAACTTTTAACCTAAATTCAATGACATGGTGAAATGTTTTGTTGAATTGACGTTAGTTGATAACTCAACCAAAATTAAATCAAAACTTGACATTAAAATTACATCTGTGCCCAGTGGGAAATTTGTTCTTAGGAGGTTAGTAGAGTCCTCGGTACATTGTAACAGGAAGCTTTTCACTCTGTCACTTGTTTTGCAGTGCAGATTATTCATGGCATGCTGTAATATGATTGAGAGGAAAGTATTGCTCCCCAGTTTATAATTGACAATAGATTTATTTGAAACCATTACAGACTAATTGTAATGTAAGTAGCTGTAACTGGAGTTATGATTATGAGAATGATTATCCCCGACTGAGCTAAAGGCAAATCTATGGCCACAGCCATCATTCCAGCCATGCTCGCTGTTCTGCTCATGAAGATTATTTGAACCCTGCAATGTTTGGACACGCTGGTACAAGATTGATGGCAAACAGCAATATGGAGGGGTTACTATTCCTACCGCCATTTCTCCATGACATATTTTCATTAAATATTGTTGCACCTTTGACTGTAGTGTGTAATCTCTGTGTCAGTGTTCTTTGTAGATAGGATCTTTTTTTATCCTTTTAGTTTCTTTCAAGTAAAACAACTTGGCTTAGATATAGACTTTATTGTAATCTTTCTTACATTCATACTCATTCTTCTTATCTGCTTCATCGTTACTTGAGATCTGCTTTCTTTCATGACCAAAAAGCAGCTGGGGACCAGTAAGGAAAATTCCTTTTTGACAAGAGGAGATGGGAACATCCATTTTGTTTTTAGCAGAGGCTCTACCAAACATGCCATATCATATGTAGTTGGGACAGGATGATACAGCATTTCTGTTTCAGCTTCTCCTTAAAACATTATCTCCTCATTGAAGTGAAGAGCATCAGAGTTTTAGGGGTTACATGCAGTCTTTCAGTCTTCAAAATCCACTTGATCAAGACCCTAGGTAGGAGATAGAAGGACACTTCAGGCAGGTACAGTGTCCTCCGTAATTATTGTTGTTTTGGCTCTGTACTCCAACACTTTGGATTTGAAATGAAGACGCACAAATATTATATCCCCAAGACATGCAAACCTCTCACGATTACAATAACAGGAGAGGTTAGCATTTTTGGGGAATGATATTTGTGCTTTTGTAACTCATAATTGTTCACGATTCATTCAGGACTATCCGTAATCATAGTAGCATCCACATTAATGTAGAAGTGTTTAGAAACATATTCTATTCTTATTTACATTAAAAGTGATTGCCAAATGACACAATACATTATTTACCATTCATTTATATTGGGTACAAAATAATCTGAAACACAACCAAAACAAACAGCAAATGCATCCAACAAGTTTGTAGAGTCAGGAAAGTAAGGAACCAATACACGCAGTCAGTCAGGAAAGCAAAGGCTAGCTTTTTCAAACAGAAATTTGCATCCTATAGCTCTAACTCCAAAAAGTTTTGGGACACTGTAAAGTCCATGGAGAATAAGAGCATCTCCTCCCAGCTGCCCACTGCACTGAGGATAGGAAACACTGTCACCACCGGTAAATCCACGAATATCGAGAATTTCAATAAGCATTTCTCTACGGCTGGCCATGCTTTCCTCCTGGCTATCCCAACCCCGGCCAACAGCTCCGTACCACCCGCAGCTACTTGCCCAAGCCTCCCCAGCTTCTCCTTCACCAAAATCCAGATAGCAGATGTTCTGAAAGAGCTGCAAAACCTGGACCCGTACAAATCAGCTGGGCTAGACAATCTGGACCCTCTCTTTCTAAAATTATCCGCCGCCATTGTTGCAACCTCTATTACCAGTCTGTTCAACCTCTCTTTCGTATCGTCCGAGATCCCTAAAGATTGGAAAGCTGCCGCGGTCATCCCCCTCTTTAAAGGGGGTGATACTCTAGACCCAAACTGTTATAGACCTATATCCATCCTGCCCTGCCTTTCTAAATTCTTCGAAAGCCAAGTAAATAAACAGATCACTGACCATTTCGAATCCCACCATACATTCTCCGCTGTGTAATCCGGTTTTCGAGCTGGTCACGGGTGCACCTCAGCCACGCTCAAGGTACTAAAAAAGATCATAACCGCCATCGATAAAAGACAGTACTGTGCAGCCGTCTTCATCGACCTGGCCAAGGCTTTCGACTCTGTCAATCACCGTATTATTATCGACAGACTCAACAGCCTTGGTTTCTCAAATGACTGCCTCGCCTGGTTCACCAACTACTTCCATAGACAGTTCAGTGTATCAAATCGGAGGGCCTGTTGTCCGGACCTCTGGCAGTCTCTATGGGGGTACCACAGGGTTCAATTCTCGGGCCGACTCTTTTCTCTGTATATATCAACGATGTCGCTCTTGCTGTGGGTGATTCCCTGATCCACCTCTACGCAGACGACACCATTCTGTATACATCTGGCCCTTCTTTGGACACTGTGTTAACTAACCTCCAAACGAGCTTCAATGCCATATAACACTCCTTCCATGGCCTCCAACTGCTCTTAAACGCTAGCAAAACCAAATGCATGCTTTTCAACCGTTCGCTGCCCGCACCCGCCCGCCCGACTAGCATCACTACCCTGGACGGTTCTGACTTAGAATATGTGGACAACTACAAATACCTAGGTGTCTGGCTAGACTGTAAACTCTCCTTCCAGACTCTCCTTCCAGATATTAAACATCTCCAATCCAAAATTAAATCTAGAATCGGCTTCCTATTTCGCAACAAAGCCTCCTTCACTCACGCAGCCAAACATACCCTCGTAAAACTGACTATTCTACCGATCCTCGACTTCGGCGATGTCATTTACAAAATAGCTTCCAATACTCTACTCAGCAAACTGGATGCAGTCTATCACAGTGCCATCCGTTTTGTCACCAAAGCCCCTTATACCACCCACCACTGTGACCTGTATGCTCTCATTGGCTGGCCGTCGCTTCATATTTGTCGCCAAACCCACTGGCTCCAGGTCATCTATAAGTCTTTGCTAGGTAAAGCTCCGCCTTATCTCAGGTCACTGGTCACGATAACAACACCCACCCGTAGCACGCGCTCCAGCAGGTATATCTGTCACGAATCCCGCTTCCTGAGTCTGGGTTTGCCTGTGTGTCTGTCCTGGAACGCACCCTGTCTGGTTGCCGGGCGAATTAGCTCATTGGGAGATTGATTTCACCCGCACCTGTTTCCCGTCAGTAATCTGCACACCTGTCCTGATCATCATCTCTACCCTTCAAAAGCTCTGACCTGACTTCCATTCCCTGCCGGATCGTTAGCCATGAACAGTATGTTGTGCCTGAGTACCAGACTCCAGTTGGATAGAATTTGTTTTGTTGTTTTCATTTACGTATTGCTTGCCTTGAACTTACCTCCGTTTGTTTTGTCTTCAGTTACTCACCTGGATCATTCACTCCATTCCCGCTTGGTTGACAGAGGATTCTGCTACTACATTGGATTCACCTATTTCCTCTCATCTACTCACCACCGCTGCCCGCTACGCCATCTGGATATATCTACCTTTTCACATTTCACTGTAAATAAATACTCACCTTCTTCCTACGCTCCTTGTCCTGGTCTGCTTCTGGGTTCGATCTTGAAAGATCGTGACAGAACGATCCGGCCAGTAATGAACCCAGCGGACCTGGACTCCGTTTGCCATGCCATTACCCTGCAGGAGAAGAAATTGGGACAACACAATACGGCGCTACAGGAGATAGCGAGTTCGATCCAGAATTTATCTGCTAGCTTGACACAAGTCCAGGATCAGCTCAGTTTGCAGGTGATTCATTCACCACCGGTTTCACCCATCTCACCTGCCGTGTCTGAAGCGGTTCCATTTCGTGAACCCAAGGTACCGACGCCTGATAAATATGAAGGGGATTTGGGAAAATGCCGTTCGTTTCTTATGCAGTGTGGGTTAGTGTTTGATCTACAGCCCCATTCTTACGCCACTGACAAGGCTAGGATAGCCTTGGTTATTGAACTGTTGCGTGGAAGAGCTCTGGAATGGGCTTCAGCCGTTTGGGAACGACAGGGAACCTGCACGGCTTCATATCAGGAGTTCACGGGAGAGATGAGGAAGCTTTTTGATCATCCAGTCCGAGGTAAGGACGCAGCTAAACGTTTGTTCTCTCTTCGCCAAGGAGATCGCAGTGTGGCAGATTTTATGATTGAGTTCAGGACATTGGCTGTGGAGAGTGGTTGGAATGAGGAGTCACTACAAGCGGTTTTTTACAAGGGGTTGTCAGATGAACTTAAGGATGAGCTGATTTCTTATCCAGAGCCTAGTGACTTAGACAGCTTGGTCGCTTTATCTATTCGGGTTGATAATAGAGTCCGAGAGAGAAGGAGGGAGAAGCAGTGGGGTCTATCCAATCAATCTGTAACTCGGTTACCATTCGGTTCAGGAGGTGAACCAGGACGTATTGATCGTTATTCTCCACACGGGATTAGTGGAGGAGTCTTGCCACCAGATTCTGAACCAATGCAAGTGGGGCGACACGGGCTAACTAAGGAGGAGCGCCAACGTAGACGTGAGACCAATAGCTCTTTCTACTGTGGTAGATCGGGACATTACAACTCCGCTTGTCCACAGCGCCCGTTAAACTGCCCGGCTCGCTAAATTTGGGAGGAATTTTAGCGAGCCAGTTTCAATCTCTCAAGGATCTTGTCAGACCCCGTTTTCCTGCGACCCTTATGAATAAGGATCAGAGTTTTGACCTGAACGCTTTTATCGATTCAGGTGCCGATGGCAACTTTATGGATGCCGACTTGGTGGAACAGCTGGGGCTTTCCAAGGAGCAATTGCCGGAAGCCATTGAAGCAACCACTCTGAACGGCAGTAGTCTGGCACGGATCACTATGAGGACTGAACCGGTTAAGATGTTGGTGTCGGGAAATCATTCAGAGTTTATCTCTTTCTTCATTTTGTCCTCGCCCCATGTTCCTCTGGTTCTTGGTTACCCCTGGCTGAAGGAACACAATCCCTCGTTTGATTGGGTGACAGGGAAGGTAACTAGTTGGAACATTGAGTGTCATGCTAACTGCCTTAGGACTGCCTGTTCTCCTGCTGTTTCCAGTCAGGTCAGTGACTCTGCTCCTCCTGATTTGTCCCTGGTTCCAGAAACATATCACGAGTTGGGTGAGGTATTCAGTAAACAGAAGGCTCTGTCTCTTCCTCCCCACCGACCTTATGATTGTGCGATTAATCTGTTTCCTGGATCTGCCTTTCCCAAGGGACGGTTATACAGTATCTCTCGACCGGAACGTGAGGCCTTGGAGACCTACATCAAGGAGTCTCTAGCTACAGGTCTCATTCGGCCATCGTCATCACCTTTGGGAGCAGGATTTTTTTTTGTGAGCAAGAAGGATGGTTCTCTTCGACCGTGTATTGATTATCGGGGTTTGAATGAGATTACGGTTAAGAACAAGTATCCCCTGCCCTTGATGAGCTCGGCTTTCGATTCCTTACAGGGTGCTACGGTTTTTACGAAGCTTGATTTACGTAATGCTTATCATTTGGTTCGGATCAAGGAGGGGGACGAGTGGTTGACTGGGTTCAATACTCCGATGGGACATTTTGAGTACCAGGTGATGCCGTTTGGACTGACCAACGCTCCGGCGGTGTTCCAAAGTATGGTGAATGACGTTTTGAGAGATATGATTGGTATTTTTGTGTTCGTTTACCTGGATGATATCCTCATCTTCTCAAAGGAGCTTTCTAGCCACGTTCTGCATGTCAAGCAGGTTCTGCAGCGGTTATTGGAGAACCGTCTGTTCGTGAAGGCGGAGAAGTGTGATTTTCACGCCCATACAACGTCCTTCCTCGGGTACATCATATCCAGGGGAGAGATCAAGATGGACCAAGAGAAGGTTCGGGCGGTTCGGGATTGGGTCCAGCCCGGTACAAGATTGCAGCTCCAGAGATTCCTGGGGTTTGCGAATTTTTATCGGAGGCTTATCCGTGACTACAGCCGGGTGGCTGCACCTTTAACTGCCCTGACGTCTTGCACCAGAAAGTTCTGTTGGACTCCTGAGGCAGACCGAGCATTTCTGGACTTGAAGAGCCGATTCACCAACGCCCCGATTCTCTCTCAACCTGACACTTCCCGTCAGTTCGTTGTGGAAGTGGATGCTTCTGATGTGGGTGTGGGCGCCATCCTGTCCCAGCGTAGCTCCACTGACGGTAAACTCCATCCCTGCGCTTTCTACTCTGGTCGTCTTTCTCCAGCTGAAAGAAACTACGATGTGGGTAACCGGGAGCTTCTCGCTGTGAAGCTTGCCTTGGAGGAGTGGCGGCACTGGTTGGAGGGAGCGGAGCAACCGTTTGTGGTCTGGACTGACCACAAGAATCTGGCTTACGTACAATCGGCTAAACGTCTCAACGCCCGTCAGGCTAGGTGGGCCTTGTTTTTTGGACGTTTCAATTTTTCCCTGACGTTCCGACCTGGGTCTAAGAACGGGAAGGCGGACGCCCTGTCCCGGATGTTCTCTAAGACGGAGGAGAGTGGGGTCAAGACTGAGACGATTCTTCCCCAGAATGTTGTCGTGGGAGCCGTTACATGGAGGATAGAGGAGGATGTGATGGCGGCCCTTCGGACGCAGCCCGGCCCCGGTAACGGTCCACCCGGTCGGTTGTTCGTACCCGAGTCGGTCCGTTCTGCTGTCCTTCAGTGGTCCCACGCCAGCAAGATAGCTTGTCACCCTGGCGTTGCTCGGACTATGGCACTACTGCGCAGACGTTTTTGGTGGCCTGCCATGGGAGAAGATACCCGGAGGTTTGTTGCCGCATGTCCTGTTTGTGCCCAGAACAAGAGTACTAATCGGCCCAGCTCTGGGCTTCTTCACCCCCTACCTATTCCTCGGCGACCTTGGTCGCATCTGGCCCTGGATTTTGTCACGGGATTGCCCCCTTCTGTTGGGAACACGGTCATTCTGACCATTGTGGACAGATTCAGCAAGTTTGCTCATTTTGTTCCTCTCTCCAAGCTTCCATCGGCTACGGAGACGTCCGAGATCCTGGTCAGGGAGGTTTTCAGGGTTCACGGATTGCCCAGTGACATTGTGTCTGACCGTGGTCCTCAGTTTACCTCTGCTGTCTGGAAATCCTTCTGTTTGGCCATTGGAGCTACAGTCAGTCTCACTTCTGGATTTCACCCACAATCTAATGGTCAAGCGGAGAGAGCCAACCAGAAGATGGAGTCCACGCTGCGTTGTCTTGTCTCCTCTGATCCCACCTCTTGGTCATCTCAATTACCCTGGGTTGAGTATGCCCATAATACCCTTCCTTCATCTGCCACTGGGATGTCCCCCTTCCAATGCCTTTACGGATACCAACCTCCTTTGTTTCCTTCTCAGGAGAGGGATCTCTCGGTTCCCTCTGTCCAGACCCATATTCGTCGTTGCCACCGGACCTGGCATCGGGCCAGGAAGGCTCTCCTTAGAGTTTCTGACCGGTATCAGATACAGGCGAACCGTCGCCGTATTCCTGCCCCAGCTTATACGGTTGGAGATAAGGTTTGGTTGGCTACACGGGATCTTCCTCTACGGACGGAGTCAAGGAAGTTGTCACCTAAGTTCATTGGTCCGTTTGTAGTGGAGAGAATCATAAATCCTGTGGTGGTTCGACTCAAGTTGCCTGCAACACTTAGAGTGCATCCCACTTTTCATGTCTCCTGTCTCAAGCCGGTTCACCTCAGTCCTCTGTTGCCTCCTCCTCCTCGTCCTCCTCCTCCTCGGATGATCGGAGGTGGTCCTGTCTACACGGTGCGCCGCATCATGGACTCCAGACGGCGGGGTCGAGGGTACCAGTTTCTAGTGGACTGGGAAGGATATGGTCCAGAGGAGAGGAGTTGGATTTCTCGGCGACAGATTCTGGATGACGACCTGATTCGTGACTTCTACCGCCTCCATCCTGGCGCTCCAGGTAGTCCGCCCGGTGGCGTTCGTCGGAGGGGGGGTACTGTCACGAATCCCGCTTCCTGAGTCTGGGTTTGCCTGTGTGTCTGTCCTGGAACGCACCCTGTCTGGTTGCCGGGCGAATTAGCTCATTGGGAGATTGATTTCACCCGCACCTGTTTCCCGTCAGTAATCTGCACACCTGTCCTGATCATCATCTCTACCCTTCAAAAGCTCTGACCTGACTTCCATTCCCTGCCGGATCGTTAGCCATGAACAGTATGTTGTGCCTGAGTACCAGACTCCAGTTGGATAGAATTTGTTTTGTTGTTTTCATTTACGTATTGCTTGCCTTGAACTTACCTCCGTTTGTTTTGTCTTCAGTTACTCACCTGGATCATTCACTCCATTCCCGCCTGGTTGACAGAGGATTCTGCTACTACATTGGATTCACCTATTTCCTCTCATCTACTCACCACCGCTGCCCGCTACGCCATCTGGATATATCTACCTTTTCACATTTCACTGTAAATAAATACTCACCTTCTTCCTACGCTCCTTGTCCTGGTCTGCTTCTGGGTTCGATCTTGAAAGATCGTGACAATATCTCACTGGTCATCCCCAAAGCCAACACATCCTTTGGCCGCCTTTCCTTCCAGTTCTCTGCTGCCAATGACTGGAACGAATTGCAAAAATTGCTGAAGCTGGAGACTTATCTTTTTCTCACTAACTTTAAACATCAGCTATCTGAGCAGCTAACTGATCGCTGCAGTTGTACATACCCCATCTGTAAATAGCCCACCCAATCTACCTACCTCATCCCCATATTGTTTTCATTTACTTTTCTGCTCTTTTGCACACCAGTATTTCTACTTGCACATCACCATCTGTTCATCTATCACTCCAGTGTTAATTTGCTAAATTGTAATTACTTCGCTATTATTGCCTATTTATTGCCTTACCTCCTCACGCCATTTGCACACACTGTATATAGACTTTCTTTTTTTTTCTTTTTTCCCCTATTGTGTAATTGACTGTACGCTTGTTTATTCCATGTGTAACTCTGTGTTGTTGTTTGTGTCGCACTGCTTTGCTTTATCTTGACCAGGTCGCAGTTGTCAATGAGAACTTGTTCTCAACTAGCTTACCTGATAAAAGAATTCATAAAAAGAAAAGAGTCATAAGCTTGATGTAATCGTTGCGTGCTATAAGAATATGGGACCAAATACGAAACATTTACTACTTTAATACAAATGTTTTGCATGTCAGCAATCAAGTTTTCAAGATATATAACTTTTTAAATACAGAAATACAGCCAGGAATTTCCATCAACATTGGAATAATCAAACAAATACCTAAAGATACACTAACCACTGCATTCGAAAAGTATTCAGACTCCTTGACTTTTTCCACATTTTTCCGCCTTATTCTAAAATAGATTAAATACATTTGTTCCCTCATCAATCTACACACAATACCCTATAATGACAAACTGAAAACCGGTTTTTAGATATTTTTGCAAATGTATAAAAAATGTAAAACAGAAATACCTTATTTACAGAAGTATTCAGACCCTTTGCTATTAGACTCGAAATTGAGCGCAGGTGAATCCTGTTTCCATTGATCATCCTTGAGATGTTTCTACAACTTGATTGGAGTCCACTGTGGTAAATTAAATTAATTGGACATGATTTGGAAAAGCACACACCTGTCTATATAAGGTCCCACAGTTGACAGTGCATCTCAGTGCAAAAACCAAGCCATGAGGTTGAGGGAATTGTCCGTAGAGCCCCGAGACAGGATTGTGTCAAGGCACAGATCTGGGGAAGGGTACCAAAAAATGTCAACAGCATTGAAAGTTGGGGGAGAAGGGCCTTGGTAAGGGAGGTGACCAAGAACCTGATAGTCACTCTGACAGAGCTCCAGAGTTCCTCTGTGGAGATGGGAGAACCTTCCAGAAGGACAACCTTCTCTGCAGCACTCCACCAATCAGGTCTTTATGGTAGAGTGGCCAGACGGTAGTGGTGCGTGCCCAGTCCCCTCCTGTTCTCCCTGTTCACCCAAGACTGCGTGGCCAAGCACGACTCCAACACCATCATTAAGTTTGCTGACAACACAACGGTGGTAGGCCTGATCACCGACAATGATGAGACAGCCTATAGGGAGGAGATCAGAGACAACAACCTCTCCCTCAATGTAAGCAAGACAAAGGAGACGATTGTGGACTGTAAGAAAAGGAAGTCCGAACAGGACCCCATTAACATCGACAGGGCTGAAGTGGAGCAGGTCGAGAGTTTCAAGTTCCTTGGTGTCCACATCATCAACGAACTATCATGGTCCAAACACACCAAGACAGTCGTTATAGAGGGCATGACAATGCCTATTCCCCCTCAGGAGACTGAAAAGATTTGTCATGGGTTCCCAGATCCTCAAAAAGTTCTACAGCTGCACCATCAAGAGCATCCTGACCGGTTGCATCAACGTCTGGTATGGCAACTGCTCGGCATCCGACCTATATACTAGGCGTTGTCAGAGGAAGGCCCAAAAAATAGTCAAAGACTCCAGTCACCCAAGTCACAGAATGTTCTCTCTGCTAATGCAAGGCAAGCGGTACCGCAGTGCCAAGTCTAGGACCAAACAGCTTCTACCCCAAGCCATAGAACTGCTGAACACTTAATCAAATGGCCACCCGGACTATTTATATTGACCCCCCCTCCCTTTGTTTTTACACTGCTGCTAGTCACTGTTTATTATCTATGCATAGTCATTTTACAAATTACCTTGACTGATCTGTACCCCCGCACATTGACTTGGCACCGGTACCCCCTGTATATAGCCTCGTTATTGTTAGCATCTTGTGTTACTTTTAGATTATAATCATTTTTTTCACTTTAGTTTATTTTGTAAATATTTTCTTAACTATTTTTCTTGAACTGCATTGTTGGTTAAGGGCTTGTAAGTAAGCATTTTCACAGTAAGGTACAACACCTGTTGTATTTGGCGCATGTGACAAATAAAATAGTATTTGATTTGAACTGTTCATCGGGAGCTTCATGAAATAGGTTTCCATGGCCGAGCCTAAGATCACCATGCGGAATGCCAAGCCTTGGCTGGACTGGTGTAAAGCTCGTGCCATTGGACTCTGGAGCATTGAAAACACAGTTCCCTGGAATGATGAATCTGTTACGGCCGTCATAAGAACTGGACCAAAGCGCAGCGTGGTGAGCGTACATATTCCTTTTTATTAGAAATGACGCCGACAAAAACAATAAACAATACAAAACAATCGTGAAGCTTAAGGGCTATGTGCCACAAATAAAGTTAACTTCCCATAAAGAAAGGAGGGAAAAGGGCTACCTAAGTACGGTTCCCAATCAGAGACAACGATAGACAGCTGTCCCTGATTGAGAACCATACCCGGCCAAAACATAGAAATACAAAATCATAGAAAAACAAAACATAGAATGCCCACCCCAAATCACACCCTGACCAAACCAAATAGAGACATAAAAAGGCTCTCTAAGGTTACGGCGTGACAGAATCACGTTTCACCATCTGGCAGTCCGAAGGACAAATCTGGGTTTGGCGGATGCCAGGAGAACGTTACCTGCCCCAATGCATAGTGCCAACTGTAGTTTGGTGGAGGAGTAATAATGCTCTGGGGCTGTTTTTTATGGTTTGGGCTAGGCCCCTTACTTCCAGTGAAGGGAAATCTTAACGCTACAGCATTAAATTACATTCTAGACGATTCTGTGTTTCCAACTTTGTGGCAACAGTTTGGGGAAGGCCCTTTCCTGTTTCAGAATGACAATGTCCCCATGCACAAAGCGGGGTCCATACAGAAATTGTTTGTCGAGATTGGTGTGGAAGAACTTAACTGGCCTGCACAGAGCCCTGACCTCAACCTCATCAAACACCTTTAGGATGAATTGGAATGCCGACTGTGAGCCAGGCCTAATCGCCCAACATCAGTCCCAGACCTCATTTATTCCCTTGTGGCTGAATGGAAGCAAGTCCCCGCAGCAATTTTTCAACATCTAGCGGAAAGCCTTCCCAGAAGAGTGGAGGCTGTTATAGCAGCAAAGGGGGGACCAACTCCATACTAATGCCCATGATTTTGGAATGAGATGTTCGACGAACAGGTTACCACATACATTTGGTTATGTAGTGTTGTTTTGGGGTGAAATTTCCTTTCATAGGCAAAATGTATTGTGTTTCAAAAGTGATATTGGATTGTGTTTGGTTGTCAAAGCAGCAAAATAT
The DNA here is from genome assembly GCF_016432855.1 of Salvelinus namaycush. Classification (NCBI taxonomy): domain Eukaryota; kingdom Metazoa; phylum Chordata; class Actinopteri; order Salmoniformes; family Salmonidae; genus Salvelinus; species Salvelinus namaycush. The sequence goes on along the minus strand of NC_052340.1, from coordinate 17,783,224 downwards.
CAACATTTAAAGGAGATTTATGTTCTGTTTGGATATTTCCATCTCTGTTATGTGTCTTTTACTGAGGAGTGGCTTCCGTCTGGCCACTCTACCATAAAGGCCTGATTGGTGGAGTGCTGCAGAGATGGTTGTCCTTCTGGAAGGTTCTCCCATCTCCACCGAGGAACTCTGGAGCTCTTTCAGAGTGACTATCGAGTTCTTGGTCACCTCCCGGACCAAGGCCCTTCTCCCCCGATTGCTCAATTTGGCCAGGCAGCCAGCTATAGGAAGTATTGGTGGTTCAAAACTTATTCCGTTTAAGAATGATGGAGGCCACTGTGTTCTTGGGGACCTTCAATGCTGCAGACATTTTTTGGTACCCTTCCCCAGATCTGTGCCTCGCCACAATCCTGTCTCAGAGCTCTACGGACAACTCCTTCAACCTTATGGCTTGATTTTTGCTCTGACATGCACTGTCAACTGTCAACTGTTGTAATGTAACAAAATGTGGAAATAGTCAAGGAGTCTGAATACTTTCCGAATGCACTGTATGTAATGTGACTTAGTCTGGCTTTAATTCCAGTTTGTCTACAAATTAATAATTGATATGTTGCATTCACGTCTCCATCTCAATCAAAAGTTAATTAAGAGGACTAAATCAAATCAAACTTTAAATGCATTTAGTCCTATTCTTTAACTTAGATTTTTGGTTGAGATAGAGATGTGAATTCAACATATAAATTATTAATTTATAGACAAACTGGAATTAAAGCCAGACTGCCATTGGCACAGATGGAACTATCCAAGCAGAAGATGAATCTCTTTCAAATGTTGATATTTTGTTACATTCACAACCAAACACAATCCAATATCACTTTTGAAATACAATACATTTAGCCTATTAAAGGGAAATTCCACCCAAAAATTATATTTTGGTATTTGTTTCATTAGTCCATTGTTGATATAGTCCCAAAATGATTTGCATATCAGCAATCAAGTTTTCAAGATGTATAACTTTCAAAATACAGAAATACAGTCGATATTAACTGGAATTAAAGCCAGACTAAGTCATTGGCACAGATGGAACTATCCAAGAAGAAGATACATCTTCAAATGTTGATATTTGGTGTGATCAAGTATGGTCATATTTAATTTGCTCTGTGAAACACCCTTTGGAATGACTCTCATAGCAATAGTGAATATATTTATTTTTAAGTGGAGATCTCTCAACAACCATTCTCACGATAGCACATTGGTAATAGTCAGTGACAATTATCAAAGCTAAGCAGGGCTTGGTTAAAACCCTGGATGGGAGACTAAAGCGTAGCTGTGGATAGATCAGTTTTCCAGTAGGATGTGCTGCCCAGCCTATATATATTTTTTCCTATATTGGAAATAACATTGAAGATCTGACGTTGTTTTAAAGGTACAAATTCAACATATTTTATACAAAGTTTGTCTATGTTGAAATTTGGTTACCATAATAACATTATGTTGTGGTTGAAATTTCACCCTCAAAACAACAGTTTACATCGTTGGCTTTTTTCAAATCCTATGTTTTTTCCACGTCACAATACGTTGACAAATTACATTGAATCAACGTTGATTGAACCAGTGTGTGCCCAGTGGGAAGGCCCTTATCCAACTGATTAATTTCTACCTAGATGAAAGTCAAAACATAGCCGTGCTTTTCAGCTTCATGTACCGGTAAATTGAACTGGTCACAGTTGAATTGTTTACATTTTCATTTGATTATTATGTCTGAATCTCAAAGTCAGTCTGCAGACAAATAAGCACAGAGACACCAGACAGTCCTTGTCTTCTGTGATTCCTGTTCGTAACACGACTCAGTAAAACCATTTCACTGCTAAATAAAAGTTAAAGAGGCGAGATGGTGATTATCACAGAAATGACGGTTGAGCAAACAAAATGCTTTTGTCCTCAGAACTCATTTGAGAAAGTAAGCAGTGCCATCAATAACCCAGACAAACACATTCCCTAGACAACATTGTTTTCTGCATTAATGGCTTCAGCTGACATCGTTACTGTAATTATCTGATAGTTTTGTTCCTTCATTTATTTTCAGGCATACTCAACATAATAAACTCTGCTTATTGATAAGATCCAAATTGAAAGCTGAAGAAGAATAATCAAGACCAATGATTGCAGTTGAATAAATTAATTTCGAAAGTAATTACATAGTGTGGTTAATTCTGTATATCTTCTCTGGCAGCTTTGTTGTGTGATGGGCTGAATAATATTAGTGACATCCCTCTGTTCTTCTCAGTCCTCAAACATGTCTTCTGTTTCTCAAACAGCTACCAGCTGCCAACCTGACTGGCTGACAGTGGACTGAAACAAGGAAGAAAATGCAGCTTCATTATGCTCTTAAATCCGGACTACGTTTGAAACTTAAGTAAATGAACATGAAATGACCCTGCACTGAGGTGCTTATGACAATCAACCACTAGGCAAGCTTTTGGTACTTTAATGAGCTGTATACTTCAAAGCAAGTTAGATGTTGTACGCTATTGCCGGTGCACCTCTTGAAGCTGATCAATTGATGTTATAATAATCTCTGTATTGTAGTCATCTTCATTCCTGGAGTTAGACTCATGTCCCCATTGAGTATGGACTATTTATTTATATACAGTGCATTCGGAAAGGATGCAGACCCCTTGACTTTTTCCACATTTTGTAACGTTACAGCCTTATTCTACAATTGATCCAATTGTTTTTTTCCCTCATCAATCTACACACAATACCCCATTTGACAAAGCAAAAACAGGTTTTAAGACATTGTTGCACATTTATTTTAAAAAACTACTTAAATATCACATTTACATAAGTATTCAGACCCTTTACTCAGTACTTTGTTGAAGCACCTTTGGCAGTGATTACAGCCTCAAGTCTTTTTGGGTATGACACTATAAGCTTGGCACACCTGTATTTGGGAGTTTCTCCAAATTTTCTCTGCAGACCCTCTCAAGCTCTGTCAGGTTGGATGGGGAGTGTTGCTGCACAGCTATTTTCAGGTCTCTCCAGAGATGTTCGATCAGGTTCAAGTCCGGGTTCTGGCTGGGCCACTCAAGGACATTCAGAGACTTGTCCCGAAGCCACTCATGCGTTGTCTTGGCTGTATGCTTTGGTTCGTTGTCCTGTTGGAAGGTGAACCTTCGCCCCAGTCTGAGGTCCTGAGCGTTCTGGATCAGGTTTTCATTAAGGATCTATATCTGTATTTTCCGCCGATCATCTTTCCCCCGATCCTGGATAGTCTCCCAGTCCCTGCCGCTGAAAAACATCCCCACAGCATGATGCTGCAACCACCATGCTTCACCGTAGGGATGGTGCCAGGTTTCCTCCAGATGTGACGCTTGGCATTCAGACCAGAGAATCTTGTTTCTCATGGTCTGAGAGTCTTTAAATGCCTTTTGGCAAACGCCAAGAGGACTGTCATGTGCCTTTTACTGAGGAGTGGCTTCCGTCTGGCCACTCTACCATAAAGGCCTGATTGGTGGAGTGCTGCAGAGATGGTTGTCCTTCTGAAAGGTTCTCCCATCTCCACAGAGGAATTCTGGAGCTCTTTCAGAGTGACCATCGGGTTCTTGGTCACCTCCCTGACCAAGGCCCTTCTCCCCCGATTGTTCAGTTTGGCCGGGCAGCCAGCTTTAGGAAGAGTATTGGTGGTTCCAAACTTCTTCCATTTAAGAATGATGGAGGCCTCTGTGTTCTTGGGGACCTTCAATGCTGCAGACATTTTGGTACCCTTCCCCAGATCTGTGCCTCGACACAATCCTGTCTCAGAGCTCTACGGACAATTCCTTCAACCTCATGGCTTGATTTTTGCTTTGACATGCACTGTCAACTGTCAACTGTTGTAACTTAACAAAATGAGGAAATAGTCAAGTGGTCTGTATATGTAATGTGCAGCTGCTGTAACATGTAACTTCGATGAGGGGAGTGTCACGCCCTGACCTGAGATATCTCTGTTTTCTTTATATTTTGGTTAGGTCAGGGTGTGACTAGAGTGGGTACGTTAGTTTTTGTACTGTCTAGGTTTTTTGTATGTATAGGGTGTTTGTAGGTCTAGGTGATTTGTATGTCTATGGTAGCCTGATATGGTTCCCAATCAGAGGCAGCTGTTTATCGTGGTCTCTGATTGGGGATCATATTTAGGTAGCCATTTTCCCTTTGGTGTTCGTGGGTTCTTGTTCTATGTTTAGTTGCCTGTCTGCACTATCCATATAGCTTCACGGTTCGTTTTGTTATTTTGTTAGTTTGTTCAGTGTTCATTCGTTAAAATAAATAAGTATGTACGCATACCACGCTGGGCCTTGGTCTCCTCCTTACAACGGCCGTAACATGGAGGCAGGGATACCCCCCCATCGCCTCCCTCTCTCTCTCTCGCTCTTTCTCGTACCTTAGCGGGAGAGCTCAGTCTCACAACCACTCATGTTTGCTACTTCAATCACTACGTTGTTGCCAGAAAAATTATAGATATGCCTGGCTGACTCTCTACCAACAAATTACAATGCCAAACAGTTTAAGTGTTACCTTTTTGATACGTTTTCACAATTATTGTTACCATGTATTATTTATGTATCTTTTGCAACCTCATGTAAGCCCACAAATAGCCCTATTGTCCATGGAATCTTTGAGCAATGAGACGTTTGTCATTTTCCAATAACTGACGGTTATCATCTAATGTTACAATCTTATGTCCCATCAGTGAAATCGTAGGTTTGGCCTCTATTCAGCAGTGCTGCCAAGTGCTCAACAGGCTGCAGCAGCATTGTGTTCCCTAAACTCTACTCAGGCGTGTGATAATGAATTCAGACCCTAACCTCAGTTATTTATTCAAGCATGCTAAATAGTGTTAATTAGAATTTAATGGCTATTTGTCATGAGGAAGCACACGGGCACTGGGTTGTCGAGCACTGCCTGTATACCTAACCGGGAGCCTGAAGCTGGCTGGCTGGCTGGCTGGGGAGGGAGGGAGGGAGGGAGAGGGAGCGGGAGAGAGAGAGAGAGAGAGAACACGAGAGAGATAGAGATAGAGAGAGAGAACAGCACTTTACAGTAGCAGCTCTTTGCCACAAACAACAGCTGGGATAGACATGGCTTTTTTAGTAACATTTTAGAGGAAGGGTTTTTATCATTCCCATGTTAGTCTCTCTCAAATATCTTCAATATGGACCACAGATGCTGGTGGTTACTTACCGATAAGGGAATATACTTTAGAGTATGTCTGTAATGCGTTTTTGGATTACTTCATCGCCTACATAAACTCACTAATGCCGCTCATTTCATTTAAAAACTACTTGAGCAATTTCTCCCCACTCTCACTCTTGATATGCGTCATCAGAGGAAAAAAGTCTATGTTGAAATCCTGGTCCTGTGCCATAGTCCTGTTCCATATTATACACTCACATTCCCTCCTCCCCCATTAGATGTGGCCATTAGGCGTCATGCTAAAGCAGGAGAGGAGGCCTGATAGCCTTCCTCCTCACTTAGCTCAGTGCAAGGTCTGTTGTCAGAGCTAAGCTATAGAGCAGACCCCTGTACCCTCTCTGCCCCTCACTGGGCTGTCATTTGTCAATGTAAAACTCACTACCACTGACCCTGCCTATGTCTGTAGTGAACCTCAGCACTGACGTATGTGCCCGTTGCTAGGTAGGGAGAAGTCCGGGCAGTATACTGTAGGTATTGAGTGAGATTTTATATCAAATGGCAGATTAAGCAGGTTACTATATAAAGACGTGCATTCTGCTGTCTCCCTGGAGCTGCAAAGCAAACTATTATCAAAACAAAAACATCTTGAGGGTGTGTGGGTATTCCATGTGGAAGGTGACAACTGAGCGATTTAGCACATTTGATGGAGAGATCACTCTCCTCCCCTGTTCCCCAGACCTCTCTTTTGCACAATTTTTCTTTGGCTGTGGAAATTGATTTTAATTGTGTGTTAAAATGGGATTTAATAAATTAGAAGATGTTAATGAGTATGTCCAATCCACAGAAGACCCGATGGCGCTACTCATTATTTACCTTTGCCCCCCTCCACCCTAGCCTGGTTGCAAGTCTGTCTCTGCTCTTTTGCCAACTCCTTATTGAATTGTCATGCGAATTGACAATTTCGCCCTCTACAAATCACTGTCCCATATCACAGAGTCAGAGCACATTCATACAAAATGTTCTGTATTCTACATATTACATCCTGTTTGTGTGGGATTCAATACATGTCCAGTGGACATGTGAACCAGACCCAAGTGCTCTTTCTACTCTGTGTTGAGAAGAAAAGAACATACCCAGCACACCAAAATTGGTTTTGTGAAAGTTCTGTCACACCCTGACCTTAGAGAGCTTTTTGTCTCTATTTTGGGTTTGGTCAGGGTGTGATTTGGGTGGACATTCTATGTTCTATTTTCTATGTTTTTGTATTTCTTTGTTTTGGCCGGGTATGGTTCTCAATCAGGGACAGCTGTCTATCGTTGTCTCTGATTGGGAACCATACTTAGGTAGCCCTTTTCCCTCCTTTCTGTGTGGGAAGTTAACTTTGTTTGTGGCACTAATGCCCTGTAAGCTTCACGGTTGTTTTTCGTTTGTTGTTTTGTTGGCGACATTTTGAAATAAAAAGGAAAATGTCCACGCTCACCACGCTGCACCTTGGTCTTCTTCCAGCAACGGCCGTGACAAGTCCCAGAACAATCGTTAGGCGCAGCAAATGTTCTCATACCATAAAAACTGTCCAGTTGTGCTGATGAGTATAGAATGTTGGTATAAAATATTTGTTCTATGCAACCTTTGTGAATATCAAAATGAGGAAAATGGTGACGGAGCTGCCTGAAGAGTCAGATCACAGTAAGGGTCCAGGACGGTGGAGAGACAGACAGAGAGAGAATGAGGGTGAGCAGATTTCCTGAAGAGAGCTGCATTTTATTATAAGGAGATTACTGTATGTTCCTGATTAAAAGGGATTTACAGTATATCTATGGGTTCTGAGTAGCCCAGATGTAGAGGGTCCGGACATTATCCTTCAGGGGTGCTGAGTTCCCCCCTAATGGCTCTAAGGGAATAGCATGTGAGGAGTTCTTGCTGGGCCAATTCTAGATTTTTGTACCACAGTATGATCAAGGCCAGGGTTTCTAACAACAGAAAAATGTACTGAGAACTCCCATGTACCATCCATACAAACATTGTTTTTTTTCTCACTTTTTGTAGTCTTTACTATGGTAAACTCCATTATAAAGAAGAGACTGTGAGTGTCAATCCCATTGAAACAATAACATAATACAAAGTGCATCTCCCAAAGCTCTTCACATATTAATGAGCTCTATTTATATGAATCTATCTTTATTTGTTTGCAAATCTTCTCCAACTTCTTGTTTTACATCTGATGATAGGGACCAACAAAAGTCATACGGATATACTGAATATACAGTACCAGTCAAAAGTTTGGACACACCTAAGGTTTTTCTTTATTTTACTATTTTCTACATGGTGTAGTAATAGTGAAGACATCACAACTATGAAATAACACATGGAATCATGTAGTAACCAAAAAAGTGTTAAACAAATCAAAAATATATTTTATATTTGAGATTCTTCAAAGTAGCCACCCTTTGCCTTGATGACAGCTTTGCACACTTGTGCCATTCTCTCAACCACCTTCATGAGGTAGTCACCTGGAATGCATTTCAATTAACAGGTGTGCCTTGTTAAAAGTTAATTTGTGGAATTTCTTTCCTTCTTAATGTGGTTTGACCCAATCAGTTGGCAACATCAACTGTTCAGGTGGTATACAGGAGATAGCCCTATTTGGTAAAAGACTAAGTCCATATTATGGCAAGAACAGCTCAAATAAGCAAAGAGAAACTACAGTCCATCATTACTTTAAGACATGAAGGTCAGTCAATCTGGAAAATTTTCTTAATGTGCAGTCGCAAAAAACATCAAGTGCTGTGATGAAACTGGCACTCATGAGGACCGTCACAGGAAAGGAAGACCCAGAGTTACCTCTGCTGCAGAGGATAAGTTCATTAGAGTTACAAGCCTCAGAAATCGGCAATTAAGTACACCTCAGATTGTAGCCCAAATAAATGCTTCACAGAGTTCAAGTAACAGACACATCTCAACATCAACTGTTCAGAAGAGACTGCGTGAATCAGGCCTTCATGGTCAAATTGCTGAAAAGAAACCACTACTAAAGGACATCAATAAGAAGAAGAGACTAGCTTGGGCCAAGAATTACAAGCAATGGACATTAGACCGGTGGAAATCTGTCCCTTGGTCTGATGAGTACAAATTTGCGATTTTTGGTTCCAATTGCCGTGTGTTTGTGAGACGCAGAGTAGGTGAACAGATTATCTCCGCATGTGTGGTTCCCACCGTGAAATATGGAGGAGAAGGTGTAATTGTGCGTGGGTGGTTTACTGGTAACACTGTCAGTGAGTTATTTAGAATTCAAGGCACACTTAACCAGCATGGCTACCACAGCATTCTGCAGCGGACGATCATTTGTTTTTCAACAGGACATTGACGCAAAACACACCTCCATGCTGTGTAAGGGCTATTTGACCAAGAAGGAGAGTGATGGAGTGCTGCATCAGATGACCTGGCCTCCACAATCACCCGACCACAACCCAATTGAGATGGTTTGGGATGAGTTGGACCGCTGAGTGAAGGAAAAGCAGCCAACAAGTGCTCAGCATATGCGGGAACTCCTTCAAGACTGTTGGAAAAGCATTCCAGGTGAAGCTGGTTGAGAGAATGCCAAGATTGTGCAAAGCTGTCATCAAGGCAAAGGGTGGCTACTTTGAAGAATCTAAAATCTAAAATATATTTTTGATTTGTTTAACACTTAACACTTTTATTACATGATTCCATATGTGTTATTTCATAGTTTTGATGTCTTCACTATTGTTCTACAATGTAGAAAATAGTCAAAATAAAGAAAAACCCTTGAATGAGAAGGTGTGTCCAAACGCTTGATTGTGTAAATGAGGTATTGAATGTATAGAGTAATTAGATTTAAAGGAAATCACTCAGAATACATTACAGAATAGTGTAAATATGTCAGGTGTTTGGTTAATGCCCCTATTTGCAGTCATTATCAATTAGTCATTAGGACATAGTTAGTATTTACATTTTCATCATCAGAGTGTCCCAAATGGCATCCTATTCTCTATATTGTGCACTACTTTTGACCAGGGACCATATGGCGTGTCTCCATACACTCGGCTGTAAACAAATGTAGTCCAATGAAATGAACCAGGGTGAACCCCTGAAAACCCATTTTCAGTAAGTATTAGCTGTGACAAGCTCCAAACCCAACAATGCAGTAATTAATGTAGGACTAAAACTAACATAAGGTAGACCAAAAACACACAATAAATAAAAATAAGAAATAAGAAGAACACGAGAAAGTAAGTAAGCATACTATATATATGGTCAGTCAGTTCTAGTAGCCTATTTACAATGTGCAGTGATACTGGAGTTATAGAGGTAGATACTGTATGTATAGAGGTAAGGTGACTAGGCATTAGGATATATGGAAAACAGAGTAGCAGCAGCGTATATGATGATTGTATGTGAGTGGGTGTGTGTAGAGTCAGTATAAATGTATGTGCATATTATGTGTGTGTGTGAGTAATTGATGAAGCGGGTGTTTGTGCGTGTGTGTTGGAGTATCAGTGTGAGTGTGTAGGGTCCTGTGAGTGTGCATAGAGACAGTGCAAAAAGTAAATTCAAGGGTCCTGTCGTGAAAGGTGCTGGCCTAGCCGGTGGTTGAGCATAGACTAACCTACCCCCCCCCCCCCCCCATTTTATGACTCTAATAGAGAACTCCAACGGTTGAGACACCCATCCCTCAATGAGATATTAACAGTGAAAACATTTGACCTGATGGAGTCCTGTAAGAAATGAAAAGCTCATTAATTCCTGTGTAGCGATGAGGAGAAGCGGGCCGTAGGAGAGAGAGAGAGAGAGACGGAGAGAGTGAAAACAGTGAGGGCAGAGAAGGTGCCATGGTAATGGAAGCCATGAACTCAGCGTTTCAACATCCAGTATGGTACTCTGCAAATGTCCTCTGGAAGTAGATAATATAGGGAGGGATGGAGGGATGAGGGGATGAAAAGAGCTGAGATCAAACATAAGCAGCCTGGTGTTGTTGTGTTGTGGAGTAAAGGCTCTTAGATTCTCAGACACTGGCTCTCTGTGTGTAGGGACGGGAACGCTCACATAACTCAATTAGGTGACATTTTTCTCTCCCATTGCAGTTCTCTGGAAGTTAGCGCAATGCAACGATTTACTTTGTCACTTTCACTTGTCATTGATCTTGTTTGAATTCAATAGTACTTAAAGGAAGAATCGTTGGTTGTCTGAAAGTCATTTCTAATGAACATTATTGACTTTATCTGGCATTACTTTATTAACACTGATCTTAGAAGAACAGAGCTTGAGGGATCTCTCTAAATACTCCCTCTTTCTAGTCCTGAAGATTGGGAATTTGAGGAACTCACTGGCATTCATACTTTTCACATGATATCTGTGGAATACTAAAGATTGATTCAATATCTCAGGTATTGGGTGTTGTTGAGTGTTGTTGAGGGACAGTAGCCTACCTAGATATGGAGCCACCCTCTCCATTGTTTTATGGTTCATAGAGAATATGAGCTGGCTAACCTCTGAACTCAATTGGTTTGCTTCAGAGCCTTATATTTCTTTATATGAGCCACCTTCAATTCCTCAAAATAGGGTTCTGGTTTGCTTGATTTGTGCTCTGTAACACTGGAGGCCAATGGAGTCTCTCTGCCCAAGGCCCTACAAGCTAATGCAATTGTTCTGCTGCCGTTTATAGACAGACAATGCACTTGAAGCTGAAAGGAAAAACCTATAGATTCACATAATTAATTTGTTCTTGAATAATGACATGATGCCGTACATAGACGTTTCTCCCGACATAGAAATGTATCTGTTTTTCTCTTTCTACCCCTCAGCCGCTTCCCGCCAGCACAGTGCCTCCCACTGGCGGATGCAGGACATTGCACAGGAGTCTGTTGACAGCTCAGATGAGGAGTTTTTCGATGCCAGAGGTTAGTTTCATTTTTTCATTTGATAACACCCGGAGAGCTTAGTTCAACTCTCTCTCTTTCCTGTCTTTCTTCCTCTCTCATCTTCCCCTTATCTCTCTTCCTTTGTGAGCACCCCGAAAAGTGCCTTATCCTATCACATGGGTCAGGTTGGGCTTACATGCCTGCCAGGCTGATATATTCTCAGGCTTCCTCACAGGTCTTTTGAACAGTGAAAGGGGAAATCATTTGAACTGTAATGCTAGAATCACACATCACCAGGGAATTTGCATGCAGCTTGGGATGTGGTCAGGGGAGCTATTTAACGTGGGTCAATGATTTCTGTTTTGATTGATTGGAGAGAAGTCTATCTCCAGGCTAAGAGAGAGGCTGATTGCTAATGCTAAACCCCCGGTGGGAAGATAGAGGCGAAGGAAGGTGTCTCAGTTGTATAACAGTAATGGTTGCTGATCACTGTTGAGTGGATTCCCTACAGGAACACCGTACAAACAGGTGTGTTGTTGATCTTAACACCAGGCTTTCACACAGTAGGCGCATGGTGAAAATCGTAGGTGGTCTGGAACTATTGTTCCTGTCTGGAATGGAGAGCATCTGTTGCATGTTGCTTGTATGCTCTGTCCTGGCAGCTTTGTCCAACCAAATGTCTTTGTCCTTGTTAACTAATTTCCCTCTAGATCAATACATCTCCAGTCCTTAGTTGTACCTATGTAGTGCACTATATAGGGAATATGGCATCATTTGGAACACCTCCATGGAACCTGAGGAAGATAAATCCTGTCCTGGATGCAACCCAAGACACTCTATATACCTCTTGTGGAAACGCTAAGGACAAATGTAATCAGTGCTTATGCCGGTTTATCATTTCTAAGCACAGAGGATATTTCTCCCGGTGAGGTCATCCTGACAGTCTCCATCTGCTGTGTCTGTAGTCTAAGAATAGCCCTGTGATTAAGCAGATAATCATCATTAGAGGTGGTAGTTAAAGTGTAAAATATGATAAGCGCTTAGGAAGGGAGAGGCTTTACAGGAAGGGAAATCCTCATGGAGCATTACACATACACACACACGCACACACGCACACACGCACACACACACACACACACACATACACACACACACACACACACACACACACACACACACACACACACACACACACACACACACACACACACACACACACACACACACACACACACACACATACGGAACACCACGTCATCACATCAGTAGCATGGGCCTTTGACCGTATTTTAATATAACAGCCAGGGAAATGCGTCATCATGCATGCCTTGTTTATGATCAATCATGTATATGGTTGTATCTGTCGTTTAGGAATAGTGGTAGCATTATTCAGCAGGTTTCAGCAGGTTTGTTCCTATAAAGGATTCTATGTTCCCAGGGAGTATAGATAAGCTGTCACGCCCACTGGGGTAACTGAAAATGTTAATTACGCAGATTCTTTGCTTCAAGCGCTTTTCTTTTAGAGAGATGGATAAGGGAGATTACGTCAAACCAATTCTACAGTATCTTAACACATTGCATCCAAATGTATTATTAACTTGCCTAGTTAAAGGTAAACCCCCCCCCAAAAAACGTCACATTTCTGTCATCTTGTGTAACACAATGACCAAAATAGCAGCACATTATTCAGATAAACACTTCAGATTTATCTAGCCTCAACACAGTTCCACTTCTCCTGGTGTACACTGCACAGCTTGCCTCAGTGACAGACAACAGAGACCACACTCCTAGTGTCAAGGCTCAGAAGAAGACCCAGATGCAGACAGTTTCGAAGTAACAAAAGTTTATTACAAAAACAGGGGGGCAGGCAAACGACAGGTCAAGGACAGGCAGAGGTCGGTAGTCCAGAGCAGAGTCCGAAAGGTACAGAACGGCAGGCAGGCTCAGGGTTAGGGCAGGCAGAATGGTCAAAAACCGGTAAAGCTGGAGACAGACAGGAGCCCGTCACCATCTTGGAGGGCGGTCCAAGTGATTAGCCAAGCAAGGGAAGTTTGCAACGTAAGCCCCTCAGCCCTCGTTTTTAGTCAAGTTTGCGAGTGTACAATTATGTTCACTTCGGGGCCTGAAACTCCCCATAATTCAATTTGCGACGATTGTACATCCGCTAAGAAAAGTCAGCCTAAAATTAAAACATCAACGTCAATATATGGAGTCTGTCACGGCCGTCAAAGGAAGAAGTGGACCAAGGTGCAGGGTGGTGAGCGTACATTTTTCCTTTATTTAAAATGACGCCAACAAAACAATAAACCATATACAAAACGAACGTGAAGCTTAAGGGCTATGTGCCACTAACAAAAGTCAACTACCCACAACGAAAGGAGGAAAAAAGGGCTACCTAAGTATGGTTCCCAATCAGAGACAACGATAGACAGCTGTCCCTGATTGAGAACCATACCCAGTGAGTTCTGGGCCATCTCGCCCACTCCCCTGGCCGGTCCTGGCAATACGACCGCAGAAACCTACCCACCTCCTGGTTCACTCTCTCCACCTGCCCATTACTCTCGGGGTGATACCCGGAAGTCAGGCTGACCGTGACCCCCAGACGCTCCATGAACGCCCTCCACACTCGGGACGTGAACTGGGGGCCCCGATCAGAAACGATATCCTCCGGCACCCCGTAGTGCCGGAAGACGTGAGTGAATAAGGCCTCCGCAGTCTGTAGGGCAGTAGGGATACCGGGCAACGGGAGGAGACGGCAGGACTTAGAAAACCGATCCACAATTACCAGAACCGTAGTGTTTCCCTGAGAGGGGGGAAGATCGGTCAGGAAGTCTACAGACAGATGAGACCATGGCCGTTGTGGAATGGGGAGGGGTTGCAACTTCCCTCGAGGAAGGTGCCTAGGAGCCTTACTCTGAGCGCATACCGAACAGGAGGAGACATAAACCCTAACGTCTCGAGCTAAGGTAGGCCACCAATACCTCCCCCGAAGGCTCCCCACTGTCCTCGTCACCCCAGGGTGACCCGAGGAGGGTAGGACATGAGCCCACCGAATCAGTCGGTCCCGAACACCAAGCGGTACGTACTTACGGCCCGCCGGACACTGAGGAGGCGCGGGTTCCGTCCGTAGCGCCCTCTCGATGTCCGAGTCCACCTCCCATACCACTGGCGCGATCAGCCTCGAGGCGGGGATGATGGGAGTGGGTTCAGTGGTCCTATCCTCCGTGTCGTAAAGGCGGGACAGTGCGTCTGCCTTTACGTTTTTGGAACCGGGTCTATAGGACAACGTGAACCGAAACCGGGTAAAAAACATGGCCCACCTTGCCTGACGTGGGTTCAGTCTCCGAGCTGCCCGAATATACTCCAGATTCTGGTGGTCGGTCCAGATGAGAAAAGGGTGCTTAGCCCCCTCAAGCCAGTGTCTCCACACCTTCAGAGCCCTGACCACCGCTAACAACTCCCGATCCCCCACATCATAGTTACGCTCCGCTGCACTGAGCTTACTAGAGAAGAAAGCGCAGGGGCGGAGTTTTGGTGGCGTACCCGAGCGCTGTGATAGCACGGCACCCACCCCAGCCTCGGACGCGTCCACCTCCACTATGAATGCTAAAGAGGGATCCGGATGCGCCAAAACACGGGAGCATCCGTGAACAGAGCCTTCAACCTGTTGAAAGCTCCGTCCGCCGGCGCTGACCACCGCAACCTCACCGGACCCCCCCTCAGCAGTGAGGTAATGGGAGCCGCTACCTGGCCAAAACCCCGGATAAATCTCCGGTAGTAGTTGGCAAAACCCAAAAACCGCTGCACCTCTTTTACCGTGGTCGGAGTCGGCCAATTACGCACGGCCTTTATGCGGTCACTCTCCACCACCACCCCCGAGGTGGAAATGCGATAACCCAGGAAGGAGACGGCTTGTTTGGAAAACACACACTTCTCAGCCTTGACGTATAAGTCATGCTCCAGCAGTCTGCCAAGCACTTTGCGTACCAGAGATACATACGCGGCGTGAGTAGTTGAGTAGATCAGAATGTCATCGATATACACAACTACCCCCTGCCCGTGCAGGTCCCTGAGAATGTCGTCTACAAAGGATTGGAACACGGCTGGAGCATTCTTTAACCCATACGGCATGACGCAGTACTCATAGTGGCCCGATGTGGTACTAAATGCGGTTTTCCACTCGTCTCCTTTCCGAATACGCACCAGACTGTACGCGCTCCTGAGGTCCAGTTTTGTAAAGAACTGCGCTCCGTGAAATGATTCCACCGCCGAAGCGATGAGAGGTAGTGGGTAACTAAACCCCACCGTGATGGCATTTAGACCTCTATAATCAATACACGGACGCAAACCTCCCTCCTTTTTCTTCACAAAAAAGAAACTCGAGGAGACGGGTGAGATGGAGGGCCGAATGTACCCCTGTCCCAGAGATTCCGTGACATATGTCTCCATAGCCAACGTCTCCTCTTGGGACAAAGGGTACACGTGACTCTTAGGAAGCGCAGCGTTAACCTGGAGATCTATCGCACAATCCCTACCCGGTCGATGTGGTGGTAATTTCGTCGCTTTCTTTTTACAGAAAGCGATTGCCAAATCGGCATACTCGGGGGGAATGCGCACCGTGGAACCCTGGTCTGGACTCTCCACCGACGTGGCACCAATGGAAACTCCCAGACACCTTCCAGAACACTCCTCTGACCACCCCTGGAGAACCCCCTGTCTCCACGAAATATTGGGATTGTGCCGGGCCAACCAGGGAATACCCAGCACCACTGGAAACGCAGGCGAATCAATAATGTATAGACTGATACGTTCCCTATGATTCCCCTGCGTCACCATGTCCAGGGGAACTGTGGCCTCCCTGACCACCCCTGACCCTAATGGCCGGCTATCTAGGGAGTGAACGGGAAAGGGAGAATCTATCGGCACAAGCGGAACGCCCAACTTAAGGGCGAGTCCGCGATCCATAAAGTTCCCAGCTGCACCTGAATCGACTAGTGCCCTATGCTGGGAAGAGGGGAAAAAATAAAGGAAAAAAATTGAGACAAACATGTGACCAACAGGGGGTTCTGAGTGAGTTTGGTGCTGACTCACCTGGGGTGATCGAGAAGCGTTCCGCCTGACATCTCGACTCCCAGACAGACCCCCCCAGCACCGATCGACCGTGTGTCCTCTCCGACCACAGCTGGTACAGGGGGGGCCTCCTCCTCCGGTACCCCTAGGCGCGGCCCCTCCCAACTCCATCGGGATGGGAGCCGGGACGCTGGGTGGTGGAACGCACAGGACCCTCTCCGAACGCCCGCGGGCAGCCAGCAGATTATCCAGTCGGATGGACATGTCAATAAGCTCATCAAGAGAAAGCGCGATGTCCCGACACGCTAGCTCCCTGCGGACGTCCTCCCGGAGAGTACACCGGTAGTGGTCAATAAGGGCCCTGTCGTTCCACCCTGATCCCGCGGCCAAGGTCCGGAACTCCAGCGCGAAATCCTGTGCGCTCCTCTTCTCCTGCCTGAGATGAAATAGTCTCTCACCCGCCGCTCGGCCGTCTGTGGGGTGGTCAAACACGGCACGAAAACGACGGGTAAACTCCGGGTAGTGCTCCTTCGCGGAGTCCGGGCCATTCCAGACTGCGTTGGCCCACTCCAGAGCACGACCCGTTAGGCAGGAGACGAGGACACTCACCCTCTCCGCTCCCGAGGGAGTGGGGCGAACAGTGGCCAGGTATAGCTCCAGTTGGAGTAAAAACCCCTGACAACCTGCCGCTGTTCCATCATAATCCCTCGGGAGCGTAAGACGGAGCGCGCTGGAGCCGGGGGATGGAGAGTCCTGGGGGGGGGGAGCCGAAGGTGGAGAGAGGAGCCCACTCCTCTCCCATCGCTCCATTCTCTCTATCATTTGGTCCATGGCTGATCCGATCCGATGGAGGACGGTGGTGTGGTGGAGAACCCGTTCCTCCATCGATGGGAGAGGGTTAGCTGCTGCTCCTGCTGACTCCATTTGTAAGGTGCGGGATTCTGTAACGCTCTAGGTGTCGGGGGGTGTGAAATCAGACGCAGGAACAGCAGAGCTTCAATACGGTGATTTTAATTCCCAACCGGCAAACCAAAATGTCCAACACGGACTTACTGGGTGTCATAAACACCTGTCTACAAACACGGAGACAAAACCAGTACATAATACACGAACCACTCCCGAAATCCAAAGTAACAGACGAACAATCCCGCACAAAGAAGCAGACAGGCTGGCTGACTAATAAAGCCACACTAATTACCAATTCCCTCAAACCAGGTGATACAAATAAACACATAAGGAGGGGGAGGAAAAAGAGTCAGTAGCAGCTAGTAGGCCGGTGACGACGACCGCCGAGCGCCACCCGAACGGGAAGGAGAGCCTGCCTCGGTTGAAGTCGTGACATTCAGTAAAAGTGAAAATCACCCAGTAAAATACTACTTGAGTAAAAGTCTAAAAGTATTTGGTTTAACTATACTTAAGTATCAAAAGTAAATGTAGGTGCTAAAATATACTTAAGTATCAAAAGTAAAAGTACGAATAATAAAAGATTACTTATATTAAGCAAACCAGACGGCACAATTTTCTTGTTTTTTAAATTTACGGATAGCCAGGGTCACACTCCAATACTTAGATATCATTTACAAACAAAGGATTTGTGTTTAGTGAGTCTGCCAAATCAGTGGCAGTAGGGATGACAAGGAATGTTCTTTCCTGCTAAGCATTCAAAATGTAACGAGTACTTTTGGGTGTCAGGGAAAATGTATGGAGTAAAAGTACATAATTTTCTTTAGGAAGGTAGTGAAGTAAAAGTAAAAGTTGTGAAAAATATAAATAGTAAAGTAAAGTACAGATATCCCCAAAAACTACTTTTAAGTACTTTACACTACTGAATATATTGTCTCTGATATACTAAAGAGATGACACATAGGCTCTGTCCAAAATGGCACCCTAGTCACTATATAGTGCACTACTTTTGACCAGAGCCATATGGGCTCTGGTCAAAAGTAGTGCACTATGTAGGGAATAGGGTGCCATTTGGGACATATCTGTGGACTCACTGAAGAGGCTGCCTATCCGGCTCTCTTCTGGAGGTGTTTGGCTGCACCTTAGAGACTATATGTTCATATCATTATTTCCATTCTACCAAGTGGTAAATTTACGCAAGCTGGCTCCAGTCTGGGAAGGTGAGTAAACACTGTGACTCAGTCAACACCGTCAACAGACAGCATTCAGTCAGTCACAGCCGTCACAGAGCTGTGATACCGTCACACTGTCACACAGACAGACACAATGTGTCGCCTTCTGACCCAGTAGTCACTGCCGTGGGTTGGTCGAAGACAACACAGACCACTGCGAATATACAACGCACTCCAGTGAGCTCCAGCTCTCTCTAGAATGGAAGCTGTCATATTCTCCAATACTAGCAGTGACCCTCTAATAGCTGTCATTTGTGAGGCCATGACAATACTAATGAGAACAGCCTCAGCAACAGGGCATTTGTCATTTGACCAACCCACGGCAGTGACTCCTGGAGTATATATATTTGTCTTGAAGATTTGGTGTGTCTATCTCTGCCACCATTGTTTTCTAATCAGGTGGCGTCACTCCTACATGACGCTCGTCCCTCAGATGGAGACGTCATGCTTTCGGACGTAAGACAATGTCTCTGCCACAGTGTTCTCAGACGAGGCTGCTCTACTGAGAGAAGATTGGAATGAGATTGGAAGGGGTAGATTCAGTAATAATTTTTCAAGAGCACTATATTTTCTAGTTGGCTCGATATCTGCAGTGCAAGATTTATCACTATCTGAGTAGACCTGAGTATATATAGTGCCCCTGATGACAGCAAACAAATGCAAGTTAATATATTTATATTATTCATGAAGTATGAATCAGTTTTAGTCTAGGTTTATTAACTTATCTGTCATTTTGCCTGGATTCAATTAACTGAGTATTCTCACTGTAGCACAGCGTTGACTAATTCTCATTCCATTTCCTTTTTATATGATCATGCAGTTTGATAGGACCTAGCATGAATATGAATAGAAACAATGTGTTAGAGTATGTCAAGCCCTAGTTAAATAAAGGTTACACAATCAAGACAGTGTCAATCAACATGTCCTATGATATACTGTACATCAATTATTATGGGGCTGCTTCATTTGATATGCCTTCAATAAGATGTGGATTCTCCCAGGTAATGCTTTGCCTTTGCATGGCTGTGCCTGCCACTGTTGTGACTTAGCATGCTGTTCATGCTTACTAGGTCTCACCTCATCCCTTTAATGTATCTTAAGGAATCAACAAAGGTTTAGAGGCTCTGTGCTTGGCTCTCAGCATTATGGAGATGGATGGAGTAATAGACTTCGCTTTGATAGATGGAGAGATGCACCTTTTCCACCCTTTGCACACCAGACAGCTTCCATCTCCATACAACCCCCCCCCCCCCCCCCCCCCTCCTTTTACCAATGACTCTGTATATTTCACAAGCCATCAGTTGTATCCACTAGAGTGAGGAAAATCTCCCATCATTCTGAGTGAGTGCTCTCCATTCCAGGCGGACCATACAGGCAAGCCTATGCCAGCTCAACTGTCACCATGCTTATTGACGTGTGGTGTTGACAAATTTATTCTGCGTTAATCCTGATTTGTTATCGGATTACATGAATTTGAATAATGAGTTGAATTTGTCAGACTGGGCCTAATACAGATCATATTTACTGTTGGGTTTAAGCCGCTCCCCTGATTTAAATTGGTAATAAATGGCTGCTGGAGACAGATTGCTTTTCCTATTATCGTAGGCTACCACTGCAGCCACTCATTGTAGACCCATTACTAATGTATTACCATGGCACTGTACTCAAACACTTCTTGTACTTTGAAATTAATGTGGCTGCATTTTGTCGGAATATATTGTAACAGCACTAGTGATGGGAGGCTTGGGCTTTCAGAATGTATCTTGAGGCATTTACTTGAAATTTAAATACAGCCAACAGACACCATGCCACTGGTTTTCCATGTAATTGTTTGTTGTCACTTGACCCATGCTGGTAATGACTTACTGGAGTCATACACTGCTGAAAATGGAAAACAAGCGTAAGCAAGCCAGATCTGTGCTACACTGAGGCTCACACTCCCTGATTGGAACATTCTATTTAAAACTCCTTACCTACCTCATATGTTGTTTACACATTTACCTGGTTGTGCAGTGTAACCTGCTATTAGTGAGGGCAGCAATTTGATCTCATGCATTTAGAGCCAACAACAGGGAAAGAGGTTTTTCAGCCTACATAGTGATTTGGCTGACTGTCTCTTCAATTCCAGTCTTTCACGTATCTTAACTCTCTCCTGCTTGACAAGCATGCCTTGAAAGTGGGATAAAAAATGTGAATTGTGGATGTCACATAGATGTGCCCTGAGTAGACACGGTGCCATCTGTAGAAAGAAATGTTTTTAGCAGGATCCATTCCTCATGTATACTAATCAGAAATATAAACGCAACTGTATGTAATGTTTCATGAGCTGAAATAAAAGATCCCACAAATTTTCCATACACACAAAAAGCTTATTTCTCTCAAATTTTGTGAGCAAATTTGTTTACATCCCTGTTAGTGAGCATTTCTCCTTTGCCAAGATAACCCATCCACCTGACAGGTGTGGCATATCAAGAAGCTGATTAAACAGCTTGATCATTACACAGGTGCACCTTGTGCTGGGGACAATAAAAGACCACTCTAAAATGTGCAGTTCTGTCACACAACACATTACCACAGATGACTCAGGTTTTGAGGGAGCGTGCATTTGCCATGCTGACTGCAGGAATGTCCACCAGAGATGTTGCCAGAGAATGTAACGTTCATTTCTCTACCGTAAGTCGCTTCCAAGGTTGTTGCCGAGAATTTTTCAGTACGTCCAACCTGCCTAGGACTTCAACAAACCCGGCTCCTTCACCTGCGGGATTGTCTGAGACCAGTCACCCGGACAGCTCATGATACTGAAGAGTATTTCTGTCTGTAATATAGCCCTTTTGTAGGGAAAAACTCATTCTGATTGGCTGGGCCTTGCTCCCCAGTCGGTGGGCCTATGTCCTGCCAAGCCCACCCATGGCTGCGCCCCTGCCCATCCATGTGAAAGTCATAGATTAGGGCCTAATAAAACAAATGTATTGACTGATTTCCTTATATGAACTGTAACTCAGTAATATCATTGAAGTTGTTGCATGTTGCATTTATATTTTTGTTTATGAATGTCTTCTCTGTTGCTCCAGGCTTGGTCACAGCAGGTGTAGGCTAAGACAGTTTTTGCAGTTTTAAACAGATGAATACTTTTGCAATGTTTTACAGTCTTTGTCTTGTAAATAGTGTGCTGTGTTCTCCACACTTTCTTTTGTGCTGCAAATACTCACTTGACATTGAGTAATTAGTTGTATTGTGGATGTAAAGGAAAGTAGATAAGGTTTGTTTGTTGAATTGAGCCTGTGTGAGTCACTGTTCTAGGTCTTTTTAGTTGGTTAGCGACTTAAATGAATGTCTTTCTCTTCCTTTCCCTTCTACCTATTTATCATCTCTTCCTCCCCAAACATCTGCTCCTCTATTCATGCCAGTGGGCTACTTTCACTCCTCCTTTATGCTATCCATCTTCCACAGCCTTTATAATGTCATGTCCTGATCGACTCTAGCTCTACTTTTACACCCGTATTCAATTATACTTGCAAATCAAAGTTATGTAATGACCATTATCATATGCTGTAGCTAGGCTACAGTGGATATTGTTGTGCTGTCCTGTTTTGAACCATGATGATGTTGTTGACATAGTGATTATTGTCATCCAGAGTTTACAGTGTCTTCCTTCTCTCCCTCGCTCTCCGTCAGGTTGTTGGACGATCCTGCATCCCTCCTACTCTCTTCTTTCTCATCTAGGGCTGTCAGTTACAGGGCGATCGCATCCTTCATTCATTCCTTCCTTCCCTCTCTGAATCTGAATGAGATGCTGCTTTATTTTGGCTTTCCTTCTGATCCTCTTGGCGCTGGGCGGTGGAGGTTTTTATTTAGTCTGTGTTATTTGGTTCTGGCTGCTTGTATATTTGATCTGTTTGCATAGCTGAAATCTTCTTTCCTCTGCTCGGAGTGCCAGGCTTTCTGTTGTGTTCTCTCTACTTTAAGCATGTTTCACACCTCACAGGCGTTGTGTTCTTCCATTGTGTCTGTAAGTTGCTCTCATCAGTGCTGCTCTCTGGGAGATGAGTCAGTGCATTCTCAGGGCTTGGTTAAAACCTGCACGCTTCCCTGCCTCAACACATTTTGTGTATTTTTGCATGTGTGTGTGTTAGCATCAACAGAGACAGACAGAGAAAGAGAGGAAGATAAGGAAGATAAAGGGCTATAGAGACAGACAGTGAACAGTAGGCCTGCCAGTGTGATCATAGTGGACAGGCTTGGCAGAACAGTGTCAAAGCCACTCTGAGATGCCAGGTATGTGTGGGTGTGAGAGAAAGAGAGAGAAAGAGAAAGAGAAAGAGAAAGAGAAAGAGAAAGAGAGAGAGAGAGAGAGAGAGAGAGAGAGAGAGAGAGAGAGAGAGAGAGAGAGAGAGAGAGAGAGAGAGAGAGAGAGAGAGAGAGAGCAGTGTATTGGACATTGTGTGTCACTGTCTTTATGAGCCGGCCCATCAACGACTACCATCTGACCATGGTACTGTGACTGCAGCAGCCCAGAACAACCATCACAGCAGACAACCCCTCTGACCATGGTACTGTGACTGCAGCAGCCCAGAGTGACCATCACAGCAGACAACCACTCTGACCATGATACTGTGACTGCAGCAGTCCAGAACAACCAGCACAGCAGACAACCCCTCTGACCATGATACTGTGACTGCAGCAGCCCAGAACAACCAGCACAGCAGACAACCCCTCTGACCATGATACCGTGACTGCAGCAGCCCAGAACAACCAGCACAGCAGACAACCCCTCTTGACCATGATACTGTGACTGCAGCAGCCCAGAACAAGCATCAGGGCAGAGAACCACTCTGACCATGGTACTGTGACTGCAGCAGCCCAGAACAACCATCACAGCAGACAACCCCTCTGACCATGATACTGTGACTGCAGCAGCCCAGAACAAGCATCAGGGCAGAGAACCACTCTGACCATGATACTGTGACTGCAGCAGCCCAGAACAACCAGCACAGCAGACAACCACTCTGACCATGGTACTGTGACTGCAGCAGCCCAGAACAACCAGCACAGCAGACAACCCCTCTGACCATGATACTGTGACTGCAGCAGCCCAGAACAACCAGCACAGCAGACAACCCCTCTGACCATGATACTGTGACTGCAGCAGCCCAGAACAAGCATCAGGGCAGACAACCACTCTGACCATGGTACTGTGACTGCAGCAGCCCAGAACAAGCATCAGGGCAGACAACCACTCTGACCATGGTACTGTGACTGCAGCAGCCCAGAACAACCATCACAGCAGACAACCCCTCTGACCATGATACTGTGACTGCAGCAGCCCAGAGTGACCATCACAGCAGACAACCACTCTGACCAGGGTACTGTGACTGCAGCAGCCCAGAACAAGCATCAGGGCGGACAACCACTCTGACCAGGGTACTGTGACTGCAGCAGCCCAGAGTGACCATCACAGCAGAGAACCACTCTGACCAGGGTACTGTGACTGCAGCAGCCCAGAACAAGCATCAGGGCAGACAACCACTCTGACCATGATACTGTGACTGCAGCAGCCCAGAGTGACCATCACAGCAGACAACCACTCTGACCAGGGTACTGTGACTGCAGCAGCCCAGAGTGACCATCACAACAGACAACCACTCTGACCAGGGTACTGTGACTGCAGCAGCCCAGAGTGACCATCACAGCAGACAACCACTCTGACCAGGGTACTGTGACTGCAGCAGCCCAGAACAAGCATCAGGGCGGACAACCACTCTGACCATGGCTCATGCTCATCATTAGCACATCACGCTGTCACTTCAACTTTGCTCTGATGATGGTCCAATGGGAGTCTGTGTATCCTCTGATTGGTAGTTACATGCCATGTGTCACTGATGTAGTCTCTTTCCACAGCTGCTGTGTCTGGGTTTGACTGAACTAGAGGAAATGTAGCAAAGGACAGAAATAAACTGTATGGAAATGACTGTATTGACAGAACCAAATATAGATTTTTTTGTGGCATCCAGCCACTTTAACCCGATCTTTGTGTGTCTATGTTCTGAGATGTCCCTGTATGTGTGTGTGTGTGTGTGTGTGTGTGTGTGTCCAGTGTCCCTGTGTCTGTTCCTGCATCTGTCTGGATTTCCCCTCTCCTCTGTGTTAACCAACCCGATAATCTGTTCAGTTCTCAGCATCAACTACAGTATGTGATTGGGTTCTATAATAATGTAATGGTGGGCGGCAGGCCGAGCCGACTAGGTGTAAAGTCTGTCGATGTGCCCTTGAGTAAGGCACTTAACACTAATTGCTCCTGTGAGTCGCTCTGGATACAAACGTCTGCTAAATGACTAAAATGTAATGTAAATGTAAATCTTCTTCCCTGTGTGTCGGTGTCCCCCAACAGACAGATTGTAACCCTTCTCCCTGTGTGTCTGTGTCCCCCAACAGACAGATTGTAACCCTTCTCCCTGTGTGTCTGTGTCCCCCAACAGACAGATTGTAACCCTCCTCTCTGTGTGTCGATGTCCCCCAACAGATAGATTGTAACCCTCCTCTCTGTGTGTCTGTGTCCCCCAACAGACAGATTGTAACCCTCCTCTCTGTGTGTCTGTGTCCCACAACAGACAGATTGTAACCCTCCTCTCTGTGTGTCTGTGTACCCCAACAGACAGATTGTAACCCTCCTCACTGTGTGTCTGTGTCCCACAACAGACAGATTGTAACCCTCATCACTGTGTGTCTGTGTCCCACAACAGACAGATTGTAACCCTCCTCCCTGTGTGTCCCAGCAGATGTGCTGGAGGGGAAGAGTGCCATCCTCCTGGGGATGAGCCAGTGGAACTCCAACGACCTGGTGGAGCAGATCGAGACCCTGGGACACATGGACCAATCACAAGGCATGTTACACACAGGGTACCCTGGGACACATGGGCCAATCACAATGTATGTTACACACAGGGTACACTGTCACAAGGTATATTACACACAGGGTACCCTGGGACACATTGACCAATTACAAGGTATGTTACATACAGGGTACACTGGGACACATGGGCCAATCACAAAGTAAGTTACACACGGGGTACCCTGGGACACATGGACCAATCACAAGATACGTTACACACAGGGTACACTGAGACACATTTACCAATCACAAGATACGTTACACACATGGTACACTGGGACACATGGACCAATCACAAGATACGTTACACACATGGTACACTGGGACACATGGACCAATCACAAGATACGTTACACACAGGGTACACTGGGACACATTGACCAATCACAAGGTACATTACACACAGGGTACACTGGGACACATGGACCAATCAATCACAAGGTACGTTACACATAGTGTACCCTGGGACACATGGACCAATCACAAGGTACGTTACACATAGTGTAACCTGAGGCACATGGACCAATCGCAAGGTACGTTACACATAGTGTACCCTGAGACACATGGACCAATCGCAAGGTACGTTACACATAGTGTACCCTGAGACACATGGACCAATCACAAGGTATGTTACACACAGGGTACACATTGACCAATCACAAGGTACGTTACACATAGTGTACACTGGGACACATGGACCAATCGCAAGGTACGTTACACATAGTGTACCCTGAGACACATGGACCAATCACAAGGTACGTTACACATAGTGTACCCTGAGACACATGGACCAATCGCAAGGTACGTTACACATAGTGTACCCTGAGACACATCGACCAATCACAAGGTACGTTACACATAGTGTACCCAGGGGGCATGAGAGGGCTCTAATGCCCTCTGAACATCTGTTCAGTTCTCTCCACCTCATACTGCAGTACTGTGGAGCTGCTTGCTCACAAACAAAAACACAGAAGTTCACGCATGTATTCACACTGTTTAGTGCAGTTAAACAAAGAATTTCACACAACAAATCACAAATGAGACCTTTGAACCATCAAAATTCAAACAACTTCAAACATCCATTTATGTGTTTAATGTTTGGTTAGTTTAAAATCAGACAGACGTTGATGCTCTGCTGCATGCTCTGCTTGATTTGTAAACTCTTTGTTCTTGTCGGAATAAGTCTACTGGAAGGCAATGAGTCACTATAGTGAAAATGTGAATTTTCCTCGTTATCGGTCATAACAATCATTCAATCAATCAATCAAATGTATTGCAACAGGTCAGTACCTCAGGAGTAAATGTCAGTTGGCTTTTCATAGTCGAGCATTCAGAGGTTGAGACAGCAGGTGCGGTAGAGAGAGAGAGACAGTCGAAAACAGCACGTCCGGTGAACAGGTCAGGCTTCCCTAGCCACATGCAGAACAGTTGAAACTGGAGCAGCAGTACGACCAGGTGGACTGGGGACAGCCAGGAGTCATCAGGCCAGGTAGTCCTGAGGCATGGTCCTAGGACTCAGGTCCTCTGGGAGGGGAGGGGGAGAGAGAATTAGAGGGAGCATACTTAAATTCACACAGGACACCAGATAAGACAGGAGAATTACACCAGATATAACAGACTGACTCTAGCCCCCTGGCACATAGACTTTCGCTGCATAGATAATGGAGGCTGAGATGGGGGAGGGTGCAACCAGGAAGGATATAACCACACCCATTTTGCCAAAGCACAGCCACCACCCGCTCAGCCCAGTCAAAACTGTTCGCCGCTCTGGCACCCCAATGGTGGAACAAACTCCCTCACGACGCCAGGACAGCGGAGTCAATCACCACCTTCCGGAGACACCTGAAACCCCACCTCTTTAAGGAATACCTAGGATAGGATAAAGTAATCCTTCTGACCCCCCCCCCCCCCCCCTTAAAAGATTTAGATGCACTATTGTAAAGTGGCTGTTCCACTGGATGTCATAAGGTGAATGCACCAATTTGTAAGTCGCTCTGGATAAGAGCGTCTGCTAAATGACTTAAATGTAAATGTAAATGTAGAGTGATATCAACAGACCACCAACTTACTGAATATAGCCCACAAAGATCTCCTCCACCGCACAAGCTTGAGGGGGCGCAAAACCGGACAGGAAGATCACATCAGTGACTCAACCCACTGAAGTGACGCACCCCTCCTAGGGACGGCATAGAAGAGCACTAGAAAGCCAGTGACTCAGCCCCCGTAATAGGGTTAGAGACAGAGAATCCCAGTGGAGAGAGGGGAGCCGGCCAGGCAGAGACAGCAAGGGCGGTTCATCCACCAAGTGCCTTGCCATTCACCTTCGCACCCCTGGGCCAGACTATACTCAATCATAGGACTTACTGAAGAGATGAGTCTTCAGTAAGGACTTAAAGGTCGAGACCGAGTCTGCATCTCTCACATGGATAGGCAGACCATTCCATAAAAATTTAGCTCGATAGGAGAAAACCCTGCCTCCAGCTGTTTGCTTATAAATTCTAGGAGCAATAAGGAGGCCTGCATCTTGTGACCGTAGCGTACGTGTAGGTATGTACGGCAGGACCATATCGATTTCTCTATTTACTTTGTTCTTATGGTTTATTTTTGTTTTCTGTTTTACTTATTTTTAATTTTAATCTCAGTGCTCTGATTTGCAAACCCCAGGGATTTATTTGGTCTTAAGTAACTCCCTCTCTCTTGGTTATTGTTTGGTCTTTGAAGATTGACAGGGCTTTTTCCAGAGGCAGATACATGCATGCCTAGTGGAAGCAGCTACTGTAATACCTTCTCTGAAAATTCCCTCTCTCCATCACTCTACTTCCCTTTATTCAGACTGACTATGTTTGACATCAACTGTATTTAATCTTAAATCACATTAATGAAATATTGGTTAGTGTTAAATGTAATTGAATGTGTTTTTCAAATGTAAATGAAGAAATTAAAACTTGATCTTATACAGACAAGTGATTTGACTAATTAGCTACTTCACTGTACTGCAGACTCATGCAAATGACTGTATTTAATGTAGATTCATGTTTTATTTTGTCTCAGCGCACAGGTAGATCATCAGAACATTTTGACTGAACCAACAGCCATATTATACTTCAGAAATCCCACAGCCTTGATCGTGAGACACATCAATGGCAGAAATACAGCACAATGCTTTGTTAGTTCAGGGAGGACAGTGTTTTTTTATATTAAAGAATTGCACAGTTTAGAGACTGTGCAACAACAACAGCAGCTCACATCAGATAACTCACTGAGCCACACAGTTACTCAGCCCTGTCTCTGAAGGCCGGATCCGATATAGCACCCTATTCCCTATGTAGTGCACTACTTTTGACCAGAGCCCTATTGCCCCTGGTGTATTACAAAGGAAATAGGTTGGTTTTTGGGACACGGATTGAGTGTTTACCCCAACAGCCAATGTAAAACCAGCTGAACTTCCCTATTGGACAAGACAATGGGGAATTAAGAACAGGGGGTCTTAAGCAGGCCTGACAGAGTGATGAAGAAGCAATCACTGGGCCATGCATCATGCCTGCTAGTGTCTCCCTCTCTTTCTCCCATGCTACCCTATAGAAATCACCTAATTTCCGGCTGGCCACAGTCCCTGTGCACACTTCTCTTGCCAAAATATACACATCAAACATCTCCAAACCATGTGTTTGGAGGGATGAGGGGTATCAACGTGAACTCTTTGGGGATTGTTTCTTATGCTTTCTGAGAGTTTTTTCGAGACATACACTGTACAACCATCACTAATACTAATTACATCACATTAACTAAACATGATAAATCAAAGGATATGAATCTTGTCAGCACTTAGACCTGACATTAGTGAGTGAGCGTTGAAGTCTGAGAAAGGATCAAAGTCAGATAGTCCACATTTACAGACATTGCAATCTCTTGGTTTTCTCATTGGTTTTCTCTTCTCTAAGGCTTCACTGAGAAACCATTAATTGCCAGCTCAAGGTTTACTGATTGATCTCTGACTGCATTGTACTCAGAGAACATTTCTTGGCTGGCTATAACATTATCAAATGCAATACCTGTCACGAACGTTGTTGTAAGAATCGGACCAAAATGCAGCGTGGTTTGGGTTCATCATCTTTATTATGTGAACCGGCAAAAAAACAATAAAAACCAAAACAAACGTGAAGCAATGCAGTGCTCAAGGCAACTGTACACAAACACGATCCCACAACCAACAGGTGGGAAAAAGCTGCCTAAGTATGATCCCCAATCAGAAACAACGATAGACAGCTGCCTCTGATTGGGAACCATACCAGGCCAACCTAGAAATAAAGAAACTAGAATGCCCACCCTAGTCACACCCCGACCTAACCCAAAATAGAGAATAAAGGATCTCTAAGGTCAGGGCGTGACAATACCAGGCAGGAAAACATATCTTTCCTTTTTTTTTTTTTTCATATCCAAATCTTTCCATATCTACAGCAGTGTGCTACAGTAGCTTATCAGGTAAGGATCATGCATGAGGTCCTACAGATTGAAGTAGATCGTTTTAATTGCTGGGTTTCTGGGGTCTGAGCGATGGTGGTGGAATGCCCACCTGTAGAGATGAAAGACCTTAATTTAAAGATGTTCAGTCAAACACTGTTACAAAAAGTGGGTGTGAAATGTCACTGGTTCTACTTATGGCACTGTACTGTAGTGATCTGTACAGCACCAGAGTGGCCTCATGGTTAGGTCATTCTAGAATGGAACCCATCTCGGCTATTCCATTACAAAAGCTGTTTGAAATGTTACTGTACATTCTGCAGTACTGTAGTGTGGCTTTAAAAGCATGCAGGTAATCTACTGTACCAGCATCCAATTTTCATCCTCCATGATTTGACAAACAACATGCCTTTGTCCATGTACTGGACGGTGGGTTGCGTCCCAAAATGGCACCCTATTACCTATAAAGTGCAGTACCTTTAACCAGGGCCCATATAGGGCTCTGCTCAAAAGTAGTGCACTCTATAGGGAATAGGGTGCCATTTGAGTTGCAGATGTGACTTTGATAGGAAAGCAACAGGTGCTGTCATAGCCATCAATGGCTGTACAGTAATTGCTGTAACCACTCCATGTAATCATCCCTGTGATATTGTGTTACACACTCAGCCCCCTAAGTGAATTTGATGGGTGGTCCCTCACGATTTATAATTTACGCTAATTTAATAGTTTTTTAGGCTAATTGTGTGTTGGGTACAACTATGTGTGTTTGCATGGTAGGGACTCCAGACAATCACAGCTTGCAAAGGGAAACCAGCCATGTCGCGGACACCGACGTCTTGCTCCCGGACAAGCAAAACACCTTCTTCGCCCGCTTTGAGGATAAGACAGTGCAACCGACGCAGGCCGCTCCTGAGGACTGTGAGCTCTCGTTCTCCGTGGCCAACGTGAGTAAGACATTTATGCGTGTTAACCCTCGCAAGGCTGCCGGCCCAGACAGCATCCCTACCCACGTCCTCAGAGCATGCGCAGACCAGCTGGCTGGAGTGTTTACGGACATATTCAATCTCTCCTTATCCCAGTCTGCTGTCCCCACTTGCTTCAAGATGTCCACCATTGTTCCTGTACCCAAGAAAGCGAAAGTAACTGAACTAATTGACTGTCGCCCCATAGCACTCACTTCTGTCA
Organism: Salvelinus namaycush; assembly: GCF_016432855.1. Classification (NCBI taxonomy): domain Eukaryota; kingdom Metazoa; phylum Chordata; class Actinopteri; order Salmoniformes; family Salmonidae; genus Salvelinus; species Salvelinus namaycush. The sequence continues at coordinate 17,752,454 of NC_052340.1, read as the reverse complement.
TCATTAAGTGCTTTGAGAGGCTAGTTAAGGATCGTATCACCTCCACCTTACCCGACACCCTAGACCCACTGCAATTTGCATACCGCCGCAATAGATCCACGGATGATGCAATCGCCATCACACTGCACACAGACGTATCCCATCTGGACAAGAAGAATACATTGAATACAACTCAGCCTTCAACACCATAGTACCCTCCAAGCTCATCATTAAGCTCAGGGCCCTGGGTCTGAACCCCGCCCTGTGCAAGTGGGTCTTGGACTTCCTGATGGGCCACTAGGTGGTGAAGGTAGGCAACAACACCTCCAGTATGCTGATCCTCAACATGGGGGTTCCACAAGGGTGCGTGCTCAGCCCCCTCCTGTACTCACTGTTCACCCATGACTGCGTGGCCACGCACGCCTCCAACTCAATCATCAAGTTTGTAGATGACACAACAGTGGTAGGCTTGATTACCAACAACGGCGAGACAGCCTACAGTGAAGAGACGAGGGCCCTGGCGAAGTGGTGCCAGGAAAATAACCTCTCCCTCATCGTCAACAAAACGAAGGAACTGATCGTGGACTTCAGGAGACAGCAGAGGGAGCACGCCCAATCCACATTGACGGGCCGCAGTGGAAAAGGTGAAAAGCTTCAAGTTCCTCGACGTATACATCACTGACAATCTGAAAGGATCCACCCATACAGACCGTGTGTGAAGAAGGTGCAACAGGAGGTTGAAGAAATTCAGCTTGGCCCCTAAGACATTCACAGACTTTTACAGATGCATTCTGTTGGGCTGTATCACTACCTGGTACGACAACTGCACCATCCCCAACTGCAGGGCTCTCCAGAGGGTAGTGCAGTCTGCCCAACGCATCACCGGGGGCACACTGACTACCCTCCAGGACATCTACAGCACCCGGTGTCACAGGAAGGCCAAGAAGATCATCAAGGACCTCAGCCACCTGAGCCACGGCCTGTTCACCCCGCTATCACCCAGAAGGCAAGGTTAGTACAGGTGCATCAAATCTGGGACCGAGAGACTGAAAAACAGCTTCCATCTCAAGGCCATCACACTGTTAAATAGCCATCACTAGCAGGCCTCCATCCAGTACCCAGCCCTGAACGTAGTCCCTGTCACTAGCCGGCTACCACCCAGTTACTCAACACTGCACCTTAGAGGCTGCTGCCCTATATACATGGACATGGAACACTGTTCACTTTAATAATGGAAAACTGGACTCTTTTATAATGGAACACTGGTCACTTTAATAATGTTTACGTACTGTTTTACCCATTTCATATGTATATAGTGTATTCTAGTCAAGTCCATCCTATTCAACTATTATTGTACATGTACTATTCTATTCTACGTATTCATCAGATATACTACATATTCTATTCACATACTGTCCATAATGTCTATACATTCCATCACATATATACAGTACCAGTCAAAAGTTTGGACACACCTACTCATTCAAAGGGTTTTCTTTATTTTGACTATTTTCTACATTGTAGAATAATAGTAAAGAGATTAAAACTATGAAATAACACATATGGAATCATGTAGTAACCACAAAAGTGTAAAACAAATCAAAATATATTTTATATTTGAGATTCTTCAAAGTAGCCACCCTTTGCCTTGATGACAGCTTGGCACACTCGTAGCATTCTCAAAACCAGCTTCATGAGGTAGTCACCTGGAATGCATTTCAATTGACATGTGTGCCTTATTAAAAGTTAATTTGTGGAATTTCTTTCCTTCTTAATGTGTTTGAGACAATAAGTTGTGTTGTGACAAGGTAGGGTTGGTATACAAAAGATAGCCCTATTTGGTAAAAGACCAAGTCCATATAAGCAAATAAGCAAAGAGAAACAACAGTCCATCATTACTTTAAGACACGAAGGTCAGTCATTCCGGAAAAAAACTTTGAAAGTTTCTTCAAGTGCAGTCGCAAAAACCATCAAGTGCTATGATGAAACTGGCTCTCATGAGGACTGCCACAGGAAAGGAAGACCAAGAGTTACCTCTGCTGCAGAGGATAAGTTCATTAGAGTTACCAGCCTCAGAAATGGGCAATTAACTGCACCACAGATTACAACCCAAAATAAATGCTTCACAGAATTCAAGTAACAGACACATCTCAACATCAACTGTTCAGAGGAGACTGCGTGAATCAGGCCATGGTCGAATTTCTGCAAAGAAACCACTACTAAAGGACACCAATAATAAGAAGAGACTTGCTTGGGCCAAGAAACACGAGCAATGGACATTAGACCGGTGGAAATCTGTTCTTTGGTCTGATGAGTACAAATTTGAGATGTTTGGTTCCAACCGCCATGTCTTTGTGAGACGCAGAGTAGGTGAACGGATGATCTCCGCATGTGTGGTTCCCACCGTGAAGCATGGAGGAGGAGGTGTGATGGTGTCTGGGTGCTTTGCTGGTTACACTGTCTGTTATATATTTAGAATTCAAGGCACACTTAACCAGCATGGCTACCACAGCATTCTGCAGCGATATGCCATCCCATCTGGTTTGCACTTAGTTGGACTGTCATTTGTTTTTCAACAGGACAATGACCCAAAACACACCTCCAGGCTGTGTAAGGGCTATTTGACCAAGAAGGAGAGTGATGGAGTGCTGCATCAGATGACTTGGCCTCCACAATCACCCAACCTCAACCCAATTGCGACGGTTTGGGATGAGTTGGACTGCAGAGTGAAGGAAAAGCAGCCAACAAGTGCTCAGCATATGTGGAAACTCCTTCAAGACTGTTAGAAAGCATTCCAGGTGACTACCTCATGAAGCTGGTTGAGAGAGTGTGCAAAGCTGTCATCAAGGCAGCTGTAAAATGTACTGTAAAATATATTTTGGTTTGTTTAACACTTTTTGGGATACTACGTGATTCCATACCTATGTTATTTCATAGGTTTAATGTTTTCACTATTATTATACAATATAATACAAATTTGATTTAATGACTCCAACCTAAGTGTATGTAAACTTCAGACTTCAACTGTATAGTTTTTTTCAACCACGCCACAAATTTCTTGTTAACAAACTATAGTTTTGGCAAGTCGGTTAGGACATCTACTTTGTGGATGACACAAGTAATTTTTCCAACAATTGTTTACAGACAGATTATTTCACTTAAAATTCATTGTAATCACAATTCCAGTGGGTCAGAAGTTTACATACACTAAGTTGACTGTGCATTTAAACAGATTGGAAAATTCCAGAAAATAATGTCATGACTTTAGAAGTTTCTGACAGGCTAATTGACATAATTTGAGTCAATTGGAGGTGTACCTGTGGATGTATTTCAAGGCCTACCTTCAAACTCAGTACCCCTTTGCTTGACATCATAGGAAAATCAAAAGAAATCAGCCAAGACCTCAGAAAAAAAATTGTAGACCTCCACAAGTCTGGTTCATCCTTGGGAACAATTTCCAAATGCCTGAAGGTACCACCATTTGTACAAACAACAGTACGCAAGTATAAACACCATGGGACCACGCAGCCGTCATACCGCTCAGGAAGGAGACGCTTTCTGTCTCCTAGAGATGAACGTACTTTGGTGTGAAAAGTGCAAATCGGTTTCTAACTGCACATGGGGACAAAGATTGTACTTTTTGGAGAAATGTCCTCTGGTCTGATGAAACAAAAATAGAACTGTTTGGCCATAATGACCATCATTATGTTTGGAGGGAAAAGGGGGAGGCTTGCAAGCTGAAGAACACCATCCCAAACGTGAAGCATGGGGGTGGCAGCATCATGTTGCGGGGGTGCTTTGCTGCAGGAGGGACTGGTGCACTTCACAAAATAGATCATGATGAAGGAAAATTATGTGGATATATTGAAGCAACATCTCAAGACATCAGTCAGGAAGTTAAAGCTTGGTCACAAATTGGACTTCCAAATCGACAATGACCCCAAGCATACTTCCAAAGTTGTGGCAAAATGGCTTAAGGACAACAAAGTCAAGGTATTGGAGTGGCCATCACAAAGCTCTGACCTCAGTCCCTTAGAAAATGTGTGGGCAGAACTGAAAAAGTGTGTGCGAGTAAGGAGGCCTACAAACCTGACTCAGTTACACCAGCTCTGTCAGGAGGAATTGGCCAAAATTCACCCAATTTATTGTTGGAAGCTTGTGGACTGCTACCTGAAACGTTTGACCCAAGTTAAACAATTTAAAGGCAATGCTACCAAATACTAATTGAGTGTATGTAAACTTCTGACCCACTGGGAATGTGATGAAATAAATAAAAGCTGAAATAAATCATTCTCTCTACTATTATTCTGACATTTCACATTCTTAAAATAAGGTGGTGATCCTAACTGACCTAAGACAGGGCATTAAATGGGATTAAATGTCAGGAATTGTGAAAAACTGAGTTTGAATGTATTTGGTTAAGGTGTATGTTAACTTCCGACTTCAACTGTAGTTGCCCTGTTGGAAGGTGAACCTTCACCTCAGTCTGATGTCCTGAGTGATTTTCATCAAGGATCTCTGTACTTTGCTCCGTTCATCTTTCCCTCGATCCTGACTAGTCTCCCAGTCCCTGCTGCTGAAAAACATCCCCACAGCATGAACAATTTAATACATTTTAGAATAAGGCTATAACTTAAAGAAAATGTGGAAAAAGTCAAGGGGTCTGAATACTTTTGCGGAAGCTCGCTCCGCACTACATAGGACCATTTAAGATCATGAGTCGCATCAAACCTATCGTCTCCAGCTTCCCAGGTATGAGGGTCTGTCCATCCTTCCATGTCTTCCGTCTCAAGCTGGTAAGGACTGGTCCCTTCTCTCCGCCCACACCTGCCCCTCCATCCCCCTCGACTTGTCGACGGTCGCCCGGCCTACACTCTCCGGCATCTGTTGGAGGCTTGTCGGGTCCGAGGCACCCTGCAGTACCTGGTGGACTGGGAGGGCTACGGCCCCAAGGAGCGGACTTGGGTGCCTGCCCGGGACATCCTGGATCCGGGATTCGTTTGGAACTTCAACCAACTATGTGATGGTTGCCCTGGCTCCGAGGCTGGAGCCGCTCCTAGAAGGGGGGGGTACTGTGAAGGTTCCACCTGTCACCAGAGGGCAGCTGAGACCGTCCTAGAGACATTAACGACACTCAGGTGTGTCCTATTTACTCATTATGATTTCCCTGTTAACCTCTCTGGGATATTCGGGACGGTAGCGTCCCACCTCGCCAACAGCCAGTGAAATTGCAAGGCGCCAAATTCAAAACAACAGAAATCCCATAATTAAAATTCCTCAAACATACAAGTATTTTACACCATTTTAAAGATAAACTTGTTGTAAATCCAGCCACAGTGTCCGATTTCAAAAAGGCTTTACGACGAAAGCACACCAAACGATTATGTTAGGTCAGCAACTAGTCACAGAAAGAATACAGCGATTTTCCAAGCAAAGAGAGGAGTCACAAAAAGCAGAAATATTGATAAAATTAATCACTATCCTTTGATGATCTTCATCAGATGACACTCATAGGACTTCATGTTACACATTACATGTATGTTTTGTTTGATAAAGTTCATATTTATATCCAAAAATCTCAGTTTACATTGGCGTGTTATGTTCAGTAATGTTTTGCTTCCAGAACATCCGGTGATTTTGCAGAGAGCCACATCAATTTACAGAAATACTCATAATAAACATTGCTAAAAGATACAAGTGTTATGCATGGAATTATAGATAAACTTCTCCTTAATGCAACCGCTGTGTCAGATTTCAACAAAGCTTTACGGAAAAAGCACACCATGCAATAATCTGAGTACAGCACTCAGAGACCAAAATAAGCCATACAGATACCCGCCATGTTGTGGAGTCAACAGAAGTCAGAAATAACATTATAAATATTCACTTACCTTTGATGATCTTCATCAGAATGCACTCCCAGGAATCCCAGTTCCACAATAAATGTTTGTTTTGTTCGATAAAGTCCATAATTTATGTCCAAATACCTCCTTTTTGTTTGCGCGTTTAGTACACAAATCCAAACTCAGGAGGCGCGGGCAAGTCCAGGCGAAAGTTCAGATGAAAAGTCATATTACAGTTCGTAGAAACATGTCAAACGAAGTATAGAATCAATCTTTAGAATGTTTTTATCATAAATCTTCAATAATGTTTCACCCGGAGAATTCCTTTGTCTGTGGAAATGCAATGGAACGCAGCTAACTCACGGGAGCGCGCGAGACTGAGCTCATGGCACTCTGCCAGACACCTGGTTGAAACAGCTCTCATTCCCCCCTCCTTCACAGTAGAAGCCTCAAACAAGGTTCTAAAGACTGTTGACATCTAGTGGAAGCCTTAAGAAGTGCAATATGACCCCATAGACACTGTATATTCGATAGGCAATGACTTGAAAAACTCAAACCTCAGATTTCCCACTTCCTGGTTGGATTTTTCCCCCAGGTTTTTGCCTGCCATATGAGTTCTGTTAACCTGTCTAGGACTGCGGTTCCACTTGCAGGGCGCCAAATTCAATCAACAGAAATCTCCTAATTAAATTTTCTCAAACATACAAGTATTAGGCACCATTTTAAAGATAAAATTCTCATTAATCCAACCTCAGTGTCCGATTTCAAAAAAGCTTTTCGGAGAAAGCAGAACATATCATTATGTTAGGTCAGCAACTAGTCACAGAAAGAATACAGCGATTTTCCAAGCAAAGAGAGGAGTCACAAAAAGCAGAAATATTGATAAAATTAATCACTAACCTTTGATATTCTTCATCAGATGACACTCCCGGGACAACATGTTACACAATACATGTATGTTTTGTTCGATCAAGTTCATATTTATATCCAAAAACCTCAGTTTACATTTGACTTTGCCTCCAAAACATCCCGTGAATTTGCACAGAGCCACATCAAATCACAGAAATACTCATAATAAACATCAATAAAAGATACAAGTGTTATTCACAGATTTAAAGATATACTTCTCCTTAATTCAACCGCTGTGTCAGATTTCCAAAAACCTTACGGAAAAAGCAAACCATGCAATAATCTGAGTACGGCGCTCAGAGACATATACAACCCAAGAAGATATCCGCCATGTTGGAGTCAACATAAGTCAGAAATAGCATTAGAAATATTCACTTACCTTTGATGATCTTCGTCAGAATGCACTCCCAGGAATCCCAGTTCCACAATAAATGTTTGATTTGTTCCATAAAGTCCATAATTTATGTCCAAATTCCTCCTTTTGTTAGGGCGTTTAGTAAACAAATCGAAACTCACGAGGCGCGGGCAAGTCCAGCAGAAATGTCGGACGAAAATTCCAAAAAGTTATATTACTGGTCGTAGAAACATATCAAACGATGTATAGAATCAATCTTTAGGATGTTTTTATCATAAATGTTCAATAATGTCCCAACCGGAGAATTCCTTTGTCTGTAGAAAAGCCATGGAACGAGAGCTACTTCTCACATGAACGAGCGTCAAGAGTTTGTGGCACTCTGCCAGACCACTGACTCAAAGAGCCCTTATGAGCCCCTCCTTTACAGTAGAAGCCTCAAACAAGTTTCTAAAGACTGTTGACATCTAGTGGAAGTAGGAAGTGCAAAATGACCCCATAGACACTGTGTATTCGATAGGCCAAGCTTTGAAAAACTACAAACCTCAGATTTCCCACTTCCTGGTTGGATTTGTCTCAGGTCGCCTGCCATATGAGTTCTGTTGTACTCACAGACGTCATTCAAACAGTTTTAGAAACTTCAGAGTGTTTTCTATCCAAATCTACTAATTATGTGCATATTCTAGCTTTTAGGCCTGAGTAGCAGGCAGTTTCTCTGGGCACCTTTTTATCCAAGCTACTCAATACTGCGCCCCAGTCCCAAAGAAGTTAAAAGACGTGTGTTTGCTGTTGTCCTTTGCTGAAGCTTGAATTATGTGCCATATGCGTTTGTCTCCTGAGTGAGTTTCCGCAACTTAGTGTTTTCCCCTGTGTTACTGTGATCCTTACGTTACCGTTTAAGTATTTTGTTTATCCTTAACCGCTGATTCCTCGTCTGGTCTCTTCTCTGCACCTGGGTCCAACCTCACCATGTCACACCCTGTAGGTAGCTGCTCTCTCTAGCCCTACCCATTGTAAGTTGCTGCTCTCTCTAGCCCTACAGCCTGTAGGTATCTGCTCTCTCTAGCCCTGTCTACTATAGCTAGCTACTCTCTCTAGCCCAACCTACAACCTGTAGCTAGCTCCTCTCAGACATGCACACAGAGGGAATAGCGTCTTCCCCCTCATCTGTATTCACCCCATTGCCTCATTCTCGCCCCCAGCCAGCCAAGTCATTTTTTTATACGCTGCTAGCCTAGCAGGCACAGTCTCCCTCATACGCTAATTCCCATTTAATTACTTTTTTCCATTTTTGCCTTATTGCTATTTCCTTCTTTAAACAGGAAATCCCCAAAGCATGAGAGCTGGGGAGACAAGGACCTTCTCTGTCTGGAATAATAAAAGGGTGTCAAAAAAGAAAGGCAGAGCAGAGCAGAGATAATGATAACAAGCGATAGAGTCTATGAAGGAGACAGCTATAGCCTAGACTGTCTGGACTATTGGACTGCCTCATACATCTTTACACTATACATCTCTCTGCTGGGATGGCGTGTTTGTTGATAACGCTCTCCTGTGTGTGTGTGTAAGTGTGTGTGTGTGGGTTTATCCGCGTGTGTGTGAGTATGTGTGTGTGTGTGTAAGTGTGTGTAGCTGTGAATGTGTGTATGTCTGACAGAATATGTGTTGTGGGAAATACATTGTGATAGCAATGTGAGCAGATAATCACACCTAAACAACACTTATGTTGTCGTTCAGCTCCAGGTAAAGGAACAGGACATGAAATACACATTTCAATTGCAGTTAGACGTGACTGGTGCTGGTTAACAGCTTTATGACCGGTTATAGATGTGTTATATATGTTTACTGTTGATTTAAATATGTAGCAACAGTGTGAGTGTAAAGTCACTGTAGAAGCGGGCAACCATTCCCTACGTAGTGCACTACATTTGACCAGAGCCCTACGGGATGCAGCCTGAGACTCAGCCTCTCTCCTCCTCTGTACTGAGGGACACATAACAGATAGGTCTGCCCACAGAGCAGCAGCAGCAGTACATGGGTAGGAAGCAGCTGTGGCAATCAGGGACACAGATTGGGGTGGGAATGTGTGTGTTCACAGCTCTAAATAGACATATGATTGTGCTTTGCTGTGTGTGTGCGTGCTTGTGTGTGTGCGTGCCCATGCTCCAGACACTTGTCCATCTGTGCTTGTGCGTAATATACACTCACCGGACAGTTTATTAGGTACAGCAACCCGTTCACGAAAATGGTTCGCTCCTACAGACAGTGAGTCACACGGCCGTGGCTTGCTATGTAAAGCAGGCAGACGGGCAGACGGGCAGACGGGCAGCTCGTGTATGAACACGTACAGGAGACACCATGCGCTCTACTGCGTAACACGGTGTCTGCCCGTACTCTCGCTCTCCACGGTAAGTACAGGGAGTAGGCGCAGGTCTCCTACCTGACTTCGCCACACTCCCTTTTAGCCCCCCCCCCCCCAAGAAATGTTTGGGTTGTACTCGCGGGCTTCCAGCCTTGCTTCCGTGCTGCCTCCTCATATCGCCTCCTCTCGGCTTTAGCTGCCTCCAGCTCCTCACGAGGGAGGCGATATTCTCCCGGTTGTGCCCAAGGTCCCTTTCCATCTAATATCTCCTCCCATGTCCATGAATCCTGTGTAGGTGGGTCCTGTTGCTGTTTCACACGCTGCTTGGTCCTTTGGTGGGTAATTCTGTCACGAATCGTCTTGCTGAGAGAGAGTGGACCAAGGCGCAGCGTGTGCAAAATACATTCTCTTTTATTTTAGAGAAAAGGAAAAACACGTAACGAACACTTTAACAAACTGAAACAAAACAACAAACGATCGTGAAGCTATCGACGTAAGTGCACACACAAGCTACAAACGTACAACATAGACAATTACCCACATTAACCTAGTGCCTATGGCTGTCTTAAATATGGCTCCCAATCAGAGACAATTAATGACATCTGTCTCTGATTGAGAACCATTCAGGCAACCATAGACACAGCTAGATACCTACACTAAACACAAACCCATCTACTCTACTTAACCCCCTAAACCATACAACCACCCTAGACAATACAAAAACACATACATTCCCCATGTCACACCCTGACCTAACTAAAATAAAAAGGAAACAAAGAATACTAAGGCCAGGGCGTGACATCAGCGGTCCCAAATGGCACCCTATTCCATATAGTGCACTACTTTTTTTTATTTTTTATAATATGTTTATTATTTTCCAATAAAAATAAAGTAAAAAAGACAGCAATACAAACAATGACATTCATTGTACTGTTGAATGGGATGGCCAATTTAGAGGACAAAACAAAATTTAACTCACACATACACAAAATAAAACAAAATCCTATTAGGTGGTACATGTATAAGAAGACAGCATATAGTCATTACAAGCAGTGTAGTTAAGCCAAAAATAATTATTGAGTGGAGTACAGCACAGAGTAGCAGCAGATCGTCAGCCCAGTTATGAAGCGGGACTAGACCATTTATCCAGTATCGGCTGCCATATTTTGTAAAACAATGGACTTCTATTGGAGGTGTTGTATCGAATCTTTTCCATATGTATTACATTCCCTAAATCCCGTAACCACATTTCAAAGGTAGGTACAGTCTCCAATTTCCAAAATTGCAATATGAGCCTTTTGGCTAATAGAGTACAAAGAGAGACAGCTTTCCCTTCCTGGTTATTTCCATCAACTGTACCAAACAGAGCGATCAATGGGTCTGGGGCTAGAACTCTATCAAAGGCCTTAGATAAGTAATAAAAAATGAGAGCCCAGTAAGCATGTAATTTAGGGCATGTCCAGAATAAGTGGGTCAACGTCCCCTCCTCCTGCTTGCACCTCTCACACAGTGGTGAGGTGTCCGGGAATATTTTATGCAGTTTTACTTTTGAGTAGTGTAACCTGTGTATCACCTTAAACTGTACAAGGTTGTGTCTGGCATTCACTGAACTGTGGTTTATATTCCTGAGAGCTTCTATCCAGTCCTCATTTGAGATTTCTGAACCAAGTTCTTGTTCCCAAGCCCTTTTAATGGTGTCTGTGGATACCTCTATGTGGGCCTGTAGCACATCATACAGTCTAGAGACCGACCCTTTTGAATGGGGTTTGACAAGGATCAAGCTATCTAATGTAGGACTATTTGGCTTCATGCCATACTGTGGGATATGTGTCCTTAAGAAATTCCTGATTTGGAGGTATCTGAAAAAATGTGTTGTTGGCATGTTGAACTTTGCCTGTAATTGTTGAAATGAAGCTAACTGACCATCTATGTATAAATTACCAATTGTTGTGAGCCCCTTCTCCCTCCACTGTGAAAACACCACATCATCCAATGCAGGGTGGAAAGCATGATTCAGGCTAATCGGGCTGTCTATGTAAACAGTGGGTATGTTAAGAAAATCCCTAATCTGTTTCCAGATCCTAAGCGTATGACAAATGACTGGATTGGAGTCATAAGTGGCTTTTTTCACATATGATGGGCTATTAACAAGTGCAGGGAGTGAGGAACGTTGACAGGAGGCCTGCTCGATCAAAAGCCATGAAGGCATATCCTTCTGTCTCATCGCAGGTAAACTTTCCCTCCAGAAAGACACAATGTTCAGATTAGCAGCCCAATAATACAGTTTGAAGTGAGGAAGGCCAAAGCCCCCCTCTATCTTGTACTTGCATAAATGCTTCTTTGAAATTCTGGCTGCTTGTTATCCCATAAAAATGGAGTTACTATTGAATCCAGTTTCTTAAAATAGCTTTGTGGTATGAAATTGGGTAGACATTGGAAGAGGTAAAGAAACCTGGGTAGGACAACCATTTTAATAGCGTTTATACGACCAACCAAGGAAATAGGCAGAGTTTTCCAAAAATCTATATTTTGTTTAAGCTGATATATTTTCATGTCCCAATTCGCTTTCAATAGCTGATCAAGGTCTCTTGTCACTACAATGCCAAGGCTTGTGAACTTGTCCATCACTGTTCTAAACGGGGTAGATTGCAGAAATTGCATATCCACAGGCCGTGATATTGGCATCAACTCACTTTTTTGCCAGTTTATCTTGTAGCCAGAGAAGGAGCCGAATGTGTTTATCAAGTTAAGTAAGGGTGGAATAGAAGTTTTAGGCTTGGACAAAAACAAAAGAACATCGTCTGCATATAGGGAAATTTTGTGCTGCGTGCCTTTTATTTTAACAGAAGCTATATCGGCACATGCCCGAATGCGAGTAGCAAGGGGTTCCATGGCTATAGCGAAGAGAGCAGGCGAAATAGGGCACCCCTGTCGGCACCCCTTGAACAGGCGGAATGACTGCGACATTTCCTGATTGGTCACCACGGACGCCATTGGGTGTGCATAAATAATTCTTATCCAATTAATAAATTCCTTTCCAAACCCGAAATGCTCCAGAACCGACATCATATACTTCCACTCAATCCGATCAAACGCCTTCTCTGCATCAAGAGCTATTACCACTGCCTCAACTTTATGATCATGATACATTACGTTGAAAAGGCGTCTCAAATTGTAGTATATATGTCGGCCCGGGATAAAACCTGTCTGGTCAGGGTGTATGATGTCGGAAATATATTTTTTCAATCGGTTTGCCAATATCTTTGTCAACACCTTGTTTTCTATAGGGAGTAACGACACGGGGCGATACGACGACATCTCCATGGAATCTCTATCTTTTTTCAAGATCAGGGCTATTGTAGCCTCATACAGTGTTTGCGGGAGTTTGGCATTTTCTTTGGATTGTTGAAACATTCGCAACATAAGTGGAGATAGACTAGCGCAGTACTTCTTATAGAATTCTATTACATATCCATCGGGCCCAGGGGCCTTGCTGTTTGGAAATTGTGCTATCGCTGTGTTAATTTCCTCTAAGGTTATCCCTGCATCGAGTGCAGCAGCTGCCCCCCTGTCTAGTTTAGGAAGTTCACATTCAGCGAGAAAGCGTTCCATAGTTTGTGGATCAGTAGCATCGCATTTTGATTGGTATAGCTCTGAGTAAAACTGCGCAAAGCATTTATTAATGTCCTGCGGGTCTGTTACTATTTTACCCTTCTTGTCTTTTATTTTGTGAATAGCTCTAGATGCCTGTACATGCCTTAGCTGTCTTGCTAATAATGTATGTGGTTTGTCCCCCAGTTCAAAATAACTTTGTTGCGTTCTAGCAAGTAAAGAGCCCACCCGTTTCGAAAGGATGGTATTGTATTCATACTTTAACTTTGTGATCTTCTCAAGGACTGTATATGAGGAATTTGTCCTAAAAATGTTCTCCTGTTCCCCTAACTCTCTTTCAATTTCTCTCAGCCTAGTATTGGCACGTTTCTTCCTCTCTGATGTATAAGAAATAATGTAACCTCTAATCACAGCCTTTAGAGATTCCCAAAGGGTGGAGTTGTCAACATCCCCCGTGTCGTTAGTTCTGAGGAAAAAGGCAATCTGCTCCTTCAAATACTGACAAAAAGCCTCATCTTTCAACAGGTATGCGTCTAAGCGCCACGGTCGCCGACATATTGTCGAGTTTCAGCACCATGGACAGAGGAGAGTGGTCCGTAATTAGAATGGGGTGATAGGTAACCGACTCAGCTGCTGAAATTAGTTTGGAGTCCAACAAAAAATAGTCAATTCTGGAATATGATTTATGAACTGATGAAAAGAAAGAATAATCCCTGTCTGTTGGGTGCGTCAGTCTCCAAATATCGACAATGTTAAGGTTTGTCATCAATGTATTTAGACAGACACTGGCATTTGATTGTTGAAGTGACCTTGATAGCTGTTTATCTAAAAGAGGATCTAACGTACAGTTAAAGTCACCTCCAACAATAACACTTGTATCCGAGATATTTGGTATGGCCTTAAATACCCTTTGAAAAAATAATGGATAATCGAAATTGGGTCCATATAAATTGACCAAGGTTATTGGTTTTGAATTCAGTGTACCAGCCACAATTATATACCGACCATTAGGATCTGAAATCGAGGTTGAGTAAACAAAAGGAATGTTTTTCCTTATCAGGATTGCTACCCCTCTCGCTTTTGCATCAAAGTTAGACTGGTATATCTGACCGATCCAGCCGACTCGTAGCTTGGCCTGCGCGGAGCGTTTAATATGAGTTTCTTGAAGAAGCACTATGTCAGCACCCAGTGATTTAAGATGAGAAAAAACCTTAGCTCGTTTCACGACATGCCCTAATCCATTACAGTTCCAGCTGACTATCTTTATTCCACCTGGTCTACTCTGTGCTCGGTCACTATGTGGCATTTCTTATTTTAAAGCAAATTGCTGCTGTCATACAAAACCCAGAAGAAAAACATCCCGCCGTACGGGAGCTTGTCATGCCACCTGTATTAATAAACGTGAACATAAAACACAGACCCCTTCCCCCTCCCGTCCCTTTACTGAGTGACTTCCCCAAACGAAGCACTCCTTGGCTAACACACAAACCTTAGGGTGTCTACTTAGGGTGTCTAGACATACAGCTTGAACTAACTCGTCGTCTATAGATGCCCCGCATATAAACTAATATTAAATAACACTTAACTTAACTCTCACGTTAGGGGGTGAGTGGCGCTAAAACATGACATGCCAAACAATGCTATATTAGCCACAACATCTCACCTATCATATAAGTCCCAATTTCTGATCTTCTGATCGAAAAGACATAGGCCGGAAATTCAATTCAAACACATTCCTGGCCTGTATTTGGCCATTTAGCCGGCTGGCACAGCCGTTCTGTATCCTCAGCCGGGGAGCTTGCTTGTCAAGAACAGATCGGCCTCTTTTGCGTTGTCAAACGTACGTGTTGATCCCTCGACTGTCACCTTAAACCGGGCTGGGAAGAGGAATCCATATCGGATGTTGGCCGCCCTGCATTTGTTGCGTACCTCATCATACTCTTTCCGTTGGTTCCTCACCTCCAAGGTAAAATCTGGGTAGAAAGACACCCTGGCTCCGTTGTAGTTAAGGGGGAACTTTTGACTAGCCAGCTTGAGGATGAGATCCCTGGTGTGGGGATAGTGCAGCCTTACAATGAATGGCCTTGGTGGCCCGCCCTTGGCCGGCTTCGTTGCCTGTGATCTGTGTGCGCGGTCGATCAGGATGGGCGTTTTGAAGTGTTCACTCCACAGCAATGCCGGTATCAGCTCCGAGACAAATTCAGTGGGTTTCCCTTTTTCAGTGTCCTCCTGGATCCCACATATTCGGATGTTCTGGCGTCTTGAATGCGACTCGAGCATTTCCAGTCGGGCCTTCAGGGTTTTGTTGTTATTTTTGAACGTTGCGCACTGTTTCTCTATGTCCTGTAGTCTGGCCTCGTGATCGACTGTCGTCTGCTCAACCTCGTGCACCCTTCCCTTAGTTGCCTTCACAGTTTCGGCCAAAGTCCCAATACTCTTTGAGATATCAGCCAACCTTGTGTCCACCTTCTTGCTTAGTGCGTTTATGGCAGCCAGTATGTCACTTTGAGTAGGATCTGTGGGGAACTCTTGGAAGCTAGCCTCTTCAGCTAGCTCCTCGTGGGTCGGCGACGTTGAAATTGGTTCGTTGTCTATCTCATTCCAATTATCTTGTTTAGCGCCCCCTTTTTTGGTGCCTTTTCCCTTTGTCATATTTGTTTGAAGTTATAGGTTGTGAGAGGTCAAGATAAATACTAATTTGTTTCAAAATTGAGCGGAGCTCTAGCAAAGCACGTCTACTCCATAGCACGCTCTCTAGCGCCCCCTAGTGCACTACTTTTGACCAGAGTCCTATGGGGGCCCTAGTCAAAAGTAGACAGTGCATACAGGGTGCCATTTCTGATGCAGGCCCAGAATGGCTCCGAACAGTTTCAATGTATCACCCATTTTCCTGATTTGTACTTGTTCGATATCTGGTTAATTACCAATGACATGCTCTGGAAAATGTACTACATAACCCAGTTCACTGACTGTGGCAAACTGGCAATCATGTTGAGGGATCTAACTTTGTCATAAAAATGTATTGTGATTCTATTGTGGTGTCTGTCTGTGGTATTGGGAGGCTAGTGCATAGCTAGCATTCACTGGCTGGACCAAGCTAGGTGAATGTAGTTAACGTGCTTAGTGCTGTACACAAAACAGTGATGGCACTTGGTGAGTGAGTTGTCACATTGAATGAATACATTCCCTCCAGCACTAAGTGTACAGGGTGCCTTAGTCATCAAACATGGCTCACCTTTAAGTGTTGTTCTGGGTAGGTTCTCTCAGGGTCTACCTCTCCAGTGAGGCCTCTCTAAGAGTTAGCCTCACAGTTCACAAGCCCTCAGTCTAAGTGTAAATGACATTACATAGTGTGTCATATTTTTGGAAACATATTTTGAGTGTGTACAACTTTTTAATTGAAAATCTGTATTCTGTAAACTCACTCTGTCTCTCTGTGGCCTTACAGCAACTTCACAATATTAGGAGTCTCTCTCTCTCTCTCTCTCTCTCTCTCTCTCTCTCTCTCTCTCTCTCTCTCTCTCTCTCTCTCTCTCTCTCAGAACTTTGCAATAGGCAGGGACAGGAGACATGGAAGGACAGCAACATGGTTTAATTTATGGAGGAATGTGGCCGAGACAGAACAAGACAGAGGGATCAGGACGCAAATAAATAGTTCACCCTTCCTCCACTAGCTAGTACTGACATACTGCCAGTATCCTTCCTCCACTAGCTAGTACTGACATACTGCCAGTATCCTTCCTCCACTAGCTAGTACTGACATACTGCCAGTATCCTTCCTCCACTAGCTAGTACTGACATACTGCCAGTATCCTTCC
The DNA here is from genome assembly GCF_016432855.1 of Salvelinus namaycush. Taxonomy (NCBI): domain Eukaryota; kingdom Metazoa; phylum Chordata; class Actinopteri; order Salmoniformes; family Salmonidae; genus Salvelinus; species Salvelinus namaycush. Next base: position 17,735,582 of record NC_052340.1, on the reverse strand, counting down.
TCCACTAGCTAGTACTGACATACTGCCAGTATCCTTCCCCCACTAGCTAGTACTGACATACTGCCAGTATCCTTCCTCCACTAGCTAGTACTGACATACTGCCAGTATCCTTCCTCCACTAGCTAGTACTGACATACTGCCAGTATCCTTCCTCCACTAGCTAGTACTGGCATACTGCCAGTATCCTTCCTCCACTAGCTAGTACTGACATACTGCCAGTATCCTTCCTCCACTAGCTAGTACTTACATACTGCCAGTATCCTTCCTCCACTAGCTAGTACTGACATACTGCCAGTATCCTTCCTCCACTAGCTAGTACTGACATACTGCCAGTATCCTTCCTCCACTAGCTAGTACTGACATACTGCCAGTATCCTTCCTCCACTAGCTAGTACTGACATACTGCCAGTATCCCTCCTCCACTAGCTAGTACTTACATACTGCCAGTATCCTTCCTCCACTAGCTAGTACTGACATACTGCCAGTATCCTTCCTCCACTAGCTAGTACTGACATACTGCCAGTATCCTTCCTCCACTAGCTAGTACTGACATACTGCCAGTATCCTTCCTCCACTAGCTAGTACTGACATACTGCCAGTATCCTTCCTCCACTAGCTAGTACTGACATACTGCCAGTATCCTTCCTCCACTAGCTAGTACTGACATACTGCCAGTATCCTTCCTCCACTAGCTAGTACTGACATACTGCCAGTATCCTTCCTCCACTAGCTAGTACTGACATACTGCCAGTATCCTTCCTCCACTAGCTAGTACTGACATACTGCCAATATCCTTCCTCCACTAGCTAGTACTGACATACTGCCAGTATCCTTCCTCCACTAGCTAGTACTGACATACTGCCAATGTCCTTCCTCCACTAGCTAGTACTAACATACTGCCAGTATCCTTCCTCCACTAGCTAGTACTGACATACTGCCAGTATCCTTCCTCCACTAGCTAGTACTGACATACTGCCAGTATCCTTCCTCCACTAGCTAGTACTGACATACTGCCAGTATCCTTCCTCCACTAGCTAGTACTGACATACTGCCAGTATCCTTCCTCCACTAGCTAGTACTGACATACTGCCAGTATCCTTCCTCCACTAGCTAGTACTGACATACTGCCAGTATCCTTCCTCCACTAGCTAGTACTGACATACTGCCAGTATCCTTCCTCCACTAGCTAGTACTGACATACTGCCAGTATCCTTCCTCCACTAGCTAGTACTGGCATACTGCCAGTATCCTTCCTCCACTAGCTAGTACTGACATACTGCCAGTATCCTTCCTCCACTAGCTAGTACTGACATACTGCCAGTATCCTTCCTCCACTAGCTAGTACTTACATACTGCCAGTATCCTTCCTCCACTAGCTAGTACTTACATACTGCCAGTATCCTTCCTCCACTAGCTAGTACTGACATACTGCCAGTATCCTTCCTCCACTAGCTAGTACTGACATACTGCCAGTATCCTTCCTCCACTAGCTAGTACTGACATACTGCCAGTATCCTTCCTCCACTAGCTAGTACTGACATACTGCCAGTATCCTTCCTCCACTAGCTACTACTGACATACTGCCAGTATCCTTCCTCCACTAGCTAGTACTGACATACTGCCAGTATCCCTCCTCCACTAGCTAGTACTTACATACTGCCAGTATCCTTCCTCCACTAGCTAGTACTGACATACTGCCAGTATCCTTCCTCCACTAGCTAGTACTGACATACTGCCAGTATCCTTCCTCCACTAGCTAGTACTGACATACTGCCAGTATCCTTCCTCCACTAGCTAGTACTGACATACTGCCAGTATCCTTCCTCCACTAGCTAGTACTGACATACTGCCAGTATCCTTCCTCCACTAGCTAGTACTGACATACTGCCAGTATCCTTCCTCCACTAGCTAGTACTGACATACTGCCAGTATCCTTCCTCCACTAGCTAGTACTGACATACTGCCAATATCCTTCCTCCACTAGCTAGTACTGACATACTGCCAGTATCCTTCCTCCACTAGCTAGTACTGACATACTGCCAATGTCCTTCCTCCACTAGCTAGTACTAACATACTGCCAGTATCCTTCCTCCACTAGCTAGTACTGACATACTGCCAGTATCCTTCCTCCACTAGCTAGTACTGACATACTGCCAGTATCCTTCCTCCACTAGCTAGTACTGACATACTGCCAGTATCCTTCCTCCACTAGCTAGTACTTACATACTGCCAGTATCCTTCCTCCACTAGCTAGTACTGACATACTGCCAATGTCCTTCCTCCACTAGCTAGTACTAACATACTGCCAGTATCCTTCCTCCACTAGCTAGTACTGACATACTGCCAGTATCCTTCCTCCACTAGCTAGTACTGACATACTGCCAGTATCCTTCCTCTCTCTCTCCCAGTTTCTCTCTTCCTGCTCATCTCTCTCCCTACTGCTTCCTACTCCATTCCCTCCCTTTACTTCCCCCTCTCTCCTCTCTCTCTGTCTGTCTCTGTGTCTGTCTGTCTGTCTGTCTGTCTGTCTGTCTGTCTGTCTGTCTGTCTGTCTGTCTGTCTGTCTCTCTGTCTCTCTGTCTCTCTGTCTCTCTGTCTGTCTGCCTCTGTCTGTCTGTCTTGTCTGTCTGTCTCTCTCTCTGTCTGTCTGTCTGCCTCTCTCTCTGTCTGTCTGCCTCTCTCTCTGTCTGTCTGCCTCTCTCTCTGTCTGTCTGTCTCTCTCTCTGTCTGTCTACATCTCTCTATGTATGTCTGTCTCTCTCTCCGTCTCTCTGTCTGTCTACCTCTCTCTCTGTATGTCTGTCTCTCTCTCTGTCTAAATCTCTTAGATATTAAATTATACAGAACATTGTTATTTGTTTATAGTTTACTCACACTATTAAAAGCAAATTGAGTATAACTAGGGACTGTGAGTTGGGTTCACTCAACCCATGTTTTTACTCTATGTTACAACTCCTGAATAATTGAGAGGTTTGTTTTGGTTGCAATTAACTAATGTTACGTAAGAAGCAAAAAGGCTTCATTGTAAATATGCAGAGAAGCTCTGATCACACATTAATTTTAAATGCATGACTAATCTTGTACTGTGCTCCCTGTACCGGTCCAATAAATAAAAACACCAGCTCTCATTGTTATTCCACCTCCCACTTACAAAGAGACATCTGGATTGATTTGCTGTAGCTAACGTTCTGACCAGAATAGTGCAGTGGGTCTGCTGAGTGTTGAAATGGAGGGAGAGACAGGCAGGAGGCAAGAGGTGGCCGGAGACAGAGTGGCTGGCAGGCAGGCAGACAGACAGGCAGAGTAGGGCAGGCTGTGGGCTGGGAGCTGACAGGCTGTGAGTGTGTGACAGCCTCCCTGGCAAACGCTACCAGGGGGAGAACAGATAAACAAGCAGGAAGTAAAGCACAGAGCCTAGAGAGAGAGCTGGAGAGAGAGAGAGAGAGAGGAGCTAAGGAATAAGATGACAGAGCATGCAGAGGCTTCAGGGAGGCTCATGAGTTTGGCCAGGAGCCAATGGCTTGCCACACTTCACACAGGAACAGATAAATAAATAATGGTAAATAACCATAACTCTCCTGTATCCTTCCTCCATCTTCCTCATCCCACCCAAGGTGTATTTGCATTGTCTGACAAGCCAAAATCCAAAATATGGCAGTGCCAGGCAGCTACTGTGGTGGGGACAGAACCATATGCCTGTATGAAAGGATTCTGTGTGATGAGTCAGTATTGACTTTTCCAGAGTATGTGCTTATGAGATTTGAGCTTAAGGGCATACAATATTTGGGGCTCATCTCTCAGATATGGACGGAATAAAGAGAAAAGTTAAGGCTTTAGTTATACTGAAATTGGTTAGCTCCTGGGATCAATAATAATTGATGTGTGAAGTGGCTCATGTATTGAGTTTTCTCTCTCTCTCCATTGTCTCTCCCTCCTTTCACTCTCTCTTCCCCCTACTCTCTCTCCTTTCTGTATCTCTCTCTCTCTTCCTCCCTCTTTCTCTCCTTTCTCTATCTACAATTCTTTCTTTAATTCTCTCTCTCCCTCTATCTCTCTCTCTCTCTCTCCCGCTCTCTCTCACTCTCTCCCTCCCTCTCTCCTATCTTAAATCTGTAGGGAGCCTGTATCGCCTGGGGCGTCCTCGATGTGTCCCTCAGAGCAGCATCGATGGGTTAGAGGACATGGAGGTAGGAGAATCACAATACACACTCTGATAAATAAATGACCAGTATAACTACCCTACACTCCGTCTGTTCATGATGTGTCTCTCTATTATCTATAGTATATATGAATGAGTTGTCTCTCTATTATCTATAGTATATATGAATGAGTTGTCTCTCTATTATCTATAGTATATATGAATGAGGTCTCTCTATTATCTATAGTATATATGAATGAGTTGTCTCTCTATTATCTATAGTATATATGAATGAGTTGTCTCTCTATTATCTATAGTATATATGAATGAGGTGTCTCTATTATCTATAGTATATATGAATGAGGTGTCTCTCTATTATCTATAGTATATATGAATGAGGTCTCTCTATTATCTATAGTATATATGAATGAGTTGTCTCTCTATTATCTATAGTATATATGAATGAGTTGTCTCTCTATTATCTATAGTATATATGAATGAGGTGTCTCTCTATTATCTATAGTATATATGAATGAGGTGTCTCTCTATTATCTATAGTATATATGAATGAGTTGTCTCTCTATTATCTATAGTATATATGAATGAGGTGTCTCTCTATTATCTATAGTATATATGAATGAGGTGTCTCTCTATTATCTATAGTATATATGAATGAGGTGTCTCTCTATTATCTATAGTATATATGAATGAGTTGTCTCTCTATTATCTATAGTATATATGAATGAGGTGTCTCTCTATTATCTATAGTATATATGAATGAGGTGTCTCTCTATTATCTATAGTATATATGAATGAGTTGTCTCTGTATTATCTATAGTATATATGAATGAGTTGTCTCTCTATTATCTATAGTATATATGAATGAGGTCTCTCTATTATCTATAGTATATATGAATGAGTTGTCTCTCTATTATCTATAGTATATAGGAATGAGTTGTCTCTCTATTATCTATAGTATATATGAATGAGTTGTCTCTCTATTATCTATAGTATATATGAATGAGTTGTCTCTCTATTATCTATAGTATATATGAATGAGTTGTCTCTCTATTATCTATAGTATATATGAATGAGGTGTCTCTCTATTATCTATAGTATATATGAATGAGGTCTCTCTATTATCTATAGTATATATGAATGAGTTGTCTCTCTATTATCTATAGTATATATGAATGAGGTGTCTCTCTATTATCTATAGTATATATGAATGAGTTGTCTCTCTATTATCTATAGTATATATGAATGAGTTGTCTCTCTATTATCTATAGTATATATGAATGGGTTGTCTCTCTATTATCTATAGTATATAAATTAGTTGTCTCTCTATTATCTATAGTATATATGAATGAGGTCTCTCTATTATCTATAGTATATATGAATGAGGTGTCTCTCTATTATCTATAGTATATATGAATGGGTTGTCTCTCTATTATCTATAGTATATATGAATGAGTTGTCTCTCTATTATCTATAGTATATATGAATGAGGTGTCTCTCTATTATCTATAGTATATATGAATGAGTTGTCTCTCTATTATCTATAGTATATATGAATGAGGTGTCTCTCTATTATCTATAGTATATATGAATGAGGTGTCTCTCTATTATCTATAGTATATATGAATGAGTTGTCTCTCTATTATCTATAGTATATATGAATGAGGTGTCTCTCTATTATCTATAGTATATATGAATGAGGTGTCTCTCTATTATCTATAGTATATATGAATGAGTTGTCTCTGTATTATCTATAGTATATATGAATGAGTTGTCTCTCTATTATCTATAGTATATATGAATGAGGTCTCTCTATTATCTATAGTATATATGAATGAGTTGTCTCTCTATTATCTATAGTATATAGGAATGAGTTGTCTCTCTATTATCTATAGTATATATGAATGAGTTGTCTCTCTATTATCTATAGTATATATGAATGAGTTGTCTCTCTATTATCTATAGTATATATGAATGAGTTGTCTCTCTATTATCTATAGTATATATGAATGAGGTGTCTCTCTATTATCTATAGTATATATGAATGAGGTCTCTCTATTATCTATAGTATATATGAATGAGTTGTCTCTCTATTATCTATAGTATATATGAATGAGGTGTCTCTATTATCTATAGTATATATGAATGAGTTGTCTCTCTATTATCTATAGTATATATGAATGAGTTGTCTCTCTATTATCTATAGTATATATGAATGGGTTGTCTCTCTATTATCTATAGTATATATGAATGAGTTGTCTCTCTATTATCTATAGTATATATGAATGAGGTCTCTCTATTATCTATAGTATATATGAATGAGGTGTCTCTCTATTATCTATAGTATATATGAATGGGTTGTCTCTCTATTATCTATAGTATATATGAATGAGTTGTCTCTCTATTATCTATAGTATATATGAATGAGGTGTCTCTCTATTATCTATAGTATATATGAATGAGTTGTCTCTCTATTATCTATAGTATATATGAATGAGGTGTCTCTCTATTATCTATAGTATATATGAATGGGTTGTCTCTCTATTATCTATAGTATATATGAATGAGTTGTCTCTCTATTGATAATAGTATATATGAATGAGGTGTCTCTCTATTATCTATAGTATATATGAATGGGTTGTCTCTCTATTATCTATAGTATATATGAATGAGTTGTCTCTCTATTATCTATAGTATATATGAATGAGGTGTCTCTCTATTATCTATAGTATATATGAATGAGTTGTCTCTCTATTATCTATAGTATATATGAATGAGGTGTCTCTCTATTATCTATAGTATATATGAATGAGTTGTCTCTCTATTATCTATAGTATATATGAATGAGGTCTCTCTATTATCTATAGTATATATGAATGAGTTGTCTCTCTATTATCTATAGTATATGAATGAGGTGTCTCTCTATTATCTATAGTATATATGAATGAGTTGTCTCTCTATTATCTATAGTATATATGAATGAGTTGTCTCTCTATTATCTATAGTATATATGAATGAGTTGTCTCTCTATTATCTATAGTATATATGAATGAGGTGTCTCTCTATTATCTATAGTATATATGAATGAGGTTTCTCTATTATCTATAGTATATATGAATGAGTTGTCTCTCTATTATCTATAGTATATATGAATGAGGTGTCTCTCTATTATCTATAGTATATATGAATGAGTTGTCTCTCTATTATCTATAGTATATATGAATGAGGTGTCTCTCTATTATCTATAGTATATATGAATGAGTTGTCTCTCTATTATCTATAGTATATATGAATGAGGTGTCTCTCTATTATCTGTAGTATATATGAATGAGGTGTCTCTCTATTATCTATAGTATATATGAATGAGGTGTCTCTCTATTATCTATAGTATATATGAATGAGGTGTCTCTCTATTATCTATAGTATATATGAATGCAGGTCCAGGAGTCTTGCCTTATACCACTAACCCACTTCTCCCTCCTCTCCCCTCACATCCTCCTCATCCTCACCTCTTTTCTTACTCTTCTTTGGTCATTCCTTCCTCTCCTCCACTTGGCAGAAGACCCAGTGTAAGACCCACGTGTTGCTGCTGGTGTTGCATGGTGGGAACATCCTGGATACGGCAGGGGCAGACCCTGGCACCAAGGCTGGCGATGCCACCACGCTGTCCTCTGTGCTGGAGAAGGTGGCTCGGGCACACTTCCAGGCCGCAGCAGAACATGTGATGATCAAGCTAGTGGCCTGCCCGGCTGTGTGTGCCGAGGCCTTCTCCCTCGTCTCCAAGTGAGTCAATCACACAACACGTCAAGGGGGGGAAAAATATTGACATTCTTAATATTTCTTTATTTTTAGGATTATGATTTTTTCTTTCTGTTTGGCATTGAAATGCAGTTTGTATTGGCCTTTCATCCCTTTCAGATTGCCTCAGCGCTGCCTCCCGTCGCTGAGCTGAATAGCTGAAGCACAGTGGAGAGTCATGATGGCTTTATAGCAGTAGTAGCTTGTGATATGTGGGCTATATTTGATAGCATTTCCATTGAGGTGGATTCACCACCCAGCAGCGATTTGCCAGCGATTTAGTCTGACAGTCAGAATGACACTACACCGTTTAGGCATGTTTGTCATTTTTAAGGAGGCAGAATACCCAAGTGACCATTTCCAGGTCACACAAATTGGTCTCGGGAATCAAATGAGTCAACAGCGACGTCGGGCCAGAGATAACAGGCTGCCAATTCTGTTGAAGGTTAAATTGGAAAATATATAGAGCAGGCAGCCTTTAAACAGATGTTGGGATGTTAATTAGAATTCCACTGACATTTCCCAGGCTTTCGAGGCATTTGGAAAATTAAACTCATAACCTTTTTTCCTGCTCACTGTTTTTAATTGATCTACCATTGAAGCCACCTAAAGACACTAGCTCTATTCAGCTAACAGAGGAAGAAAGATTAAATTGAATCCCAGAGTGACTTGAAATGACTGGTTCGAATTGCATTCGTGTTCCGGTGCTGTTTGGGTGACTTTGTTTATTATTGGGATCATAGTGTGTCATTTGATGACTCGCTATGGTCTTTACCTAATTAACGACCGTTGTTATTATTGGGCTCCTGTGTCTTTATCTGGTTGTGGCGTAGAGGGAACTGAATTGAAGATGATACGTTTGAGGTATCAGTTACCTCCAGAATAAGCTGCTGCCCGTCTTCAATGTTGATCTATTCAAAAAATCTTCTACATGTACAGTAGTTACTCTAGCTGGCTGCCTTGAAAGCAGATGATGATGGCTGCCTGCAAGTCTTCAATCACACATAAGCCTTAAAGAGGTTTTCACTCTCTTTGGATCCTCTTCTTTAAACCACCTCCGTTAAGTAATGAAGACCTTGGGCAGGTGAAAACTAGAAGACTTTGTAGACTATCTTCAGTTTTTCCTGTTCTAAGGACGAGGCAGAAGCAGCATCTCTCTGTTCTGTTCGGGCGATTGTCGGCAGTATATGTCAGGTTGCTGTCTGCACAGAGACTAATGTTTTCATGTTGTATTTAAAGCTGCCAGACTTTCAGGGGAAATCATGTTTCAGCTCCCTACTCTATATATTGTCTTTGGTAGAATGTCACTTTGTTTTGCGCAGATCTTTTCCATTGATATGCCAGTGAAGATGTTTGTGTCTATATTTCCACTAGGTAGTATGTGTGGACTGGAAGCCAGGAGACTGGGTTCTGAGGCTGCGTCCCAATTAGCAACTTATTCCCCACATAGTGCACTACTTTGATCAGTAGGGAATAGGGTGCCGTTTGGGACGCACACTGAGTCTTCCGTCCGTCTGTCTGTCTGGTGCGGTGATTGGCGTTGGTGAGAGATAGTGACTGGAGGCGAGAGCTTAAATAGAGGGCTGTAGTGTTGCCTCAGCAGCTGTCTTGACATCTTTCTGCCTGTCTGCCTCCCTGCACGGCAAAGCAACGGCCAGGGAAGGAACAACATCCCTTGGGACTCCGTGTGTGTGTGTGTGTGTGTGTGTGTGTGTGTGTGTGTGTGTGTGTGTGTGTGTGTGTGTGTGTGTGTGTGTGTGTGTGTGTGTGTGTGTGTGTGTGTGTGTGTGTGTGTGTGTGTGTGTGTGTGAGTTATTGCCACATTTCTAAATCGCTGCTCCATGTACACTCTTCGAAAAAAAGGTGCTTTCTATACTGAACAAAAACATAAACACAACATGCAACAATTTCAAAGATTTTGCTGAGTTACAGTTTATACAGTTCATTTTCTAAGAGTTTATTCCTGGACGGGCACATACAAACACAAATACACGTGTGTAACCGCATAAAGACTGCCACACACATACAAGTGTGCACTGTGCATGCCCACATACACACACAAACACATGCAGGTGCACACACACACACACATTAATTGATGTCACTGCCATTAAATTGTGTTTTTAGGCATGCCATTATAAACATCAGCCACAACAACAGCAGAGGAATACAATGCAGAGGCGATGGTGGGAAAAGAGATTGCTGCTGTGCCGCTAATTCAATCTCCTGCTGGGATTTGACAGCTCTGTGGGAAATCTCACTAGGGAGTGGATGGGCTCTAGCCTCTTAACGCGTCAAAGAGCAGCTCCAGTCTGAACAGGCCTCTGTGGAGGTCAGGGCGTGATTCCCTGTGTGTAGAACACAATGAGCTGGTGTGTTTGTGTTGTGTGTTTTTCTCCTGATACCGGTGCTGTTCTCTTGGGCTGTGTCACAAATGGCACCCTATTCCCTACATAGTGCCCATAGCGTTAAAAGTGGTGCACTATGTAGGGAATAGGGTTCCATTTAGGACACCACCTTCTTGGTGTCTGGGCAAGGCCCATGGTGATCCTGAGAGGCCCTGAGAGCTCATTATGGGCTTTCTCTCCTAATGAAGGGACCAGCCGCCGCTGGCGAGCTGCTAGGTGTCAGGAGGAGAGCTGTAATGAGAGGCTTGAGTTGGGGAACACACACACCTAACACACACACACCCACACAGATACACATGCACACAAACACACAAGCGCTCTCATGCACACACACAGAATGAGGATGTGAACCAGTCAGTCTGACTCCTCACCATCGCACATCCAATTAACAAGTGACAACAAGTAAAGCACCTCAATGTATTTATTTTCCTGTGACACAACACATTTCCTCTGTGACAGTTGAAGATATACAAAACAGTGTCTACAGTTAAACTAATTAACAACTCAATCTCAAGTGATGTCTTAAAATGGTTTCCCTGATGGTGCTGGTCTTGTATTCCTTTAGCTGAGGACAGGGACCGACAAGGAGTTTGACCTGACAGTGACCTGAGGACAAGGAGATGGATACCACTCATTATTCTGTACATTCGTAGCACACACAGCCAGAGAGCAGCAGCTCTCACTCTACTCCACACATCTTTGCCTAATTAAGCTCACCGTGAGCTGTGCCTCTGCATCTCCCCCTGTCTCTCCATCTGTCTCTCCGTCTGTCTCTGTCTCTCCGTCTGTCTCTCCCTCTCCCCTGTCTCTCCATCTGTCTCTGCCTCTCCCTCTGTCTCTCCCTCTCCCCTGTCTCTCCCTTTGTCTCTCCCTCTGTCTCTGCCTCTGCCTCTCCTTCTGTCTCTCCCTCTGTCTCTCCTTCTGTCTCTCCCTATGTATCTTCCTCTCCCTCTGTCTCTCCTTCTGTCTCTCCCTCTGTCTCTCCCTCTGTCTCTCCTTCTGTCTCTCCCTCTGTCTCTCCCTCTGTCTCTGCCTCTCCTCTGTCTCTCCTTCTCTCTCCCTCTCCTTCTGTCTCTCCCTCTCCCTCTGTCTCTGTCTCTCCCACCGTCTCTTCCTCTCCATCTGTCTCTCCTTCTGTCCTTCTGTCTCTGTCTCTCCTTCTGTTTCTCCTTCTGTCTCTGCCTCTCCTTCTGTCTCTCCTTCTGTCTCTGCCTCTCCTCTGTCTGTCTCTCCTTCTGTTTCTCCTTCTGTCTCTGCTTCTCCTTCTGTCTCTGCCTCTCCTTCTGTATATGTCTCTGTCTCTGTCTCTCCCTCTCCCTCTGTCTCTGTCTCTCCCTCGTTAGCTTTGTAAACTGTGTGCCCTGTAAACCCAGGCCATTAAGATAAGGGGAGGGCAATTAAGCAGAAATTCCACAAACCCTCTCTGAAGAGAGCCTTTTTCAGTCTTGCTTGCTCTGTGACATTAGAGGAAGTGGGAGAGAATGTGAGAGAGTGTAACCTTCTCTCAAGGTTAGGCTGCTGTGTTAGCTTTGAGGAGAGATGCTAGCTTGCTGATGCTAGCTTAGGGCTTATCTGTTTAATCAGCCTTATCTCCTCTCTCTTGTCATGCCGCTCCTAATGGATGGATCCTGTTAATGGCAGCTAGCTAGGCATCTCTTCATAAGCACATTAATATGTAAACCTGTAGAATCAGACACTCTACAGAAATGGATGTGAGAAAGGATGATAAACATTGTGTCCAAAATGGCACCCTATTCCCAATGTAGTGCACTGCTTGTGCCCATAGGACTCTGGTCAAAAGTAGTGCTGTATATAGGGAATACGGTGCCATTTGGAACTAAACCCAATTCTGATTCTAACAGTTTTTGTTAGAAGTGTTACACACAGGCAGAGAGCGAGTAGCCAAGGATCTCTTAATTAAAGTGTGTGCTGCTTTTTAAATTTAATGTAATCATTTTTTGTACCCCTTTTTCTCCCCAATTTTCGTGATATCGAATTGGTAGTTACAGTCTTGTCCCATCGCTGCAACTCCCATATGGACTTGGGAGAGGCGAAGGTCGAGAGCCATGTATCCTCCGAAACACGACCCTGCCAAGCCAAACTGCTTCTTAACACACTGCTCACTTAACCCTGAAGCCAGCCGCACCAATGTGTCTGAGGAAACACCGTACAATTGACGACCAAAGTCAGCGTGCATTACGCCCGGCTCGCCACAGGAGTCACTAGAGCGCGATGGGACAAGGCCATCCTGGCCGACCAAGCCCTCCCCTAACCCGAACGACGCTGGGCCAATTGTGCACCGCCCCATGGGTCTCTCGGACGCGGCCGGCTGCGACACAGCCTGGGATAAAATCCGGGTCTGTAGTGATGCCTCAAGCACCGTGATGCAGTGCCTTTTACCGCTGCGCCACTCAGGAGGCCCAGGTCTGTGCTGCTTTGATGGTATACCACAGTATATCCCCAGCTTCTACCCCGGCTAGCATGAACACTCTCCTAATGAGAACATATGCGTGTGTGTGTGTGTGTGTGTGTGTGTGTGTGTGTGTGTGTGTGTGTGTGTGTGTGTGTGTGTGTGTGTGTGTGTGTGTGTGTGTGTGTGTGTGTGTGTGTGTGTGTGTGTGTGTGTGTGTGTGTGTGTGTGTGTGTGTGTGTCTCATTATCTCACACAGCAGAGATACTCTCTCATAGTGTCTGGAGACTTGAAAGCCACTGTGTTCCCATTAGGATCTGTGTTGTTAATATGGCAGACTGAGAAAGATGAGAACCAATAGTCTCAGTCTCCTGAGACAGTTATCCACAGTGTTAACAGTGTTAGCTGTATTGATGTTGCTATGTCAACCTCATTAGCATTTTTGCCTCTTCTGAGCATCTTTAGGGCTGAACATGCTGTCTTAATTGAGAATCTGGAGAATCTAACCTGATTCCTATTACAGTCTTAATTAATGAGCCCTTGGTTGAGCAATAATTTTACACCTGGAAGACAGGTTGCTGTTTCCCTACTTCTAAATAATTGTACTGATTCAAAACAAACAGCACCAAGAAATGTGATTCCCAGCCCAACTTTAAATCAACCAACAACAACATACCTGTATAGTGGAATCCAATAACACTGAAAGTCAGTAACAAAGCATTGTCTGGACACTATAAAGGTAAAGAATAGACATCCCACAGAAATACCAACAGCAGGTGTTTGCATAAGTAGTTTACTAATTATCCATCTCTAGAAATAATTAAGAACAGGCTGACGAGAGAAGCTGGGTGGGTGTTGTCTTGTTGTGTTGTGTCTAGGTGCCCTTTGACCTTGGGCCTGGCCGTGTAACCACCTGTCCAGGGGTGTTATGGTAATGTGTGTTTGTCCTGGCCAGCAGTGTTAAGGTAATGTTTGTGTCCTGTGCCAGCAGCAGGGGGCTCTACAGGGCTCTGTTAACACGACAGGAACAGCATGACACAGCACAGCTATAGCTATGACCTTGCCCTCAGTACATTACACAGGCCCTTGACAGTGACTACCGGTGGATAACCCATTTAGTACCGCTGTTACAGTCTAAGTACTTACAGTACGCAGCTTTAAAAGCAGACAGTCGGCCATTCTGGGGGTCTTGTACCAGCTTCAGATACATTCTAGTCAAACGGAACCTTTTACCTAGCACATTGCCTAACTGTACCTGTGAAAGAACTGAACAGAAAACTGTTCCTATCACTTTTATACTGTAGGCAAGTCTTATTATTGTGGTGTCACAGTTTCATGCTCCATGTTCCCCACCACAGACACAGGGGATAAACATACGACATTATAAAATCCATGTACACTAACAACAAGTGTTAAAATAGGCAAAAAAACACACACATTTCTTCCCACAGGGCCGTGGGGTGAGACAGGGATGCAGCTTAAGCCCCACCCTCTTCGGCATATATATCAACGAATTGGCGAGGGCACTAGAACAGTCTGCAGCACCTGGCCTCACCCTACTAGAATCTGAAGTCAAATGTTTACTGTTTTCTGATGATCTGGTGCTTCTGTCACCAACCAAGGAGGGCCTACAGCAGCACCTAGATCTTCTGCACAGATTCTGCCAGATCTGGGCCCTGACAGGACCCTGACATACCAATTAGGATCTGGCTAAAAATACTTGAATCAGTTACAGAACCCATTGCCCTTTATGGTTGTGAGGTCTGGCGTCCACTCACCAACCAAGAATTCACAAAATGGGACAAACACCACATTGAGACTCTGCATACAGAGTTCTGCAAAAATATCCTCTGTGTACCACGTAAAACACCAAATAATGCATGCAGAGTAGAATTAGGCCAATACCCGCTAATTATCAAAATCCAGAAAAGAGCAGTTAAATTCTACAACCACCTAAAAGGAAGCGATTCCCAAACCTTCCATAACAAAGCCATCACCTACAGAGAGATGAACCTGGAGAAGAGTCCCCTAAGCAAGCTGGTCCTGGGGCTCTGTTCACAAACACAAACACACCCCACAGAGCCCCAGGACAGCAACACAATTAGACACAACCAAATCATGAGAAAACAAAAAGATAATTACTTGACACATTGGAAAGAATTAACAAGAAAACAGAGCAAACTAGAATGCTATTTAGCCCTAAACAGAGAGTACACAGTGGCAGAATACCTGACCACTGTGACTGATCCAAACTTAAGAAAATCTTTGACTCAGTGAGCATAGCCTTGCTATTGAGAAAGGCCACGTAGACAGACCTGGCTCTCAAGAGAAGACAGGCTATGTGCACACTGCCCACAAAATGAGATGGAAACTGAGCTGCACTTCCTAACCTCCTGCCAAATGTATGACCATATTAGAGACACATATTTCCCTCAGATTTCACAGATCGACAAAGAATTCGAAAACAAACCCCGATTTTGATAAACTCCCAATGAGTGACCTCATTGGTGAATTGGTGAAATACCACAGTGTGCCATCACAGCAGCAAGATTTGTGACCTGTTGCCACAAGAAAATGTCAACAAGTGAAGAACAAACACCATATTTATGTTTATTTATTTTCCCTTCTGCACATCGTTACAACACTGTATATATACGTAATATGACATTTGTAATGTCTTTATTCTTTTGGAACTTATGTGAGTGTAATGTTTACTGTTAATTTTGATTGTTTATTTCACTTTTGTATATTATCTACTTCACTTGCTTTGGCAATGTTAACATATGTTTCCCATGACGATAAAACCCCTTGAATTGAATTGAATTGAGAGAGAGAGAGCAGGGCTACTCCTCCCTTCACAGTAACAGCCAGACATCACAGCTTTAGCTTGCCATCCACCTGGAAAGCTCCATTTCTCTCCTTGATGTTCTTATCAATGGTAGTATGTCTACAGGGATACTGCTAGGTCTTTGCACCATGTAGACCCCACCCCTCACCATGTAGACCCCACCCCATGTAGACCCCACACCCCATACTGGTCCCTCCAGGCTCTGAGTCCATCCCAAATGGCACCCTATTCTCTATAGAGGGCATTACGTGCCACGCCCTGATCTGTTTCACCTGTTCCTGTGATTGTCTCCACCCCCTCCAGGTGTCGCTTATTTTCCCCAGTGTATTTATCCCTGTGTTTCCTGTCTCTCTGTGCCAGTTCGTCTTGTATGTTAGTCAAGTCAACCAGTGTGGTTTTCCCCGTACTACTTTTGCTATGCTCTTTTTGATAGTCTTCCTGGTTTTGATCCCTGACTGACTCTGGACTACTTTCCCGCCTGCCTGATCATCCTGCCTGCCCTGATCTTGATTCTGCCTGCCCTTCGGTACCTTTTGGACTCTGAACTGGTTTTGACCCTTTTGCCTGTCCACGACCATTCTCTTGCCTTCCCCTATTGGATTATTAAACATTGTAAGACTCCAACCATCTGCTTCCTGTGTCTGCATCTGGGTCTCGCCTTGTGCCTTGATACTACGTTTGGCCAGAGCCATAGGGCCCTGGTTAAAAGTAGTGCACTATATAGGGAATAGGGTGCCATTTGGGATGGCGATAAGGGAGATTCAGCTGTTAGAGCGTAAAAGGGGCAAGGCTATCCTTCACTGGTTCCCCACACTGTTGGATAAAGGGTCTCGGACGTTGTGGCGTGCAGCACTGTCACTCCCTGTGATTCACACACACAGAAAAGACACGCGTGCATACACATCAGATAAACAGAGGGTGCTATCAGACAGGCAGCGGAGGAGAGGTTGTGCCAGCAGGGGAGAGTCTGCAAGCCTGCACCTGTAGAGAGAGAGACCATGCCAATAAAGCCCTTAAATTGAATTGAGAGAGAGAGAGAGATGATTAGCCACATGCTCATTCATCATATTTATACGTTCCGGGGTAACAAATCATTTTGTTGGATCTTTTTCCCAAAATAACCTTGGATTAACAGAAGCAGCCAATTACAATACTTTTTCCAAATTCCATTTCCCAAGACATTTTTGTGCAGTGGAAACGATTGCTGAATGAATGCCTGTTGATAAATGTCAGAGGGATCTCCATTCACCATATAGGTACATTCCATTCTCCATGTAAGACATGAAACTATGGCAACACAAGTAATTTTCCAGGGATAAATAATGTTTAGTTTTTAAAAATTGAATTGATTGTTGTTCAAGGCTCACAAATGACTCACTTCTTGTTATGTGTCCCCATCCTTCCTGTCCCAGTCTGAACCCATACAGCTATGATGAGAGCTGTGTGTCCAGCAGCGTTGACCACCTGCCCCTGGCCGCCCTCCCGCTCCTCGCCATCGCAGCGCCACACTACCAGGACGCCGTGGCAACCCTCATCACCCGCGCCAACCAGGCCTACCACAGCTTCCTCGTGTCCCAGGACGGACAGGGCTTCACTGGACAGGTGGGTCTGTCCTCTAAAGTGTCCCTCGAGACAGGGCTTCACTGGCCAGGTAGGCCTGTCCTCTTAAGGTGTCCCCCCCAGACAGGGCTTTACTGGCCATGTTGGTCCATCCCTCTAAAATGTCCCCCTATATAGGGCTTCACTGGCCAGGTGGGTCTGTCCTCTGAAGTGTCCGCCCATAAAGGGCTTCACTGGCCAGGTGGGTCCATCCTCCTGAAGTGTCCGCCCATAAAGGGCTTCACTGGCCAGGTGGCTCCATCCTCTAAAGTGTCCCCCCGGCTCCCACAGGGTCACACTGACTGACTGGAGATGAATCATACTGTTAGGAACAAGGGAGGAGAAGAGGAGAGAGAGAATGGGAGATCTCATTCCCTCTAATCTCTCATGCCAAATCCAATAATGTGCTGCAGTCCGTTTAATGGAAGCCAAAGATTTTCAGAGGAAGTGATGATTGGGATAGAGAGGGCTGGGTAATCCTCTGTTTTCACTGTGGGGCCTAGTGTCGCCAGAGGCCTGCAGCTTTATCATGCCGTCTGCAGACCCTATTAACTGTCACACACCTGTGGACAATCCCCTCTCTGATAAGACCTATGTTCTAATTAAGTGCTGTAATTTTCAAGAGCACATTATTGGCAAAACCATACAATGTATAAACTCTATTATATTGAACTTCCTCTCCTTGCATAATTATATATATTTGTTGTACTTCTACCCCTTTTTCGTGATATCCAATTGGTAGTTAGTCTTGTCCCATCGCTGCAACTCCCCTACGGACTCGAGAGCCATGCGTCCACCGAAACACGACCCTGCCAAGCCACACTGCTTGCTTAACTCGGAAACCAGCTGCACCAATGTGTCGGAGGAAACAGCGTCCGCCACAAGGAGTCACTAGAGCGTGATGAGACCAGCCAAACCATCCCCTAACACAGACGACGCTGGGGCAATTGTGTGCCACCTCATGGGTCTCCCGGTCACGGCCGGCTGTGACGCAGCCTGGGATTGAACCCAGGTCTGTAGTGACGCCTCAAGCACTGTGATGCAGTGCCTTAGACCGCTGTGCCACTCGGGAGGCCCCTCCTTGCATAACTTTGACAAGATTTGTGGTCATAATGCAATTCCAAGTCAGGAAGCCAAGTACAATGGTGTCACGTCAAACCAATTAAGGAGAAATGTGTTGTTCCCTCAGACTGAGTCAGTCCTAATGAAGTTTGTTATTGACATTCAGATTTGACTGTGGATCTGAACAGGCACGGGGCCCAAATCTGCCTGCTGGGGAGGCATGGCTGCCTACATTGATTGAGTGGAGCGAGGGTTTCTAAAACGGTGTGTGTGCGTGCGTCTGTGCGTGCGTGCTTGTGTGTGTGTGTGTGTTCCCGTCCAGGTGTGTGTGATGGGCGACTGTGTGGGAGGTGTGCTGTGCTTCGACGCCCTGTGTTTCAGCAGCAGCAGTAGTAGCAGTCAGAGGCAGCACAGCAGCCCCAGCAGCAGCAGGAACAACAGCACTGAGAGCCTCAAGGTAGTAGCATGACACATTACAACTCAATCAACATATACTCTAACATGTTCTGTAAAACTGCACTTTTAGATGCCCCTAAGACCATTTTAAATTGAGGCATTACAATTTCAGTTTGTGCTTTCTGTGCTATTCAACTATCTCCCCATGGCCTGTAGCTAGAATTGTGTAAGATCTTCTGTGTTCGGACAGCTTTCCTCTCAGACAATCTCTCCTTCCCCATGCTATCCTAGCCAAGACCTTGAAAATCCTCTCTCTCCGTCCTGAGCTGGCCTGTCTTTTCCTATTTGTTTACACCCAGTTAGTACTGCATGATCCCCGGGGCTGCTCTCTCTGTCCGAACCTCTCCACTCTCTCACCTCTCTCTCTCTCTCTCTCTCTCTCTCTCTCTCTCTCTCTCTCTCTCTCTCTCTCTCTATCTCTCTCTCTCTATTCCTCTCTCTGTTCTCCTATTTCCTCTCTCTCTAACCTCAAATCTACTTTACCCACTACTACTCTCCTGTAGCCTCACACATAAAACAGGATCAATCTCTATCTGTAGTTAGCAAACATAGGTTACAAATACTTTTTAGCGTATTTCAATTACTTTCAGAGACATTTAAAATAAAGTAGTTGAAAATGTATTTGTGTATTTGGAAATACACATGGAAACTATTGGTATGTATTTGAAAAATACTCAAATACACAATACAAAGTGTATTTTAAAATGCAAATATTTAAATACTCCATGCATTTTAACCTGGGTCTGTTTGGTCCTAGGGGTATTTGAAATAATGTATTTGGAAACAAGTACTGTATTTTGACATACTGTAGTTTGAAATTGTAGGCTATTTATAGAAAATGATTTTAAAATAGTTTAAAATACTTCAAATAGAAGTAGTTGATTTGGCCACATTATTTGAAAAATAGTCATACACAGAAATATTTCAAGTACAAATACTCAAACGCACATGTATTTAAACCCAGGTCTGGTAGCTAGCCAGCTCCCACATTCTCCTATGTGCTGAGAAAGAGGGATTAGCAATGAGCTGCTCATTTGTGTTCAGTTATGGTATTTGAGTGTGAGTGAACGGTGAAGGCTTGTGTCCCACGCTCTCTTCCTCCCACGCAGGATGACCCTGAGGACAGCCCCTGTCACAGCCCCAGCCTGGGCCTCAGCTCCAGTAAGAGGCTGAGTAAGAGTAACATTGATATCTCAGCCCTGCCCAGCGATGGACACAGCCAGGCCAGACAACCCCTCAGCAGGAAACAGAGTGACTCGTATGATGGAGACACATCTACTGGACAACACAGCTTCTTCAGCAGGTACTGTAGACAGAGAACATCACCCTGATGGAAGCTAATCCTTACCAAAACCCTTGCTTCATGTCCACACCCGGCTCAACCCTAACCCTTAACCATAACCCTAACCCTTGCTTCATGTCCACACCCGGCTCAACCCTAACCCTTAACCATAACCCTAACCCTTGCTTCATGTCCACACCCGGCTCAACCCTAACCCTTAACCATAACCCTAACCCTTGCTTCATGTCCACACCCGGCTCAACCCTAACCCTTAACCATAACCCTAACCCTTGCTTCATGTCCACACCCGGTTCAACCCTAACCCTTAACCATAACCCTAACCCTTGCTTCATGTCCACACCCGGTTCAACCCTAACCCTTAACCATAACCCTAACCCTTGCTTCATGTCCACACCCGGCTCAACCCTAACCCTTAACCATAACCCTAACCCTTGCTTCATGTCCACACCCGGCTCAACCCTAACCCTTAACCATAACCCTAACCCTTGCTTCATGTCCACACCCGGCTCAACCCTAACCCTTAACCATAACCCTAACCCTTGCTTCATGTCCACACCCGGTTCAACCCTAACCCTTAACCATAACCCTAACCCTTGCTTCATGTCCACACCCGGCTCAACCCTAACCCTTAACCATAACCCTAACCCTAACCCTTGCTTCATGTCCACACTCGGCTCAACCCTAACTCTTAACCATAACCCTAACCCTTGCTTCATGTCCACACTCGGCTCAACCCTAACTCTTAACCATAACCCTAACCCTTGCTTCATGTCCACACCCGGTTCAACCCTAACCCTTAACCATAACCCTAACCCTTGCTTCATGTCCACACCCGGCTCAACCCTAACCCTTAACCATAACCCTAACCCTTGCTTCATGTCCACACCCGGCTCAACCCTAACCCTTAACCATAACCCTAACCCTTGCTTCATGTCCACACCCGGCTCAACCCTAACTCTAATTTACATTTCTATTGTCCTCCAAAAGTGTGGACAATACCTCCAAGAGTGCAATTCATGCACCATGGTTGGATTATGATGAGGTAGTAACAGTACTTTTCCCGTTGTTCATCTCAGTGATAGACACAGTGGGGATTATTCTGCCTTTTACATCTCTTGGCAAGGACTCTGTTGACATTCCGATTCAATGAAGATAAAGGTTAAATACTGTTGATACTCAGACTTTGGGAAAATCCCATAATAGTATACTCCTACCATCACATTCTTGGCATATACCACTGTCATTAGAGTCATATCTGAATACATGTTTTCTTATCACGCAGTTCCCTACCCAATGTTTATTCCAGACATTTCTAGTGACATTTTTAATGATGTGTGTATGAGTGCACGTCCATCCATCTATGTACTCAGTGGTGTGATGGGATAACCCAGAAGTACTGTAGCTATCTGGCCCTCAGCCAGGTTGTCATGGGATGTTCTATTTATGTGTCACTCTGTCATCAATATGTCCCTTTCTACCTGCCTTTCTGCCTGTCTACCTGCCTGTCTGCCTGCCTGCCTTTCTGCCTTCCTTTCTGCCTGTCTACCTGCCTGCTTGCCTGCTTGTCCACTTTTCTGCCTGTCTACCTGCCTGCTTGTCCGCTTTTCTGCCTGCTACCTGCCTGTTTCTCTGCCGTCCTGCATGCCTTTCTGCCTGCCTGTCTGCTTGCCTTTCTGCCTGCCAGTCTGCTTGTCTGCCTGCCTGCCTTTCTGTCTATCTATATGCCTGCCGGCCTCCCTGTCTACCTGCCGGCCTGCTCTGGGCTATAAATAGCCTATTTGTGGCAGTGCCAGTGTGCATAGGAGACTGACTACTGCAGGTGAATGTCGCTATTGCTGGGTGGATGGGGAGCTCCCAGCTCTCTACCATGCTACCAATTAACCAGCACCAAGCAACCAGTGTTCCCATTCCAAATCACATGCTCCAGTGAGGCCCACGTCAGCGTAGTTACAGTCATAGAAATAGCATTTTATTTGTATGGCTACAGTAGCCAGATCCCTGGCAACCTAAGCTGCATCCTAAATGGCACCATATTCCCTATTTAGTGCATTTATTTTGGGCCTCTGGTCAAAAGTAATGCACTATATAGGGAATAGGGTGCCCTACCATTGGCACCCTACTCAGTCAGAGATTTGACTTGTTCACACTGATTCTGCAGCGTGTCCATGGTGACGCACCTCTTATCGTCTTCTACCCCTGCTAGTTATTCTCTTCATTAAAACCCCAGTCAGCTCAGCAGTGTGGAGGATGGAGGATGATGACATTTTGCCTGGCCCTTTCCACAGGGCATCACCGCCCGGTCACATGGAGGGCTCTGCTCCGGCTCAGTTTAGGTTATTATTAGAGCTGTGATTCCCAGGCATCAGCCCACTCCTCAGGGGCCTCTGGGAAGCCTGCATATCTCCGGGTCACCTGCCTGTCAGGAGCCTCTTTTTCCACCTCAACCAGGGGATTTCCCAGTAGGCCCTCTGCTAACAACGAAAGCCTTTTCTCCTTCCTCTGTTGAAGTCGTGATCGGTCAGAGAGTTTCTCTCTCTCTCCTCTCTCTCTCTCTCTCTCTCTCTCTCTCTCTCTCTCTCCCTCATCAAAAATAAAGGACATGGTGATTGACTTTGGAAGGAACACTACGATGCACACACCATCACTGATAAAAGGTCAGCCTATCGAAATAGTGGAGGAGTACAAATACGGTGGTCTAGTCACAACCGGCTGTCCTGGGATCAGTGTACTGACGCTATTTTTAAGAAAGGCCAACAGAGAATGTATTTCCTACGGAAACTTCACTTTTTTAATGTTGATCGAACCATCATGGTTCTCTTTTATAAATCATTCATTGAGAGAATTATATCCTACTGCTTGACCTGCTGGTTTGGGAATATCAAGGTTGCACAGAAAAATAGGTTGGGCAAGATAGTCAGGACATGCGGAAAAATCATGGGGCAGCAACAGCAAGAACTGTCAACTCTCTACCTGGGCAGTCCCCTCCATAAGGCGAATAAAATAGGGGTTGACTCCTCTCACTCACTCCACTCCGATTTCCAGCTCCTTCCCTCTAGCCTCAGGTACAGACTACCTAAGGTTAAAAAAAACAGGGCTAAGTACTGTTTTATTCAGAATGCAATTCTGCAGCTTAACAAAATGTTGGACTAATTGCACTTTAGCACTTGCACTATGAATCTGTACTTACCCTGTAAATATCCTTTGCTATTTATTTTTATTTTTATATGTGATATGTTCTATGACTGCTGCAAAATGAATTGACTCTCTGTGAACAAAGTTTTCTGAATCTGAATCTGTATCTCTCCATCTCTCTTTCCTTCACTCTCTCATTCCAACTCTATCTCTCTCTTTGCGAGATGACAGCCTATGGCGTTCAGACCCCAGCAGAAAGAGGTGGATTAATGGAGGGCAGGAAAGGAGGTCAGAAATTAGAGCAAGTGAGAGAGGCAGGCAGTAGGAAGACGAAAGACAAAGAGAGCAGCCGGCAATCCAAGGCAGATTGATTTTCCCTCTTGGGCTGGCCACAGACCATAATCCTTCTCTCTTAGTTTTGGCTGGACTGGAGGGTCAGGAGGTCTTCTACAGTTTCAGTGTGTGTAGATTTATAGCCAGGCAGTGGGTTTAAGGCTAGCTTGGCTGTTCAAACATCCGCAAGCCCCATCTGTCTCTCTGCTCTGCCAAAGAGAGAGAGGAGAGCTTTTCAGACTGAGTCAGAATGGTCAAGGGCCCTACTAAAGCCCCGTTCTCCTCTCCCAGATAACATATGCTTACCACACACATGCTCAACCAACCTGTTATTTTACCTGCCCACTCAGGACACACACAGTGGACTGAGTTGTCAGAATCCATTATACTGAGTGATTGAGATGCAGGCTTCTATTTAAATTTGAGTCAGCCTCCCTCGTCTCACTCTTTTGCAACATTCGTAGATTTGGTTTATAATTTTTCTCTCTACCTCTCTCTTCTCTTTCACCTCCCGCTCTCCTTCCATCCCTCCCTCTGCACCTCCCTCTCTCCTTCCATCCCTCCCACTGCACCTCCCTCTCGCCTTCCATCCCTCCCTCTGCACCTCCCTCTCTCCTTCCATCCCTCCCTCTGCACCTCCCTCTCTCCTTCCATCCCTCCCTCTGCACCTCCCTCTCTCCTTCCATCCCTCCCTCTGCACCTCCCTCTCTCCTTCCACCCCTCCCTCTGCACCTCCCTCTCTCCTTCCATCCCTCCCTCTGCACCTCCCTCTCTCCTTCCATCCCT
Organism: Salvelinus namaycush; assembly: GCF_016432855.1. Classification (NCBI taxonomy): domain Eukaryota; kingdom Metazoa; phylum Chordata; class Actinopteri; order Salmoniformes; family Salmonidae; genus Salvelinus; species Salvelinus namaycush. Next base: position 17,711,291 of record NC_052340.1, on the reverse strand, counting down.
CCCTCTGCACCTCCCTCTCTCCTTCCATCCCTCCCTCTGCACCTCCCTCTCTCCTTCCATCCCTCCCTCTGCACCTCCCTCTCTCCTTCCTCTTCTACCAGTCTGATGCAGGAGGGGGTGGACCTGCGTCCCGGCAGCAGCAGTAGTCTGATTTTGAACCCAGGGAGGTTTGACTTTGAGGTCTCTGAATGTTTCCTGCTGGGCTGTCCACTGGGTCTGGTGCTGGCCATGAGACGCACGGTACTGCCTGCTGTCCAGGGTAGGTGTTGTTAGAGAAACACACACACTTCTCACACTTCTCTGTGTCCAGGCAGTCCCTGATGCAACACCTTCCCCACAATGTTTAGCTACCTCTCTGATGGACCAGATCGATCTTCATACTTATTTTGCTTGAAAAGACCACTAGTTCATAATTCTACTACATACAGCAGATGCTGCTTTATGAGCCTTTCTAGACTACAAATATATGTCTTTTTTATTTATTTATTTATTTATTAACCTATATTGAACTAGGCAAGTCAGTTTAGAACAAATTCTTATTTACAATGACGGCCTACCCAAAGGCAAAAGGCCTCCTGCGTGGATGGGGGCTGGGATTAAAAATACAAAATTATCAAATTAAAATAAAGGACAAAATACACATTACGACAAGGGAGACACCACAACACTACATAAAGAGAGACCTAAGACAACAACATAGCATGGCAGCAACACAGCATGGTAGCAGCACAACATGACAACAACATGGTAGCAACACAACATGGTAGCAGCACAACATGACAACAACATGGCAGCAACACAGCATGGTAGCATCACAACATGACAACAACATGGTAGCAACACAACATGGCAGCAGCACTACATGGTAGCAGCACAAAACATGGTACAAACATTATTGGGCACAGACAACAGCACAAAGGGCAAGAAGGTAGAGACAACAATACATCACACAAAGCAGCCACAAGTGTCTATGATTGAGTCTTTGAATTAAGAGATTGAGATAAAACTGTCCAGTTTGAGTGTTTGTTGCAGCTCGTTCCAGTCACTAGCTGCAGCAAACTGAAAAGACGAGCGACCCAGGGATGTGTGTGCTTTGGGGACCTTTAACAAAATGTGACTGGCAGAACGGATGTTGTATGTGGAGGATGAGGGCTGCAGTAAATATCTCAGATAGGGGGGAGTGAGGCCTTAGAGGGTTTTATAAATAAGCATCAACCAGTGGGTCTTGCAACAGGTATACAGAGATTACCAGTTTACAGAGGAGTATAGAGTGCGGTGATGTGTCCTATATGGAGCATTGGTGGCAAATCTGATGGCCAAATGGTAAAGAACATCTAGCCGCTCGAGAGCACCCTTACCTACCGATCTAAAAATTATGTCTCCATAATCTAGTAGGATGGTCATCTGAATCAGGGTTAGTTTGGCAGCTGGGGTGAAAGAGGAGCGATTACGATAGAGGAAACTAAGTCTAGATTTAACTTTAGCCTGCAGCTTGGATATGTGCTAAGTGAAGGACAGTGCATCGTCTAGCCATACTCCCAAGTACATGTATGAGGTGACTACCTCAAGCTCTAAACCCTCAGAGGTAGTAATCACAGTAAGGAGAGGGGCATTCTTCTTACCAAACCACATAACCTTTGTTTTGGAGGTGTTCAGAACAAGATGAAGAGGTCTTGTTGGATGAAGGGTCTTGTTGGACACTAAGAAATCTTTGTTGTAGAGCACAGGTGTCAAACTCATTCCACGGGGGGCCGAGTGTCTGCGGGTTTTCGCTCCTCCCTTGTACTTGATTGATGAATTAACATCACTAATTAGTTAGGAACTCCCCACACCTGGTTGTCTAGGGCTTTATTGAAAGGAAAAACCAAAAACCTGCAGACATTAGGCCCTCCGTGGAATGAGTTTGACACCCCTGTTGTAGAGCGTTTAACACAAAATCCGGGGAGGGGCCAGCAAAGTATAAGACTGTATCACCTGCATATAAATGGATGAGAGAGCTTCCTACTGCCTGAGCTATGTTGTTGATGTAAATTGAGAAGAGTGTGGGGCTACCTTTCCCACACATCACATTTCGTACACACAAGCCTTATAATTTATTACTTCACAGACTAAGCGTTCCCTAATCTCTGCTGTCTGCTGTCCTGTGTCCCTCAGTAAGCCAACTCCGTCCTGCCTGCACCCAGATCTTCAACCTGTTCTACCCCTCGGACCCCTCTGCCTCCAGACTGGAGCCCCTGCTGGAGCCCCTCTTCCACAAGCTGCCCCCCTTCCCCATGCCACGCTACCAGCGCTACCCCCTGGGAGACGGACGCTCCACACTTATAGGTGAGTCAGAGGGAAACCGTTAATAGAAAATCAATTAAACTAAGGAGGCGATACCGGCGTATTCTCTGTTATAATTGTATCGCTGTACTGTATTAATCATATTTGGGGTTTTGCATTTCAAAGTCAGTGTGAAACATTTGGAGAATTCTAAGTAGGTTGGTTCTATAGCTGCACCATTGAGAGCATCTTGACTGGCTGCATCACCACTTGGTATGACAACAGCTTGGCATCCGACTGCAAGGCGCTACAGAGGCTAGGGCGTACAGTCCAGTACATCACTGGGGCCAAGCTCCCTGCCATCCAGGACCTCTATACCAGGCGATGTCAGAGGAAGGCCCTAAACATTGTCAAAGACTCAAGCCACCCAAGTCATAGACCGTTCTTGTCACGTTCTGACCTTTATTTCCTTTGTTTTTGTCTTTATTTAGTATGGTCAGGGGGTGAGTTGGGGTGGGCAGTCTATGTTTGTTTATCTATGTTTTTCTATTTCTGTGTTTGGCCTGATATGGTTCTCAATCAGAGGCAGGTGTTAGTCATTGTCTCTGATTGGGAACCATATTTAGATAGCCTGTTTTGTGTTGGGTTTTGTGGGTGGTTATTTTCAGTCTTTGTGTGTCTGCACCAGACAGAACTGTTTTGTTTCGTGTTATTCTCGTTTATCGTTATTTTGTTTGTTTGTTTAACGTATTCTATTAAAATGGATACTTTTCACGCTGCGCCTTGGTCCTCCTCTCTTCCTCCATACGACGAACGTTACAGTTCTTTCTGCTATCTGGGACCAAAAGGCTCCTGAACGGCTTCTACCCCCAAGCCATAAGAAATGGCAACCTGAACAAATGTTTTTCTTTTATACAGTATATGTTTTATTTTTATTTTGGGGAGTAAATCAGCTTTAATATTGCAGATAGACTGTAGCTTCCTTCAATGTAATTATCTGCATCATTTCCAATCCACCATATATATATTTTCAATATATGTATAAAATATATATATATTTTTTTAAATGGATTGTCCTTTATTATTTTCCCCTAACCCTACCACCCCTCCCCGAATTGGAGTAAACTAATGGACAACCACACTTAGGCTTCTACTTCCAGCTTATACATACTATATACATTTTACATACACAATGTATTTTACAATAATTATCTTTTGTTTGTTTTTAGTCTCATCCTTCAGCTACCCTCAACCCCTCCCATCTATCTCTGAAGACCATCCAGTTTTTATTTATATATGTATTTTTCAACTGTGATGTTTCACAAAAGTTATGAACCTTTCTATTCTCATAGTTTCAACAGATTGTAAATTAAAGATAAACATTTTTATTATTATATTATTGATCAATTTATTATGACTTTTTAAATCACCCAGCAGTGCTATTTACAGATTTAACTCCAGGTAAATGTTGCAATTCTTCAGCTACATTCCTAAACCTGCGACTATTTGCATTGTAGTTTTTTTGTGCACTGGACTCTATGCACACTCACTGGACTCTACCCACACACTCACTGGACTCTATGCACACTCACTGGACTCTACCCACACACTCACTGGACTCTACCCACACACTCACTGGACTCTATGCACACTCACTGGACTCTATGCACACTCACTGGACTCTACCCACACACTCACTGGACTCTATGCACACTCACTGGACTCTACCCACACACTCACTGGACTCTACCCACACTCTCACTGGACTCTATGCACACTCACTGGACTCTACCCACACACTCACTGGACTCTACCCACACACTCACTGGACTCTATGCACACTCACTGGACTCTACCCACACACTCACTGGACTCTACCCACACACTCACTGGACTCTACCCACACACTCACTGGACTCTACCCACACACTCACTGGACTCTACCCACACACTCACTGGACTCTACCCACACACTCACTGGACTCTATGCACACTCACTGGACTCTACCCACACACTCACTGGACTCTACCCACACACTCACTGGACTCTATGCACACTCACTGGACTCTACCCACACACTCACTGGACTCTACCCACACACTCACTGGACTCTACCTACACACTCACTGGACTCTACCCACACACTCACTGGACTCTACCCACACACTCACTGGACTCTACCCACACACTCACTGGACTCTACCCACACACTCACTGGACTCTATGCACACTCACTGGACTCTACCCACACACTCACTGGACTCTACCCACACTCTCACTGGACTCTACCCACACACTCACTGACTCTACCCACACACTCACTGGACTCTACCCACACACTCACTGGACTCTACCCACACACTCACTGACTCTACCCACACACTCACTGGACTCTACCCACACACTCACTGGACTCTACCCACACTCTCACTGGACTCTACCCACACACTCACTGGACTCTACCCACACTCTCACTGGACTCTACCCACACACTCACTGGACTCTACCCACACACTCACTGGACTCTACCCACACTCTCACTGGACTCTACCCACACACTCACTGACTCTACCCACACACTCACTGGACTCTACCCACACACTCACTGACTCTACCCACACACTCACTGGACTCTACCCACACACTCACTGGACTCTATGCACACTCACTGGACTCTACCCACACACTCACTGGACTCTACCCACACACTCACTGGACTCTACCCACACACTCACTGGACTCTACTCACACACTCACTGGACTCTACCCACACACTCACACATACTACACTGACACTCCCACACACACACACACACACACACACACACACACACACACACACACACACACACACACACACACACACACACACACACACACACACACACACACACACACACACACACACACACACAAACCTACTTATATGAAGTAACCACAAATAATTACAATAATGTCACAACAACATCAACAACGGCATGTTAGCTGTTAGCACTCCCCACATTAGCAAACTGCTTACTGACAATATGTGTCATCATATTCAGAAGTCCCTGTCAGTTAGAAAACATGATGTTTAATTAGAGGGGAAGAATCTCATGATGCATCAGTAGTTTGCGAGACTGGTGTTCAGCAAGGAGACACTTTCACACTCTCACAGTCCTACAAGGAATAGGGTGTCATTTGGGACACATCCACAGTCTCTCACAGCATTGATGATTTTTAATTATGCCACTAAATCCATTGATCAGGCTCATGCTTTCGATCAGGCTCAGGCTCATGCTTTGATGCTGTCAAAGTATGAGTTAAATTAAAACACACCCACGCAGCAGCGCACACACACACACACACACACACACACACACACACACACACACACACTGAAACACTTATTTCCTTTGGTGCTATAATGTGGAAATTATTTCAAGCGATGGTGACATGGAGAAGCGATCAAATCCTACTCCTATGGGTAAGGCTCTACCATCAATACCCATCCACATTGTGGAGGCTTTATTGTGATTAAGGGCAGTAATACAGAGAAAATAAGCTTTCTGTTGGTTGTTTTTCTATTGACTAAAATGCAACGATAATAGACAAACAGCCAATGCTCTGCAACTGTCAACTCCTGAGTTTGTATGGTTATGTTTTTCATATCGCACAGGAAGAGTTCAGTCCTTGCATTGCACTACAGCAATATTATACATACAAACACACATACACACACATGCACACACATGCACACACCACACACACACAGAGAGAACAGTATGCCTTTGAAGCCAGGCTGTAGTAAAGAGATGTTTCAAGGCCCCAGTATAATCATGAAAATCTCCTCCTTCTGTCCGCTGTCCACCACAACATTGGTGCTTTCATTCTTCTTAACTCCCCTCCATTTCCATACTGATGGTGGTACTGTGGTCCCTATCTATCTCCTGGTTCTCCTGGTGCCTCCTACCCCCTTGCCCCCCCTACCTACCTGCCCTCTCCTCTCACCCCTCGCCTACCCACCTGCCCTCTCCTCTCCCCCTCTCCTACCCACCTGCCCTCTCCTCTCACCCCTCTCCTACCCATCTGCCCTCTCCTCTCCCCCCTCTCCTACCCACCTGCCTTCTCCTCTCACCCCTCTCCTAGAGTACCTCCCTGCCCTCTCCTCTCACCCCTCTCCTACCCCCCTGCCCTCTCCTCTCACCCCTCTCCTAGAGTACCTCCCTGCCCTCTCCTCTCCCCCTCTCCTACCCACCTGCCCTCTCCTCTCACCCCTCGCCTACCCACCTGCCCTCTCCTCTCACCCCTCTCCTACCCACCTACCCTCACCTCTCCCCCCTCTCCGAAACACCTGCCTTCTCCTCTCACCCCTCTCCTACAGTACCTCCCTGCCCTCTCCTCTCACCCCTCTCCTACCCCCCTGCCCTCTCCTCTCACCCGTCTCCTACCCCCCTGCCCTCTCCTCTTACCCGTCTCCTACCCCCCTGCCCTCTCCTCTCACCCCTCTCCTACCCATCTGCCATCTCCTCTCCCCCCTCTCCTACCCACCTGCCTTCTCCTCTCACCCCTCTCCTAGAGTACCTCCCTGCCCTCTCCTCTCACCCCTCTCCTACCCCCCTGCCCTCTCCTCTCACCCCTCTCCTAGAGTACCTCCCTGCCCTCTCCTCTCCCCCTCTCCTACCCACCTGCCCTCTCCTCTCACCCCTCGCCTACCCACCTGCCCTCTCCTCTCACCCCTCTCCTACCCACCTACCCTCACCTCTCCCCCCTCTCCTACACACCTGCCTTCTCCTCTCACCCCTCTCCTACAGTACCTCCCTGCCCTCTCCTCTCACCCCTCTCCTACCCCCCTGCCCTCTCCTCTCACCCGTCTCCTACCCCCCTGCCCTCTCCTCTTACCCGTCTCCTACCCCCCTGCCCTCTCCTCTCACCCGTCTCCTACCCCCCTGCCCTCTCCTCTTACCCGTCTCCTACCCCCCTGCCCTCTGCTCTCACCCCTCTTTTACCCCCTTCCTCCCTCCTCTCTCACCTCTCCTATGTACCTGCCCTCTCCTCTCACTCCTCTCCTACCTCCCTGTCATTACCTCTCCCCGCAGATACTGTCATCTCGCTCCCTATTTCTCTCTCTCACTCCCCACCCTCTTCTCTCACCTCTCCTATGTACCTGCCCTCTCCTCTCACTCCTCTCCTACCTCCCTGTCATTACCTCTCCCCGCAGATACTGTCATCTCGCTCCCTATTTCTCTCTCTCACTCTGTCTTTCTCTATACCTCGCTCTCTCTCTGCATCTTGTCTCTCGTTCCCACCCTCTCTGTTAAACCTGCAGATTCTGCCTTACTTTCTTTCAAACATTTTATTTTATATTTTGCATTAAATGACAGTCAACAACATTCAGAGGATTCTGTCTTTCTCTCATCTCAACTCAATTCAATTCAAGGGGCTTTATTGGCATGGGAAACATATGTTAACATTGCCAAAGCAAGTGAGGTAGATAATATACAAAAGTGAAATAAACAATAAAAATGAACAGTAAACATTACACTCACAGAAGTTCCAAAAGAATAAAGACATTACAAATGTCATATTATGTATATATATACAGTGTTGTAACGATGTATAAATGGTTGAAGGGAAAATTCAGTTAAAGTCGGAAGTTTACAAGTCGGATTACTCCAGATTGCGGTGGTCAGTCCAAATGAGGAAAGGGTGTTTAGCCCCCTCAAGCCAATGCCTCCACGCCTTCAGAGCCTTGACAACAGCCAACAGCTCCCGATCACCCACATCATAGTTTCGCTCCGCCGGGCTGAGCTTCTTCGGAAAAAAAGCACAGGGGCGGAGCTTTGGTGGCGTACCCGAGCGCTGGGACAGCACAGCTCCTATCCCAGCCTCGTACGCGTCCACCTCTACTATAAATTCCATAGAGGGATCAGGATGAGCCAGCACGGGAGCCGAGGTTGTAACGGCTGTCGTCGGTGGAAGAAGGTGAGGACCAAGGTGCAGCGTGGTAAGTGTTCATGATATTTAATAATAAACAAAAACTGAACACTGAATAACAAAACAACAAAGAAACAACCGAAACAGTTCTATCTGGTGCAGACACACAAAGACTGAAAATATCCACCCACAAAACCCAACAGAAAACAGGCTACCTAAATATGGTTCCCAATCAGGGACAACGATTGACAGCTGCCTCTGATTGAGAACCATATCAGGCCAAACACAGAAATAGAAAATCATAGAAAAACTAACATAGACAACCCACCCAACTCACGCCCTGACCATACTAAAACAAAAGACAAAACAAAGGAACTAAGGTCAGAACGTGACAGAGGTAAACAGAGCCTTCAGGTGACCAAAAGCCTGTCCGCCGCAGCTGACCACTGCAGTCGCACCGGTCCCCCCTTTAGCAAAGAGGTAATGGGAGCCGCCACCTGACCAAAGCCCCGGATAAACCGCTGCACCTCCTTTACCGTGGTTGGAGTTGGCCAATTCTGCATGGCTAAAATGCGGTCCTTCTCCATCTCCACCCCTGTCGCGGACAGGCGGTACCCTAGGAAGGAGACGGACTGTTGGAAGAACAGACATTTCTCAGCGTTGACGTACAGGTCATGCTCCAACAGTCGACCAAGCACCTTGCGCACCAGGGACACATCCTCGGCGAGATTAGCTGAGTATATTAGAATGTCATCTATATACACCACTACATCCTGCCCGTGCAGGTCCCTGAAAATCTCATCTACAACGGATTGAAAGACTGATGGAGCATTCATCAACCCGTACGGCATGACAAGGTATTCATAGTGCCCAGAGGTGGTACTAAATGCCGTCTTCCACTCATCCCCCTCCCGGATACGCACCAGGTTGTAAGCGCTCCTGAGATCCAATTTTGTGAAGAAGCACACCCTGTGCAATGACTCTGTCACACTGGCTATGAGAGGCAGCGGGTAACTGTACTTCACTGTGATCTGATTTATACCTCGATAGTCAATACACGGGTGTAAACCTCCATCCTTCTTCTTCACAAAAAGAAACTCGAGGAGGCAGGTGAAGTGGAAGGCCGAATGTATCCCTGCCCAGAGATTCGGAGACATATGTTTCCATAGCCGCCGTCTCCTCCTGTGACAAAGGATACACGTGACTCCTGGGAAGTGCTGCGTCTACCAGGAGATTTATCGCACAATCCCCTCGTCGATGGGGTGGTAATTGAGTCGCCTTCTTTTTACAGAAGGCGAGAGCCAAATTGGCATATTCAGGGGGGATATGCATGGTGGAGACCTGGTTTGGACTCTCCACCGTAGTTGCACATATGGAAACACCTACACACCTCCCTGAGCACTGACGTGACCATCCCTTGAGAGCCCCCTGTTTCCACGAAATAGTGGGGTCATTATCGGCCAACCAGGGACGCCCCAACACCACAGGAAATGCAGGTGAATTGATCAGAAAGAGACTAATTCTCTCCTTATGATCCCCCTGCGTTATCAAACTTAGTGGAGCTGTGACCTCCCTGATCAGTCCGGACCGACTATCTAAGGCATGTACAGGAAAGGGCACATCAACAGGAACAATAGAGATCCCTAATCTAATTGCAAATGAACGATCAATAAAGTTCCCAGCTGCACCTGAATCTACTAGCGCCTTATGCTGGGAATGCGGGGAAAACTCAGGAATTTTTATATATACACACATGTGCGAAACAGGAAGCTCTGGGTGAGTCGGGTGCCTACTCACCTGGGATGATCCACCAGTGCCCTGCCTGCTGCCTCGACTCCCTGGAGAACCTCCCCAGCACCGACCAGCAGTGTGTCCTCTGCGGCCACAGGTGGTGCAGGGAATGGCCCCCCCTCCGGTCCCCCTCATAGCAGCACCTCCTAGCTCCATTGGTGTCGGATCTGAGGTGCTGGGGGATGGAACTGACGGACCCCGATCCGGACGTCCGCGGGAGGCCAACAGGTTATCCAGCCTGACGGATAGGTCCACCAGCTGGTCAAAGGTAAGGGTGGTGTCCCTGCAGGCTAGCTCCCTACGAACGTCCTCGCGTAGACTACACATGTAGTGGTCGATCAGGGCCCGCTCACTCCATCCCGAGCCGGCGGCCAGAGTTCGAAAGTCCAGAGCGAAGTCTTGTGCGCTGCTCATCAATCAATCAATCAAGTTTATTTTATATAGCCCTTCGTACATCAGCTAATATCTTGAAGTGCTGTACAGAAACCCAGCCTAAAACCCCAAACAGCAAGCAATGCAGGTGTAGAAGCACGGTGGCTAGGAAAAACTCCCTAGAAAGGCCAAAACCTAGGAAGAAACCTAGAGAGGAACCAGGCTATGAGGGGTGGCCAGTCCTCTTCTGGCTGTGCCGGGTGGAGATTATAACAGAACATGGCCAAGATGTTCAAAATGTTCATAAATGACAAGCATGGTCAAATAATAATCAGGAATAAATGTCAGTTGGCTTTTCATAGCCGATAATTAAGAGTTGAAAACAGCAGGTCTGGGACAGGTAGGGGTTCCATAACCGCAGGCAGAACAGTTGAAACTGGGACAGCAGCAAGGCCAGGTGGACTGGGGACAGCAAGGAGTCATCATGCCCGGTAGTCCTGACGTATGGTCCTAGGGCTCAGTTCCTCCGAGAGAGAGAAAGAAAGAGAGAAGGAGAGAATTAGAGAGAGCCAAGATGTTCAAAATGTTCATAAATGACAAGCATGGTCAAATAATAATCAGGAATAAATGTCAGTTGGCTTTTCATAGCCGATCATTAAGAGTTGAAAACAGCAGGTCTGGGACAGGTAGGGGTTCCATAACTGCAGGCAGAACAGTTGAAACTGGAACAGCAGCAAGGCCAGGTGGACTGGGGACAGCAAGGAGTCATCATGCCCAGTAGTCCTGACATATGGTCCTAGGGCTCAGGTCCTCCGAGAGAGAGAAAGAAAGAGAGAAGGAGAGAATTAGAGAGAGCATACTTAAATTCACACAGGACACTGGATAAGACAGGAGAAGTACTCCAGATATAACCAACTGGCCCTAGCCCCCCGACACAAACTACTGCAGCATAAATACTGGAGGCTGAGACAGGAGGGGTCAGGAGACACTGTGGCCCCATCCGATGATACCCCCGGACAGGGCCAAACAGGAAGGATATAACCCCACCCACTTTGCCAAAGCACAGCCCCCGCACCACTAGAGGGATATCTTCAGCCACCAACTTACAATCCTGAGACAAGGCCGAGTATAGCCCACAAAGATCTCCACCACAGCACAAACCAAGGGGGGGCGCCAACCCAGACAGGAAGATCACGTCAGTAACTCAACCCACTCAAGTGACGCACCCCTCCTAGGGACGGCATGAAAGAGCACCAGTAAGCCAGTGACTCAGCCCCTGTAATAGGGTTAGAGGTAGAGAATCCCAGTGGAGGGGAACCGGCCAGGCAGAGACAGCAAGGGCGGTTCGTTGCTCCAGAGCCTTTCCGTTCACCTTCACACTCCTGGGCCAGACTACACTCAATCATATGACCTACTGAAGAGATAAGTCTTCTGCTCATCCCCTGTCTGAGATGATACAAGCGTTCCCCTGCCGCTCTCCCTTCAGGTGGATGATCGAAAACCACCCGGAAGCAGCGGGTAAAATCCTCATAATTGTCCAACGTCGGTCCTTCCCTTCCCCAGACTGCGTTGGCCCATTCGAGTCCTCTACCAGTCAGACAGGAGATGAGGGCGTTCACACGCGGGCGTGAACGGTTGCCAGGTAGAGCCCCAGCTGGAGTAGGAACCCCTGGCACCCGGCAGCCGTTCCATCGTATACCCTCGGGAGCACAAGCCGAATCCCGCTGAATCCAGGTGAAGGATGGGTGGACAGCGGTGTGGGTTGTTGTGGGAGCTGGGGTGATGATGATGGGGTTGCTGGAAAACCTCCTCTCTCCCATCGCTCCATGGTTTGCAGCACGCGATCCATGGCTGTGCCGAGACTTTTTAACATAGTCGCGTGCTGCTGGACGCGCTCCTCCATAGGTAGAGAAGGGCTGTGTGCACCTGCTGACTCCATTATATGGTGTGTGTTTCTGTCAGCGTCTAGGTGATGTGGGTAAGGCGGAGTCAGGCGCAGGACACAGAGATGAGTAATAATTGTAACTTTACTCAAAAATAATCTTCCAACAAGGAGAACGAAAATCCAGAATCACATAAACGAGACAACTGACAACAATAAACACGCACAAAACCATGATGGCTCCAGAGGGTTAAATAGGGAAATAATTCAAACGTAATGGGAACCAGGTGTGTACAATACAGACAAAACAAATGGAAAAAGAAATGTAGATCGGTGGAGGCTAGAAAGCCGGTGACGTCGACCGCCGAACGCCGACAGAACAAGGAGAGGCACTGACCTCAATCCTATAGAAAATTTGTGGGCAGGACTGAAAAATCATGTTCAAGCAAGGAGGCCTACAAACCGGTCTCAGTTACACCAGCTCTGTCAGGAGGAATGGGCCAAAATTCACCCAACTTATTGTGGGAAGCTTGTGGAAGACTACCTGAAATGTTTGACCCAAGTTAAACAATTTAAAGGCAATGCTACCAAATACTAATTGAGTGTATGTAAACTTCTGACCCACTTGGAATGTGATGAAAGAAATACAATCTGAAATAAATAATTCTCTCTACTATTATTCTGACATTTCACATTCTTAAAATAAAGTGGTGATCCTAACTGACCTAAGACAGGGAATTTTTACTAGGATTTAATGTCAGGAATTGTGAAAAACTGAGTTTAAATGTATTTGGCTAATGTGTATGTAAACTTCCCAACTTCAACTGTAAATAACCATAAAAATGGATTGTTTTTACAGTGGTGTTTGTTCTTCACTGGTTGACCTTTTCTTCTGGCAACAGGTCACAAATCTTACTGCTGTGATGGCACACTGTGGTATTTCACCCAGTAGATATGGGAGTTTATCAAAATTGGGTTTGTTTACGAATTCTTTGTAGGTCTGTGTAATCTGAGGGAAATATGTGTCTCGAATATGGTCATACATTGGGCAGGAGGTTAGGAAGTGCAGCTCAGTTTCCACCTCATTTTTTGGGCAGTGTGCACATAGCCATTTTCTTGAGAGCCAGGTCTGCCTACGCGGCCTTTCTCAATAGCAAGGCTATGCTCACTGAGTCTGTACATAGTCAAAGCTTTCCTTAAGTTTGGGTCAGTCACAGTGGTCAGGTATTCTTCCACTGTGTACTCTCTGTTGAGGGCCAAATATCATTCTAGTTTGCTCTGTTTTTTTGTTAATTCTTTCCAATGTGTCAAGTAATTATCTTTTTGTTTTCTCTTGATTTGGTTGTGTCTAATTGTGTTGCTGTCCTAGAGCTCTGTGGGGTGTGTTTGTGTTTGTGAACAGAGCCCCAGGACCAGCTTGCTTAGGGGACTCTTCTCCAGGTAAATCTTTCTGTAGGTGATGGCTTTGTTATGGAAGGTTTGGGAATCGCTTCCTTTTAGGTGGTTGTAGAATTTAATGGCCCTTTTCTGGATTTTGATAATTAGCGGGTATCGGCCTAATTCTACTCTGCATGCATTATTTGGTGTTTTACGTGGTACACAGAGGATATTTTTGCAGAATTCTGCATGCAGAGTCTCAATCATCTCTCTCTCTCTGTCACTCTCTCAACTTCTGTTTCTCCTCCAGCAAACAGAGGTTGCTGGTGTTGTTTCTTTCTCTCAACAGAGAGTGTGTCACAGTCAGTGTCCCCTGTCTGTGTGCAGTGTGCTGTGAAAGTCCCCACTAACACTAAAGTGACAGAGGATGAGGGCTCCACTGAGAGTAGAAGGAACGGGGCTCATTAAAAATAGAAGATGTGTGTGTGTGTGTGTGCGTGCGTGCGTGCGTGCGTGCGCACGCATGTGTTGTGTCAGGGTCAGTAGATTGTGGTGTCGGACATTTGGCCTGCAGCATTTTCATTTAAAGAACATTTGAGAAATGTACTGTACCCATATGGATTGGGTGCGTACTGGTGTTCAGAATGACAAAAATAACATTTAGATTATGGTTATTCATCTTAACCATACATGCAAGTCGACGATGCAAGGACATTTAGAAAAGGGGAGATCTAAAGATGCAACAACTAGCATGGATTGTTATTATGACTAGAATTGTGCCATTGGCTACTGGAGAAAGAAGCCTCCCTACCGTTTCGTATATGCACTTGAATGGCGAATAGTAAGCGTACTTCAATTGACAAATAAAGTTATTTTTAGGAGCTCTTTTTAATTGTGGCCATCAAAATCGTTTTTAACACGCGATTGCATTTAGAATGGTTACGTAATCATTGGGCTTATAAAAGCACGTTTCACTCCAGCAGCAACATGAGCTGTTTGAGGAGCTGTAGCAGCTCATAGGCTCTGTATCTGTACACTGTGCTCGTGTGATAAACATAATGACTAACGAAAATACACACACGGCAATTGAATTCCACAAAATTATGCAAATGAACCTATAGACTGATAAGGATGAGCGGTCAAATATATTTCCATTGACAGGTTTTTCCAACAATGAATAGGATTTTGCAATGGGATTTTTATTATTCTCCCTAACAGTTGGCTGGCACCAGTTTTATTTATCAGCTTTTAATTTTTTGATAGGCTAATGAAAATCCTTGTCTGTGTGTGTTTGTGTGGGGGTATGTGTGTGTGTGTGTGTGTGTGTGTGTGTGTGTGTTTGTGTGTGTGTGTGTATGTGTGTGCACTTGGGTCCATGCATGTGCTTGCGTACATGCATTTGTAAAAGGATACAACAGACTAAGGAAAATATCTGTCACACCCAGTCACATCTTCTACACTAATTGCCATACAACAGAACCTTAATTTCACTCTCTCATAGGCACACACTATAGTATGCTGATTGTTTACATTCCAACATTTACTTAGCCCTGTGTGATACTGTGAATATGTATGTGACCATCCTTGCCACCTTTCCCCATGCCTATAAAAAGACCAGTCTAAACTGTTAGTTTTTCTTGGCCACCATAACTGCAGGCCTGTATTAGCTCCACCTGATTCCCCCACACGCCTGCCTGGGAAAGCAGCCTGGAGTTTGTATTCTGCGGAGGTGGCCAGTCCCTTACAGACAGGGGAAATTAGACTGACAGCCGAGTAGTGTGGAGGAGCACCCGATGCTTTGTTTAAATGCTCCACTAAAGGTCACAGCGGCAGCAACACACAAAGAGTTAACCTCACTGGAATGGATTGCGTAATGACAGTAGACATCCTTTAATTAAGGACCGAGCTGATAGACGATGTCTCACAATAACATATTTTGATATGCAGACATGCAAACACACAGGAATATAGTCACATAAACACACACACACACACACACACACACACACACACACACACACACACACACACACACACACACACACACACACACACACACACACACACACACACACACACACACACACACACACACACACACACACACACACACACACACACACACAAACACTTAAGCATCATGAAAACAAACATCCAGCACACACATTGCCTCTCCATAGATTGCTGGTTAAATAGAGGAATACAAATGGGAGTCCTCAGATGATCAGTCGAGGTGGAGGTGCACTGCTCCCTGTTTAGCATTCTGATACAGGACAATGTTCTCATTGTGTATCTCCATATCCTGGCATCCATGTTGCTCTCTCAAACTGTTCTCCCCTCATCCCCTCCCCCCTGCTGCCCATAATAGAAATCATCCAGCCTTTCTGTGTTCTACTGGCCCTACCATAATGTAAAAACAAAATACCTGGCTACTGATGGATCCACTGGTTCAACTTGGAGAGGCCATAGCCTGCTGAGAACATGTCATCAAACAGGGTCTGGTCCACCCTCTACATCTGTGGCATCCAGGGATTCACCGCTCGGTAACCAGTAATCACCCACATATACACATACATGCATGAGAACACGCACGCACGCCTTAAATATGCCTGTGTTTAATGGAACGTTCTCCAGGTAGACACTCAGACTGTCTGTTCCTTTCAGAGTCAATGTTAAATGTAATGTGATAGATTACCATGCAATACTGCAAGAGCCTTACATGTAACTGAGACAGAGGACAGACCGACAACAGACTGTCTCCATCACAAATGGGACCCTATTCCCTATAGTGCACTTTTTTTGAAAAGGGCCCTGGTCAAAAGTAGTGCACTATATAGAGAATAGGGTGCCATTTGGGACTCACACGAAGGATATTGGATATTGTTATTGGGTTGCTTTTATGGATATTGATATGTCAAGGCTTTTCTTTTCTTTTTTACACTCAATTCACTGGCTTTGTCCTTCCCCTCCCTCGTTCTGTCTACAGTACAGTACAACATAGCATAGTTGTTACAGAAGGCTAATGATAATGTTGTCAGAGCTGGAGAATTGATTGGAACAACGTGGATGCACTCATATAACCTATACTACAGATAGCCTTTACTACAGCCTTTCATTACAATAAACAACAACGCTGTACTGTAACCATGCCAACCATACCTGAGCCCTACTCATGCTGCTGCCAGAGACAGAGAGTATATTGTCAAGCTATGACAGACATATAAAATGGAAAGGAAATAGAAGAAAAGGATAAAATAAGGGGTTAGGAACAAATACACGTAGAATGAACAGTTCAATTGAATTGGATGAAGAGAAAATACATTGGCCTCAACATGTCTAGGAAATGATGACACATTTCCCTTGTAGTCTATCTGTCTCTCTCTTTTCTCTTCATTGCTCTCTCTTATACTATCTCTCTCTCTCTCTCCCTCCCACTCTCCTTCTTTATTCCAGAGAGGCTCCTGTGAAGTTCAACATAAATGTATCATTGAACAGAGGGAGCAGTCACTTGTCTCTCTAAGAATTATATTATTGATGTGATCTGCTACGAGTATGCCATGTCTTGTAAAGACTATCCTACAGGTCCATGTTCTCTGATACAACCATATATATCACGGGGGAAATACAAGTTTCCTCCTTCAGTCTACGGGAGAAAACATACACATCTGTCCAAAAATAAAGGTGATGAGTAACTAGGTCCATCTGGGCTGTAGTGTAGTTGTTTACAGTTTCCCTCACTGACCTCTCTCTCTCAGCTCCTGGGGTTGGGTGTTTTGATTGGTCATCACCATCGGTCACAATCCCTGGATCATTACAAGCCCAACCTAATTACCTGACACTGTGTGTGTGTCCAAGGCTTTCCTCTAGGATGCACAAAACAAGCTAATACCACATACTAGCATATTGGACCATATAACAGTATTGCATTTTTTATTTAAAACTTTACCCCTTTTTCTCCCAATTTCGTGATATCCAATTGGTAATTACAGTCTGGTCCCATCGCTGCAACTCCCGTACGGACTCGGGAGAGGCGAAGATCGAGAGCAATGCGTCCCCCGAAAAACAACCCATCCAAGCCACACTGCTTCTTGACACACTGCGCGCTTAACCCAGAAGCCTGCTGCACCAACGTGTCGGAGGAAACACCGTACAACTGACCACCGAAGTCAGCTTGCATGCGCCTGACCGCCACAAGGAGTCACTAGAGCGCGATCGGACAAGGACATCCCAGATCTGTAGTGACGCCTCCAGCACTGAGATGCAGTGCATTAGACCGCTGTGCCACTCGGGACGCCCATAACAGTACTGATTCACAGAAAATGTTACTAGTTAATTGTTATATAATTAAACTCTCCCTCCCTCTCCCTCTCTCACTCTTTCTACTGCTCTCTCCCTCTGCCTCTCTCTCTCTTTCTGTCTCTCTGTCATTTTAGCTGACAGTATCCAAAGTCACCCAGAGGTTTTCCTGGAGGCAGAGCCCAGTCCTGGTGCCCCAACCATGCCCCCTTCCCCTGGGACAGACAGCAGTGGAAGGGGAGGAGGAGGAGGGCGCAGAGCCAGTGTGACCAGCGTGGACAGTGAGACGTCCTTCTGCTCTGTGGGCCGGATGAGTAGCACCATCACCAACAGTGAGTGGGAGAGAGAATGAAAGAGAGACAGGAGAGAAGGAGAGAGAGGCAGAGAGAAATGGCAAAAGAGAGAGAGAGGACAAGATAGAGAAAGAAAGAAAGAAAGAAAGAAAGAAAGAAAGAAAGAAAGAAAGAAAGAAAGAAAGAAAGAAAGAAAGAAAGAAAGAAAGAAAGAAAGAAAGAAAGAAAGAAAGAAAGAAAGAAAGAAAGAAAGAAAGAAAGAAAGAGAAAGGCAGTGATATGAAAAGAGAGAGAGAGAGATATAGAGAGAAAGAGGCAGAGAGAGAGAGAAAGAAGCACAGAGAGAGAGAGAAAGAAGCACAGAGAGAGAGAGAGAGAGAAAGAAGCATAGAGAGAGAGAAAGAAAGAAGCATAGAGAGAGAGAGAGAGAGAGAGAGAGAGAGAGAGAGAGAGAAAGAAACATAGAGAGAGAGAAAGAGAAAGAAGCATAGAGAGAGAGAAAGAGAAAGAAGCATAGAGAGAGAGAGAAAGAAACAGAGAGAGAGAGAGAAAGAAACATAGAGAGAGAGAGAGAAAGAAGCAGAGAGAGAGCGAAAGAAAGAAGCACAGAGAGAAAGAGCAAGAAGCATAGAGAGAGAAAGAGAAAGAAGCACAGAGAGAGAGAGAAAGAAAGAAGCATAGAGAGAGAGAAAGAAGCACAGAGAGAGAGAAAGAAAGAAGCATAGAGAGAGAGAAAGAAGCACAGAGAGAAAGAGAAAGAAAGAAGCATAGAGAGAGAGAGAAAGAAGCACAGAGAGAAAGAGAAAGAAAGAAGCATAGCGAGAGAGAAAGAGAAAGAAGCATAGAGAGAGAGAAAGAAGCAGAGAGAGAGCGAAAGAAAGAAGCACAGAGAGAAAGAGAAAGAAGCATAGAGAGAGAAAGAGAAAGAAGCACAGAGAGAGAGAGAAAGAAAGAAGCATAGAGAGAGAGAAAGAAGCATAGAGAGAGAGAAAGAGGTAGAGAGACAGAGACAGAGAGAGAAAAATAAGCATAGAGAGAGAGAGAGAGAAAGAAGCACAGAGAGAGAGAGAGAGAGAGAGAGAGAAAGAAGCATAGAGAGAGAGAGAGAAAGAAGCATAGAGAGAGAAAGAGGTAGAGAAAGACAGAGAGAGAGAAAAATAAGCATAGAGAGAGAGAGAAAGAAGCACAGAGAGAGAGAGAGAAAGAAGCACAGAGAGAGAGAGCGAGAGAGAGAGAAAGAAGCATAGAGAGAGAGAAAGAGGTAGAGAGAGACAGAGAGAGAGAGAAAGAAGCATAGAGAGAGAGAGAGAAAGAAGCATAGAAAGGGAGAGAGAAAGAAGCATAGAGAGAGAGAGAGAGAAGCATAGAGAGAGAGAAAGAAAGAAGCATAGAGAGAGAGAGAAAGAAGCACAGAAAGAGAGAGAGAAAGAAACATAGAGAGAGAGAAAGAGAAAGAAGCATAGAGAGAGAGAAAGAGGTAGAGAGAGACAGAGAGAAAGAGAAGCATAGAGAGAGAGAGAGAAAGAAGCATAGAGAGAGAGAAAGAAGCACAGAGAGAGAGAGAGAGAAAGAAGCACAGAGAGAGAGAAAGAAGCATAGAGAGAGAAAGAGGTTGAGAGAGACAGAGAGAGAAAGAAGCTTATATAGATAGAGAGAAAGAAGCACGGAGAGAGAGAAAGAGGTAGAGAGAGACAGAGAGAGAGAAAAAGAAGCATAGAGAGAGAGAGAGAAAAAAGCACAGAGAGAGAGAGAGAGAGAAAGAAGCATAGAGAGAGAGAAAGAGGTAGAGAGAGACAGAGAGAGAGTTGGAGACTGCTCATTAGGATCAGAGGAAAAGGACACATTGGGGCTACGCTCTATACATTATTTAATCAATTATCTACGGTGGGTACATATAGCCAGCCTCCCCAGATTTTACCTCAGATTAACCTACTTCTATTGCTAATACTGTGGTGCCTAAAAGACCAGATGAATAATACCATTAGTATCCACAAATCACTTCAAATAACTCCAAGAAAACCTTATTATCTTGATATTCCTGTGTTCATTCTCCCCCTTCTGTGTGTTTCTCGCTCTCGCTCTCTCTCTCTCTGTGTGTGTGTGTGTGTGTGTGTGTGTGTGTGTGTGTGTGTGTGTGTGTGTGTGTGTGTGTGTGTGTGTGTGTGTGTGTGTGTGTGTGTGTGTGTGTGTGTGTGTGTGTGTGTGTGTTTGTGCGCCTCAGTTTCCAGTAGCTGGTGGGGCTCTAAGAGGTTGGACTATTCTCTGTACTGTCCAGACGTGTTGACCTCCTTCCCCACCGTGGCACTGCCTCATCTCTTTCATGCCTCCTATTGGGAGTCCACTGATGTAGCTGCGTTTCTGCTCCGACAGGTAACACCCACCCCTCCATATGTATATGTGTGTGTTTGTGGTTCTCGTGACTATTGAGCCTAGAATTCAGATACTGTATACCAACAGTCATTATTTGTGCTGGGGATTGTGGCTGTGTGTGCTTGCATGCCTGCATGCATATGTGTGTGTGAGGGTGTGTGTGTGTATTACGTGTATGTCGGAGGTGTGTGTGGATCTGCTCGTGATATCTTCAGACACTCGCAGATTGAACAAAACCAGCCAGTGTGTCGTGTCCAATTAAAACCCATCTGACCAGTGACAGCCTTTTAACATTGTCATTAGAGAGCAATGAGATACACTACATGGCTAAAAGTATGTGGACACCTGCTCGTTGAAAATCTCACTCCAAAATCATGAGCATTAATATGGAGTTGGTCCTCTGTTTGCTAATATAACAGCCTCCACTCTTCTGGGAAGGCTTTCCACTAGATGTTGGAATATTGCTGCGGAGACTTGCTTCCATTCAGCCACAAGAGCATTAGTGAGGTCGTCCATTCGCCCAATGATGTTGGGCGATTAGGCCTGACTCGTAGTTGGAGTTCCAATTCATCCCAAAGGCTTTCAATGGGGTTGAGGTCAGAGCTCTGTGCAAGCCAGTCAAGTTCTTCCACACCAATCACGACAAACCGTTTCTGTATGGACCTCGCTTTGTGCACGGGGCCGACGTCATGCTGAAACAGGAAAGGGCCTTCCCCAAACTGTTGCCACAAATTTGGAAGCACAGTATTGTATAGAGTGTCATTGTATGCTGTAGCATTAAGATTTCCCTTCACTGGAACTAAGGGGCCTAGCCCAAACCATGAAAAACAGCCCCAGACCATTATTCCTCCTCCACCAAACTTTACAGTTGGCACTATGCATTGGGGCTGGTAGCATTCTCCTGGCATCCGTCAAACCCAGATTCGTCCGTTGGACTGCCAGATGGTGAAGCGTGATTCATCACTCCAGAGAACACCTTTCCACTGCTCCAGAGTCTAATGGCGGTGAGCATTAAACCACTCCAGCCAACGCTTGGCATTGCGCATGGTGATCTTAGGCTTGTGTGCGGCTACTCGGCCATGGAAACCCATTTCATGAAGCTCCTGATCGAACAGTTCTGCTGACGTTGCTTCCAGAGGCAGTTTGGAACTCGGTAGTGAGTGTTGCGAACGAGGACAGACAATTTTTATGCGCTACGCGCTTCAGCACTCGGCGGTCCCATTTTGTGAGCTTGTGTGGCCTACCAATTCGCGGCTTGGCCGTTGTTGCTCCTAGACGTTTCCAATTCCCAATAACAGTACATACAGTTGACCGGGGCAGCTCTAGCAGGGCAGAAAATTGACGACCTGACTTGTTGGAAAAGTGGCATCCTATGACGGTGCCACGTTGAAAGCCACTGAGCTCTTCAGGAAGGCCATTCTACTATCAAATCAAATCAAATGTTATTTGACACATGCTTACTTACTTACGCCCTTAACCAACAATGCAGTTCAAGAAATACAGTTAAGAAAATGTTTACTAAATAAACTAAAGTAAAACATTTAATAAAATGGAACATCGATACCGAGTCAATGTGCAAGGGTACAGGTTAGCTGAGGTAATTTGTGCATGTGGGTAGGGGTAAAGTGACTATGCATAAACAGTGATTAACAGCAGTGTAAAAACATGGGGGGGGTCAATGCAAATAGTCCGGTTGGCCATTTTATTAATTGTTCAGCAGTCTTATGGCTTGGGGGTAGAAGCTGTTAAGGAGCTTTTTGGACTTAGATTTGGCGCTCCGGTACTGCTTGCCGTGCAGTAGCAGAGAGAACAGTCTATGACTTGGGTGACTGGAGTCTTTGACGATTTTTTGGGCCTGACACCACCTAGTATATAGGTCCTGGATGGCAGGAAGCTTGGCCCCAGTGATGTACTGGGCCGTACGCACTACCCTCTGTAGCGCTTACGGTCGGATGCCGAGCAGTTGCCATACCTGGCGGTGATGCAACCGGTCAGGATGCTCTCGATGGTGCAGCTGTAGAACATTTTGAAGATCTTGGGACCCATGTCAAATCTTTTCAGTCTCCTGAGGGGGAATTGTGGGCACTATGGTGTTGAACGCTGAGCTGTAGTCAATGAACAGCATTCTCACATAGGTGTTCCTTTTGTCCAGGTGGGAAAGGGCAGATATTTTTTATGGTGATTGCATGGTTGTGTGCTCGATTTTATACACCTGTCAGCAACCGGTGTGGCTGAAATAGCTGAATCCACTAATTTGAAGGGGTGTCCACATACTTTAAGGAGAAGAGACCAGAGCACCCTCCCAATACAGTAAGGTGTTGTGTCTCAAATTGCACCCTATTCCCTAATAGTGCACTACTTTTGACCAGGACCCATAGGGCTCTGGTTAAAAGTAGTGCTCGATATAGGGAATTAAGGTGCTATTTGGAAAGTGCACCCATGGTGTTGGCTGCTGCGGAACCTCAGTATTTTGTGTGAGAGAGTGACGTGAGGGGAATCAGAGAGTACACAGGAAATAAGATGTATTATCTATCTCTGCCATGAAGATAATAAACTGACTGATTGTTATCTTGGATCAGTGGGTTTCAGCTCCAATCGATATCCTATCATGGAAATGGATACGGACCTTATGATTCGCATCAAGCTTACTTCCAGTGGTTCGCACAAACTTACTGCCCTTTTCATTTATTTACTGTACTGTACTGGTCTAGTGAAATCAATTACCTATTCTTACATAATTGCTGTGTAATAAGAGGTTGAATCTTAAACTGGGATCTCGTTAATACAGTCATGGAGTAGAGCTCCTTCTCTCACTGCGACCTCTCCTCTCCTCTCCTCTCCTCTCCTCTCCTCTCCTCTCCTCTCCTCTCCTCTCCTCTCCTCTCCTCTCCTCTCCTCTCCTCTCCTCTCCTCTCCTCTCCTCTCCTCTCCTCTTTGGAAACACATCATTAGCCCTGCTGTTTCATTAGCCTGGCTACACATTGATTAGGCTAAAGATAGACAGGTTTTTCTTCTCAACTTCTGAGATTAAATGTACATAGCGTCCACTCCATAGCGGATCATCCTCTAGCTATCCTGTTAATACACCTCAATCTTCCTCTTGACAAATGAGCTCCAGTTAGCATCTGTGACTGTGTACGCCTCAAGATAATGACAGTCCTTGTTTCATTCTCTCTAAAGTGTGTTTGAGCACCAGAGGATGAGTATTCCATATAATTGTTTTGTCTGTAGGTCGTGTGACACTCCACTGATAAATGTGCATCAGGTGCCTAAATGTAGACTAGGGATTCTGTTTGAGAAGTGCCGTCATACTGAGTGGACTAAGCCAGCGGTGGATTAATGGAATGTGTGCGTGCGTGCTTGTGTGTGTGTTCATGTAGCTCATACGATGCGACAGTGTGAAGGCCCAGGAAGCTGACAGCAAGGACTCAGCCCCCTTCTCTCCATCCAGCCCACGGGAGAAGTGGCTTCGCAGGAGGACGCATGTCAAACTGAAGGTGAGGAAACCAACATGACTTATTAATGGAAGATAAAGGACAGTTCAGTAGGAAGTGTTTTAGCCCCACACTGTTGATTCTATGGCTATGTCCGAAATGGCACCCTATTCCCTATATAGTGCACTGCTTTTGACCAGGGCTCTGGATAAAAGAAGTGCGCTATATAGAGAATAGGGTCCCATTTGGGACAGATTTGGGACTACTGTTTGTATTGTAGAAAGAAGCCATTTGTAGTACGTTCAATCGCTTTATGAGGAAATAAATATTGAATCATCTTTAGTTGAAGTCCGCTCGAGACGTTCAAACATTTTATAATTGAATCTCAGTCAGAGACAAAGCGATAAGGACGTGTGCGCACACACACACACACACACACACACACACTTATGCACACACTTTTACCATCAGCTTCACACATCTTTTCACAGCTTGAAACATGTTTGCCTCAATAGCCTTGGTCTCCTATAGATTAACATTAAAATACACAGACACTAAATGGGCAATTTATTTGCAATTGTTGCTTGTGTGTCAGTGTGTGGGCTGAGATTAGAATGTCGGAAAAAAGACTGTTTCATCTTCGATCGTTGATGCTAGCACAACAAAACAATTACCTGATGCTCCAGCATAAAAGACAACATGACTACTGTCATGCTGAAAGGTCAGCCCAGTCTATTTCTGGGACATCTTTTAGTCACAGTATATTCAAAGCAAATAATTCAATAACAATGGGCTTTTGTCCTGTTATATGATGTACTGCGTCGCCCACTGGAACCTATCCACAGTATATTTAAGGAAACTGGACATAGGTTTGATTGGACTGTGTCTTACATGCTCTGCTCCAGTCTCCAAGCCTGTGATCTGTCTCTTGTGTAAGTGGTAGAGGAGCAACAGCTGGAGGAGGAGCAGCTTGGAGAACATGACCGGAATATGATATCTGTTATAGCCGTACTGTTATACAGTCTCCTGGTGTCCTGTATAGACTTCATCTGGGCACTGCCAGCTCATCCAGGGAAAAGTGATACCATTCAGAGGGCCCTGCCTGGCATCAGTGACGCTGTGACTTCAGTTCACTATCCTAGTAAGGGGCTCTTTGTCACTGATGGAGTGGGGCCACCGCTGTAAGACAGGGGTCTGCCTCTCTTCTCCATCTCCTCCTCTCAGTGTGTCTGAGGGCAAGGTGAACTCACCACGCACCCGGTGTGATAGCGATATGTTCTGCTTTTTTCTCATAAGACAGACATTCATGCAGAGAGATTCAGCAGTGACCTGTAGTAGAGACATGTGGCAAATGTCCAGATATTAGAATTAATCTGGCCTTTCAGCCTATTCACAGACAGTGCTGCAGGCATGCCAGTGTGTAGAAGTCTGTGTGTGTGTGTGTGTGTGTGTGTGTGTGTGTGTGTGTGTGTGTGTGTGTGTGTGTGTGTGTGTGTGTGTGTGTGTGTGTGTGTGTGTGTGTGTGTGTGTGTGTGTGTGTGTGTGTGTGTGTGTGTCATGCTGAGATGCCACAGCTTCAGCATGGCTCAGTACTGGCAAAGATTAATTATTGACAAACTTAATCAAAATGCAAATTTGCGTTGTGTCTGGAAATGTTTAATTGCTTCATTAGATGACATTAGCTGGGGTCCCACTATTCATGATACAGGGACTACCACATCAGTCTACACCATATAGTATGTTAGTGTGCTCAAACTAGGCTCATGGAGCTATATTGTAAGAGTATTACGTAGACCTTGATACAGTTCCTCATATTCCTGTTTTTTCTTTGAATTGGATATTATTTTTGTCCATGCAGCTTGTTCTTCATTAGGTATGTGTGTGATGCCCACTGAATGAAATGTTTCAGTGACTGTAGGAAGTCTGTTTAGGAACATCAAGATATTAAAATATACTGATTATTGTTTTTCCTTTAGAATTTGTAACCAAACAGTCAAATCTCAGGAATTCCAATCACTGTTCTTGGTGCTGTCTCCACTTGTAGCCTAGGCTATTTGACTGTTCGTTTGTTTACCATTCACGTGGTAAAGTCAGTAACAGGCCATATAATTGGCGATGGTAGGCTTATCTTATTATAACGTTTGGGCAATGTTCAATTGTCCATGGCTCGAACATGCAGTGCATTTTCAAAATGTGAATGCAACGTGTGTAGTCAAATATTTCCATGTTGAAGCCAATAAAAACAAACTAGATAGGCTACATGTTTGTTATAACTAGGTCTATTGTAGGGTTACTGTATGTTATAACTAGGTCTATTGTAGGGTTACTGTATGTTATAACTAGGTCTATTGTAGGGTTACTGTATGTTATAACTAGGTCTATTGTAGGGTTACTGTATGTTATAACTAGGTCTATTGTAGGGGTACTGTATGTTATAACTAGGTCTATTGTAGGGTTACTGTTTGTTATAACTAGGTCTATTGTAGGGTTACTGTATGTTATAACTAGGTCTATTGTAGGGTTACTGTATGTTATCATTAGGTCTATTCTAGGGTTACTGTATATTATAACTAGGTCTATTGTAGGGTTACTGTTTGTTATAACTAGGTCTATTGTAGGGTTACTGTATGTTATAACTAGGTCTATTGTAGGGTTACTGTATGTTATAACTAGGTCTATTGTAGGGTTACTGTATGTTATAACTAGGTCTATTGTAGGGTTACTGTTTGTTATAACTAGGTCTATTGTAGGGTTACTGTATGTTATAACTAGGTCTATTGTAGGGTTACTGTATGTTATAACTAGGTCTATTGTAGGGTTACTGTTTGTTATAACTAGGTCTATTGTAGGGTTACTGTATGTTATAACTAGGTCTATTGTAGGGTTACTGTTTGTTATAACTAGGTCTATTGTAGGGGTACTGTATGTTATAACTAGGTCTATTGTAGGGTTACTGTTTGTTATAACTAGGTCTATTGTAGGGTTACTGTATGTTATAACTAGGTCTATTGTAGGGTTACTGTATGTTATCATTAGGTCTATTCTAGGGTTACTGTATATTATAACTAGGTCTATTGTAGGGTTACTGTTTGTTATAACTAGGTCTATTGTAGGGTTACTGTATGTTATAACTAGGTCTATTGTAGGGTTACTGTATGTTATAACTAGGTCTATTGTAGGGTTACTGTATGTTATAACTAGGTCTATTGTAGGGTTACTGTATGTTATAACTAGGTCTATTGTAGGGTTACTGTATGTTATAACTAGGTCTATTGTAGGGTTACTGTATATTATAACTAGGTCTATTGTAGGGTTACTGTTTGTTATAACTAGGTCTATTGTAGGGTTACTGTATGTTATAACTAGGTCTATTGTAGGGTTACTGTATGTTATAACTAGGTCTATTGTAGGGTTACTGTTTGTTATAACTAGGTCTATTGTAGGGTTACTGTATGTTATAACTAGGTCTATTGTAGGGTTACTGTATGTTATAACTAGGTCTATTGTAGGGTTACTGTATGTTATAACTAGGTCTATTGTAGGGTTACTGTATGTTATCATTAGGTCTATTCTAGGGTTACTGTATATTATAACTAGGTCTATTGTAGGGTTACTGTTTGTTATAACTAGGTCTATTGTAGGGTTACTGTATGTTATAACTAGGTCTATTGTAGGGTTACTGTATGTTATAACTAGGTCTATTGTAGGGTTACTGTATGTTATAACTAGGTCTATTGTAGGGTTACTGTATATTATAACTAGGTCTATTGTAGGGTTACTGTATGTTATAACTAGGTCTATTGTAGGGTTACTGTATGTTATAACTAGGTCTATTGTAGGGTTACTGTATGTTATAACTAGGTCTATTGTAGGGTTACTGTATGTTATAACTAGGTCTATTCTAGGGTTACTGTATGTTATAACTAGGTCTATTGTAGGGTTACTGTATGTTATAACTAGGTCTATTGTAGGGTTACTGTATGTTATAACTAGGTTTATTGTAGGGTTACTGTATGTTATAACTAGGTCTATTCTAGGGTTACTGTTTGTTATAACTAGGTCTATTGTAGGGTTACTGTATGTTATAACTAGGTCTATTGTAGGGTTACTGTATGTTATAACTAGGTCTATTGTAGGGTTACTGTATGTTATAACTAGGTTTATTGTAGGGTTACTGTATGTTATAACTAGGTCTATTGTAGGGTTACTGTATGTTATAACTAGGTCTATTGTAGGGTTACTGTATGTTATAACTAGGTCTATTGTAGGGTTACTGTATGTTATAACTAGGTCTATTGTAGGGTTACTGTATGTTATAACTAGGTCTATTGTAGGGTTACTGTATGTTATCACTAGGTCTATTGTAGGGTTACTGTATGTTATCACTAGGTTTATTGTAGGGTTACTGTATGTTATAACTAGGTCTATTGTAGGGTTACTGTTTGTTATAACTAGGTCTATTGTAGGGTTACTGTATGTTATAACTAGGTCTATTGTAGGGTTACTGTATGTTATAACTAGGTCTATTGTAGGGTTACTGTATGTTATAACTAGGTCTATTGTAGGGTTACTGTACGTTATAACTAGGTCTATTGTAGGGTTACTGTATGTTATAACTAGGTCTATTGTAGGGTTACTGTATGTTATAACTAGGTCTATTGTAGGGTTACTGTATGTTATAACTAGGTCTATTGTAGGGTTACTGTATGTTATAACTAGGTCTATTGTAGGGTTACTGTATGTTATAACTAGGTCTATTGTAGGGTTACTGTATGTTATAACTAGGTCTATTGTAGGGTTACTGTATGTTATAACTAGGTCTATTGTAGGGTTACTGTATATTATAACTAGGTCTATTGTAGGGTTACTGTTTGTTATAACTAGGTCTATTGTAGGGTTACTGTATGTTATAACTAGGTCTATTGTAGGGTTACTGTATGTTATAACTAGGTCTATTGTAGGGTTACTGTTTGTTATAACTAGGTCTATTGTAGGGGTACTGTATGTTATAACTAGGTCTATTGTAGGGTTACTGTATGTTATAACTAGGTCTATTGTAGGGTTACTGTATGTTATAACTAGGTCTATTGTAGGGTTACTGTATGTTATAACTAGGTCTATTGTAGGGTTACTGTATGTTATAACTAGGTTTATTGTAGGGTTACTGTATGTTATAACTAGGTCTATTGTAGGGTTACTGTATGTTATAACTAGGTTTATTGTAGGGTTACTGTATGTTATAACTAGGTCTATTGTAGGGTTACTGTATATTATAACTAGGTCTATTGTAGGGTTACTGTATGTTATAACTAGGTCTATTGTAGGGTTACTGTATGTTATAACTAGGTCTATTGTAGGGTTACTGTATGTTATAACTAGGTCTATTGTAGGGTTACTGTATGTTATAACTAGGTCTATTCTAGGGTTACTGTATGTTATAACTAGGTCTATTGTAGGGTTACTGTATGTTATAACTAGGTCTATTGTAGGGTTACTGTATGTTATAACTAGGTTTATTGTAGGGTTACTGTATGTTATAACTAGGTCTATTCTAGGGTTACTGTTTGTTATAACTAGGTCTATTGTAGGGTTACTGTATGTTATAACTAGGTCTATTGTAGGGTTACTGTATGTTATAACTAGGTCTATTGTAGGGTTACTGTATGTTATAACTAGGTCTATTGTAGGGTTACTGTATGTTATAACTAGGTCTATTCTAGGGTTACTGTATGTTATAACTAGGTCTATTGTAGGGTTACTGTATGTTATAACTAGGTCTATTCTAGGGTTACTGTTTGTTATAACTAGGTCTATTGTAGGGTTACTGTATGTTATAACTAGGTCTATTGTAGGGTTACTGTATGTTATAACTAGGTCTATTGTAGGGTTACTGTATGTTATAACTAAGTCTATTGTAGGGTTACTGTATGTTATAACTAGGTCTATTGTAGGGTTACTGTATGTTATAACTAGGTCTATTGTAGGGTTACTGTATGTTATAACTAGGTCTATTGTAGGGTTACTGTATGTTATAACTAGGTCTATTGTAGGGTTACTGTATGTTATAACTAGGTCTATTGTAGGGGTACTGTATGTTATAACTAGGTCTATTGTAGGGTTACTGTTTGTTATAACTAGGTCTATTGTAGGGTTACTGTATGTTATAACTAGGTCTATTGTAGGGTTACTGTATGTTATCATTAGGTCTATTCTAGGGTTACTGTATATTATAACTAGGTCTATTGTAGGGTTACTGTTTGTTATAACTAGGTCTATTGTAGGGTTACTGTATGTTATAACTAGGTCTATTGTAGGGTTACTGTATGTTATAACTAGGTCTATTGTAGGGTTACTGTATGTTATAACTAGGTCTATTGTAGGGTTACTGTTTGTTATAACTAGGTCTATTGTAGGGTTACTGTATGTTATAACTAGGTCTATTGTAGGGTTACTGTATGTTATAACTAGGTCTATTGTAGGGTTACTGTTTGTTATAACTAGGTCTATTGTAGGGTTACTGTATGTTATAACTAGGTCTATTGTAGGGTTACTGTTTGTTATAACTAGGTCTATTGTAGGGGTACTGTATGTTATAACTAGGTCTATTGTAGGGTTACTGTTTGTTATAACTAGGTCTATTGTAGGGTTACTGTATGTTATAACTAGGTCTATTGTAGGGTTACTGTATGTTATCATTAGGTCTATTCTAGGGTTACTGTATATTATAACTAGGTCTATTGTAGGGTTACTGTTTGTTATAACTAGGTCTATTGTAGGGTTACTGTATGTTATAACTAGGTCTATTGTAGGGTTACTGTATGTTATAACTAGGTCTATTGTAGGGTTACTGTATGTTATAACTAGGTCTATTGTAGGGTTACTGTATGTTATAACTAGGTCTATTGTAGGGTTACTGTATGTTATAACTAGGTCTATTGTAGGGTTACTGTATATTATAACTAGGTCTATTGTAGGGTTACTGTTTGTTATAACTAGGTCTATTGTAGGGTTACTGTATGTTATAACTAGGTCTATTGTAGGGTTACTGTATGTTATAACTAGGTCTATTGTAGGGTTACTGTTTGTTATAACTAGGTCTATTGTAGGGGTACTGTATGTTATAACTAGGTCTATTGTAGGGTTACTGTATGTTATAACTAGGTCTATTGTAGGGTTACTGTATGTTATAACTAGGTCTATTGTAGGGTTACTGTATGTTATCATTAGGTCTATTCTAGGGTTACTGTATATTATAACTAGGTCTATTGTAGGGTTACTGTTTGTTATAACTAGGTCTATTGTAGGGTTACTGTATGTTATAACTAGGTCTATTGTAGGGTTACTGTATGTTATAACTAGGTCTATTGTAGGGTTACTGTATGTTATAACTAGGTCTATTGTAGGGTTACTGTATATTATAACTAGGTCTATTGTAGGGTTACTGTATGTTATAACTAGGTCTATTGTAGGGTTACTGTATGTTATAACTAGGTCTATTGTAGGGTTACTGTATGTTATAACTAGGTCTATTGTAGGGTTACTGTATGTTATAACTAGGTCTATTCTAGGGTTACTGTATGTTATAACTAGGTCTATTGTAGGGTTACTGTATGTTATAACTAGGTCTATTGTAGGGTTACTGTATGTTATAACTAGGTTTATTGTAGGGTTACTGTATGTTATAACTAGGTCTATTCTAGGGTTACTGTTTGTTATAACTAGGTCTATTGTAGGGTTACTGTATGTTATAACTAGGTCTATTGTAGGGTTACTGTATGTTATAACTAGGTCTATTGTAGGGTTACTGTATGTTATAACTAGGTTTATTGTAGGGTTACTGTATGTTATAACTAGGTCTATTGTAGGGTTACTGTATGTTATAACTAGGTCTATTGTAGGGTTACTGTATGTTATAACTAGGTCTATTGTAGGGTTACTGTATGTTATAACTAGGTCTATTGTAGGGTTACTGTATGTTATAACTAGGTCTATTGTAGGGTTACTGTATGTTATCACTAGGTCTATTGTAGGGTTACTGTATGTTATCACTAGGTTTATTGTAGGGTTACTGTATGTTATAACTAGGTCTATTGTAGGGTTACTGTTTGTTATAACTAGGTCTATTGTAGGGTTACTGTATGTTATAACTAGGTCTATTGTAGGGTTACTGTATGTTATAACTAGGTCTATTGTAGGGTTACTGTATGTTATAACTAGGTCTATTGTAGGGTTACTGTACGTTATAACTAGGTCTATTGTAGGGTTACTGTATGTTATAACTAGGTCTATTGTAGGGTTACTGTATGTTATAACTAGGTCTATTGTAGGGTTACTGTATGTTATAACTAGGTCTATTGTAGGGTTACTGTATGTTATAACTAGGTCTATTGTAGGGTTACTGTATGTTATAACTAGGTCTATTGTAGGGTTACTGTATGTTATAACTAGGTCTATTGTAGGGTTACTGTATATTATAACTAGGTCTATTGTAGGGTTACTGTTTGTTATAACTAGGTCTATTGTAGGGTTACTGTATGTTATAACTAGGTCTATTGTAGGGTTACTGTATGTTATAACTAGGTCTATTGTAGGGTTACTGTTTGTTATAACTAGGTCTATTGTAGGGGTACTGTATGTTATAACTAGGTCTATTGTAGGGTTACTGTATGTTATAACTAGGTCTATTGTAGGGTTACTGTATGTTATAACTAGGTCTATTGTAGGGTTACTGTATGTTATAACTAGGTCTATTGTAGGGTTACTGTATGTTATAACTAGGTTTATTGTAGGGTTACTGTATGTTATAACTAGGTCTATTGTAGGGTTACTGTATGTTATAACTAGGTTTATTGTAGGGTTACTGTATGTTATAACTAGGTCTATTGTAGGGTTACTGTATATTATAACTAGGTCTATTGTAGGGTTACTGTATGTTATAACTAGGTTATTGTAGGGTTACTGTATGTTATAACTAGGTCTATTGTAGGGTTACTGTATGTTATAACTAGGTCTATTGTAGGGTTACTGTATGTTATAACTAGGTCTATTCTAGGGTTACTGTATGTTATAACTAGGTCTATTGTAGGGTTACTGTATGTTATAACTAGGTCTATTGTAGGGTTACTGTATGTTATAACTAGGTTTATTGTAGGGTTACTGTATGTTATAACTAGGTCTATTCTAGGGTTACTGTTTGTTATAACTAGGTCTATTGTAGGGTTACTGTATGTTATAACTAGGTCTATTGTAGGGTTACTGTATGTTATAACTAGGTCTATTGTAGGGTTACTGTATGTTATAACTAGGTCTATTGTAGGGTTACTGTATGTTATAACTAGGTCTATTCTAGGGTTACTGTATGTTATAACTAGGTCTATTGTAGGGTTACTGTATGTTATAACTAGGTCTATTCTAGGGTTACTGTTTGTTATAACTAGGTCTATTGTAGGGTTACTGTATGTTATAACTAGGTCTATTGTAGGGTTACTGTATGTTATAACTAGGTCTATTGTAGGGTTACTGTATGTTATAACTAAGTTTATTGTAGGGTTACTGTATGTTATAACTAGGTCTATTGTAGGGTTACTGTATGTTATAACTAGGTTTATTGTAGGGTTACTGTATGTTATAACTAGGTCTATTGTAGGGTTACTGTATATTATAACTAGGTCTATTGTAGGGTTACTGTATGTTATAACTAGGTCTATTGTAGGGTTACTGTATGTTATAACTAGGTCTATTGTAGGGTTACTGTATGTTATAACTAGGTCTATTGTAGGGTTACTGTATGTTATAACTAGGTTTATTGTAGGGTTACTGTATGTTATAACTAGGTCTATTGTAGGGTTACTGTATATTATAACTAGGTCTATTGTAGGGTTACTGTATGTTATAACTAGGTCTATTGTAGGGTTACTGTATGTTATAACTAGGTCTATTCTAGGGTTACTGTATGTTATAACTAGGTCTATTGTAGGGTTACTGTATATTATAACTAGGTCTATTGTAGGGTTACTGTATGTTATAACTAGGTCTATTGTAGGGTTACTGTATGTTATAACTAGGTCTATTGTAGGGTTACTGTATGTTATAACTAGGTCTATTGTAGGGTTACTGTATGTTATAACTAGGTCTATTGTAGGGTTACTGTATGTTATAACTAGGTCTATTGTAGGGTTACTGTATGTTATAACTAGGTCTATTGTAGGGTTACTGTATGTTATCACTAGGTCTATTGTAGGGTTACTGTATGTTATCACTAGGTTTATTGTAGGGTTACTGTATGTTATAACTAGGTCTATTGTAGGGTTACTGTTTGTTATAACTAGGTCTATTGTAGGGTTACTGTATGTTATAACTAGGTCTATTGTAGGGTTACTGTATGTTATAACTAGGTCTATTGTAGGGTTACTGTATGTTATAACTAGGTCTATTGTAGGGTTACTGTACGTTATAACTAGGTCTATTGTAGGGTTACTGTATGTTATAACTAGGTCTATTGTAGGGTTACTGTATGTTATAACTAGGTCTATTGTAGGGTTACTGTATGTTATAACTAGGTCTATTGTAGGGTTACTGTATGTTATAACTAGGTTTATTGTAGGGTTACTGTATGTTATAACTAGGTCTATTGTAGGGTTACTGTATGTTATAACTAGGTCTATTGTAGGGTTACTGTATGTTATAACTAGGTCTATTGTAGGGTTACTGTATGTTATAACTAGGTCTATTGTAGGGTTACTGTATGTTATAACTAGGTCTATTGTAGGGTTACTGTATAGTGTTTAATAAACCATCTTCAATGGATAAGACAAACATCCATGCCTCCTGCCGAAGAGCCCTTAGGCCCATGTGTGCACACATTGCCTTTCATGCTCATAATACGAGAGATGTGATTTGTGATATCACGCTTATGAGCCAATCCTACACTGAACAAAAATATAAACACAACATGTAAAGTGTTGGTCTCATGTTTCATGAGATGAAATAAAAGATACCAGAAATGTTCCATATCCACAAAAACCTTTTTCTCTCAAATGTTGGGCACAAATTTCTTTACATCCCTGTAAGTCATCATTTCTCTTTGCCAAAATAATCCATCCACCTGACAGGTGTGGCATATAAAGAAGCTGATTATAGAGCATGGTCATTACACAGGTGCACCAACACAACACAATGGCACAGATGTCTCAAGTTTTGAGGGAGCGTTCAATTCGCATGCTGACTGCAGGAATGTTCACCAGAGCTGTTCCCAGATAATGAAATATTAATTTCTTTGCCATAAACTGCCTCCAACGTCGTTTTAGAAAATTTGGCATTACGTCCAACCGGCTTCACAATGGGTTTTGGCAATTTGAATGCACGAGATCATGAGGCCCATTGTGAGGCACATTTTTTTTGAGGTATTTGTGACGAACAGAGGCATATCTTTATTCCCAGTCATGTGAAATCCATAAACTAGGGCCTAATTTATTTATTTCATTTAACTGATTTCCTGATATGAGCTGTAACTCAATAAAATATTTGAAATTGTTGCATGTTGCGTTTGTATTTTTGTTCAGTGTTGTCACGTTCCTGACCTTATTTCCCTTGTTTTGTATTTATTTAGTATGGTCAGGGCGTGAGTTGGGGTGGGTTGTCTATGTGTGTTTTTCTATGTTGGGATTTTGAGTTCGGCCTGGTATGATTCTCAATCAGAGGCAGCTGTCAATCGTTGTCCCTGATTGAGAATCATACTTAGGCAGCCGAGGTTTCACGTTTGGTTTGTGGGTGTTTGTTTCCTGTGTCAGTGTTTGTGCCACACGGGACTGTTACGGTTAGTTCGTTTGTTATTTTGTATCGTGTCTTGTTTTCGTGTTATTAAAATCATGGAAACTTACCACTCTGCACATTGGTCCTCCGATCCTTCTCGCCTCTCCTCGTCCGATGAGGAGGACGAAATAAACTGCCGTTATAGAAACACCCACCACCAAAGGACCAAGCAGAGTGGTAAAGGACAGCAGCAGCAGCGGCAGAAGACACAGGACTCATGGACTTGGGAGGAGATCCTGGACGGCAAAGGACCCTGGGCAGAGCCAGAGGAGTGTCGCCGTCCCAAAGCAGAGTTGGAGGCAGCGAAGGCAGAGAGGTGCTGGTATGAGGAGGCAGCGCGGCGACGCGGTTGGAAGCCCGAGAGTCAGACCCAAAAATTTCTTGGGGGGGGCACACGCGGAGTGTGGCGAAGCCGGGTAGGAGACCTGAGCCAACTCCCCGTGCTTACCGTGGAGTGAGAGAGCGTCGTACTGGTCAGGCACCGTGTTATGCGGTGGAGCGCACGGTGTCCCCAGTACGCGTGCTAAGCCCAGTGCGGGCTATTCCACCTCGCCGCACTGGCCGGGCTGGTTTGGGCATCGAGCCGGGTGCCATGAAGCCGGCTCAACACATCTGGTCTCCAGTGCGTCTCCTCGGGCCGGCGTACATGGCACCAGCCTTACAAATGGTGTCCCCGGTTCGCCAGCATAGCCCAGTGCGGGCTATTCCACCTCGCCGCACTGGCAGGGCTACGGGGAACATTCAACCTGGTAAGGTTGGACAGGCTCGGTGCTCAAGAGCTGTTGTACTCCTTCACGGTCCGGTATATCCGGTGCCACCTCCACGTACCAGTCCTCCGGTGGCAGCCCCCCGCACCAGGCTGTCTCTCCGGGTTCTCTCTACAGTTGCTCCCGCCTGTCCAGCGCTGCCAGAGCCTTCCTCTTCTCCAGCGCAGCCAGAGTTACTCATCTGTGCAGCGCCGTCTGAACTGCCTGTCTGCCCAGCGCCACCTGCGCTGTCCGTCTGCCCGGAGCCGTCTGAGCTGCCTGCCTGCCCAGCGCCGTCTGAGCTGCCTGCCTGCCCAGCGCCGTCTGAGCTGCCTGCCTGCCCAGCACCGTCTGAGCTGCCTGCCTGCCCAGCGCCGTCTGAGCTGCCTGCCTGCCCAGCGCCGTCTGAGCTGCCTGCCTGCCCAGCGTCATCTGAGCTCAACAGTTTGTCCCGAGCCGTCAGAGCCGCCCATCTGTCCCGAGCCGCTAGAGCCGTCCGTCAGTCAGGAGCCGCTAGAGCCGTCCGTCAGTCAGGAGCTGCCAGAGCCGCCAGCCAGCCAGGAGCAGCCAGAGCCGCCAGCCAGCCAGGAGCTGCCAGAGCCAGTCATCCAGGACCTGCCAGAGCAGCCAGTCAGCCAGGAGCTGCCAGAGCCAGTCAGCCAGGAGCTGCCAGAGCGAGTCAGCCAGGACCTGCCAGAGCCGTCAGTCAGCCAGGACCTGCCAGAGCCGTCAGTCAGCCAGGACCTGCCAGAGCTGTCAGTCATCCAGGACCTGCCGGAGCCGTCAGTCAGCCAGGACCTGCCGGAGCCGTCAGTCAGCCAGGACCTGCCGGAGCCGTCAGTCAGCCGGGAGCTGCCAGAGCTGCCTGTCAAGCCGGCGATGCCGGAATTGCCTTTTACTCCGGCGCAGCCGGAGTCGTCTTTCACTCCGGTGCTGCCGGAGTATCCTGTCCATTCGGGACCCATGGCTAGGGTCCCCAGGCCAAGGTCGGCGACGAGGATCGCCGCTCATAAGAGGCCATGGGGGCGATTAAGGAGGCGGACAAAAACAATGTTGAAGTGGGGTCCACGTCCCGCGCCAGAGCCGCCACCGCGGACAGACGCCCACCCAGACCCTCCCCTAGAGTTTTAGGTGGTGCGTCCGAAGTTCGCACCTTGAGGGGGGGGGGGTTCTGTCACGTTCCTGACCTTATTTCCCTTGTTTTGTATTTATTTAGTATGGTCAGGGCGTGAGTTGGGGTGGGTTGTATATGTGTGTTTTTCTATGTTGGGATTTTGAGTTCGGCCTGGTATGATTCTCAATCAGAGGCAGCTGTCAATCGTTGTCCCTGATTGAGAATCATACTTAGGCAGCCGAGGTTTCACGTTTGGTTTGTGGGTGTTTGTTTCCTGTGTCAGTGTTTGTGCCACACTGGACTGTTACGGTTAGTTAGTTTGTTATTTTGTATCGTGTCTTGTTTTCGTGTTATTAAAATCATGGAAACTTACCACTCTGCACATTGGTCCTCCGATCCTTCTCGCCTCTCCTCGTCCGATGAGGAGGACGAAATAGACTGCCGTTACAAGTATATTTAGAAATATTGTTGTTGTTTTAAAATACAGATTGATTGTTTTCCATTTAATTAGATAAGAAACCAAACTTACTAGAAAGATTCACCATCCATGGATTTAGGTTGAGAAAACATACGTGCTTCGAATGTAATGCAATTTTGGCTGCTATTTCTGAAGAAGATGGTTTCGTGATGTTTATAAAACATTACATTTGGGAGCAGTATAACATCTTTCTCTTTATATTGGATCTTTATCCAGCTCCTGTGAAACGTTTGGATGTGTGTAAAACCCTCCATAGTCTAAGGTGCCTTGACTGTATTATATGCCCACAGGGAGGAATCATGGTGCCTGTAACTGTATTTAGACATAGCCTATTTTAAACAACTTGTTGTTTAATTTGTTTATTAGAATTATATACTTTTTAGACCTTATCAATAGCCTAGTGAATTTAATCTTGCTTATTGACTATGTTTGGCATGTCCATGTCCAGACTGTATTTGACCTGTATCAGTGTGAATGCTATAACCGATGTTTAACAATGTAGTTCCATATTGAAGCAATGCAATTAGAACATTGTGGACTGTAAACATTTCAATATATGTAACGAATATGGGGCTGGCTATTTAACCCACGAGGCTATAGCGGACTAACACTTGAATTGGAGTTGATGAAAACACAATACGTAAATAAACAACTTGAAGCAACCACATATTTAGCCATTGAGCATGTTCTGATTAGCCAGTGAGGCGTCAACCCTCGACACACACACACCTTGTTTATTCATCAAAACCCAGCCCTTTCGCGCCACCGCCAGCTACTGCTCCCATAATTCCAGTTGTGAAAATAGCAAAAATATGTTTGACACACTCTCGCACCTATAGCGCTACAACCCTTAGAAATTACCCTCTAAGTGTTCCTGAAAGTTTCTTTCAGTCAAACCTGTCCCCAATTACTCTATCACCAACCACCTGTGGTTATAACTTATGTTATGACTGAGGTAACGCAGCATGGCATTACTGTAACAGAGCCAGGGAACTACATCTGCAAACTCCTCTGCTTTCATTTGTCATTAATATCCTACCAGCTCAGCAATGAAGTTGGTTTGTGTCCCAAATGGAACGCTATTCCCTATGTAGTGCACTACTTTTGACTAGAGCCATATGGGCCCTTGTCAAAAGTAGTGTGCACTACATATTGAGTAGGGTGCCATGTGGAGTTAGACGATTTCTCCTTAGCTCAGCTCATTTAGGGTTATTCTTCCTGGTCTTTGAAATGAGATGTAGTGAAGGGGAACCAGAACCACACTGCTACTGTAGCCAGGCTTCATGGAGATTTGACACCCTCTTTTGGTAAGGTCTTGTAGTGCACACTTCTGAGACTCCTTCACCACACGTTTCAAATGTGATGCATCAAAACAGGGATAAATTGAAAAATAGGGCTATTTTTCATCCTTCTTTTGACATCCCATTTCCTCCTGCCGATGTAAACACTACGTCTGAGGAGGAGTGATGCAGAAAGTAATGAAAGACAAATACGGAGTCCCAAATGGCACCCTATTCCCTTTATAGTGCACTACATATGACCAGGGATCATAGGTCTCTGGTCAAAAGTAGTGCACTATATACGTAATACACTCTTAGAAAAGAGCGTTCCAAAAGGGTTCTTCGGCTGTCCCCATAGGGTAAATCTTTTTGGTTCCAGGTACAACCCTTTTTGGTTCCAGGTACAACCCTTTTTGGTTCCAGGTACAACCCTTTTCGGTTCAATGTAGAACCGTCTGTGGAAAGGGTTCTACATGTAACCCAAAAGGGTTCTATCTGGACCAAAAAATATTCTTCAAAGGGTTCTACTTGTAGGTTCTAGATAGCACCTTTTTTCTAAGAGTGTAGGGTGCCATTTGGGATGCACAAAACCAAAGAGAAGTGACAGTAAATCTCTTCTCCTCATGCAGAATGTGACTGGCAACCACAGGGTGAATGATGTCATTGCCACAGAGGAGGGACCACAGACGCTGGTTGGTCGGTTCATGTACGGCCCACTGGACATGGTGACTCTGACTGGAGAGAAGGTGACGACACAACACAAGACACTGCATCTCAGTGCAAGAGGCGTCACTGCAGTACCTGGTTCAAATCCAGGCTGCATCACATCTGGCCGTGATTGGGAGTCCCATAGGGCGACGCACAATTGGCCCAGCGTCGCCCGGGTTTGGCCGGGGTAGGCCGTCATTGTAAATACGAATTTGTTCTTAACTGACTTGCCTAGTTAAATAAAGGTTAAATATAAATTTTTAAAATTTGCAAACACTATTTGCCCTATTTACAACACTACAGTTGCAACACTTTTAAAAGTGTCTGCATTTCAATAAAGTGAAATTGATACTTCTCTTATAGTGGTCTGACAAAGGAATTTGCTTTGACAGACGTCAACACTAAAGTTTACTGAAGGGAATTAAATTGCGGCCCTGAACCGTTCGTTATCATATCATCTTATCATGAATCTATCTTGTCCTCTCCCAGGTGGACATTCTCCTAATGACCCAGCCCCAGTCCGGCCGCTGGGTCCACTTTGACACAGAGGTGACCACCAGTAGTGGCAGAGTGGTCTACACCATCCCCAAGAGCAAGAAGCTGGCCACCGGGGTCTACCCTATCAAAATGATGGTCAAGTAAGCAAACAACTCCTTTTTATTTCTTATTGATATGCAACCACAGCATGTTTGTTATAGTATGTTAGAGGTTATATCAATAATGAAATGGATGTGGGTTGGGACGAGTTCCCATGAAAGTGGAGGAATACTGAATTGAATTACGGCCCATACCAGTGATGGAGGTAAAGTACTGTGAAGCTCTAACAGTGTACTCACAGATTGTTGAATAACAAGGAACCCCAGAGGTGCTGCGGCTGTGAATTACCACCGTACCTACAGTAGCAATCATTCTCCCCCTCTCCCCCTCTCCCCCTCTCTTTACCTCCTTCTACCCAGGGGAGATCAGACGAGTGCAGAGGCCTACCTGACGGTGCTGCCCAGGGGGATGGAGTGTGTGGTGTTCAGCATTGATGGCTCCTTCGCGGCTAGCGTCTCCATCATGGGCAGCGACCCTAAAGTCCGCCCCGGAGCAGTGGACGTCGTCAGGTAACTCATGCGTGCGAGTGTTTGTGTGTTTGTGTTTGTGAATGTGCCTTCCAGCTTTTGTTTGATTAAGGAGCAGTTCAAGCAGAGAGAAATTATTAATGGAATGTAAATGATAACTCAATTTCAACGCCTACAAGTCATCTGTTCAGCTCAGAATATGATCCTTGTATTTTGTCACATTAAAGGGAGTTTGAAGGAAATTGCTAACTAGTGTTAGCGCAATTGCTAACTCAAATTTTGTTACTTGACAGCTTTATTCTAAAATGGATGAAAAAACAAAAAAATCCTCATCAATCTACACACAATAGCCCATACTGACAAAGCAAAAACTGTTTTTAGATTATTTTGCAAATGTATAATTTTTTTTTTTTTTAAACAGAAAAAAAAACAGATACCTTATTTACATATGTATTCAGAATCTGTGCTATTAGACTCGAAATTGAGCTCAGGTGCATCCTGTTTCCATTGATCATCCTTGAGATGTTTCTACAACTTGATTGGAGTCCTCCTGTGGTAAATTCAATTGATTCGACATGATTTGGAAAGGCACACACCTGTCTATATAAGGTCCCACAGTTGACAGTGCATATCAGAACAAAAACCAAGCCATGAGGTCGAAGGAATTGTGCGTAGAGCTCCGAAACAGCCCTTTGGCAGGGTAGCAAAAAAATTCTGCAGTATTGAAGGTCCCCAAGAACAAAGTGGCCTCCATCATTCTTAAATGGAAGAAGTTTGGAACCACCAAGACTCTTCACAGAGCTGACCGCCCGGCCAAACTGAGCAAACGGGGGAGAAAGGCCTTGGTCAAGGAGGTGAACAAGAACCCGATGGTCATTCTGACAGCGCTCCAGAGTTCCTCTGTGGAGATGGGAGAACTTTCCAGAAGGACAACCATCTCTGCAGCACTCCACCAATCAGGCCTTTATGGTAGAGTGAAGCCACTCCTCAGTAAAAGGCACATGACAGCCCGCTTGGAGTTTGTCAAAGGCACCTAAAGACTCTCAGACCATGAGAAACAAGATTCTCTGGTCTGATGAAACCAAGATTGAACTCTTTGACCTGAATGTCAAGCATCACTTCAGGAGGAAACCTGGCACCATCCCTACGGTGAAGCATGGTGGTGGCAGCATCATGCCGTGGGGATGTTTTAGCGGCAGGGACTGGGAGACTAGTCAGGATCGAGGCAAAGATGAACGGTGCAAAGTACAGAGAGATCCTTGATGAAAATCTGCTCCAGAGCCCTCAGGATCTCAGACTGGGGCAAAGGTTCACCTTCCAACAGGACAACGACCCTAGGCACACAGCAAAGACAACACATGAGTGGCTTCTGGACAAGTCTCTGAATGTCCTTGAGTGGCCCAGCCAGAGCCCGGACTTTAACCCGATCGAACATCTCTTGAGAGACCTGAAAATAGCTGTGCAGTGACGCTCCCCATCCAACCTGACAGAGCTTGAGAGGATCTGCAAAGAAGAATGGGAGATACTCCCCAAATACAGGTGTGCCAAGCTTGTACCATCATACCAAAGAATACTCGAGGCTGTAATCGCTACCAAAGGTGCTTCAACAAAGTACTGAGTAAAGGGTCTGAATACTTATGTAAATTTGATATTTCAGTTTTTTGTTTTTTATATAAATTTGCATTTTTAAAAAAATAATTAGCTTTGTCCTTATGGGGTACTGTGTGTTGCTTGATAACGGAAAAAATTATTTAATCGATTTTAGAATAAGGCTGTAAAAAGTAAAGGGGTCAGAATACTTTCCGAATGCACTGTACCTTTAACTTCCTTCATACTGGGCATAAGAAATAATAAGGAAAAAAAAGAAAATAAACCAGAAATCTCAGAGGAATATTATTGATGTCAGTCTGTCTTTATGTTCAGTGAAAATTATAATTCTCAGAGGAATGTATCTATTTATCTTTGTGTCCAGACACTGGCAGGACCTGGGCTATCTTATCATCTACATCACAGGGAGGCCAGACATGCAGAAGCAGCGGGTGGTGTCATGGCTGTCCCAACACAACTTCCCCCAGGGCATGATCTTCTTCTCTGAGGGCCTGGTCCATGACCCACTGAGACAGAAAACCATCTTCCTCAGGAACCTAGTGCAGGAGGTACATTACATACATGATACAGTGGATATATTTTTCTTGCTCTCTATCTCAACTCTTTGTCTTTGTGTATATCTCCCTCTTTTTCTTTCTCTCTTTCTTTTTCTCACCCTGTCTATATATCTCTCGTTCTCTTTTTTTCTCTCCCTTTCTTTCTCTCTCTTCCTTCCTCTATTTCTCACGCACACTTCCTTGGTTCTCACATTGACATTGACTGTGGGCCTCCATCCCTCTCTGTCTATCTCCCTCCCTCCCTCCCTCTCTTTCTTTCTTTCTTTCTTTCTTTCTTTCTTTCTTTCTTTCTTTCTTTCTTTCGTTCTTTCTCTCGCTCTCTCTCTCTCTCTCCCTCCCTCTCTCTCTCTCTCTCTCTCTCTGTTCTATCTCTCTCTGCCAGTGTCACATTAAGATCAACTCAGCCTATGGCTCCATGAAGGACATCTCCGTGTACAACATGCTGGGTCTGAGTCCTTCCCAGATTTATATTGTGGGCAGGCCTTCCAAGAAGTACCAGAATCAATGCCAGGTAGACATCAGGGGACTGTACACTCCTCTTCTACTTTTCTTTAACGATCAAGCTAATGGCATTGACTCACTAATAGCTATCGAT
Organism: Salvelinus namaycush; assembly: GCF_016432855.1. NCBI lineage: Eukaryota > Metazoa > Chordata > Actinopteri > Salmoniformes > Salmonidae > Salvelinus > Salvelinus namaycush. The sequence goes on along the minus strand of NC_052340.1, from coordinate 17,667,336 downwards.
TGTGTTTTGATGTATCTATTCTGGCCTGTCTGTGGTTTTTGTTCTTTCCCGTCACTCTCCATCTCTCACTACCTGTTTAGTGTTTTATTCTTTATCTAACATGGCCACTCTCACTAACTCTCGTTCTCTCTCTCTCTCTCTCTGTCTCTCTCTCTCTCTGTCTCTCTCTCTCTCTCTCTCTCTCTCTCTCTCTCTCTCTCTCTCTCTCTGTCTCTCTCTCTGTCTCTCTCTCTGTCTGTCTCTCTCTCTCTCTCTCTCTCTCTCTGTCTCTCTCTCTCTCTCTCTCTCTCTCTCTCTCTCTCTCTCTCTCTCTCTCTCTCTCTCTCTCTCTCTCTCTCTCTCTCTCTCTGTCTCTCTCTCTTTCCGATAGTTCCTAAGTGATGGCTATGCAGTGCACCTCTCCTCACTGCAGTTTGGCCACCGGACCAGACCCAAGAAGACCTCCTCGGTCCGCATGGTCCTGAGGAAAGGCTCCTTCGGCCTCTCTGCCAAACCTGACTTCCTGTGTAAACGCACCCACCTGAGGAGAACCATGTCTGTCCAGCACCCTGACCCTCCCTGCACCCCCAACCCTAAGCCTGAGCGGGCCCAGAGCCAACCAGAGTCTGACCAGGATCCCGGGGGAGGAGGAGGGGGCGGCGGCCATGGTGTCTGGGGGCGGGCCTCCATACACCGTGGAGACACCACACCCTGACAGGCAGAGAGAGATGGAGGGAGGATGGACAAGGAGGAGGACAAGGGTCTCATTGTCCAGGGCCAAGGTGAGAACTCACACTTAAAGGATTTCAATTGCCCTATATTATACTCCTAGAACTATATGATCATACTGTCTCTCTATAATAGCAACAATCTGAAAAATATCCCCCCAGAACGTGTTTCTGAGTTGTCGTACTTGAGGCTGTGAAAATATACTGTCCCTCTTCCATTGTGTAATTTCTGTAGCCTTTACTGCAGCATAGTAGCAGTTATGTCATGTGAATAAATTATTAATTTTGAATAATTTAGACATTCACCTTTGGTTCTTCAGCATTGTGTCCTCAGCCTTTGAGAACATAAGGCTTTGTAAAGCTTTCACTCCAACACAGATTGATTTCCTTTGCTCATATTGTACTCTGGTGCAGTCAATAAATGTTCACCTTGATTTTGTTATGTTTTGTGGTGCGAGGGTCATCACAGCTGAAGTAGGTGCTGCAGGCATTATGATTTATACAGCTAAACAGAATAATAACAGCTTTACTGTCCGAGAGGGGGAGAGAGAGGGCAGAGAGGGAGAGGAAGAGAAGAGAGATGGAGAGAGAGAGAGAGAGAGAGAGAGAGATTAGACTGGGAAATTGAAACATGGAGAGAGAGACTGCAGTCAGAAAGATGGACAGAGATGAAAGAGATAGAGGGATGGAGAAAGAAAGAAAGCGAAAAGGGAGAAATAGAGGGGGGAGAGCAGACAGAGAGAGCAGAGATCAGTCTGTATACTCTCTCATAAATATTCATGAAGGAACCTGCGGTAGCTGTGCTATTATTAGGAACAGCTCCTTTATTTTCAAAGCCCACTGCCTCCTATTTTCCAATTTTACAGAGCCGCATAGAGGGCCTGATGAGCTACAACTGGAGTGTCTAGTCAAGCACGAAATCCACTCATTTCTAGATTTGGGAATAGTGTTTCTGCAATTACGGAGATTGGGGTATGGGTGCTGTGTCACTTCAGTGGGCCTGTAGGAACTAATCTAGTTGGCTTTTGTTGGTATTGATAATACACAGGTGTATAGGATAATTCACTGTTCACTTATACAGTTGAAGTCGGAAGTTTTAATACATTGAGGTTGGAGTCATTAAAACTCATTTTTCTTCCACTCCACACATTTCTTGTTAACAAACTATAGTTTTGGCAAGTCGGTTAGGACATCTACTTTGTGCATGACACAAGTCATTTTTCCAACAATTGCTTACAGACAGATTATTTCACTTTCACTGTATCACAATTCCAGTGGGTCAGAAGTTTACATACACTAAGTTGACTGTGCCTTTAAACAGCTTGGAAAATTCCAGAAAATGATGTCATGGCTTTAAAAGCCTCTGATAGGCTAATTGACATAATTTGAGTCAATTGGAGGTGTACCTGTGGATGTATTTCAAGGCCTACCTTCAAACTCAGTGCCTCTTTGCTTGACATCATGGGAAAATCAAAAGAAATCAGCCAAGACCACAGAAATAAAATTGTAGACCTCCACAAGTCTGGTTCATCCTTGGGAGCAATTTCCAAATGCCTGAAGGTACCACGTTCATATGTACAAACAATAGTACACAAGTATAAACACCATGGGACCACGCAGCCGTCATACCGCTCAGGAAGGAGACGCCTTCTGTCTCCTAGAGATGAACGTACTTTGGTGCGAAAAGTGCAAATCAATCCCAGAACAACAGCAAAGGACCTTGTGAAGATGCTGGAGGAAACAGGTACAAAAGTATCTATATCCACAGTAAAACAAGTCCTATATCGACATAACCTGAAAGGCCGCTCAGCAAGAAAGAAGCCAATGCTCCAAAACCGGCATAAAAAAGCCAGTCTACGGTTTGCAACTGCACATGGGGACAAAGATCGTTGAAGAAATGTCCTCTGGACTGATGAAACAAAAATAGAACTGTTTGGCCATAATGACCATCGTCATGTTTGGAAGAAAAAGGGGGATGCTTGCAAGCCGAAGAACACCATCCCAACTGTGAAGCAGGGGGGTGGCAGCATCATGTTGTGGTGGCTCTTTGCTGCAGGAGGGACTGGTGCACTTCACAAAATAGTTGGCATCATGAGGGAGGAAATTATGTGGATATATTGAAGCAAAATCTCAAGACATCAGTCAGGAAGTTAAAGCTTGGTCGCAAATAGGTCTTCCAAATGACCCCAAGCATACTTCCAAAGTTGTGGCAAAATGGCTTAAGGACAACAAAGTCAAGTTAGTGGAGTGGCCATCACAACGCCCTGACCTCAATCCCATAGAAAATTTGTGGGTAGAACTGAAAAAGTGTGTGCGAGCAAGGAGGCCTACAAACCTGACTCAGTCACACCAGCTCTGTCAGGAGGAATGGGCCAAAATGTACCCAACTTATTGTGGGAAGCTTGTGGAAGGCTACCTGAAACGTTTGACCCAAGTTAAACAATTGAAAGGCAATGCTACCAAATACGAATTGAGTGTATGTAAACTTCTGATCTTTTGGGAATGTGATGAAAGAAATAAAAGCTGAAATAAATCATTCTCTCTACTATTATTCTGACATTTCACGTTCTTAAAATAAAGAGGTGATCCTAACTGATCTAAGACAGGGAATCTTTACTAGGATTTAATGTCAGGAATTGTGAAAAACTAAGTTTAAATGTATTTGGCTAAGGTGTATTTAAACTTCCGACTTCAACTGTATATGGCTTTGGGCTTTGATTGGAATAGGAACCACTAAACTAAATGAATCTTTCTTTCTTTTCACAGTGTTGTCACCTATATTGGATCTCTGCTGGTATCAGTTGTGTTAACCTACTGCTTGGCTGCTTGGCCCTCTACACATCTTGAACAGCTTCTCCACTCCCAGGACTCAATAGATCATGTCTAATATTCCTCAAGCGTTCACCTAATGCGGCCTCTCAAGCTCAAATTACGTCCAAGTTTTTTCAGTGGCAGTGCTATTGAAACAGTATGTTATATTTTGTCAAGCAAAGAGAGAGACACTTTGGTCATTTGTATCATGGTGCAGAAACACTTGCTGCAGAACAGGAGATCAACACACAGACGCTACCACAGTCAAATGCTAGAAGACTCCCTCTCGTCCCCCACTGGGAATAGTAACAGAGGAGATCCTGTTGAAACCTATGGAGCAATGTTCTAGCCCAAGCAATACACCACCAGGAGATGTTCTAGACAGTGTGTTCATTGACCTGCTGTGTTGACAGGTGGCAGAGCTACACTGACAGACTCCTGCAATTATCCTTTATATAAATAGGACAGACATCTTGTCCCTCTCTATGGTCTGTGTCCCCAGGAGCGCTGTGGGCCTCTGGCTGCTTCACACTGGGGACATTAACCTTATGTTCCTCAGCCGGCTGACCTGACCTAACCCCACTCCAGCCTCAGCCCTATAGCCATCCATCCCTCTCTCATTCAGTCAGTCAGTGAGGCAGAACACGGCTTCAGACAGCAACCTGGTAGGGGGTCCATGGCCACTGAACCGACGACAGAGTGGACAGCCGAACGTTTCTCTGTCTTTCACTATCTAAGTACTACAGTATACCGCGGTGCTTGGTGTTCTGTAGTTCTGAATCCTAAAGGATGTGTTGTATCTCAGCACACTCGCTGCAGGCTGTGACAATGCCTGTGGAATGCTGAATCCTGCTGGCTCAGATACAATAGCGGGATTTGCTTGCTGTTGTTGTGATCTTATATCTAACCGCAGATGTTGAACTACATGTTATACTCCGTCTCTGTCAGGATCCTGGGCATGTATGGATGGACTGAGTATGATGTGCTTTGTAAAGCTGTTTGAGGGAATGGTTGTACTGAATTGACCGAAATTCTTTACAGGGTTGTGATGAGATAGAGTCAGACATCAGAGTAGTCATGACGACCTCACATGAGGAATGATGAAACAACTGATTGAATGTTGTTATTGTCAGAAGTCTAAAACATGGAACTGACACTTAGAAGTGAATATGTTCTATTAACGGTATATCTTGCAATAGATCCTAACTTTCTTGTCAGGTGAAATAACATCATTCAGAATGTTCTAGCTACCATCCATTTTAGGAAAGCTACATCTTGAACTGTAAGGGTCGTCGCTGGGACTAATGAAGGGGTGTGTCTATTGATATGAGATACCATGTCATCATATCTACTGTACTATGGTGGGTTAGGAAAAGATCTGACCACTCTGTGCAACTCACATATTTTTCTATAATGAAATACTGTGTACAGAAATATTTTAAAAGTGTGTTTTTTTAACATGGTTGTTTGACGTGACTGATAGTTACTTTTGCCTTAAATTGTATTTTGTTGTTGTGTAGAATTATGAAAATTACATTATTATCCTAATTGTTTGACCAAAGTAGGAGTTTGACATTCATGAGAAAGTGCGTTGTATCTACTTGGTATTTTGTCTTGTATACATTTGAAGTATATTCTGAAAGGGAGTCATGCGTCATGCATGCACTGTGAGTGTGTGTTATTGTGTGTGTGTACATTTCTTTATATTCAAGTATTAAGTATTTATGGTGTAAATACCTGTAGCTCCAATATGCTCCTGAGCACGACAAGTAAAGACCATGTATTCTGGAGGGAGAAGTCAAAGGTTGTTCAGTGTTGCCTGCTCTTAAAGGCAGGAGTAGTAGTGTGCTCTTAAAGGCAGGAGTAGTAGTGTGTTCTTAAAGGCAGGAGTAGTAGTGTGTTCTTAAAGGCAGGAGTAGTAGTGTGCTCTTAAAGGCAGGAGTAGTAGTGTGTTCTTAAAGGCAGGAGTAGTAGTGTGTTCTTAAAGGCAGGAGTAGTAGTGTGCTCTTAAAGGCAGGAGTAGTAGTGTGCTCTTAAAGGCAGGAGTAGTAGTGTGCTCTTAAAGGCAGGAGTAGTAGTGTGTTCTTAAAGGCAGGAGTAGTAGTGTGTTCTTAAAGGCAGGAGTAGTAGTGTGCTCTTAAAGGCAGGAGTAGTAGTGTGCTCTTAAAGGCAGGAGTAGTAGTGTGCTCTTAAAGGCAGGAGTAGTAGTGTGCTCTTAAAGGCAGGAGTAGTAGTGTGCTCTGAAAGGCAGGAGTAGTAGTGTGTTCTTAAAGGCAGGAGTAGTAGTGTGCTCTTAAAGGCAGGAGTAGTAGTGTGCTCTTAAAGGCAGGAGTAGTAGTGTGCTCTTAAAGGCAGGAGTAGTAGTGTGCTCTTAAAGGCAGGAGTAGTAGTGTGCTCTTAAAGGCAGGAGTAGTAGTGTGCTCTTAAAGGCAGGAGTAGTAGTGTGCTCTTAAAGGCAGGAGTAGTAGTGTGCTCTTAAAGGCAGGAGTAGTAGTGTGCTCTTAAAGGCAGGAGTAGTAGTGTGCTCTCATATGGGTCAGATTTAACACCAAGAATTGCACTGGCAAGGTTTTTATAACTGTTGAGAAAGAGCAAGAGCTTTAGAGTTGTCTCAGGGTTAAGCTTCAAACCCCATTGACTGGAGAAGAATCCTCTCTGTTGGCAGGAAATCCGAAGCATAGAGAGAGTGAGAGAGAGTGAGAGAGAGTCCGTTATTTGCTTTCCTCTTTTATTGAACCACATAGAGTAACACACCTTTGGGCCGGTACCTAAGCTTACTAAACTAATGACAGAACAGTAGCTATATTTAAAACATACCAAGTCTCTGTATCCCCATCCCTATAATAATGTCAATAACATACCAGCAACAATGTCCTGGTCTGAGGGTGAATACTGTTGATAGGATGATATACAGTTGGATTTGTGATTTGTATCTTGATCATGACAATGTCATCTGATCGTGGCGATGTCTGAACTTATCATTCCCATCAATATAATGTGTTGTACACTGTATGGTACTCACTGTATTTTCAACGACACTACCATTGGGTGTTGTACAGTACGCCATTTACAGTAATTCTGATTTCAGCTGGCCTGTTTCCTATAAAATGTGGTGGGAAGGACAAAAAAATTGTCATTCAATATTTTACATAATTTATGTGAATTAAGTGATATTTGTTTATTTATTGTCATGCTATTCTATCTTGAGGAAAAATGTATGGTCAGAGTTACACTGCTGCAGAAATCAAATTGAACATTTTGTACAGTTTTAATGTAGTGGAAACATTTGTTTATATGATATAGTTTCTTGTAATTGTGTTATTGGACTTCAACCATCTCTCACTATCCTGTCAGTAATAAAAAAAAAAGAGCACAGACAAACGCTCAATTTGGTCCAATGTTCCTTGATAAACGTCCCATCGTTCTAATGACTCCATCAAGCCCATAATCACACAGCTTTGTGCAGACCTCTTCTTAATATTTATGCTAATCCACAGCTATTTGGAAAGCTTTACCAGATTGTCAAACTGGTACATTGTCAAACTTAACCCTGAAATTGAACCCCTCGCAGTCTTATTTTGACTTCCTGTGTCCTTATCCTTGTTGTTATGAATCTCATTTGTCTTTGATATATTCATGGATATATTTATGGGGAGAAAAGTTAGTTCACAGGAAGTCTGTAGAAAGTATTGCCTACTTTTTGACACCATTTGTCATACTGCCAAGCCCATCTGGCCCGATCAATATCTGGAATGAAAGCAGTATCCCTATAAGACTCATGTACTCATTGTCACTGGTAATTTCAAAGTCAAATGAACATTTACCTCTCCATCAAATACACTCTGAGGCAAAACAAAAGCTTTCTAGACTTGATAGTATAGGGATTATGATCACTGCAACTCTATTTATCTTCCTTCACAGTTACCAGGCCTACAGTATGTAGTAACTATTGTTCTTCTGAATAGTTTATTAGAGTTCCACCATTACCTCTCTTCTAGCCACATAAAGAATTCCCTTACTTGTAAAGGCTTTTTGAAACCTGGCAGGGTTGTTCCTTTGGGCTATGATAGGAGTCGTGACTTCCATCTCATTCAGTTTGAGTAATTGCACTTGATTTCTTTGGCTGCAAAGCTATTCCCTTAAATGGTCGACAACACAGCAGAGGGCCATCCTGCCATGCAATCCCTTTGAAATATGTCTCACACAGCGGGAGAGAGGGGACTGGAAAGACAACAACGCACTCGACACACACACACGTCTCAGCACATACAGTACCAGTAGTACCACGTACTCATTCCAGGGTTTTTCTTTATTTGTATTATTTTCTACATTGTAGAATAATAGTGAAGATATCAAAACTGTGAAATAACACATTTGGAATCATGTAGTAACCAAGAAAGTTACACCAATCAAATATATTTTATATTTGAGATTCTTCAAACTAGCCTCCACCCAAAAACAGAAATACCTTATTTACATTGGTATTCAGACTCGAAATTGAGCTCAGGTGCAACATGTTCCATTGATCATCCTTGAGATGTTTCTACAACTTGATTGGTGTCCACCTGTGGTAAATCCAATTGATTGGACATGATTTGGAAAGGCACACACCTGTCTATATAAGGTCCCACAGTTGACAGTGCATGTCAGAGCAATAACCAAGCCATGAGGTCGAAGGAATGGTCTGTAGAGCGCCGAGACAGGATTTTGTCGAGGCACAGATCTGCAGAAGGGTACCAGAACATTTCTGCAGCATTGAAGGTTCCCAAGAACCCAGTGGCCTCCATCATTCTTAAATGGAAGAAGTTTGGAACCACCAAGACTCTTCCTAGAGCTGGCCGCCCGGCCAAACTGAGCAATCGGGGTAGAAGGGCCTTGGTCCGGGAGGTGACCAAGAACACGATGGTCACTCTGACAGAGCTCTAGATTTCCTCTGTGGAGATGGGAGAACCTTCCAGAAGGACAACCATCTCTGCAGCACTCCACCAATCAGGCCTTTATGGTAGAGTGGCCAGATGGAAGCTACTCCTCAGTAAAAGGCACATGACAGCGCACTTGGAGTTTGCCAAAAGGAACTTAAAGGACTCTCAAACCATGAGAAACAAGATTCTCTGGTCTGATGAAACCAAGATTAAACTCTTTGGCCTGAATGTCAAGCATCACTTCAGGAGGAAACCTAGCACCATCCCTACGGTGAAGCATGGTGGTGGCAGCATCATGCTGTGGGGATGTTTTTCAGGGACTGGGAGACTAGTCGGGATCGAGGGAAAGATGAACGGAGCAAAGTACAGAGAGATCCGTGATGAAAACCTGCTCCAGAGTGCTCAGGACCACAGACTGGGTCAAAGGTTCACCTTCTAACAGGACAACGACCCTAAACACACAGCCAAGACAATCTCCGAATGTCCTTGAGTGGCGCAGCCAGAGCCCGAACTTGAACCTGATCTAACATCTCTGGAGAGGCCTGAAAATAGCTGTGAAGCGATGCTCCCCATCCAACCTTTCAGAGCTTGAGAGGATCTGAAAAAAAGAATTGGAGATACTCCCCAAATACAGGTGTGCTAAGCTTGTAGCATCATACCCAATAACACTCAAGGCTGTAATCACTGCTAAAGGTGTTTCAACAAAGTGCTGAGTAGAAAGGGTCTGAATACATATGTAAATGTGATATTTTAGTAGTTTTTTTTATTAAACATGTGTTTTAAATAATTCAAACCTGTTGTTGCTTTGTCATTATGGGGAATTGTGTGTAGATTGATGAGGGAAAAAACTATTGAATCAATTTCAGAATAATGCTGTAACCTAACAAAATTTGGAAGAAGTCAAGGCATCTGAATACTTTCTGAAGGCACTGTATAGGTGACCTTTGTAACATGTTAGGTAATCCATGTACTTGATAGAAAGTGATCTCAAGACCACTATGGAGTCCCACTGAAAGTGGTTGTTATGATTTGTAGAATGTGGCCTGAAATAGCCCCTAGCAGCGCAGCACTTCAGTGCTCATAAAGACTGAGGAAATATGCGTCTGCACGTCTTGGTTGTGAAACAGAAGTATAAAGCCGCCAAACAGGGGAGTAGAGAACTCAGAAGGCATGCAGCAGCAGATCATGTTTTGTTCGTTGTGAGTCACGCAAATATAATTGACTAGTACATCAAAATTCTTATTCACAGGACACATACTGTACGTCTACTTGCACAGCAGTAACGTTCCAGCTCATACTTTTCCAGAATTATCTCGCGCCAAAAGAACTCTCTACTAAAACTCTCTATGGCAGGTAGTTTCAGAGCGTGCAACCACGTGCCAGTGCTGAATCACTGGGATTGTTATTCCTGGACACAAATCCAAAGCTTAATTTGTCCTGTGATCTTGCCGGTGAATTCTGGATGCCACAGCAGGGAGGAAATGCTTTAAACTCTGCCTAGATAAACAGCCCAGTGAATGAGAGAATGAGAGAATGAGAGAGATATAGATATAGATAGATAGATTCCTCTGAGGGCCAGCCAGTCTCTCTCACACACACTCCGCTGAAGCACATTACACCAATGATGAAGGCCATACAGATAAAGTTTCCCCTGACAATCCAGCGTGGGACACACATACTGCTGTGCTTTCTTTACAGAGGCTACTATTAGTTTCCAAAAATGTAGAAGGGAAATAAACTTTGGAAATAAATTCTTTAGATTACTTCATGTATTCATTATATAGTGGTTTCCATCAGAATACTTTAAAAAAATGTTCTCTTTTGAAAATATGATTAATTCTGTCTCTGTTTTCTATTTAAACTCAGAGGACAAAAAATGAATTGCCTTAAAATGGATTTAAATAAATGCCCTTTAGAAAAAAGGTAATGCACCCAAGCCACGAAAGGTCACGCACCTGAGCCTATCATTTCTCAGACGATTCCCATACTGGCTACGTCTTTGGATTTGACTGCCAGCTTGCATGGTCTCATCTGATCTGATTTCGTCAATATTTAACTGGCTTTAGTGGTTTTATTCCCCTGGATCGCAAAAGAAGAGCTGCAGGACGAGCCATTGTTTCTGCACTTCGCATGCTGGCCATCAATATGTAACTTTATGGAATCACATTCATGAGAGTGTAGATGAGTCATTAGCATTTGTCTGCCAGGATCCAGGCATGGTAAGACCTGGCAAGGTGACAAGCTTTCAATAAGCAAAGAATATAATAGAAAATAAGTTCCTTCAGTCACTTATTCATTTTATAATTGACCAGAAATCAAATAATTGTTAGACTTCGGTTCTTTATTACTTAGGTCAAATATATGATGTTTCTTATCGGCAGGATGTTAGACAAAAGAAAACAATTAGATTAGTTACAACATTTCCGTAACTGTGTAGGTACCGTTGAAGAACATATCTCTTACTTCCAGCACTGTGAAAGACATAAACGTATATATTTTTTTACCTGTTAAGTTTACAGAGAACACTAGTTACAGGGGAGAGGAGGGGGGATGAATGAGCCAATTGGAAGCTGGGGATGATTAGGTGGCCAAATTGGAAATTTAGCCAGGACACCGGGGTTAACACCCTTACTCTTATGATAAGTGCCATGGGATTTTTAGTGATCACAGAGAGTCAAAACACCTGTTTAATGTCCCATCCAAAAGGCAGCACCCTACACAGGGCAATGTCCCCAATCACTGCTCAGGGGCATTGGGGAAAATGTTTTAGACCAGAGAAAAGAGTGCCTCCTATTGGCCCTTCTACAGCACTTCCAGCAGCATCTGGTCTCCCATCCAGGGACCAACCCTGCTTTGCATCAGAAACAAACCAGCAGTGGGTTACAGGGCGGAATGCTGCAGGCTGAAAAGGTATGGTATTTGAATGTGTTCTGCACATGAAAACACTAGATTAACTTTTAACTTTGGGTCCGGCACTTCCCGCTGCGTTGTCTATTATGTCCAAGGCAATGTATAGAACGTTACAATACAACAAGCAGACAGTCATTTCACAAGCTAGCTCTCTCAGAAAAGCACATGTTGTCCTGTCTGTTTGTTCTGATAGAAATGATGGTACTAATGTCATAGTATCCCAGACTTGAACTATGTTTATGAAGGTATTAACATGATCTTCTTTCGAACTGTAAAACTTATAGACTATCATTTATTGCATCTACAACAACCAGACAGACTATAATTTCACAAGCTACCTCTCTCAGAAAATGACCTATTGTTCAGGTGATAGAAATTACAATAATCTGAGTTTAACCCAGACTTGAACTGTATGTTTACCACAGTATAATAGCACCATTCAGTTCTCTCTGATCTCTCCATGACAGCTCTAACCTTCCATAGTGAGCTGGAAGAACTTGGTGGTGTCTCCATACTCTGTGGTTGTTGCCATGCAGTTGAAAAGTCCTGGGTGGAGGTCCCTTAGGGCCTTGGTGATGGTGACTTTGGCTTCTGCCCCACCGCCGACCAGCTCTAGGTCCTCCCATCCAGCAGCCACGACACCGTCACAGGGGGTTTGGCGTAGATGGGACAGGACAGCACCATGTCACTGAACTGCTCCACTGTCACATTGTCTGTACCTGACAGATCTGTGAGGACAACAGGAGAAGAGGAACAGGAGGAGGAGAGGAATAGACAGGAGGAGGAGAGGAATATTATATTATGATAGGGATCAATAGGGCTTTCCAACTTAATTGAGTGTGTGCTAAGGCATAAATAGATGTATCATGCTATGAATTCTATTGTAAATGTACACTACCGTTCAAAAGTTTGGGGTCACTTAGAAATGTCCTTGTTTTGAAAGAAAAGCACATTTTTGTCCTTTAAAATAACATCAAATTGATCAGAAATACAGTGTAGACATTGTTAATGTTGTAAGTGGCTATTGTAGCTGGAAATTAGATTTTTTTAAATTGATTTTTAATGGAATATCTACATAGGCGTACAGAGGCCCATTATCAGCAACCATCACTCCTGTGTCCCATTGACACGTTGTGTTAGCTAATCCAAGTTCATCATTTTAAAAGGCTAATTGATCACCAGAAAACCCTTTTGCAATTATGTTAGCACAGCTGAAAACTGTGGTACTGATTAAAGAAGCAATAAAACTGGCCTTCTTTAGACTAGTTGAGTGTCTGGAGCATCAGCATTTGTGGGTTCGATTACAGGCTCAAAATGGCCAGAAACAAAGACTTTCTTCTGAAACACGTCAGTCTATTATTGTTCTGAGAAATGAAGGCTATTCCATGCGAGAAATTGCCAAGAAACTGAAGATCTCGTACAGAGCTGTGTACTACTCCCTTCACAGAACAACGCAAACGGTCTCTAACCAGAATAGAAAGAGGAGTGGAAGGCCACGGTGCACAACTGAGCAAGAGGACAAGTACATTTTTGAGAAACAGACGCCTCACAAGGCCTCAACTGGCAGCTTCATTGAATAGTACCGCAAAACACCAGTCTCAACGTCAGCAGTGAAGAGGTAACTATGGGATGCTGGCCTTCTAGGCAGAGTTCCTCTGTCTCTGTGTTCTTTTGCCCATCTTAATCTTTTCTTATTATTGACCAGTCTGAGATATTGCTTTTCTTTGCAACTCTGCCTAGAAAGCCAGCATCCTGGAGTCACCTCTTCACCGTTGACGTTGAGACTGGTGTTTTAGAACACGAGTGAGTACAATTGAGAAAGCACTCATGCTTAATTCCCTCATATTCTGATCCATGCTTCCTAAGAATGAGGACTGAAAATGAGGACTCGGAGTATGATAGATGTCTGTCCATCAGTACTCACAGTGGACAATCAGCATCACAGAGGCTTTGACGCTGGGATCTCTCTTTAGCTGGCAGGTGAAGGTGACCTGGTGGTCGGCCTGGGACACGTCCTGTACACACAGACCGCTGACATTCACCCTGTTCCCCTCGCCTAGGTTAACCTGAAGAAGGCACAAGCCCAAACGTATGCATATGGTTTAATAACACGTTGCTACTATGAGTTAAAGAAAATAAACACAAAGATGAAATAGCTTTTTTTTTCATGTGTTAGATTTCTTGTTCCAAGCACCCTTACTACTTGTTTACAGAAGAAGATTTAGAGTTGAGAATGTTCCCTTCCTTTACTGAGACTAACCTGCAGCTCTTAGACCACACATAGCATGTTAAACCTGGAGCCTGACACATGGTTCATAACAACTGGACCATTGTCATTTAGTTCTATTACTAGTGAGGATTAGGGTAGATTTATAGGACTATTGTTTAACACTTATTGTACACTTTTTTCCACCTTCTAATATTTAATGGATTGAACTTGAATATGAAAACTTTCAGGATGAATCAAACAACTGTTTTTAATTCATCAATATATTTTGTGAGTAAAGGATCTCCAAGACTGTTTTTTTTATGATTCATACATACTTTCCCAACTCAGAAATGTACCTAAATAATCTACAGGATCAGAGAGTTTTTAAATCTACCATTTGGTGCTGAAACTGAGAGGAATATGCATATATTTACATGGCTTTCTTTCTCCATGTGTATTCTAGTTTGCCGACAAATTTCAAATTACAGATACACCATATTTCAAGGGATGGCTTATGATAAATGTACTGAAAACCCAAATGAATGAAAACTCCACGAGAAAATCTGTTGGCTAACAAGTGGGAGGATTTTCAGCGGTTGAATGAAATGTATTCAGCATGTGCAAGGGAACCACGCCTGCAAAGCCCATTACCATAGCCATGGGAAAATCTGAATTAAACACATATGAATAAAAATAATAATATTTGAAAATATATTTTCTCTCACAAAAGTAGTGCACAGGGCCTTTACTAGTCCTGTATTCGTGGACCGATGTAGCAGGGGCTAAAAATTATAATTCTGCATCCCCCTGTGAGAAGATCGCAGCACCCCCACCCCCAAAAATCTTCCCGTGGCTATGCCTGTTATTTATCTGTATAAGTTAAGTCTGAATACCAACTACATTTCCTAAGTCAGAATCGGGCCCTTACAGTACATCCAAGACAAGAGAACATATAATTTGTTATGGTACTATTATAAAAACACCAGACATGATTACTGTACATGGGTGTTTTTAATGTACTGTACTTACAGTAGCTTTTTATTTCTGTTTGTCATTTATATCATCTGAATATGACATGCTGTATAATTTATGGAAAATACTATAATTTGGTTGGGTGACTCGTGTTGGCTTTCCTCCAAGGCTTTTATTCTTCTGTTCTATTTTGTTTGTGTTTCCTGTTTAACTCGGTTTACTGCATACACAACTCAGACATGAAACATACCCATCTATAACAGGGTAAATACATTTTACACCAAGCACTGGTACTCAATGTGCTGGAAAAACATTGTGTTAGTGCAGAAAGGGGATAGTTTCCTTGTGGAGAGGTAGATATCAGTAGTGTTTTTTGGAAGGAAGGAGGGTTGTTTTTTATTGACCTGCTGCTAGTTGACACAAACAGCCCAGGAAGAGAAGCGGGGGAAGGGCTCTTACCAGGGGGTTTATTTTCATCCTGACGGCTGAGACCTAGAGGAGGAAGCCAGGGGACAATAATATGTCATAGCTGCAGTGCCTGTGGTCAAGTGGTAATACTGCCAGCTCTTAGCATATCAGCTGTATAATGACCATGGAGACCCGAGGGTTTGATTCCCACGCTGCATCCAATCTTCCCACTGTGTCTCCTCTTCACATATCTCTGTTCCTGTGTTTCTAAGCTGTCCAAACAAGAGAGAGAGAGAGAGAGAGAGAGAGGCGAGGAGAGCAGGGTTATGAAGTGCCATCATCAGTCCAGGAGATTGTGAACTACACGATAACAGATGGGCATCAGAGGGGAAACAAC
This sequence comes from Salvelinus namaycush, assembly GCF_016432855.1. NCBI lineage: Eukaryota > Metazoa > Chordata > Actinopteri > Salmoniformes > Salmonidae > Salvelinus > Salvelinus namaycush. The sequence continues at coordinate 17,652,000 of NC_052340.1, read as the reverse complement.
AAGATGACAAGTGACACAGCACATTATGTTTGATGTGGCCTGATGGATTTAGTCAGGCTTGGTCCAGAGACTGACACAGTACACTCTCCCCATAGGAGAAACCTTTGAAGAACCCCTTTTGGTTGGAGGTAGAACCATTTTGGCTTTCACGTAGAAGGGTTCTACATGGTACCCAAAATGGTTCTACCTGGAACCAAAAAGGGTTCTCCTATCAGGGACAGCTGAAGAACCCTTTTGGAACCTTTTGATAACTGTTGAGATTTTAGACAGCTTTCATCCCTCCAGGTATTTACAGCCCTGTTGCCCCCTCCAGTGCTGAGATAGTGGGAGTGCAGTTAGATATTACATCTCCCTGTCACTGTCATCAGTTCTCTCTACCTGATAGGTGTCTTCATAGTTTGTGGGTGTGTCTACTGGTTTTGGTTTGTAATTCTCCTCCATAAACGAACTTCAGACAACAGTCACGTTTCCATAAAGTGTTTATGAGAATATGCGGATATATTCCATCCATAAGATATATTTTTCCCATTTGCATTACCGTCTGCTGTCGCAGTGTTACAGATAGCCAGGTAAATGAAGCAGGCTGGATCTTCTATTGCTTTATGCCAGTGTACTGACCGGGTGATCTTTGCTGCTCTGACAAGGGAGATTGTCAGACACTTTAACATTTGATGCTACATCCTTCACAATGATAGACACACATCTAGTTGAATAGTTTGAACTTGACTTTGCAGTTGAGGTGGATTGCTTGGTCAGAAGCTAAGATTGTTGTCATAAAAATATTATCAACAATCACTGTATGCTCTTAATCACCTATCTCATTTCTTTTCACGTTGAGGAAAGAGGATGATGATAAGGTTAATTGCATGTATGTAAATCATTATGTTTCTCTCTGTTGGCACTCCCCATCCATTTGATACAAACAAAGCATAAATACCCAACAAGTATTAGTCATTCAGTTAAAAGACCTGCAATAGAAATACTGGTGTTTATTGGTCTGTATCTCTTCCAGCTTGGTCCTTGTTGAATGCCAAGAGTGTGCAAAGCTGTCATCAAGGCAAATAAAAATAAAGAAAAACCCTTGAATAAGTAGAGATTGTCCAAACCTTTGACTGGTACTGTATTTTGGGTTGAATGTGTTGTTCTGTTCATCTGAGTCCTTCTATTATGCAATGACAAGGCACTTGAGATGCTTCACGCTTGTATTTAATATGTAAGCCTTTTGGGATGTTGAAACTTTGCGTTGGTGACCTGCTGACCAGAGCAGTGCTTACACAGCTGCAGAGGAGCTGTCTGGCTGACAGTGACAGGGGAGTTACAGCACAGTCCCAACAGTAACACTATTGAGGACTGAGAGGGGACACACACAGACACAGAGGCTGGGATGGAAGACTCTGGGCCTACACTGGCATCTGGGCCCACTTCTAATTCTAATTTACCTATAATGGAGGAGTCTAGTGACAAACTGTTCTGCTGCCGCTGGGTAAGACACAGAATCCCCCTGGCACACAGAGAGGAGTTCTACCACATTCTCCGCATGACTGGACCCTTGGTAAGGACTGGCACTGCCCACCTAGCCTGTTGTGTGTTATTGTGTGTTTCCCAAATGGCACCATATACTCCTTATATAGAACACTACTTTTGACCAGGTAGTGCATTATAAAGGGAATATAGGGTGCTATTTGGGACACAACTATTGGGTGGCCCTGTTTGGAGTGGATAGCTCCAAACAGGCTACAGGATGTACTGTGCAGTGCATACTAATGGCACTATGATTTATTCAAAGTACACTCCGAGGGACACTAAAGCCCATCAGAACTAGTGTTTCAAGTATATTTCTCTTGATTGACTTAGAAGTAATGTCTCTCCCACTGGGCAGAGACGTCAGTTCAGCGTCTAGTTTGGATTTACGGTTTGGTTGAGTTGTCAACTATTGTGAATTCAACGTGAAATCAACAAAACATTTCACCATGTCATTGGGTTTAGGTTCAAAGTGAGGTGAAATGTCTTTACGTTGATGACTTTTAGCAAATCCAATGAGTTTTCAACGTTGATTCACCATCATCACATAGATTCTTGGGTTTTTGCCCAGTGGGGTGTTTGTTATTGTTTATGAGTGTTTTCTTCCTCTAGCTGCTGTCTCGAATCCTAAACTACCTGCTTCCGTTTGTCATCACTATGTTCTGTGGTCGCCTGGGGAATGCAGTGTTAGCTGGCTATGGCCTGGCCTGCGCGGTGAGTCAATCCTCTGGCTATGTTGTGTACTCTGCTGGGATCTATCAGCTGAGATAAGAAAATGTCTCCTCTGTATGTGGTTGGAGAGGAAAGGAGGGAGAATGGAAAAAAATATTACAACATCACCTCAGGTCCCTACAGATTCTGGTATTCCTTTGAAGAACCACAAGGAAGGGGATAGTAATAATCAATAATCAATTATCATAAAAAACCATCAACATACTGTAAGAATGTGAATCTTAATGTAATCGTGTGCTGTAAATGTGTTTGATGGTCTTCTTCAGACTATTAATGTTACGACTGCAGCAACAGGAGGTGGACTTGCCTTAGCATGTGACACTTTGGTATCTCAGGTATGTACATGTATATGAAACATGCAGTAGTTGAAGTATACGTTCCTGTTGAAATATATGCAACTGTCACAGTCTGTGACCCTAACGATAATGTCTTATGTCATTCACTCTGTGTGTGTGTGTGTGTGTGTGTGTGTGTGTGTGTGTGTGTGTGTGTGTGTGTGTGTGTGTGTGTGTGTGTGTGTGTGTGTGTGTGTGTGTGTGTGTGTGTGTGTGTGTGTGTGTGTCTGTGAGTGTCTGTGTGTGTCTGTGTCTGTGTGTGTGTGTGTGTCTGTGTGTGTGTCTGTGGGTCTGAGCAGACATTTGGTGGTAAGAACCTGCAGCGTGTGGGGGTGATTCTCCAGAGGAGTGTGTTGATCCTGCTGCTCTTCTGTCTCCCCTGCTGGGCCATGCTCCTCAACACCCAGTCTATCCTGCTGGCTCTGGGCCAGGAGCCTGAAGTGGCCAGGTAACACCTACAGTGTCAAAATCAAATCAAGTCAATGCTATTTTTTAAAATGTATTTCACCTTTATTTAACCAGGTAGGCCAGTTGAGAACAAGTTTTCATTTTCAACTGCGACCTGGCCAAGATAAATCAAAGCAGTTCGACACAAACAACAACACAGAGTTACACATGGGATAAAGAAACGTACAGTTATTAACACAATAAAAAAATCTATATACAGTGAGTGCAAATGTAGTAAGATTAGGGAGGCAAGGCAATAAATAGGCCATAGTGGCGGAATAATTACAATTTAGCAATTAAACACTGGCGTGATAGATTTGCAGAAGATGAATGTGCAAGTAGAGATACTGGGGAGCAAAGGAGGGAAAAAATAACAATATGGGGTTAAGGTAGTTGGGTGGGCTATTTACAGATGTGCTGTGTACAGGTGCAATGATCGGTAAGCTGCTCTGACAGCTGATGCTTAAAGTTAGTGAGGGAAATACAATACTGCAGCTTCAGTGATTTTTGCAATTTGTTCCAGTCATTGGCAGCAGAGAACTGGAAGGAAAGGCGGCCAAACGAGGAGTTTGCTTTGGGGATGACCAGTGAAATATACCTGCTGGAGCGCGTGCTACGGGTGGGTGTTGCTATGGTGACCAGTGAGCTGAGATAAGACGGGGCTTTACCTAGCAAAGACTTATAGATGACCTGGAGCCAGTGGGTTTGGCGACGAATATGTAGCGAGGGCCAGCCAACGACTGCATACAGGTCGCAGTGGTGGGTAGTATATGGGGCTTTGGTGACAAAACGGATGGCACTGTGATAGACTACATCCAATTCTCTGAGTAGAGTGTTGGAGGCTATTTTGTAAATTACATCGCCGAAGTCAAGGATCGGTAGGATAGTCAGTTTTACGAGGGTATGTTTGGCAGCATGAGTGAAGGATGCTTTGTTGCGAAATAGGAAGCCGATTCTAGATTTAATTTTGGATTGGAGATGCTTAATGTGAGTCTGGAAGGAGAGTTTAGAGTCTAACTAGACACCTAGGTATTTGTAGTTGTCCACATATTCTAAGTCAGAACCGTCCAGAGTAGTGATGCTAGTCGGGCAGGTACAGGCAGTGATCGGTTGAAGAACATGCATTTAGTTTTACTTGCATAAGAGCAGTTGGAGGCCACGGAAGGAGAGTTGTATGGCATTGAAGCTCGTCTGGAGGTTTGTTAACACAGTGTCCAAAGAAGGGCCAGATGTATACAGAATGGTGTCGTCTGCGTAGAGGTAGATCAAAGAATCACCAGCAGCAAGAGCGACATCATTGATGTATACAGAGAAAAGAGTCGGCCCGAGAAATGACCGCGTACATATCGGTCGCAAACACATATTTTGCAGATGTTATTGCAGGTGCAGCGAAATTATTATGGATCTAGCTCCAACAGTGCAGTAATACCTAACAATATAAAGCAATACACACAAATTCCACCAAATTAAAAGAAAGGAATCAAGAAATATCAGAACAAGCAATGTCAGAGTCCAGAATATAAATATATATGTATATGCTGGCGTGTATAGATAGTATTGATAGTATATGAATAGAGAAGGTGTGCACAGCAGTATTTATATAGGATGAGCATTGACTAGAATACACTATATACATATGAAGTGGGTAAAGCAGTAATGTACAGTACCAGTCAAAAGTTTATACATTTGAAGGTCAGTCAATGTGGAACATTTCAAGAACTTTGAAAGTTTCTTCAATTGTAGTCGCAAAACCCATCAAATGCTATGATGAAACTGTCTCTCATGAGGACCGCCACAGGAAAGGAAGACCCAGAGTTACCTCTGCTACAGAGGATAAGTTCATTAGAGTTACCAGCCTCAGAAATTGCAGCCCAAACGAATGCTTCACAGAATTCAAGTAACAGACACATCTCAACATCAACTGTTCAGAGGAGACTGCATGAATCAGGCCTTCATGGTCGATTTACTGCAAAGAAACCATTTCTAAGGGACACCAATAAGAAGAAGAGACTTGCTTGGGCCAAAAAACACAAGCAATTGCGATTAGACCGGTGGAAATCTGTTTTGGACTGAGTCCAAATTTGAGATTTTTGGTTCCAACCACTGTATCTTTGGGAGACGCAGAGTAGCTGAACGGATTATCTCTGTATGCGTGGTTCCCACCGTGAAGCATGGAGGAGGTGTGATGGTGTGGGGGTGCATTGCTGGTGACACTGTCAGTGATTTATTTAGAATTCAAGGCACACTTAACCAGCATGGCTACCACAGCATTCTACAGGGATATACCATCCCATCTTGTTTGTGCTTATTGGGACTAACATTTGTTTTTCAATAGGAAAATGTCCCAAAACACACCTCTAGTCTATGTAAGGGCTATTTGACCAAGAAGGAGAGTGATGGAGTACTGCATCAGATGACCTGGCCCCCACAATCACCCGACCTCAACCCAATTGAGATAGTTTGGGATGAATTGGAACGAGGAGTAAAGGAAAAGCAGTGCTAGGCATATGTGGGAACTCCTTCAAGACTGTTGGAAAAGCAAAAGCTGTCTTTTTTTAACCTTTCTTTAACTAGGCAAGTCAGTTAAGAACAAATTGTTATTTACAATGACGGCTTACCCCAGCCAAACCCTAACGACAATGGGCCAATTGTGCGCCACCCTATGGGACTCCAAATCACAGCCAGTTGTGATACAGCCTGGAATTGAAACAGGATCTGTAGTGACACCTCTAGCACTGAGATGCAGTGCCTTAGACCGCTGCACCACTCAGGAACCCCAGTCATCAAGGCAAAGGGTGGCTACTTTGAAGAATCTCAATATAAAATATATTTTGATATGTTTAACACTTGTTGTTCCTGATCAGGTCACATGGTCAGGAAAAATATGAGGCCCTACTCACACTGTATGACTCAGACCAGAGCTAAGCACAGATACAGCCGATGCACGGTGCCGTGCCTCTGATGCTGGGTAAAGATATGTGCTTGTTTGTATGCTAGTTGGGGAGACCATAACTCTTCATTCTCTTAGCTGCAGTAACACCATTTCTGGCTGCTCTCAGCATCAAATGTGGCAACCTGCAATTCCACAAACACTCCATTCAGTGGAAACGCCAGCAATGTTTTCACAGCCAATTGACTTACTCAATGAGATGTACAGATTGCTGTTCGTTTCTAGACGCAATCAACATTTTGACACTGCTGCCTGAATAGGGGATTTTTATGGACAACATAATGGTAAATGGATAGAGTGTAGCAGTATGTGGTGTGTATAGGGTCAATACATGGAAGCATGTGTAGTAATTTAGTGTGATTTAACAGTGAATATATGCTCTGTACTTTAGGATAGCACAGCTGTATGTCATCGCCTACCTACCTGCAGTGCCAGTGAGTTGTCTATTTTATCAAACACCCACTTGTTTAGAGTGTCTTCAATTTAGTCTGTTTTCAACTCGCCGGCTCCATTAACCTATCCTTATTAGATGAATAGTACATTTAATGTTTTCTCATTAAATTGCATTAAACATCCTCTCCTCCCTGTCTTTGTAATTTACTCTGTATCTCTTTATTTTAGGCTATTTTCCTGCATCAACTTCAGGCTTCTTATCTCCAAAACCAGGTACACTGACCGTGCTGCTGGGCTACAAATGACTTGTTTTGTTTCTCACACCTCATCGCATCCATAGAAATAAGAATGAATAGAATGGCCTTGGAAGCTCTTACCCTGGCAATTGACTGGTAAATTCATAGGTACACTCGCAACGGCTGCCCGATATTGTAATGCAATAATTTTCATGTTATTTTGGAATGTTCTATCAAGTGATGCTGGATTACCATGGTAATGTAGCATGTTCATTCAAATGATGCTAACTGATGTGGCTCATGTTTTTTTTTGTAAAATCAGTTGAGTTGACTCAACAAATCACAGCACAGATTGAAGGGTACACTTCCTGATTTTACTTCCTGGCATGGGTACACTCAAAATGGCTGCCAGTCCACCCATTATGCCATCAATGACTTATATGGAGATGCCCTTTCTATTCATTCTTATTTCTATGATGGCATCCTCATCCCAGTCTCTTGTATATCATCTGGGTTAAGGAGTAAGACAATCATAGGTGTGAATCTGATGTTTATAATCATATCAACGAGTGTGTTTCTGTGCTTAGGGGATAATACTGCCTCAGATGTACACAGCAGCAGCGGCCAACATCGCCAACGTGGTGACAAACTATATCCTGCTCTACTGGATGGACCTGGGAGTTGTGTAGGTGTGCTCACACAATACACATTGATAACAGTGCTATATTCTTAACAGTCACTAACATAGTCAGAGTATCAAGTATTTACCAGTAAGTATGCAATGCTCATTATCATTTCATGGAGTGTGTTTTTGTTTGTTTGTTTGTGTGTGTTTGTTTTCTAGAGGGTCGGCAGCAGCTAATACGCTTTCCCAACTCTACATATGTTCCTTCTTATTTGCTTACATTTGTTGGAAGAAGCTACATGTGAAAACATGGGGAGGTAATAGAACGTCCACATCTCTGTGACTGTGCCTGATGAATGTGACCCACTGAAATCGACTGGTTTGTGTTGGGATGAACAGGCCATTGTCTCTCCCTACAGGCTGGACTACAGAAGCACTGCAGGAGTGGGGCTCTTATATGAAACTAGCCATCCCCAGTACACTGATGCTGTGTTTCGAATGGTGGATCTATGAGCTTGGGGGGTTCCTTGCAGGTACATTTCAGCTCTTAAGGTTAACACCAATGAACCAATGAACAGTCAATCAATCAATCAATCAAGTTTATTTTATATAGCCCTTCGTACATCAGCTAATATCTCGAAGTGCTGTACAGAAACCCAGCCTAAAACCCCAAACAGCTAGTAATGCAGGTGTAGAAGCACGGTGGCTAGGAAAAACTCCCTAGAAAGGCCAAAACCTAGGAAGAAACCTAGAGAGGAACCAGGCTATGAGGGGTGGCCAGTCCTCTTCTGGCTGTGCCGGGTGGAGATTATAACAGAACTATGCCAAGATGTTCAAAAATGTTCATAAGTGACAAGCATGGTCAAATAATAATCATGAATAATTTTCAGTTGGCTTTTCATAGCCGATCATTAAGAGTTGAAAAACAACAGGTCTGGGACAGGTGGCGGTTCCATAACCGCAGGCAGAACAGTTGAAACTGGAATAGCAGCAAGGCCAGGTGGACTGGGGACAGCAAGGAGTCACCACGCCCGGTAGTCCCGACGTATGGTCCTAGGGCTCAGGTCCTCCGAGAGAAAGAAAGAGAGAAGGAGAAAATTAGAGAGAGCCAAGATTTTCAAAATGTTCATAAATGACAAGCATGGTCAAATAATAATCAGGAATAAATCTCAGTTGGCTTTTCATAGCCGATCATTAAGAGTTGAAAACAGCAGGTCTGGGACAGGTAGGGGTTCCGTAACCGCAGGAAGAACAGTTGAAACTGGAATAGCAGCAAGGCCAGGCGGACTGGGGACAGCAAGGAGTCATCATGCCTGGTAGTCCTGACGTATGGTCCTAGGGCTCAGGTTCTCAGAGAGAGAGAAAGAAAGAGAGAACGAGAGAATTAGAGAGAGCATACTTAAATTCACACAGGACACTGGATAAGACAGGAGAAGTACTCCAGGTATAACCAACTGACCCTAGCCCCCCGACACAAACTACTGCAGCATAAATACTGGAGGCTGAGACAGGAGCGGTCAGGAGACACTGTGGCCCCATCCGAAGATACCCCCGGACAGGGCCAAACAGGAAGGATATAACCCCACCCACTTTGCCAAAGCACAGCCCCCGCACCACTAGAGGGATATCTTCAACCACCAACTTACAATCCTGAGACAAGGCCGAGTATAGCCAACAAAGATCTCCACCACAGCACAAACCAAGGGGGGGCGCCAACCCAGACAGGAAGATCACGTCAGTAACTCAACCCACTCAAGTGACGCACCCCTCCTAGGGACGGCATGAAAGAGCACCAGTAAGCCAGTGACTCAGCCCCTGTAATAGGGTTAGAGGCAGAGAATCCCAGTGGAGAGAGGGGAACCGGCCAGGCAGAGACAGCAAGGGCGGTTCGTTGCTCCAGAGCCTTTCCGTTCACCTTCACACTCCTGGGCCAGACTACACTCAATCATATGACCTACTGAAGAGATAAGTCTTCAGTAAAGACTTAAAGGTTGAGACCGAGTCTGCGTCTCTCACATGGGTAGGCAGACTGTTCCATAAAAATGGAGATCTATAGGAGAAAGCCCTGCCTCCCGCTGTTTGCTTAGAAATTCTAGGGACAATTAGGAGGCCTGCGTCTTGTGACCGTAGCGTACGTATTGGTATGTACGGCAGGACCAACTCGGAAAGATAGGTAGGAGCAAGCCCATGTAACGCTTTATAGGTTAACAGTAAAACCTTGAAATCAGCCCTTGCCTTAACAGGAAGCCAGTGTAGGGAAGCTAGCACTGGAGTAATATGATCAAATTTCTTGGTTCTAGTCAGGATTCTAGCAGCCGTATTTAGCACTAACTGAAGTTTATTTAGTGCTTTATCCGGGTAGCCGGAAAGTAGAGCATTGCAGTAGTCTAACCTAGAAGTAACAAATGCATGGATTAATTTTTCTGCATCATTTTTGGACAGAAAATTTCTGATTTTTGCAATGTTACGTAGATGGAAAAAAGCTGTCCTTGAAACAGTCTTGATATGTTCGTCAAAAGAGAGATCAGGGTCAAGAGTAACGCCGAGGTCCTTCACAGTTTTATTTGAGACGACTTTACAACCATCAAGATGAATTGTCAGATTTAACAGAAGATCTCTTTGTTTCTTGGGACCTAGAACAAGCATCTCTGTTTTGTCCGAGTTTAAAAGTAGAAAGTTTTCAGCCATCCACTTCCTTATGTCTGAAACACAGGCTTCTAGCGAGGGCAATTTTGGGGCTTCACCATGTTTCATTGAAATGTACAGCTGTGTGTCATCCGCATAGCAGTGAAAGTTAACATTATGTTTTCGAATAACATCCCCAAGAGGTAAAATATATAGTGAAAACAATAGTGGTCCTAAAACGGAACCTTGAGGAACACCGAAATGTACAGTTGATTTGTCAGAGGACAAACCATTCACAGAGACAAACTGATATCTTTCCGACAGGTAAGATCTAAACCAGGCCAGAACTGGTCCGTGTAGACCAATTTGGGTTTCCAGTCTCTCCAGAAGAATGTGGTGATCGATGGTGTCAAAGGCAGCACTAAGGTCTAGTAGCACGAGGACAGATGCAGAGCCTCGGTCTGACGCCATTAAAAGGTCATTTACCACCTTCACAAGTGCAGTCTCAGTGCTATGATGGGGTCTAAAACCAGACTGAAGCATTTCGTATACATTGTTTGTCTTCAGAAAGGCAGTGAGTTGCTGCGCAACAGCTTTTTCTAAAATTTTTGAGAGGAATGGAAGATTCGATATAGGCCGATAGTTTTTTATATTTTCCGGGTCAAGGTTTGGCTTTTTCAAGAGAGGCTTTATCACTGCCACTTTTAGTGAGTTTGGTACACATCCGGTGGATAGAGAGCTGTTTATTATGTTCAACATAGGAGGGCCAAGCACAGGAAGCAGCTCTTTCAGTAGTTTAGTAGGAATAGGATCCAGTATGCAGCTTGAAGGTTTAGAGGCCATGATCATTTTCATCATTGTGTCAAGAGATATAGTACTAAAACACTTAAGTGTCTCTCCCGATCCCAGGCCCTGGCAGAGCTGTGCAGATCCAGGACAGCTAAGCCCTGGAGGAATACGCAGATTCAAAGAGGAGTCCGTAATTTGCTTTCTAATGGTCATGATCTTTTCCTCAAAGAAGTTCATGAATTTATTACTGCTGAAGTGAAAGCCATCCTCTCTTGGGGAATGCTGCTTTTTAGTTAGCTTTGCAACAGTATCAAAAAGAAATTTTGGATTGTTCTTATTTTCCTCGATTAAGTTGGAAAAGTAGGATGATCGAGCAGCAGTGAGGGCTCTTCGGTACTGCACGGTACTGTCTTTCCAAGCTAGTCGGAAGACTTCCAGTTTGGTGTGGCGCCATTTCCGTTCCAATTTCCTGGAAGCTTGCTTCAAAGCTCGGGTATTTTCTGTATACCAGGGAGCTAGTTTCTTATGACAAATGTTTTTCGTTTTTAGGGGTGCAACTGCATCTAGGGTATTGCGCAAGGTTAAATTGAGTTCCTCAGTTAAGTGGTTAACTGATTTTTGTCCTCTGACGTCCTTGGGTAGGCAGAAGGAGTCTGGAAGGGCATCAAGGAATTTTTGTGTTGTCTGAGAATTTATAGCACGACTTTTGATGCTCCTTGGTTGGGGGCTGAGCAGATTATTTGTTGCGATTGCAAACGTAATAAAATGGTGGTCCGATAGTCCAGGATTATGTGGAAAAACATTAAGATCTACAACATTTATTCCATGGGACAAAACTAGGTCCAGAGTATGACTGTGGCAGTGAGTAGGTCCAGAGACATGTTGGACAAAACCCACTGAGTCGATGATGGCTCCGAAAGACTTTTGGAGTGGGTCTGTGGACTTCTCCATATGAATATTAAAATCACCAAAAATTAGAATATGATCTGCTATGACTACAAGGTCTGATAGGAATTCAGGGAACTCAGAGAGGAACGCTGTATATGGCCCAGGAGGCCTGTAAACAGTAGCTATAAAAAGTGATTGAGTAGGCTGCATAGATTTCATGACTAGAAGCTCAAAAGACGAAAACGTCTTTTTTTTTTTTGTAAATTGAAATTTGCTATCGTAAATGTTAGCAACACCTCCGCCTTTGCGGGATGCACGGGGGATATGGTCACTAGTGTAACCAGGAGGTGAGGCCTCATTTAACACAGTAAATTCATCAGGCTTAAGCCATGTTTCAGTCAGGCCAATCACATCAAGATTATGATCAGTGATTAGTTCATTGACTATGACTGCCTTTGAAGTGAGGGATCTAACATTAAGTAACCCTATTTTGAGATGTGAGGTATCACGATCTCTTTCAATAATGGCAGGAATGGAGGAGGTCTTTATCCTAATAAGATTGCTAAGGCAAACACCGCCATGTTTAGTTTTGCCCAACCTAGGTCGAGGCACAGACACAGTCTCAATGGGTATGGCTGAGCTGACTACACTGACTGTGCTATTGGCAGACTCCACTAAGCTGGCAGGTTGGCTAACAGCCTGCTGCCTGGCCTGCACCCTATTTCATTGTGGGGCTAGAGGAGTTAGAGCCCTAGTCACATTCAACAGTCACATTCAAAAGGCCAAAACAACCATATTTATGTAACATCCACCTCTGCATTCTTCCCCCTCTCTCTTTCCTTCTCTCTTTCTCAGGCATGCTGAGTGAAGTGGACCTGGCTGCTCAACACGTAGTCATAATGCTGGCTTTCATCAACTACATGGTATTGTGTACAGAACTCCTTACACACCCACCCTAACAGTCTTATCATGGAAACCAAACAAAACCCAATGCCCTGGCTATCCAGTCCAAATAAGTTGAAAAATAACTCAAAATTGTAGGCTACAGGTCAAAGTAAAATTTGAGGAGAAAACACACATTAACTTTGTTTGAGGCATGGTTAGACTAAGACAGCAAGCTGTTTATGAGGCATCTAGTTAATGTGTTGTGTTGTGCGGGTAAAGTTCCACCTGGGGATCCAGGCTGCAGCATGTGTTCGTGTGGGGAACGCCCTGGGGGCCGGAGACACAGCTGGGGCCATCCTCACCAGCAAGGTGTCCCTCGCCCTCTCAGGTCAGTCACACACTTCCCCCAGCTCATATGGCCCTTATTTAAACTAATGGTGATCTATGGTGAACTAAATTGACAATAATTACTTTGACAAACTAGTAGTTATTTTGCAGTAGTGCTTGGTCTTTTTCCTCTGTCCCATGCTCTAGGTTCAATGGCAGTAATTCAGGGAATCATGCTGATCTCTACTAAAACAGTAATCGGCTTCATGTTTACTTCTGATGCGTAAGTAGAGTGTACATATATTCAACATAATGATTCAAGTCAAGACAGTCCCAAATTGGAACCTGACCATTTCAATAACCATGCTCTCTTTCCTTTTCAGGCAGATCATAGATCTGGTCTCTCAACTTCTCAACGTGTACTGTGTTCTTCAGTTCTTTGATGGGCTAGTGGTAAGTGCACTCAAGTGGTTTGTAACCATTGAAAAAGTAATAACATTTTATACAATAATACTGCTACAATAAGAACTCATTAATATACAGTGGAATAAGAGAGATAGTCTGTGTAATTTTCCGGGACCCAGGAACATTGGTTGAATGAGTGATAAGACATGAAACCTGGTGACAGCCAGACAACAGTGTTTGTCTCTCTCTGTTAACACCCACTAATCTGAGATTTGTCTGTCTGTCCCAGTGTGTGTGTATGGGAATCATCCTGGGCACGGGCCAACAGAAGATAGCAGCGATGGCTAATCTCATCACCTACTACTGCGTGGGCCTTCCACTGGGCATCTCTTTGATGTTTGCTGCTGGCCTCAGGGTTGTAGGTATGTACTCAGTTCTGAATTTTATGAAAACCAAACACAATTTTAGACATCCTTTTCATGACCAGAGGTCTTTGGTCATTCTTACTGCCTTGCTATATACTTGCAACAGAAGTATGGTTATGATCAAATTCAGAAATGTGGTACAAAAACATTCAGAAAAATAGTTTGCTCTCACTAGCAATTAAGAATCATGAATAGCAGGGCTATTCTGTATTGAAGATGACACAATGTTCTCTGTCCTTGGTCAAAGCTCCTCTCCTCTCCTCTACACAGGGTTCTGGTTAGGCCTGTTAATCTGTGTAATTCTACAGTCCAGCTTCTTCATCACTGTCATCTTCAGGCTCGACTGGAAGAAAATGACAGAGAAGGTACGTCACCAGTGGCTTTTCACTTCCTTATCTGGAACATACAGGGACTCAGGTTGATTGAGAGACAGCCCATACCTCTATCTTTATGGTTACTGTGAAGCATAGTAGTGGCCTGGGGCGGCCTCTATCTTTATGGTTTCTGTGAAGCATAATAGTGGCCTGGGGCGGCCTCTGTCTTTATGGTTTCTGTGGAGCATAATAGTGGCCTGGGGCGGCCTCTATCTTTATGGTTTCTGTGAAGCATAATAGTGGCCTGGGGCGGCCTCTATCTTTATGGTTTCTGTGAAGCATAATAGTGGCCTGGGGCGGCCTCTATCTTTATGGTTTCTGTGAAGCATAATAGTGGCCTGGGGTGGGTGAGGAAAATGTTTGCTGTCAGCATCATGGAGTTGAACTGTTTGTGACAGGCTGTAAAACGAGCTGGAAAGGCTGGACATATGGTGTCAATGAGGAGTATAGTTGCACCAGACCACACAGAGAACAATGGGAGGGTGAGTAGAAAATGTTGCTCAGTCCTATTTTTTATGTTATTTATACTATACTCTCGCAAATAACATTGTTCTAACCCAGATTGTGCCTGCTTCCACACCCAGACAGTGAATGGATACATGTCAGTGAGTGCTGAGGGCCAGGGGGACCTCAGGGGAAGCAATTGGACCCCAGAGGTGCAGAAGGAGGATGGGAGCCCCAGAGCTCTGCTCTCCACCACCCAGCTGGTCCTGAGGAGAGGTCTCACCGTACTGGCTGCCATTGTCATCCTAGCTGTGGGGACCAGTGTCCATCTTCTACTGCCTCTACCAATCAGCTCATGGAGCAATCTGAGTGTAGACTGGAACAACACTACCTTTACCACTACCTACCCCCCTGAACTCGCCCCGTCAACAGTTCTCATCTAGGAGTAATACCTGGGCGACCCAGAACAGACCCTGTAGCAAGACAATTAAGTCATAGTGTGCTGTGTCACTGAATCTGTTATTACACCAATAATTAAACGTGAATCAGCTTTTTCCTGCAATCTAGTGCTATAATCATTATGTATATTTTTATGTATAGGTTATCTATGCATACCTCTTACCTTGTTCAATTGTCATTTTAATTAATGATGCAAATTGATTCTTTAAGAAATGTTATTCCTTCAGTACATTTAGTAATTGCTTGCTTTTCTAAAGTGTAGCAACCTTGGCAGCAGGCATGCCCAGCTAAGATAATTAGACAAGCTACTCTAACTTGATTGATAGTCTGACATGGTTTGTTAGCTACACTCTTCAGCTGTCCCCATAGGAGAACCCTTTGAAGAGCCCCTTTTGGTTCCAGATAGAACCAATTTTGGTTCCAGGTAGAACCCTTTTGGGTTCCATGTAGAGGGTTCTACATAGAACCAAAAAGAGTTCTGCCCCACAAAAAGGGTTCAACTTGGAACCAAAAAGGGTAATCCTATGGGGACAACCTCAGAACCCTTTTGTAATCCTTTTTTCTAAAAGTGTAGGTATGAAGTTGGGAACCTATCTAGCTGGTTAGCTAAAGCCAATTTCAAAAACTTGCTAGGTGGCTAGTATTACAGAGAAACAACAAAGCATTTTAATTTGATATATTCATCAAGAAGGAATCAATAGGCTACACAGCTTGATCAAATTAATTTACAAATATACCCTTCTGCACATCACCGGCAGCTAAAATAAAATCAAAAACTGTGTGTGTCACTCTACTCTCTCTCTCCTCCTCCACTGCATGCAGTAGAGTATCTAGCTTCCTGCTTAGGCATCTCTTTGCTCTGTGCACCTTGGAGGGAACCACTTACTAGGAAGACTAAAGGGGGGTTTGGGCGGTGTACTCTTTTCCTGGTCCAGTCAGTGTGCTCCTCTGTAAAATACCACTGACAGATCTTCTTAGAAATAATTATGGTAAAATGTGGGCTTAAAAATGAAGTTCAGAAATGTATTTAACACCTGAATACTGTAAAAATCGGACAAATCTGAGGGGGCACGTGCCCCCTATGGGCATGACGCCACTGGTTTTGGAATGAATGAATAGAATACAATACAAAAATGTAGGATGGTACAGTGTGAGTTTGTCTTTACTTTTTGGTTTACAATATATCATATTACCATGAGAAAACATTAGGTTTGATTGGTTTGTGTAATCAGCTCAGACAGTGTGATACAGATTCATTCAGATGATTAATGAAAAGCCCCAGAATAAGTAATTCCTTGGCTCCTCACAGACCAACAGTACTGGAATTTTGGCACCATACTGTAGTTTGGCCAGCTCCTCTCCACTCCTATCTTCTCTGCTTCGTTGCTTAGGTGGTCCTCTGACCACTCTCGCTGAGTGGAGCTATTTCTGGAACCCATTCGTTTTGAAACCCATTTTCTCTGGAACTCACTCTGTGTTCATCAAGTGAGGTTGGTGAGCAGTAGGTTGATGATGATTCCCAGGGCTAGGATGAAGAGCATGACACACAGAGCCAGGCCCCTCCACATTATCAGGGCCCTGTGGGCCAGCAGTGCCTCCACCTTGCTGAGGGCCACCCTGTCCCCAGCCTCACCTTCAGCCTCAGCCCCATCTTCAGCCAGGGCATTTCTGTCTTTGTGGCCCTCACATGGAGCTGAATCATTTGAATGGGCCTCTGGGGCCATGTCTGTCACACATAAACACACCTATTAGACAGAGCATTCTTTCTTACATAACCAAGAATAAAAGGATACCTTTGTAAAGCCATGGAGAGAGTTATGATGAACAGTAAAGTGAAGGGTCAATGATTAATGGAGACTTTCTTACCCATGTCTGTAGAGTTCCTCTGTACCCCAGCTCTGATCTGGGCCTGCAAACAACCCAACACATCATTAAGATCCTCTTCAGGGCATTTACATTAAATTAAATAAAGACTTGAGGGTTATGCCTGTGTTCACCTCTACAGTGGCTTTCTTCCAGTTCATTCTGGATAGATAGACGATGAGGAAGGAGGACTGTAGGAACACACAGGTAAACAGACCGGTCCACAGGCCTGGGGGAGGAGAGGAAACATAACAGTAACAGTCAAAGAAGAGAAGACAACTGAAAGAGGCAGTAGGGAGATTGGCGCCAGTTTGTCTTCGCTTTAGCCAACTTGTCACCTCGCTACACAAACCAACAATGTGATGTTGTTAAATTACGAAACAGTCAGGCGCCCAGGTGCAATATTGGAGCAATCAAAAGACTGAAAAAGAAATGAGATACTGTATTACCCCGTAAATTCATAGGACAAAATTCTGAACACATTTATAGATGTTCTTACCCATGATTCCTAGCTTGGCAGCAAACATCAGGGACACTCCAATAGGAAAGCCAACCCCATAGTAACCCAGGATGTTGCAAATCGCCCCAACCTTCTGCTTCCCTGCCCCCCTTATAATTCTACCTGAGGCAGCCTGGGGAAACAGGAGAACCAGACATGGTTACTGTTGCACTACAAACATGTGTGCAGTGCCTTCAGAAAGTATTCACAGCCCTTTACTTTTCCAAATGTTTGTTGTGTTACAGGCTGAATTTAAAATGTATACAATTGAGTTGTTTTGTCACTGGCCTGCACACAATACGCCATAATGTCAAAGTGGAATTATGTTTTATTTGTATTTATTTTTTATTAATAAATAAAACATGAAAAGCTGAAACGTCTTGAGTCGAGAAGTATTCAACCTCTTTGTTATGGCAAGCCTAAATCAGGAGTAAAAATGTGCTTAACAACTCACATAAGTTTCATGGACTCACTCTGTGTGCAATAATAATGTTTAACATTATTTTTGAATGACTACCTCATCTCTGTACGCTACACATACAATTATCTGTAAGGTCCCTCAGTCGAGCAGTAAATTGCAAACATAGATTCAACCACAAAGACCAGGGAGGTTTTCCAATGCCTCGCAAAGAAGGGCACTGATTGATAGATGGGTAAAAATAAAAAAAGAATGGTGAAGTTATTAATGACACTTTGGATGGTGTATCAATACACCCAGTCACTACAAGAATACAGGTGTCATCCCTAACTAAGATGCCATAGAGGGGGAAAAAATGCTCAGGGATTTCACCATGAGGCCAATGGTGACTTTAAAACAGTTACAGAGTTGAATGGCTGTGATAGGAGAAAACTGAGGATGGACCAACAACATTGTGGTTACTCCACAATACTGACCTAATTGACAGAGTAAAAAGCTGGAAGCCTGTACAGAATACAAATACTCATGCATCCTGTTTGCAACAAGGCACTAAAGAAATACTACCAAAAAGATGTGGCAAAGCAATTCACTTTTTGTCCTGAATACAAACTGTTATGTTTAGGGCAAATCCAATACAACACATTACTGAGTAACACTGTCCATATTTTCAAGGATAGCGGTGGCTGCATCATGCTATGGGTATGCTTGGAATTGTTAAGGACTGGGAGTTTTCAGGATAAAAAAGAAACGGAATGGAGCTTAGCACAGGCCAAATCCTAGAGAAAAACCTGGTTCAGTCTGCTTTCCACCAGACACTGGGAGATTAATTCACATTTTCAGCAGGACAATAACCTAAAACACTAGACAAAATCTACACTGGAGTTGCTTATCAAGAAGACAGTGAATGTTCCTGTGGTAAAGGCCAATGCTGGATATGAGAAGCAGGTACGGAGAGTTGACATTTAATTTAGCACAGACATGGAACAGGACAGGAACAGCATCAGAACCAGGTAAGACAAAGACATACGACAATTAATGCTGATGCGGGGGACAACCTCGGGAACAGACAGATATAGGGGAGGAAATAAACACAGGTGAGTGTAATGAATCGCTGATGCGAGTGACGAGAGGAGCAGGTGTGCGTAATGATGGTGGCAGGAGTGCGCAATGCAGGGAGCAGGCGTGACAGTTTCGGCTTAAATTTACTTGAAAATCTAAGACCTGAAAATGTTTGTCCAGCAATGATCCACAACCAATTTGACAGGGCTTGAAGAATTTAGAAAATAATAATGGGCAAATGTTGCACAATCCAGGTGTGGAAAGCTCTTAGAGACTTACCCAGAAAGATTCACAGCTATAATCGCTGCCAAAGGTGCTTCTACAAAATATTAAAACTCAGGGGTGTGAATACTTATGTAAATAAGGCGTTTCTGCATTTCATTTTCAATACATTTGGAAATATTTCTAAAAACAAGTTTTCACTTTGTCATTATGGGGTACTGTGTGTAGATAGGTGAGAAAAAAACATATATTTAATACATTTTTAATTCAGGCTGTAACACAACAAAATGTGGAATAAGTCAAGGGGTATGAATACTTTCTGAAGGCACTGTATATACAGGTAACTTCCAAAATAAAGGAAACACTTGAGTAAATGAGGGATGCAAAGTATATTGGGAGATTAAGGTAAGGGTTAAAAGAAAATATTGAAAGCAGGTGCTTCCACACAGGTGTGGTTCCTGAGTTAATGAAGCAATTAACATCCCATCATGCTTAGGGTCATGTATAAAACGGCCCATTATTTTGGCTACCATGGCTAGAAGAAGAGATCTCAGTGACTCCCTCCACTTCTAGAATCTATGCCAAGGTGCATTGAAACTGTTCTGGCTCGTGGTGGCCCAACATCCTATTAAGACACTTTATGTTGGTGTTTCCTTTATTTTGCCAGTTACCTTTAGATACAATAATACATTTGATATTATAAAAAGTGGATCCATATTGTGATGAGTAAGTTGTGATACAGTAGAAGCATTGACTCCTTACCGATATTGCATATAACAGAAGAAAAGGGGCGTAGAACGCCATAACTTGAGCAACCCTTTCTCTGATCTGCCTGTTGGTAGAAATTCAGGGTGAATAAATACATTCAGTTATGTAGAATCAATGACAGAGACACCTCACCCTAGTTAAAGTGTAAAGGAATATGTAAGCAAAGTTCATGACAGTGTACGTCTGTATTACAGTGAGTGACTTAGTTATGTCATAGAGAAAGGTTATTAATGTTCACTCTCAAACACAGATCTGGTGATAACGATACAATAAAACACACCAGTAATGTAGTCAAACACAACAAACTGCTTAGCCATGGTGACGATCAACAGATCCCAAAGCCACAGGAACAAATCTGGAGTGGTAAATTACCATAGACTACATTACTCACTCATCATATGTAAAGACGTAGGAGATTTTGTCCTTCAGTATCCCAACAAGAACCGACAAGCACACAGAAACTGACCCTGGACAGAGACAACAGGTCATGCACAGACGGAACACATATCCAGTAAAACTTTTAATCATTTAATTATCGTATGAATGCTTTATTTGCTGTTGTCAAGCTTTTAAATATAATTTGAGGTGTTTGGCAGGTACATGTACCAGCACAGAACATGGCCAGCTTGGCAGACAGCTTGGCCTGCTCTGTATCTCCAGCCCCCAGAGCACTGCCCACCCTCACACTGCCTGCCACACTGAACCCTAGAGGGAACTGACAACACACACAAACACACGCACACACACACACACACACACACACACACACACACACACACACACACACACACACACACACACACACACACACACACACACACACACACACACACACACACACACACACACACACACACACGCACGCACGCACGCACACGCACACACACACACACACACCATGATCAATCTCTGGGACTGCAACCAGATGATTCACTTTCTATGTGACTGGAGTGAATATATAGTATGATGCATGAGCATTTGCCGAAAAGTTCAAGTAAATCTCAACTATATATTTACCATGTAGCAAATGCTTGCCAGTTCGAAGACGACTGATTGTGCTCCAAGCTCCACCTCACTTATCAGACCTGCCATTGAGAGGTAGTGAGACAGGCTATCAAACCAAAGTAGAAACACTGTAGCATCTAAACAGTTTGTAATGTGTAGAAGTATCCACAAGAAAATAGTAAAATATAGAGCAACATTTCACATTAAAAAAATAGATCAATGGCATTCACAGACATCAAAACAACCCAAATATATATCTGTTGTCCTACCTGCTAGAAAGCCTCCAATCTCATAGGTCCACCACTCCACACACAGCATGATCATGCTAGGAATAGCCAAGTGGATGTAGGTGCCCCAGTCTTCCAAGCACTCCCAAGACCAGCCTACAGGGGAACACAAGGCTCAGACACTGGGATCGTCCCTGAAAGGTTCATGCTAATGTTCTCACAGAAGGTGTTTGGGTCTAAACCAAAACCATGCTGTGTTAATACATTAGGAAGCCAAAAACAGAGCACTTGGTTTGACATGGCACTGCTGTTCCCCTCAATAAATGCATACTAATAAATGTGTATTATGCATCCCTTTGTATGTGATCCATTCAAGTCACAGACTGGGAGTTCAGAGAGTTCAAAGAGTTTGTGGATTTGGCGGTATAAGCTCTACTTTAGTGTAATCATGTCTCACCTGCCCAGGTGGCCTTGTGTAGTTCCTTCCACAGGATGTAGGCATAAAGTATAGCAGCCAGAGAGAGCTGAGAGATGGTGTTGGCCCACGCAGACCCACTGTCAACCGAAAACAACCCACAACATACATTACATCCTATAGCCCTCAGTGCTAACAATTACCATCCCATCCTATATCTCTCAATGGTAATGGTGGTGACAGAGGATTCCCTCTCTGGGGATGACACTTACGCTACACCCAGGTCCAGAACATAGAGGAATATGTAGTTGATGAGGGCATTCAGTACGTTGGCCACCACACCTGTGATGACCTGCGGCCATATGATTCCCTGAAGGACAATAAAGTCTCATTCAGATCAAATGGTCAGGTGATAATTCTCTTTGCAGGGCGACTGACTGAGGTCTAGGTTAGCTCTAACCTGATTCTGTAGATATCTGGCCTCCAGCTGGTAAATAAATGTGGCCTGTTAAAAAATAAATGATAAACATGTTTTAGTAAGTTATTGACATGGGAAATGTATTATTTTCTTAATTGACTGTGTGCACGTGTGTCTGGGTAGATAGATAGATGTACTCACTGGGAGTGCTGGCATAAAAATCTTCACATACACCTGAGACAGCCTAAAGTGAAATACGAGAGCTCTGTCAGAATGATCCAAAACAATAATCACATTCTATAAACCAATCTCTACATGTCACTTTGTGAATGAGAGAAAACAGCCAAATTCAGAGATATAGTCTGCGTCCCAAATGGAATCCTATTCTCTATGGGCCCTGGTCAAAAGTAGTGCACTATATAGGGAATAGGGTGCAACTTTAGACATCTATTAGATCTGGGGTAACTGTTTGCAGTGACTGGAGGGGTCTGATCTACCTGGCGACCTCTGGGCTCTGTTTGACAGCCAGGAGGATTGATTCTGTGTTGATGAGAACAGCCCAGCATGGGAAACAGGCCAGAAGTTGAATGAGGATGGCTCTCTGTACAATGACCCCAACTTTCAGGAGGTTACGGCTCCCAAAAGTCTGCAAGGAACAATAATCAAGTTCATCTTTGAGCGGCACGGCAGGATAATGTAGCTCTGGTCCAGGGCGTTAAATGCTCCTTGCTGAAGCTGAGCGCCAGCAAGCCGCGTGTGACCCCCTGGACCAGAGCCAGGGTGAAGGCACTTTTGATAACATTTTGGGGACAGTGCTCTGTGTTAGGAGGAGGAAACAGACCAGGTTTCACTCCTACCTGAGATATGAGTGTGTCACACGCTGATGATAAACCATACCCAATGGAGACACCTGTAACATTAATCACCTGGAAGACCAGAACAGAGATTTTGAGAATTTGTTGAAAATGTCAATATCATAGTGTACTGTAATTTCAATATTACCACAGCCAGGTACCAGTCTGTTTGTGTCATCATGTTTGGCATGACAAGGAGTGGCAAAAGTCAAATGATGGCACAAACAGACAAGTACCCGGGATAATATTATCCAGAATTGTTGTTATAAAAAGTGATATAAACTCATAAATCAATTAATACTTACAGCTATGGCGAGAGTCACCCCTGCCAGTTCTGTCTTCCCCAAATGGCCGCAGAAAATTGTACTGACAAAACTCACTAAAAAGACCATGAGCTGAGCCATAACCTGGTAAGAATAGAATACATCCACAACGTTTGATAAATCAGTTGATGTAGTTGTACACACTATCAGGCAGATGTGGAGTGAATAGGCCTAACACTATGAAGTGTTAAACAATCTACTGTTTGAGGTCATTCCAAGTGATTCAGGTTAAACAGACCAGGTGATAGATGAATCGATGATTCAGGTTAAACAGACCAGGTGATAGATGAATCGAGGATTCAGGTTAAACAGACCAGGTGATAGATGAATCGAGGATTCAGGTTAAACAGACCAGGTGATAGATGAATCGAGGATTCAGGTTAAACAGACCAGGTGATAGATGAATCGATGATTCAGGTTAAACAGACCAGGTGATAGATGAATCGATGATTCAGGTTAAACAGACCAGGTGATAGATGAATCGATAATTCAGGTTAAACAGATCAGGTGATAGATGAATCGAGGATTCAGGTTAAACAGACCAGGTGATAGATGAATCGATGATTCAGGTTAAACAGACCAGGTGATAGATGAATCGATGATTCAGGTTAAACAGACCAGGTGATAGATGAATCGAGGATTCAGGTTAAACAGACCAGGTGATAGATGAATCGAGGATTCAGGTTAAACAGACCAGGTGATAGATGAATCGAGGATTCAGGTTAAACAGATCAGGTGATAGATGAATCGAGGATTCAGGTTAAACAGACCAGGTGATAGATGAATCGATGATTCAGGTTAAACAGACCAGGTGATAGATGAATCGAGGATTCAGGTTAAACAGACTGTATGCCAGATACCAGTAACCTATAATTATCCAGTGTGCCAGTGGCCTTTAAGTGAATTCAATAATATGCAAGCATCACTGCCAAATAACAATAATAATGTAATATAAAAATGCAAGGTTTTATATAACTTTGACCTAATTGTGGACAAAATGTAATAAAGATGTTTCTTACCACAGGCCCAGCCATTGTTGATAATTCAATCATTTCTTTTTTGAATTCAACAGGAATCAACCTGCGAATACATCTCAAACAGCTCCCACATATTGTCAATTCATTCCCATTCGTCCTGCTCTCCACAATTCCATTAGAATCCATTTCTAAAGACTGTCGCTCAGAAAAGTCTGCATGGTCAAGTGAGAACAAGGTGGTATTCTAGTTGCCAGCTGCCAGCTGCCAGAGCGAGACTTCCTATCTGATGACATTCTTTGTCACTCCCTAGCTCTGACTTAGCTGTACACTGGCAATCTCAACTAGCATTGTTAACCATGATTTCCAATCAACTGCTGGACAAAGTTCACAGTCTTTTGTCAATTCTGCAACTGCACCACATGATGGAGCTCTTTCCTTCCTCTGCAAACATCAACATGGTTTGAAAATAAAGTATTTTTTCTCTAAAGCCGTGTTCTAGAGGTTCCCAAACTTTTTATAGTCCCGTACCCCTTCAAACATTCAACCTCCAGCTGCGTACCCCCTCTAGCGCCAGGGTCAGCGCACTCTCAAATGTTGTTTTTTTGCCATCATTGTAAGCCTGCCACACACACTATATGATACATTTATTAAACATAAGAATGAGTGTGAGTTTTTGTCACAACCCAGCTCGTGGGAAGTGACAAAGAGCTCTTATAGGACAAGGGCAAAATAATAATGTAATAATAATAATCAATAATTTAACTAATTTATTTAGCCATCTTACATATAAAACCTTATTTGTTTATCAAAAATAGTGAATAACTCCCCACAGGTTAATGATAAGGGTGTGCTTGCAAGGATGCGCATAACTCTGCAGTGTTGGGTTGTATTGGAGAAAGTCTCAGTCTTAAATCATTTTCCACACAGTCTGTGCCTGTAATTAGCTTTCATGCTAGCGAGGGCCGAGAATCCACTCTCACATAGGTACCTAGTTGCAAAGGTTATCAGTGTCTTAACAGCGCGATTTGCCAAGGCAAGAAACTCTGAGCACAGACCTATCCATAAATCTGGCAGTGGCTTCTGATTAAATAAAATGTTCACAGAACCGCTTGTTGCAATTTCAATGAGGGTCTCTTGTTCAGATATTGGTAAGTGGACTGGAGGCAGGGCATGAAAGGGATAACGAATCCAGGTGTTTGTGTCGTCCGTTTCGGGAAAGTACCTGCGTAATTGCGCACCCAGCTCACTCAGGCGCTTCGCTATATCACATTTGACGTTGTCCGTAAGCTTGAGTTCATTTGCACACAAACAATCATACAATGATGGAAAACCTGTGTGTTGTCCTTGTTAATGCAGACAGAGAAGAGCTCCAACTTCTTAATCATAGCCTCACTTTTGTCCCACACATTGAATATAGATGCGGAGAGTCCCTGTAATCCTAGATTCAGATCATTCAGGTGAGAAAAAACATCACCCAGATAGGCTAGTCGTGTGAGAAACTCGTCATCATGCAAGCGGTCAGACAAGTGAAAATTATGGTCAGTAAAGAAAACTTTAAGCTCGTCTCTCAATTTTAAAAAAGTGTAAATTCTTTGCCTCTTGATAACCAGAACACTTCTGTATGTTGTAAAAGCGTTACATGGTCGCTGCCCATATCATTGCATAATGCAGAAAATACACAAGAGTTCATGGGTTCATGCTTTAACAAAGTTAACCCTTTTCACTGTAGTGGCCAAAACGTATTTCTAGCTGTCAGGCATTCCCTTGGCAGCAAGAGCCTCTCGGTGGATGCTGCAGTGTACCAAAGTGGCGTCGGGAGGGAGCAACTGCTTGCACACGTGTTACCACTCCACTATGGCTCCCTGTCATGGCTTTTGCGCCATCAGTACAGATACCAACACATCTTGACCACCAAAGTCCATTTGATGTCACAAAGCTGTCCAGTACTTTCAATATATCCTCTCCTGTTGCCCTGGTTTCCAGTGGTTTGCAGAAGAGGATGTCTTCCTTAATTGACCCTGCATGAACGTAACGGACATATACCAGGAGCTGTGCCAGGCCCGCCACATCTGTTGACTCATCCAGCTGTAACACATAGAATTCACTGGCTTGTATGCGAAGCAGTAATTGTTTCAAAACATCTAAAGCCATGTCACTGATGCTTCGTGAAACAGTGTTGTTTGATGAAGTCATTGTCTGTATAGTTTTTTGGCTTTTTCCCCCAGCATTGTCCCAGCCATATCCGCGGCAGCAGGAATAATTAAGTCCTCCACAATAGTATGGGGCTTGCCTGTCTTAGCCACTCGGTAGCTCACCATATAAGACGCTTTTAGCCCCTTCTTATTAATGGTATCTGTTGTAAGTCTTACTATTCGAAAGTTTTCTTAATTCTTGCTCAAAAACTGTGGCTTATTTTTCAAATTGGCATGTTTCGTTTTTAAATGTCTGCGCAAGAGTGAAGGTTTCATTGAGTTGTGAGAGTACTTTTGCACATATAACACACTGTGGCTGAGGAAAGGCACTACTCCCAATAATAGTGAACACCAAATCAATGTAGTTCTCATCATATTTGCACCTCTTCGATGGTCCAACGTCCCTGTCTGTTGTTCGGTGCTTTCCCGGGTAAGGTGGCTACATACGGACCGTTAGTGGAATTCCCGCGAGAGAGTAACGGTTAATGTGATTGGATGTTAATTATTTGACTAGGCTACCTGTATTTGACATTGTGTTGTTCTTTCGCTGAACACTAGATGGTTTCATTTTATTTTTGGTAGTGAAACGAGGTTACTCAGGCGAGAAAAAAACATCACCCAAATGTATAGCCCCGGTGGAAAATATAAATATACTGTGAAAATGTGAATCACATTTTTATTTGGCGTACCCCCGACGGCATTCCCCAGTTTGGGAATACATGTTCTGGAGCATAAATTTTGCTCAGTAGCTGATCACCGACTGAGCAGACAAATAATGAGTAGTCATTTGAGATGATTTGGAGATCAATCAGTCTTTGTGGGCGACTGCAATATAGTCGATTTCAAAAACGAAGGTTACAAAAGGTTACAAAAGCTGCAAAAGCCTCTGAAAGAAAGTCGATGGTAGGTGCCAGTCCCATCAGTTGAAAGATCAAACATATGAGGCACTAGACACCTGAGGGGTAACACTTCCTGTGGTTACCTTACTGTAGACTCAGAGTATGACCCAGTGAACACAGTAGTGTAGATAATAGTGCCTGACTAAAAGTAACAGTGACCTTGCAGCCTAATGGGCCTTTAAGACAATTTCAAGTATGTTTAAAACACACTTAAACCATGAGCCATAGGTATCATACAATCTTGTGCTATCTAGAACCAAAAAGGGTTCCATGGCTGTCCTTTGGTTCCAGGTAGAACCCTTTTGGTTCCAGGTAGAACCTTTTGAGTTCCATGTAGAGGGTTCTACATGGAACCACAAAGAGTTCTGCCCCACAAATAGGATCTACCTGGAACCAAAAAGGGTTCTCCTATGGGGACAGCCTCAGAACCCTTTTGGGAAAAAAATTCTAAGAGTGTGTACTGTGTAGGCCTACATTTTACACTGTTTGACATTGTATGTACAGTGTTTTGCTTTGTTTTGTTTCATATTCATGCTTACAATAGCTCTTATAATGGGATGGAGACTTATATTCATGGAGACGTTACATTTGGTTATTCCAATTTAGTTGTGTTGAAAACCAATTGATTGTCAGAGAATTGATTGTCTCGGGTCAGCGTCAACTCAATTTGGGTACCAAGGACACAAAGAAAGGTTTTTTGTCCCACTGTCTTGGCTCTGTCCTTTTTAGCTTGGATGAGAGAAAATTCAATGAGTTAAGAATGTCTGGTTCATTTAATTTGGCCTGTGGGAAAGCATCAAACACTATCTTCTGAGTGTGAGGAGAGGTTGCTTCTATCAGACAGGCCACATATTGTCTGCTTTAGTAACTGATACAGTGGATAAGTAGGGGGGCAACAGAAGCTTAGACATCCTGTAAGGCTGATCTATGAAACTCTCTCCATGTCTGAATCAGCATGACTCAGTGGATACAACTTAGGTGTATCAGGTACACAGATACCACACAAAGCTCCCATTTTCCCTGTCCTCACAGACATTGACTTTTGCTGTGTCTGAGCTGAGGTAATAGATATTACTTTGGAGGTCCCAAGTGACCCTAACATGCACCATTGAACAACTATGTGTCTTATTGTCCAGTATGAAATAGTGTTCAATAGCACACACATGGTTAACAACACGAGTTCTGCTGTGCTGTGTAAATTTACCAAAGGGCTTTACTTGTCTATAGAATATTTTTTTATGCAACCTCAGCAAAGAATATAGCCACCATTCTCCCTTTCTTACTGAACACTTAAATGTATATATAGGTAATAATAGAGGCTATGATACATGAGGACTTGTTTCAATTGGATAATGAGTGGGTGTTGCAGAGGCAGCAGAGAGAGAGAAAGGCACTATAATTACATAAGCTTCTACCCCCTTAGGACGTTAGATCATAGTTAGATCACAGTGATCTGAGCTGTACTATACACCCAGCTACTCCTTAAGCATCTAACATTTTAAATTCCCAAGACTGTGGTCAAGGTCAGGGCTTAGCTAAGATATTATATTTTCTTTCTTCCTTCCTTCCCTTTCTCAGTCTCCTCTCTGCCCCTTGAGGTTTCAATCCTTCTCCATAGCCCACAATAAAGTGCAGTTTTGGGATGTTTTAGCTGTCAATGGCCATATCGTCTTGTAGGATTCAACCATTAAAAACCTGTGGGGTGTCTGTGAAATGTCTGCTGTCTTGTCTAGACTGTGAAACATGCCCTCTCTATACAATTCTTTCATGTTAGTGAGATGTTTCACCAGGTCTCCACTGTGTGTTGTATTGAAGTGGAGCTATAGCCCTGGATACTATCAATAGGAGGTTGTGAAATTGACTATTTTGTCTGTACAACAATACAGGGTTTCCAGTGAATCTCCTGACCTCACCAGGTTCATGCAATCTCTCAGTGGTGGGACAGTGACACATTCTGTTCTCTCTCCCCAGGTAGAGCCATTCAGCCAAAGCCTGTGCTGTGTTGGTGTACTG
Organism: Salvelinus namaycush; assembly: GCF_016432855.1. Taxonomy (NCBI): domain Eukaryota; kingdom Metazoa; phylum Chordata; class Actinopteri; order Salmoniformes; family Salmonidae; genus Salvelinus; species Salvelinus namaycush. The sequence goes on along the minus strand of NC_052340.1, from coordinate 17,622,988 downwards.
TGCGCTAAGTTTATGGGATCATGTGGGCCTATGTACCAAACCACAAATCACTGAGAAAAGGAGCAGATGAAAACAATAGTACTGTCAGAGTCAGCTGTGAAACTCTGCATGTTTTAGTCATGAAGTTGAGAAATAGCTAAGGAGTAGCCGAGGAGGACTGCTACTGAAACTTTGTCATCTCCTGCTTGCTGTTCAAACACGTTCTCTAGAGCCCCGTTTATAGCTGAATCTAACATGCGTCCTTTGTCTTGATCTTGTCCACATTCTGATTGTATCCACATTTTTAGACAGGTGTAGGCGATTAAAAGACTCATTGTGATTTGACTGTAATCAGACCTTTTTGACCTTTTTTCAGGTAGTTAGGGACTTATTGTATCTGGATCAATCATGTGTAAACAGATATGGATGGTCAAACCATTTAAATCATCATTATACCAGTCTCTAAAATCATTGACAGGTAGCACCATTGACTTATGGCATCAATAATTGTCTTAAAATAAAAACATGCATGTTATTTTGAAATTTAAATATCTGTCAAATAATCTGCATACAGGGAGGCACCAGGAAATCAGGAAACCTGGAATCTCCCCCACATTTAGTCAGGAATATGAATAAATGTACAGTATTTCATACAAAGGGCTTACTTTGATCATAACTTACAACATTTATTCCTATGATAGTTGTTTATAGGTCTCAAATAAACTCAGCAAAAAAAGAAACGTCCTCTCACTGTCAACTGCATTTATTTTCAGCAAACTTAACATTTGTAAATATTTGTATGAACATAACAAGATTCAACAACTGAGACATAAACTGATCAAGTTCCACAGACATGTGACTAGCAGAAATGGAATAATGTGTCCCTGAACAAAGGGGGGGGTCAACATCAAAAGTAACAGTCAGTATCTGGTGTGACCACCAGCTGTATTAAGTACTGCAGTGCATCTCCTTCTCATGGACTGCACCAGATTTGCCAGTTCTTGCTGTTAGATGTTACCCCACTCTTCCACCAAGGCACCTGCAAGTTCCCAGACATTTCTGCGGGGAATGGCCCGAGCCCTCACCCTCAGATCCAACAGATCCCAGACGTGCTCAATGGGATTGAGATCCGGGCTCCTCGCTAGCCATGGCAGAACACTGACATTCCTGTCTTGCAGGAAATCACGCACAGAACGAGCAGTATGGCTGGTGTCATTGTCATGCTGGAGGGTCATGTCAGGATGAGCCTGCAGGAAGGGTACCACATGAGGGAGGAGGATGTCTTCCCTGTAACGCACAGCGTTGAGATTGCCTGCAATAACAACAAGCTCAGTCCGATGATGCTGTAACACACCGCCCCAGACCATGACGGACCCTCCACCTCCAAATCGATCCGGCTCCAGAGTACAGGCCTCGGTGTAACGCTCATTCCTTTGACAATAAACGTGCATACGACCAGACAAAACCTTGACTCGTCAGTGAAGCGCACTTTTTACCAGTCCTGTTTGGTCCAGCGACGGTGGGTTTGTGCCCATAGGCGACGTTGTTGCTGGTGATGTCTGGTGAGGACCTGCCTTACAACAGGTCTACAAGCCCTCAGTCCAGCCTCTCTCAGCCTATTGCGGACAGTCTGAGCACTGATGGAGGGATTGTGCGTTCCTGGTGTAACTCGGGCAGTTGTTGTTGCCATCATGTACCTGTCCCCCAGGTGTGATGTTTGGATGTACCAATCCTGTGCAGGTGTTGTTACACGTGGTCTGCCACTGCGAGGACGATCAACTGTCTGTCCTGTCTCCCTGTAGCGCTGTCTTAGGCGTCTCACAGTACGTACATTGCAATTTATTGCCCTGGCCACATCTGCACACGCAGGGACCCTGGGCATCTTTCTTTTAGTGTTTTTTCAGAGTCAGTAGAAAGGCCTCTTTAGTGTCCTAAGTTTTCATAACTGTGACCTTAATTGCCTACCGTCTCTAAGCTGTTAGTGTCTTAATGACCGTTCCACAGGTGCATGTTCATTAATTGTTTATGGTTCATTGAACAAGCATGGGAAACAGTGTTTAAAACCTTTACAATGAAGATCTGTGAAGTTATTTGGATTTTTACGAATTATCTTTGAGAGACAGGGTCCTGAAAAAGGGACGTTTCTTTTTTTGCTGAATCTATAACTCTTTATTCTATAGGGGTTATAATGAATTTGTCACGTTCTGACCATAGTTCTTTTGTATTTTCTTTGTTTTAGTGTGGTCAGGGCGTGAGTTGGGTGGGTAATCTATGTTTTCTATTTCTGTGTTGGTTTCCTGTGTTTGGCCTGATATGGTTCTCAATCAGAGGCAGCTGTCAATCGTTGTCCCTGATTGAGAACCATATTTAGGTAGCCTGTTTTCTGTTGGGTTTTGTGGGTGATTGTCTATGTGTAGTGTTTTGTGTTCAGCACTATTTTCTATACAGCGTCACGTTCGTTTTGTTGTTTTGTAAAGTTTGGTTAAGTGTTCTTCGTTATAAATAATAGAAGATGTATTCATATCACGCTGCGCCTCGGTCCTCCTCTCTTTCTCCCGAAGACGATCGTGACTGAATTTAAGGTTACAATGGGTTTCTTTACATTCCAGGACCTGCTGGGAAGAACATAACTCAAGCATACAAAACAATACATTCAAAAAACTCTTGACATTCCTGCTGGCACAGCTCCCCTCCGTCTATATATTTAAAACTGCACTCTAAGTCACGCTCTGTAGAGCTAAGCAATGTCTTCAATCTATTTGAGAATAGGTCATTTCTTTATATATAAAGAAAGGTACACAGTGATCTTGGCTGCATTGAACAATGCTTCTGCCCAGACTGAAAGGTGGACATGCTACAGTAGGTTTTCACAATGTTCCTGGGAGGACAGCATTTCATGTTCGATTCTCCTTGAAAGAATTTGTCCTGGGTTAGTGGTCCATTTTTCAAGACAACCAACAATTTCCCATTTCATTATGTAACTAATGGCACATGGCTGAATGAAGTTATTAGGAGCAACTTAGGTTTGGTAACATTATGCTTCACAGGCAACACTAACAAAATGTACAGTTTTTTGTGTGAAAGTGATTGTTTTATATACACATAACAATTATGAAAAAAAATACATATTTGGTCCGTTAAGATGAATACATATTTTATTTTCCTATAAGACACTGTACAGAGATGTATTTTGTCATTTATATTACACTGGGCTGAACTACACTCCAATGTATTTTGTAACAAGATACTTTCAAGAGCTGTACAGTAATTAGTATTTTCATTTTGTATAGCGGTTCACCATTTTGTGGCTCCCTTTCACCTTGCATTGGTATCAGAAGTCTAACAGCACTATGGTGTGGTCTGCTAAATGAACTAAATATAAATGTGTATGTAAAAATGGACAATTGCAAAGCAAGCAGAGTATTATTCTAATGAGCTTCGCCCCGAAAAAAAGATTTTGTGTAAAAGGGACACAGCTTTGTCAAAATTGACTTTTCATAGCAGGTTTAGGAGGACTTACGCAGTAGGTTAGGATAATTAACTTATTAGCAGGTTAGAAAATTAGGTTAAGCTGTATCCCATCTAGACATGACCCCGAAACAAGGCCAATAATAATACACAGTGTACTTTGCAGTTCAGTTTGGTATGTTCATTTTCACATATGCAGTCAGTGCATTTACCTAAGGTAGATAAATAACAACATATCACAGTCACAGCAAGTAAAACGTTTCTGTAACCGTTACTGAGAATGTTGTTGCAGTTCGGGCCAGCAACTTGCAAATCTATTTCTGTATTTTAAAATACAAAATACATGTAATTTAATTAAATACATTTCAAAATACAAGTATTTTGTAGTTTATTTTGATACATTGATCTTTATGGTATTTTGTAATTGTATTCTGTAATTGTATTCTGTAATTGTATTTTGTAATTGTATCTTGTCATTTTTGCCCATCTCTGACTGTACATGCAAGCAGCCCAGACATTACCTTTGACATTTTGTCCATTTCAGAGGGTGCAATAGCAAGCACCATATACAATACACTATAAACTATATTACATCTCATAAATATACAACTTTTGATCAAGATAATATACCAATAATTCAATAAAAAGTATTGAATTACATATTATATTACTGTTATAACAAAGGAGAAACATCAAAGTGTCAGCACACAGTAACCATCGTACAGTATATTCACATATCGGAGTTTTCAATATGTTTTGCATTTTCCAGCCCCAATGATTCAAGTTTAGAAAAGTGTGTACAGAGGGATCTCAAGTTATACAGTCATACAGTATTCAAAGTTCAAATGGGGTCGGTAGTACATTGCACCATGTTTCACCATTGACTACGAGCAAAATTAAAACAAGTTAATATAAGACTATAGATGAGCAGAGAGCAGAGAAGATGACATTATTTGGTCATGGAAACATAGTTCAGAAGCTGTTTTGTGCAAATTAACAGTTTATCAAAAATCTTAAACCCCAAATGGATTTCAACTATGGGTCTTGAGATATAAACAGACCAACAAATATGAGACAGAACCTTCTTCTGAGAGTGAGAAGTTGAGAACATGATAATGTGATGGAGATAATACTTGGGCATTTTAAATGGAACTGGACATACTCTGTATAACACATTACAGCATTAAAAGTACAGTAGTGCTACTTTTAACCTCATTCTTCTCTCCAGTTAAACTCATCCTCCAATCCACCCACCCACTCATCCATCCATCCATCCATCCTCTCTTTCCACAGGGTGATTCAAGTGTCCTTTGTAATGGAAGCTATGTGGCTTTTCTCCCAACAACCTAACACGACCAGTCACGTTGGTGCCTTTCTCGCCAGAGGTCCATGGCACATTAGGGGCCCTCTATGTGCATTCCTCATGGTGTGGACCGGGGCCCCTTGGTGCCCTCAAACACCAGTAGTGTTGGCCCAAGTAGGGAAGGTGTCTAGGTGGAACATGGCCCTGCCCCAGCTGTTGATGGCCAGAGTGATGCACAGGATGCCGATGATGTTCATCACTATACCTGTCCTAGCCTGGGAGAGAGCGGGGAAGTAAAATGAGGTGCAACGAATTTCAAGTTCTGTTAGCAATCATTCAAACAGGAGAAGGCAATCAAGTGATCTGTGGCCCAGGACAATTGTCCTCAAATTATTTGTAAATGGCACATTAAGAAGTTTCCTAAATAGATTTAGGATTTGTTTGCTATTATTTATTTTTGTTAATGAATAATAAGATAGACAATTCACTAGATTATATTATCTTTATAAAATGATGTACTGTAACTCACCATGTCAGAAACCTTGAGGTAGCCGTATGAGAAGACGATAGCATTGGGTGGTGTGGCCACAGGTAGCATGAAGGCAAAGGAAGCACTGAGAGTACAAGGCACCATGACGTACAGAGGATTCATTCCAATGGACTGGGACTGAAATAAACACACAGACAGACACACATCTTTAGCTGTCTGAGCCTGGGCTGAGGAGGACACTCTTACTATGAGTCCCAAATGGCACACGTTTTCCCTACATAGTGAACTACTTTTGACCAGAGGCCATGCACCCTAGTCAAAAGTAGTGCACTATATATGGAATAGGGCGCCATGTGGGACGAATCCATAATGACAACACTCAAGTCTGCTTTGGTGCTTTTCTGCTCCGTAATCACTGGCTCATAACACTATCTCTGATTTTAGTGTTTGTAATTCTAGGGTTCAAAATCGTCCATTAGGCGTGTGTAATTAAGATGTAATTCTTATGCATGCATGTTGTTTGGGGTCTAAGTCATGGCAGGCAAAATGGAAACGCACCACAGAAACGCATCCATAACGGTGTAGAACCACATTGTAATAGCAAAACATAGATTAGAATGTAAGCCTCGGTAGAGTTGAATATTATCCCCCAAAAATTCACACGACAGTAATTAGTTTGAAAATGATTACTGGCTGAGATTATTTTTCGTGTCATAATTCTCATCCCTCTGTCAGGACCTTCCTCAACAGATATAATGGATGTTATATCATTTAGTTGGATTCGTTTTTGTAGAGGTCTGGAAAGACAATACAGACATAAACCAAGCAGCTAGACACAAAAGCACACGTCCTAGCAGCCTCTCTTTCCCAGACTTCACTGTAACTAGTAGTTGGTTCACTAACCCCATTTTTCTTCCTCTTCTTCCCCTCTTTCACTCACCCTTTTCTATACTTATGTCATCTTCATGCACTCCTGTTGGCTTTGACCTCAATAAATCCTTCTCTCTATACCCAAGCTTGGCACATTCCGGCATGGCCCAGCTTGGGTCCTCTCTGAGTGCTTGGGCACTGGGCACAGTGATACCATTCATCAGCGTAGATGGGGGTTGGCACCAGGACAAGCCACAGAGCTCAATTGGTGTGTTTGGCAGGGTGGCTATAGAAGGAGGGGCCCAGGGAAGGGGACCAAATATATTCATCCCAAATGACTAACAACTACAGGCCAGGGCAACCAAACAAGGACATGTAGGCCGGCTTCCACTGGGAGTAGTTTCAATGCTGCACTCCTATAGGGGAGATTTCTGATTGGGCTTACACTGGTAAGCACTGTACTTCACATCAAGGAGCTACAGTGTTCAAGCCATTGAAAGTACTGCTGAGGTATGTACTGTACGTGTCCGCGTGTCAGAGCAGTTTACCAGACTGGATAGCTATTGTATTCCTGCTTCCAGTTGTGTAATACTGTAATATTGTGTAGTAGTGTAGCATTGTGTAGTATTGTAGTATTGTGCAGTATTGTGGAGTATTGTAATAGTGTGTAGTATTGAATAGTATGGTGTAGTAGTGTAGTATTGTGTACTAGTGTAGAGTAGTATAGTATTTTGTAGTATTGTAATGTAGTATTGTGCAGTAGTGTAGTATTGTGAAGTATTGTGTAGTATTGTGTAGTGGTGTAGTATTATGTAGTGGGGCTGTTACATCTGCTTCTGCCACGCCCTCTACTGCTCATCCTGTGTCTCCTTGACCTGCCGCCACTCCCCAGTGCTCTCTCCCTCTCTCTCTCTCTCTCTCTGTGAGATTGTGTGGGCGGAGACAGGTGTGCTGGAGTCAGAGCCGATCGCCACCAGCTGCAACCTGTTCCATAATCAAGACCTCTACAAATACTCAGCCCTGCCACTTCCACGCTGCCAGATCGTAATCTCTGCTCAGTCAGTCTACGCTTCTAGCCGTTTGTTACTATTTAGATCCTGTTATCTTGTTGTGCCTGTTTTCCTTGCCTGATGCTGTTTTCCTCTCCGCTACAGTTCAGCCCGCTCTGGCTCTGGTCCCTGTCTCCAGTCCTACGTCTCGTCATCCTGCTACTCTGTCCTGGATTCCCCACTCTACTACTCCCTTGGATTCCCCTCCGGATCTGCTTACCCTGTCCCAACCCCTCTCGCTCCAGCCTCAGCCTCCGCACCTGGTGTCCTGCAACCCGCCCGAGCTTCCCCTGACCTGCACTCCATCTTCCCCCTGTGTTTCAATTAATACCTTGGTTACTTCATCCCAGTCTCCTCGTCTGAGTCTGCTCTTGGGTTCCCCTGTTCCACTCCACCTAACAAGGGCCTAGTATTGTGTTATTAATACAGAGCTGTGTGTTGAATCTTACCATTGAGGCGAGGACAGGTAGGAAGAGAGTGGCAGTGGCCACATTACTGGTGCACTCTGTGAAGATGGCGATCAGCAGACACAGGATGATAGCGATGGCCCAGGGTGGGATGGTGTGGAGGGGAGTCATCTGGTCCCCCATCCACATAGACAGACCTGACTCCTGCAGGAGCATGTACAAAACCATGCAATCAGTCTCAAACAACCATGGCACTCTTATGGTGTCGGATACATAACCAGACTCACATACATCTACACATGTACAGGTACTGTAACTACCAAAATAAAGGAAACACTTGAGTAAATGAAGCAGGTGCTTCAACACAGTTTTGGTTCCTGAATTAAATAAGCAATTAACATCCCATCATGCTTAGGGTCATGTTTAAAAATGCCCAGTTGTCCATTATTTTGGCTACCATGGTTAGAAGAAGAGATCTCAGTGACTTTGAAAGAGAGGTTTCAAAGGGGCATAGGGGGTTTAAAGTGTGTGTGTGTGTGTATTTGTGTTTCTATGTGTCTCAGTCACTGGAACTCAACCCAATTGAACACTTATGGGAGATTCTGGAATGGCGCCAGAGACAGTGTTTTCCACCACCATCAACAAAACACCAAATTATTACATTTCTTGTGGAAGAATGGTGTCGCATCCCTCAAATAGCGTTCCAGACAATAGTAGAAACTATGCCAAGGCACATTGTGCTCGTGGTGGCCTAACGCCCTATTAAGACACTTTATGATGGTGTTTTGTTTCCTTTATTTTGGCAGTTACCTGTACATACTGTGTACAGTATGCAAAGACAGAAAGGTTGATTTTAGTGTAATTTAGTGGCTAAGTAAGCAGCTAATATGTCACCTGTGTCATCCCACATTATATGCCCTATGTTTCATCTCAAGACCCAACAGGGTGGAGTGAACAGGGTGGAGCTGTGTTGACTAATCAAAAATGTCCCTTTGTCACAATGATCCTGATGAAATATGGGATGATTCAGTTCTCCGTGAGGATCTGACTTTTTTGGTTAAAAAGTTTCTGTGGAAAGCGAATAAAGATTATACCGTAGAGATATAGAATTTTAATGTGAGCCAGTTTGCTACAGCAGGAACATAATCCTGCAGCAACAGGAAATTCATTATTATGTGGATTATAATTCATGTACATTTTTGTAGGGGTTGATACATTTTTCGTATAAACTTCAGAAGCCTTTTTAAACCTCAAATACACTACAAGTTTTACATTGCCAGGATGTCAGGAAAGTTCCCCTGCAACAGTTCCCCTGCAACAGGCACTGTCTCTCACCTCGCTGCCCTTGGCCAGGGCGAACCCTCCCCCCAAGAGGAGAACAATGCTCCAGGGTAACTTCTTCTGGGCCACCTTCCAGGTCAGCAGAGCTGGTGTGGGGTCAGCTGGGTGTTGGTGCTCTGTAGAGAGGTTAACAAATCACTGTTACAGACATGCGATTGTAATGGTCTTCAAGTCTTCATATCCTTAGATACCAAAGTAGCATACTCAAGATCAGCTACCATGCTTGTTACATTTTATGTGTTGTTTAAAAACATGGTTTACCAGTGTCAAAGCTTTGGGACCTCCTGCAACAGAAGCGTGGGGGCTTGGAAGGCAGGACGAAGAGAAGGACAGCGATGAACACTGCCACTGTGGCATCAGTTACATATCTGGAGGGAAGGATAGATAAAGATAGGGTGGTTATCTGTCAGCATTCAGACACACATTTCATGTTTTCTTGCTTATTTTTTCTTGTGAAGTATTGAAGTATATGGGAAGTGAGATACACCACATGACCAAAAGTATGCTTGTCAAACATCTCATTCCACAATCATGGGCATTAATATGAAGTTGGTCCCCACTTTGCTGCTATAACAGCCTCCACTCTTCTGGGAAGGATTTCCACTAGAAGTTGGAACATTGCTGCAGGGACTTGCTTCCATCCAGCCACAAGAGCATTAGTGAGGTTGGGCAATGATGTTGTGCGATTACGCCTGGCTCACAGTCGGCATTCCAATTCATCCCAAAGGTGTTCGATAGGGTTGAGGTCAGGGCTCTGTGCAGGCCAGTCAAGTTCTTCCACACCAATCTCGACAAACCATTTCTGTATGGACCTCGCTTTGTGCACGGGGACTTTGTTATGCTGAAACAGGAAAGGGCCTTCCCCAAGTTGGAAGAATGTCATTATATGCTGTTGCATTAAGATTTCCTTCACTGGAACTAAGGGGCCTAGCCTGAACCATGAAAAACAGCTCAAGATCATTATTCCTCCTCCACCAAACTTTACAGTTGGCACTATGCATTGGGGCAGGTAGCGTTCTCCTGGCATCTGCTAAACCCAGATTCATCCACCGGACTGCCAGATGGTGAAGCGTGATTCATCACTCCAGAGAACACGTTTCCACTGCTCCAGAGTCCAATGGCGGCGAGGTTTACACCACTCCAGTTGACGCTTGGCATTGCACACGGCGATCTTAGGCTTGTGTGCGGCTGCTCGGCCATGGAAACCAATTTCATGAACCTCCCGATCGACAGTTCTTGTGCTGACGTTGCTTCCAAAGGCAGTTTGAAACTCGGTAGTGAAGTGACCCGTTCTGTGAGCTTGTGTGGCCTACCACTTCGCAGCTGAGCCGTTGTTGCTCCTTGACATTTCCACTTCACAATAACAGCACTTACAAATAGCAGCACTTACAGTTGACCAAGGCAGCTCAAGCAGGGCAGAAATTTGACGAACTGACTTGCTGGAAAGGTGGCATATGACAGTGTCACGTTGATAGTCACTGAGCTCTTCAGTAAGGCCATTCTACTGCCAATGTTTGTCTATGGAGATTGCATGGATGTGTGCTCAATTTTATACACCTGTCAGCAACGGGTGTGGCTGAAATAGCCGAATCCACTAATTTGAACGGGTGTCCACATAGTTTTGTATATATAGTGTTTAATTGGTCAATGTAATGTTTTTATTACGGTCTCAAGTCTTCTTTGTATTGATTAGGGCTGCATCTCAAATGGCACCATATTCCCTTTATGGCTCACTACATTTGACCAGAGCAATATGGCCCCTGGTCAAACGTAGTGAACTATAAAGGGAATAGAATGCCATTTGAAAAGCATACTAGGCCTGTGAAATATGCTGTGTATGTACAGTGTAGTATGTATGAACAGTAAAGGGCCGTACTCTGCGTCAGCATTGAAGATGTATGTGGCCCAGCCTGCCACGAAGCCAGGATCTCTGGTGAACCACAGAACCACCAGACAACTGAACAGACCCAGCACACTCAGCTCTCCAAAAGACATGGAGCCCAGCTGACGATGCTGCTCCTTGATCACATTGTACACAGCTATCTCTTTCTCTGTCTTCACTGCCCCACAGCCCCACGTCTTCTTAAAACTGGGAATGGAGGGAGAGAAAGGGGTTAAGACTTAAAGGGTGACTTCAGTAGTAAATTGAATTCAGTAGAGTGATTCAAATGAGGATCTCTGACTGAAAGATAAAACATCATATTTTGATCTGAAACTCACTTGAATCCCATAAAGACAAACTGCAGCCAGAGCCAAGCCAGGGTCAGCATCAGAATCATGTTGGGGAAAGCAAAGCCGAACCAGGACGCAAAATTGATGACATCGCCATTGTTAGGAAACAGCCTGAGGGAAACATAAAATATTATTAACATTAACACATAAAGAAAAAGATGATTTGAAAGATACATGATTTGAAAGTACTGAAATACACTGAGGACACAATCCATAGCTGAAGGTACCCACTGATTCATCTGTCCCTTGAGCACCAGGTTGGGGCCAGTCCCTGTGAGGGTGGCAGTGCCCCCGATGCTGGCAGCGTAGCACACACACAGCGTCATGCCCTTACACATCTTCTTCTTGTCTGCAGCCTCCTTACGCCGGATAGCCTCCACAAACGGGTCTAAACAGGTCACCACAACTGGACAAACATAGTCCAAATAGGAACGTTAACATAGCATAAATAGTCTCAAAGCAAACATTTGCAATGCACACTCCTCATATATATGCTCCATAATAAGCTTACATGGTCCCCGAGCTCATTCAACGGATAATAAACTCTTTCATTAAACTCACAAATGAACTGTTCATTAATTTGTCGTTCTCTGCTCAGTGCTCACCATGTCCCTCTGCCTGTTTCTCCGTCTGTTTGCTGTCAGTGGGGTCCTGAGGTTGGGGGTTCTCCTCAGTACTGAGGATCACAGGCATCTCAGTCTCTGTGTAGTTGTTGAGCTGCTCCAGAACAGCCTGGACGATGGGCACCATCATGGCTGTGGTGGCTGTGTTACTGATCCACATGGACAGGAAGGCTGTCACCCCCATGAAGCCCAGCATCAGACTGGAGAGACAGGAAACCATAGAATGTGGAATATGAATATTCTGTAACACTTTACTTAAGGAATAGCATACAGGTTAAATGCTTTATAACTTGTTATAAGCATGTATGAGCTTTTAGAATGTCTTAAGACAAAAAACGGATAAGTTAAAAGGCAAAATACACTCTGACACAGAGAGAGTGAAATGTTGGGTAATATGTCCTAATCATGTATAATGGTAAGGTTAATACAATATTATATACTGTACCTGTAGATAGTCATACAGATTAACTGATTTCCCTTCTCTAGAGATAGATATAGTCCCAAGAATAGCAAGGGATTTGTATTGATGGGTTAGTTAGTTAGCTAGTTCAGTCAGTCAGTCAGTTAGTTAGTTGAGGGTCACTCACAGAGCGGGGCGCACCCCTACAAAGAGCAGCACTCGGAGGGCAATGCGTTTGTGCAAGTTCCAGTGCTCCACTGCCACCGCCACCATCAGTCCTCCCACAAACAACATGTTGGTGTCCTTCAGGTACTGCATACACACCTGGAAGACACACACAGATAAGTGACTCATGGGTCCACAGTGTATTTGTGTAAGCATATACAAACATCTACCAATACTGTAAACAATGTGCAGACACCATTGTGAAGTATACTGAACACAAATATAAACACAACAATTTCAACGATTCTACTGAGCTACAATTCATATAAGGAAATCAGTAAATTGAAATAAATTCATTAGGTCCTAATTTATGGATTTCACATGACTGGGCAGGGGCGCAGCTATGGGTGGGCCTGGGAGGGCATAGGCCCACCCACTGGGGAGCCAGGCCCAACCAATCAGAATTAGTTTTTCCCCACAAAAGGGCTTTATTACAGACAGAAATACTCCTCAGTTTCATCAGCTGTCCAGGTGGCTGGTCTCAGACGATCCCGCAGGTGAAGAAGCCGGATGTGGAGGTCCTGGGCTGGCGTGGTTACACGTGGTCTGCGGTTCTGAGGCAGGTTGGACGTATTGCCAAATTCTCTAAAACAACGTTGGAGGCGGCTTATGGTAGAGAAATTAACATAGAATTCTCTGGCAACAGCTCTGGTGGACATTCCTGCAGTCAGCATGCCAATTGCACGCTACTTCAAAACTTGAGACATCTGTGAGATTGTGTTGTTTGACAAAACTGCACATTTTAGAGTGGCCTTCTATTGTCCCCGGCATAAGGTGCGCCTATGTAATTCATGCGGTTTATTCAGATTCTTGAAATGCCATACCTGTCAGGTGTATGGATTATCTTGGCAAAGGAGAAATGCTCACTAACAGGGATGTAAACAAATTTGTGCCCAAAATTTGAGAGAAATACGCTTTTTGTGCATATGGAACATTTCTGGGACCTTTTATTTCAGCTCATGAAACATGAGACCAATACTTTACATGTTGCGTTTATATTTTTTGTTCAGTATATATTTAATATTAGTAGGCTATTATAGTACAGTTTCATTAGACAGTTTTATAGTAGTTTCATTCATCATGTTATTGAGATGGCTTGAAATAGAGGCTGTCTTACATCTTTGGACTGCATGATGCCAAACATGGGGAAGAGGACAGCAGGGAGCAGGGCAGTGACAGCCAGCGGTAAGGCCTCTGTACACCAGTACACTGCCATCAGGATGATCACATAGGCACATGCTGCCTCCTGCACAACACATACATAGGATCCAACAGGTCACCAACAGGTCAGAACATCCAACACACCACAACACCTGGGAATGAACACTGCTGGCTCATACAGATGCAATATCTTAATTTGACCCTGCTTCTCACAACAGGAAAACAATCCTGCAGATAGGAAATGTTAATTATTATCTGAATTATAATTCATATAATTGTTTTTAGGGGTGGATACATTTTTTGTCAGGGCAAGTCTGACATTTTAAAGTGGAAATTACAAACCTTAGAAGCCTTTTCAAGTCTTGAATATACTACAATTTGCATTTCCTTCTGCGCAGGAATATTCTCTGCGACAACAGTGTGATCAAATTTAGATAGCAGATCTGTACTGCTGTTAGTGACAGGAAAATTATATGACACAAAAGTCACATTATATAATCCTAAATTGGAGAGATGATTGGTACTGAGGTATGTTGATTGGGGTTAAAGATCACTCTGTGTTGTAGTCCATGGCAGCACCTGTTAGTCTCTACTGTACACTGATCAGTCCACACGTATTACTCAGCAGTCCTCTATGATGCATGTGTGTGTGTGTGTGTGTTTTTGTGTGTGTGTGTGTGTGTGTGTGTGTGTGTGTGTGTGTGTGTGTGTGTGTGTGTGTGTGTGTGTGTGTGTGTGTGTGTGTGTGTGTGTGTGTGTGTGTGTGTGTGTGTATGACAGATTAGGTATGATGACGTAGTTAGTATTGATTCTGATACACTGAAACTACACACCAAGAATTAGACAAAGATAACATGCTTATAGCCCCATGCGTGAGAACACATGATGCAGTGGTGGCAACACTAGGACCGAGTCTCCGCTTCGGTGGCATGTAAAGTATATGTTCCAAATGGCACCCTATTCTCTATGTAGTGCACTACTTTAGACTAGGGGCATGGTCAAAGTAGTGCACTATAGTGAATAGGGTGGCATTTGAAGAACCTATGACAGGAGGATTCAGTGTAACCAGTGTTCCCACGCTGGAGATGACCTGCCATATAGGGTTAAAACAACAGCATTAGACTACTGTCTTTGACACAGTCTCAGTGCACAGGGATGATGGGCGGCAAGTAACCTAGTGTTTAGGAGCGTTGGACCAGTAACCGAAAGGTTACTTGTTCAAATCCCTGAGCTGACTAGGTGAAAAATCTGTCAATGTGCCCTTGAGCAAGGCACTTAACCCTAATTGCTCCTGTAAGTCGCTCTGGATAAGAGTGTCTGCTAAACAAATATAAAAATGGTTCTACATAGCTTCTGCCATGCTGCAACTCACTGTTAAGGCTGCATCAACAGGTGCAAGGCTGAACAAAACTTATGCAATGACTAAATGTCTCTCAACCACAGAATGCAGTTAGACCTGCTTCAGTACATTTTCCAAAAAGTGTCTAATTGAAGGTTTAGGATCAATTTAATTATACAAACATCTCTGTAATAAAGTAAAGTATTCATAAATTACCAACCACTTTTGCATTTTACAAATCAAACAATATAATTAAACAACAATATAAAACCGCTTTCAAGATACATAAAATATATTTGAAACATAAAAACGCGTGTATGAATCTGTGCAAAACAAATGTGACAATTGACATACCTTTGTTCCAATGACTAAAGGCAGCGGGAGAAGAAGTAACGGGGCAGAGAATAGAACAATCTCATTCTTCAGATTCCGAAGGGATTTCAGAAATGCTGCCATCCTATGACTTTAGGAGATGCAGAGGCAAAGAAAGTTGGAGCACTAGGGACGGTCGTTTTACTTCGAGCAGGTCGGGGGAGGGGAGGAAGTGAAAGGGGGAGTCCCGCAGCTGATAATAGGAGAGGGAAGAGAGCTCACGAACATATAATGATGGGAGACAGATGGAGAGAGAGAAGGCTAAACCTGGATCTAATGGTGGTGGGATCCTGAATACCTTTACCACAACGTTTTCAATAAACATCAGTTCAAATTTCCTTTCAGAGAGATTAAACAATCAA
Organism: Salvelinus namaycush; assembly: GCF_016432855.1. NCBI lineage: Eukaryota > Metazoa > Chordata > Actinopteri > Salmoniformes > Salmonidae > Salvelinus > Salvelinus namaycush. Next base: position 17,607,367 of record NC_052340.1, on the reverse strand, counting down.
CAACAATTATGTAAACTATGACCAGTAATCTCAATATTTATTATCTAATTTTATTGTACCTTCGATTAGAGCTTTTTCAAATGGAACTGATAACTCAAATTCTGACAGAGAAATGAAACCCTGTACTAGCAGTACACCTAAAAAATATATTTTTAAAGTATGAGCACAAAAATTAACAGAAATTATAAACTTAACCTTCTTTACTCCCTAAAACTGATAGTGTTTGCAATTGTAGTGTCATGCTGTTCAGTGACCTTTCCCTGTATAGTCCTCTGGGTCTGCACAGACAGCAGTAATGATAATGTTCCCTTTGGTCTCCAAAGCTCTGTGGGTTATGACCCAGTATATGGGCTTTCCACTATCATGCCCAGTCACATTTCCACTTCTTTTGAAGCCAAGTCTTACATGTTATTACAGAAAATGCCATAACTATTTGGACAAGATTCAATTTTTTTGTGCTTAGTCATTGCCCTTATAACATTAAAACATATGGAGTGTACCATACGTGTCATTCTCAAGATTAAACTTTATCTTAGTAGTAGCTCATTGAGATTGCGAGAGGCACAACAGAACATGCAGAAGATAGCCTACTGTTTTAGAGCGAACTAGCTCTATAGACAAACTATATGAGATATATGAGGTAATTGTATCTGTCCGGTGCAATACTTTATTCCAATCAGTGTTTTATTAGTTACAAATTATACATATTTTTCCCACCACATAAGGTGGGATCCAGGATCACTGACTAACCCTGAGCTGATCTCAAAGGATCTTATATTGCCACCTTGTGGGTTTTCTGATTAGCTGCAGTTCAGTGATCATTAGGTCATTTGTTTGCGTACCTGGATTTGTGTGGCATGATTTGAATTCTGAAAATACCAGAATTTAACAGTAAATATAAGGGAATAAGCACTTTGTAATGTTTGTGAAGATTATTGTGTATGTTTAAGTGCGGTAAGTAACAGTAATGATATCTTTGTTTCTCTAGTCTACAACCACTGGCTGAGTGCTTGACCTAAGTAACAGAAGCCCATTAAGACAGAATAAGCTTGACATGAAATGATCATTTGTTCATATCCATTTGTTGGTTTCTTCTGATTTAGACGTACAAAATCACTACAGAGTTGACCTAAATCATTGATAGTACATTACATTATGAAAACTCACATAGGATTTTGACATGTTTAATGTAGCCTAATACACAATATTGCATTTTCATGATACATTTAATCCAAAACATCAGATAGAAATACTAGTATTTTTAATCAGCAGTAAACTTCATTAGAGAATGTGGGGCACCTCAGTGTGTTGTGTATTTAAAATTAAAATAAAGAAAAAATAAAAAAGTATTTGTATTTAAAAAAAAAAGTTTCACATTTAGAAAAATGGTTACGTTTCAATCCAGCTGACCATTTGAATAACTTGGGCTGTTGTCATGCATCTGAGTTGCTCATCTGGACTTGCTTCCTCTCTGACAGACAGCAGTACAGTTCAAGGTCAATAGATAATGGTCTTAATCTCCCCTCATTGAATGAGGTTTCAGCTTACTTGGGTGGCCCACCAAAAGAGTGACTATAATGCTTGTCATTCTTGTCATTCTTGTCATCAATGGGGTAGTGTACTTTATCTAGGTTGGCAGACCCTCCACTACTCTGCATAGCAGGAGCTCCAGGGTTAGGGTTGGTGATGACGCCTAGGAAGACTGGTGCTTGTGTCTTATCATCCATGAGGGCAAAGAAGAATGGCTGGTTGAGACTAAAAGAGGGGTTGGACCGTGAGATGACCAGGCTGGTAGCTGCAGCAGCCTCTGCTCCCTCCTCAGAGATCTCCATACTGGACTTGTGCTGCACACTGGACACCAGCAGAGGGCCCTCAGCTATGGCAGCCAGGTTGGGACTAGCAAACAATTCCCCCATACCTGAGAATATAACAAATCACACACTTAAGTATATGAGAGTGGCAGTTCTAAACTTTTCAACAGACTTACAGCTTCTGCGAGTAATTAACATTTTTGTTGAAGAATAAGATGGACAATTGTTTTTTAAAATCTTTATCTCACCTTTCCTTGTGCTTCAAGCCTTATTATCTACAGTATGAATGTTTTCACTAGTATACCTACCTCACATATTCATCTCGTCTGCTTATGGATCCTCTACTACTTACCAATGTTGGTCAGAGCCTCCTGCAGGTCCTGGCTGTAGTCCAGTTTAAATTTGGGCAACTTGACCTGCATGGGTCTCTCTCTGGGCAGGCGGTTGTACAGGTCAGAGATGTTGAGCTTTGCTGTGAGGGCTGACACGTTCACCTGGCCATTCATGGGCATCACTATCAGCAGGCTCATCTGATTGTTGAAGGGGAAGCGAGCCACCTGCACAAGAAGACGAGGACAATTATGAAGTGAGCTAATATAGTGTGCAACAATTTTGTGACTCAGGAAAACAGGAGGGTGAATAGAGAAATTCCAGAAGAGAAAGGACAAAAGGAAGACAATATGTCATAAAAAAGGAGGCAAATACCATTTGGGAGTCATATCTTAAATATAATATAGCATACAGGTATGTACTACATGTAGAGAGTGATGGATGGTGAAAGTATGAAAAACATAAATGGTCAAGCAGGAGGGGACAAGAGGGAGTGAGAGTCTTACCTGAGCCTCCAGATCATTATCGATGAGTAGACTCAAGGGGTATTTGGGCCCCATCATCATGTCAACATTGACCATGTGCTTGTCGTCAACGTAGAAGACATCTTTGGAGGTAAATCGTGGGTCGAAGCGAGCCTTCCATTCTCCTGTTTAGGACAAATGGGTGATTACAGAGATAATATTAGAAAAAAGCATTTAAGGACAGACAGACTGATAATGCCAGACATGAAATACACTGCTAAAAAAAATAAAGGGAACACTTAAACAACACAATGTAACTCCAAGTCAATCACACTTCTGTGAAATCCAACTGTCCACTTAGGAAGCAACACTGATTGACAATAAATTTCACATGCTGTTGTGCAAATGGAATAGACAACAGGTGGAAATTATAGGCAATTAGCAAGACACCCCCAAAAAGGAGTGGTTCTGCAGGTGGTGACCACAGACCACTTCTCAGTTCCTATGCTTCCTGGCTGATGTTTTGGTCACTTTTGAATGCTGGCGGTGCTTTCACTCTAGTGGTAGCATGAGACGGAGTCTACAACCCACACAAGTGGCTCAGGTAGTGCAGCTCATCCAGGATGGCACATCAATGCGAGCTGTGGCAAGAAGGTTTGCTGTGTCTGTCAGCGTAGTGTCCAGAGCATGGAGGCGCTACCAGGAGACAGGCCAGTACATCAGGAGACGTGGAGGAGGCCGTAGGTGGGCAACAACCCAGCAGCAGGACCGCTACCTCCGCCTTTGTGCAAGGAGGAGCAGGAGGAGCACTGCCAGAGCCCTGCAAAATGACCTCCAGCAGGCCACAAATGTGCATGTGTCTGCTCAAATGGTCAGAAACAGACTCCATGAGGGTGGTATGAGGGCCCGACGTCCACAGGTGGGGGTTGTGCTTACAGCCCAACACCGTGCAGGACGTTTGGCATTTGCCAGAGAACACCAAGATTGGCAAATTCGCCACTGGCGCCCTGTGCTCTTCACAGATGAAAGCAGGTTCACACTGAGCACATGTGACAGACGTGACAGAGTCTGGAGACGCCGTGGAGAACGTTCTGCTGCCTGCAACATCCTCCAGCATGACCGGTTTGGCGGTGGGTCAGTCATGGTGTGGGGTGGCATTTCTTTGGGGGGGCGCACAGCCCTCCATGTGCTCGCCAGAGGTAGCCTGACTGCCATTAGGTACCGAGATGAGATCCTCAGACCCCTTGTGAGACCATATGCTGGTGCGGTTGGCCCTGGGTTCCTCCTAATGCAAGACAATGCTAGACCTCATGTGGCTGGAGTGTGTCAGCAGTTCCTGCAAGAGGAAGGCATTGATGCTATGGACTGGCCCGCCCGTTCCACAGACCTGAATCCAATTGAGCACATCTGGGACATCATGTCTCGCTCCATCCACCAACGCCACGTTGCACCACAGACTGTCCAGGAGTTGGCGGATGCTTTAGTCCAGGTCTGGGAGGAGATCCCTCAGGAGACCATCCGCCACCTCATCAGGAGCATGCCCAGGCGTTGTAGGGAGGTCATACAGGCACGTGGAGGCCACACACGCTACTGAGCCTAATTTTGACTTGTTTTAAGGACATTACATCAAAGTTGGATCAGCCTGTAGTGTGGTTTTCCACTTTAATTTTGAGTGTGACTCCAAATCCAGACCTCCATGGGTTGATAAATTTGATTTCCATTGATAATTTTTGTGTGATTTTGTTGTCAGCACATTCAACTATGTAAAGAAAAAAGTATTTAATAAGAATATTTAATTCATTCAGATCTAGGATGTGTTATTTTAGTGTTCCCTTTATTTTTTTGAGCAGTGTATAATTGTGAATTGAGTATATAGATACTATGACAAACCTTTGAAGTGAACAGCATTGATGAGCATGAGAAGCAGATTGGGTGGCAGACTGGTCAGGAAGTCGGTCACTTTTCCATTAGTGGCCCTCTCTACCCACTCGTTGACCTCAGCCAGCCCTTCCAAGGTCACTGGCTCTGAGTCATATACATCCTGAGACTGATGAACAAACTCTGGTTTGGGCTCAAACCCTGAAATAGACATCAAAAGACTCTTTCAATAATGTTATTGTGAAGTCATAAAGTCAGTAACACATCAGTACTTTCTTATATCTGGCCATTTGAAGTATTGTTTCATTCAATGTCACTTGTTTGAACTTCTGTACACTCAAGCCTAATATGTGTCTATTGTCTTTATCTTCCTTCAATTTCCAGATCCGTTTCCTTTATGTTCCATTAACTTCCTAACCATCTTACTCAAGTAAGCAGTGAAGTGTTGGGGTCAATTCCATTTCAACCCCTTACCTGCAGTCAAATGACCAAATCGCCCTCTGGTGGCCTCATGGGTGGAATGTTACTCATATTTTTTATAATTTCATAATCAATGCCCATTATTTTGTCGAAAACGTTGAAAATCCGGTGTTTCCATGTGAAATGATTTTGTTATACTTCACTCTTCTGTGATGTATATGAAGTGTAATATTGGGACGCAAACTCAAAATTACATTTCAACTCCATATCTGACATGGTACAGGTGTCGTCTTCTTTTTTAAACCCCTAACCATGTGTGTGAGGTGTATACTTTTGTTTCAAAGTAGATTTGTTTAAGAATACCAAGAAACACTCTATGTGATCCTGATACAGCCCACTGCAGTAATTAAGAAATAAACAAAATCCTAATTCCAAATGTTCCTCTATGAAAAGCATTGAAGAGAATTGCAATTTCAGGGTACTTGCTGAATTGATTGAAATTGAAATGGAATTGACCCCAACCCTGAAGCAGTGAACACTGACCTGGTTGCAGGTAGAGGCGTGTAGCCACTTGCAGGTCGCTCTTGCGGAGGCGTTGCAGGAAGTTGTGTAGAGACATGTGGTAGCAGGGCAGAGTGTCACCATGGAGATGGTGCATCAACAGCTCCTCTGTCTCATTCATGGCTCCTGAGAGACATACATAGACATGATGATGATGCAACATGCTGCAGCTTATTGATTGTGTTATTGATTATTGGACTGCAACGTTGAGTGAGCTAGCACACAAGCATTTAGCTGCACCTTTTAATCCTGCTCTAAACTGTACATGTGACGAATCCAATTTGATTTGAGCTCTCAACATTTACAGCAAACAAGTACCTAATAGGTTATGTTGAGTCTAAATGTCCTCTGGTCTAAAGTAGTATACTATATAGGTAATAGAGTACCATTTGGGACAGAGCAAAAGAGGTAGTGATGCTGGTATTGTAAACCATGCCAAGTACAGTTGATACTGAAAGAGCATAGATGCACACCTACATTTCTAAAACGTTTTAATCACTCCTAAAAAAACACCAAAAACAGAACATGTTATACCCAGAGCCAGCTGGGAGAGTGCCAGGGATATGCTGAGGGGGGATATGATGACATTGGGCTGCTCAGGTCCTGTCTTCATCTGGCCCAAGAGCTTCATGCCCAGCCTCTGGATGGCACGAGCTAAGGCCTGCCTGGATTTTGGCCTGCGGGCCTGGGCCCTACAATTCCCATCCTGCTGCTGATTATCCTCCTCAGACGAGCTCCCGCCCCGGGCACTGGTCGTCACGAGGGGAGGAGGGGTGCACATATATGAGGTGGGACTTGTGTTTGGAGGCTCCTGTGTACTAGGGGCTGAAGTCCCTGATTCCTGGAAGAGTGGATTGTGTTGGGTTAAGAGAATGTAGAGTAAAAAGGCACGTGGAGGGTATGAGAGCTGTGTATTCTGCTTTGGCAACAGACCTCTTTAGGGTGGCTGGGCATCAATGGGATGAGAGGAACCAGAGGGATTGGAGCATCATTTGACACCTCTCCATTCTGCTTGAAGGGAAAAACAGTGATATGAGAATGTTGCACATCTTTCAGAAAAAGCAGTCACGATTGATGTTGATGATTAATTTCAGTGCTTTACAGTTAGTCCTTGTCTGCAGACACAGAACAACAGGAGTGATAGTAGATGAAGGTCCATGTCCATGAACAGCCAGCCTGAAACAACAGAGGGTAACAAGCTATTACCCAATAATGCTGGCCTATTCAATTCCTGTCAATGGAATGAATTACAGTTGAAGGACGACAGCAAACTGACATTTAGGCTAGATAATCCAGTCTTTCGCAATGATAAACAAAAACTGTTTTATCAACTTCTTTAGTATGGTACAGCAGTGTATCTCCTTTTAAAATAGAAAACATTACAAAACAGACTATTCCCTTGAAGAAAACATGTATTTACTGAGGCATATCATACAAAACATTCACACCTGTAGTTTAACATTAAAAAAATATATGTTTTACTTAATTTGTGACGCACATTTCATTTAGAAGTACATAATCCCATCTCTCCCTCTCTATATGGCACCTGGATTCTTAATTTAAACAGACCACCTGAAAGATGGTGACTCAGTACAAACAGTAACATTTTGGGCACTCTTGCTCTGGTAACGCTGGTTAGCAAGACCAGCAGCTGGTAAATCAAATCAAATCAAAATCAAATCTATTTATATAGCCCTTCTTACATCAGCTAATATCTCAAAGTGCTGTACAGAAACCCAGCCTAAAACTCCAAACAGCAAGCAATGCAGGTGTAGAAGCACGGTGGCTAGGAAAAACTCCCTAGAAAGGCCAAAACCTAGGAAGAAACCTAGAGAGGAACCAGGCTATGAGGGGTGGCCAGTCCTCTTCTGGCTGTGCCGGGTGGAGATTATAACAGAACATAAATCTGGTTAGTTGAGAACACCAGCTAGCTATACTATGCGTATCTACATAATGGCAAGCCTTGCCACAAGTACACACTGAGGGGAATTACTTTAATACTTTATGACCAAGTACATGAACTACTTGCTATTTCTTCCTAACAGACCAAAAACAAGAAAACATTTTAACAACTGTTGGCAATTGAATGGAAAATTAGGTGATATTTGGTTTAAATTAACACATATAATCAAGGGGCAACCTCAAGTGTTACACTATTACTATAATTATAACTTACTATTAGGCCTACTACTATTACACTGAGGCAAAGGTTTAGCTGAAACATTATGACTTGAATAAATTAAAGTGTAAGTCAGTTAAATCCTAAGCCATAACAAATTCCCAAATGTTCGATCTTACCTTGACAAAATGAAGATGGGAGACCTGCTATCCTGTCTAAAAAGAGATAGCGACATACACACTAAACGTGCAATGGCAGAATTCGCATTTGCAAAATACTGGCCGTTGCTCAGCAGGCTGTTAAATTTCAACTTTCATTGATCTGTGCTTCATATATGTCACTACTTGTTTGTAAATGTAAATATTGAGACCGATTCAGGGGTCAAACAGTGAGCCTGACAGAGCCGGACACTTTGAGAATCAAAGCATACTGGTAAATCTGCAGAGTGAAACACCAGGACTAGCTGTGAAGCAACACGTCATGGCTTGATTACATTAGTGAGTTGTAACAGTGTTTGTGTGGGACAATAAAAGCAGATAAAAAGTAATGTGGATGGAATCACTGATTCCTAATTTACAATTGTACGTACAAGTAGCCGCCATCTGGGTATGGGGCAACTCCAAACCTGACAAAATCTGAATGTTGATACACTGCATAAGACAAATCTTTTTACCACTCAACATAAACAGTAGGTGTTATCAGATCACTTGACTGCAGCTAAGCTGACAGGCATTTTTCTACAAAAATCAAGAGGGGACTTTGTCCAATAAAAACCAAGAATATTGCTCACTCGGAGTCACTTGCAACAGAGAGGAGAATGAGAGAGTAAGATTTGGTGAAGACTGACATTGGACAGACATTTTTGATTTCTGTAAAAACCTGAAACAAGCACATTGTGTAGGTAATATTTTATTAAACCTGTTAAATAAAATAAGCACTTTGTGTACTTCTCATCAAAATGTTGTAATGGACATCAGTTTGACCTTTTTCTGAATATCAAGGTGTTACTTGATTCCTTTTGAAAACAAAGTATATTTTTTATTATTAGAATACAAAAGTCACAGGAAACATAAAAAAAAAAAAATCTGAGTGAGCGAGCCTCGTGGGAACATGGTGACACTTGTGGCCTGTTACACAAATGGATGAGCCAAGGTTAATGTTTCTCTCCTAAAATCAACTATAGGATTGTGTTGAGGTCAAGGATGGTAATGCACGTCATAAAAGAAGAGCACAGACACCCTTGTGCGCAAAGTAGACTGTCTTGAAGGTTGACTAAGAACAAGAGTGAAAACATTGGCAACAGGATAACAAGGTACATACAAAATTGGGTCAGATAACAAATGCCTCTGCCTAAGTACTTAAAATACATCAGGAGTTAGTTTCGATCACAAATGAATATATATTTATTTTTAAAGGCTTTTCTTGCCATTCTTTTCGTACACTGCCAATTTGTGATCACATACAAGGCATACTTATTACATTATAAAAGTAAATTGTGTCTTGGCTATGCTGACTAGTCTATGTTATGGACTAGAGTCCAAACACATTGCTTGCTTAATGTCGGAGTTGGTTTCATCATGATACTTTACATCAAATCAACATTTTCTTTAATTAGGCCTATATCACACAAACTGATTATTTCTATCAACATTTTAATCTTTCGGCAAACATGGTTTAGGGTATTCCAAAAGAAATAACACTAATATTAAACCACTGCTTCATTGTAAAATAATCTTAAAATGTGATCTATGAGAATAGCTTGATAATGGAGCTCTTTATTGTGCAGTAGGATTTGACCTTGGCACACAGCAATAACAGGTTGAAGAATCACATTGTGACCGCCGTCCCGCTCGTCAAGCCAAGCTGGGGAAGATGCACGAACACTGTCAAATGAAAAGGTTGTGTGTAGGTTTACATATTTTTCCTAAATTAAATAAAAGGTGAGAGAAATTACTTTTTTTTTAGAAAGACATGGCAAACAGACTTACATTTTTATTTATTTTATCTACGAATACTGCATAGTTATTCAGTGCATCTGGTGCGATCTAATGTCAGGGAGAGAATGATGGTATGTTTGGGTGTGTGAAATATCAGTCTTTTTGGTTGGTAGGTATGCATCTATTTGGAAAGGGCAAACACTACATCAGAGCCATTTTAGGCTCCACCTTCCTGAGCAGTTCCTCAGATCCATTCTTTTGAACAGAATATTGACCTAGTCACAGATAAGAATCTTCTTCATAACATAAGATTTATAGATAGTCATAATCAAGTGTTTCGTTGCCCGGTAGGGTAGATCTATCCTCGACAGTGGCATAACACTTCATCTTTATTTTGGTCGTTGACTACAGCAGAGAAGACAAGCAAAGTGCTCTCAGTTAGAGGCTCATAACTACTGTCTTAGTGCTCCTCTCTCCCTCACCATTGTAAAAGGACGTTTTGAGGACCCCACCACTTGCCTCAGTGGGTCTAGCCTCGATCCCACACAGGGAGGAGCTGAGAGGCTCAGGATACAGGCAAAAGGCTTTAGGAATAGGACACCTTCAGCAAAAGTCAACAGAAGAATCTATAGCTAGCTGAGCCAGTGCGTTATGCGTTAGCCCCTAAGCTAGCAGCCTGATGGCCCCGTTCTCTGAACCCAGCAGCAGGAGCCTCTTGGTGGGCAGCACAGCCAGGCTGGTGAGGGTCCCACGGAAGTTCTCTGAGCTAAGCTTGGTGCTGCTGGCCGGGCTGGCAGAGATGTTCATCATGGAGTACACCCCTATCTTGTTGGCCAAGGTGCCCGCCACGATCTCTGCCCCGTACAGGTCGAAGGCATGGACCGGGTCGGAGGGACACTTGTACTGGTGGAGGGGCTTGTGCTCCAGGTCCTTCCACACGGTCAGAGTGTGGTCAGTGGACGAACTGACGATCAGATTTCCCCCAGCAGCCTGCAAGATACACAGGACCACAGTCAGATACCATAGCCAGAGACAACAGCAACAGGGCATCGTGTGTGTTTACACAAACACCCACACCAAGCCACGCTCACACCCACACTTACATAACTGGATGACAAAGAGCACTTGTGTTCTAATATTCTTTACCAGGACATTTCTATCATCAGTGGTATTGAGGTGTGTTAGATTGAGGAGTTTCCCGCCAAAGGCACACCTCAAATATGGGGGTACTGAGAGTAATACATAAATATTACAGCAATGAGGAGACTGGGTCATTTCTGGATGGACCAGTGAGACTCAGTATAGCATTTCTAATGAGTAACTCCTGTCCATATTTACCTGAACTTGAGCCTCTAAAGCCAGAGACAATCCTTGACCCCACCAATCAGGGCTAAATCAAGTTTGCTCAGCTCTAGTGCTTTGTTGACTGCTTCTGAACAAACCCGGGTACAACTGTCCCTTGACTCACGTTAAAATTTCACCACCCCCACCAATATGGAACAGCAGAATAAAAGAGTAAGTTGCAACTCTGCCTCTTGTTTATATCAGCTGCCTGACCACTGAACATTTCATAGCCCTACATACTCCCTGAGGTGCATGTGAAGGACTGACTGGCCAGAGATCGTGGCTGCGTCTGAAATGTCATCCTATTCCCTGTGTAGTGCACTACTGTTGACCAGGGCTCAGAGGGAGAGAATAGTGCCATTTGGGACACAGCCAGCATGTCTAGCAGCAGAAACATGTTGATAGGAAAAGGCCCATTACGTACCAAAGCTCCACAGGCCAAATAACTAACTGTGTGAGAGTGGGAGCAGTCAGTGCTAGGAGACAAGGTCCACTATATCTCTCAATATCCTTTGTTTATGCCGCTGGTGAAATCCAATAGCTAACCGCAGTAAAAAATGATCACTATCCAACGGGAACATGAATGTGTATTTATTTGGAACCACTGCTCTAGCAATAGTCACTGTGAAATTACCAATAAACACAGACTGAACACACACACCTACACCCACCTTAATTTGCAGGATGTCTCCCTCGTGAGCGGGCCAGCCTCTCAGCACCAGGCCTGTGCGTGCGTCTAGCAGCACAATGAAGCCAGAGGAGAAGCCTGCAGCCACGGTGCGCCCCCCAGGGCTCACGGCCAGGTAGCGGATAAGACCGGCACTCACGTTGTTGTACGCCAGCCGGAACTCATGCTGTCCAAAGGGAGGACACAGGGAACGCCATAGACAATATAAGCATAAGTGTATAAATAAGTGTTCTATATTTATGGGAAGAGCATCGTCTCTGGCAGGCCAAGAATAGGCAGAGAAGCAGCAAAAGGCAAAAGCTATTATATTCCATTACACTGATCAATTACATGGGATAGAAAGAAAATCATGGTTCCATCTCAAAGTGGACTCTATCCCCTACATAGTGCAGTACTTTGACTAGACCACGAGACTAACATAAAAAGGATGGAGACTAAACAGGGAAGTGAGCAGGGTAGTTCTTCGCCAGCTGGGTTTGGTAGGTACCTGCAGGCCTGGTTTGCGTGGGTCGATGAAGCGGAGGACAGAGTCTGCACTGCCAAACACCACACTACAGTGAGGAGCAGGCATGGTGGTCACGGCTGTGATGGGGTTCTTTCCATCCAGGGCCTCATAGGAGCGGATCTGTTTACCTGGACACACAGAGGGCTTTATTTCCCAATACTGTATGTTCAGAAGCTTTCACATTTTATTTACCTAATTTCTTATTAATTCTAATTAAATATGTAGTGGTATTAAAATAAAAATCACTCGGTTAAATGGAAAACATTGTGTACTCCAACAGAACAGAATCAGAGATTCAACTCAACAGGTCTCCTCCCCACTGACCTGTGAACTGGTCCCAGAGGTGCACGGTGCCATCACAGCTGACCACCTCCTGGAGCGCCTCCAGTTGGCCAACATAGAACACAGACTTCTTATGATCCGTGTAGGTCAGCCTTGGCTCCACCTCCCGCGTCCCGTCGCCGTGGTTATAGAGGGGCCACAGCTTCACTGTCTTGTCCTTGCTGCCAGAGAGAAAGTAGTCCTCTCCAGCCAGTGGTGCCAAACACTTAGCCGCACCCGAATGGCCCAGGAAGCTCTGCAGGCGGATCTGGTGGAAGTGGAAGTGGGGATCCTGCTGATTGAGACCGATCTCATACTGCCAGTAGGCCAGCCAGTTGCCCTGCAGGGAGCGGCCACTGCGAGGGAGCTCTTGCTTCAGAGCGCTGTCCTCGGGGGTAGGACCCACCATCCAGGAGTAAGAGGAGAAGGAGGGGCCCAGGGATGGAGTGGTGAAAGTGGAGGCAGATGTGATGACAGGCTGAGTATGACTAGACCGGGGGTGGCCCCAGTTGTCTAACGGGCCCAGGTTGGGGCTCCCACACACTGGCTCAGAGTCCCGGGCCACCTGGATGCGGTTGCCCACCAGATGGCTGCCGAAGGTGCCTGACTCTGGGAGGGTGTCTGAACCCAGGGGTGTGGAGGAGCTGTAGGGGGCAGGGAAGGGGCTGCGGCCCACATGGCGTCCCAGACCCGGGGAGGGGGGCATCTCTACTCTGTCCTTGGACCCTGCTGGGGGGTTGGCATTAGGACTGCCAGGGCTCACCCTGGAGTGGTAGGACTGGGCCAAACTCCAAACCAGCTCGTGGTTGGAAACCAGCTTACGGATCGCTACATCGCCTTGAAGGGCCAAAGGACACAATGCTTTGAGTACCATTAAGGACATATAAGGAACATGTAGAATTCAGATTTTAAGATGGATTGTTTGTGTGTGTGTGTCTACCTGTCTGTGTCTGTGTGTGTGTGTGTGTGTGTGAGACCTATGAGGCAGTAGAAGGGGATGTAGGAGGCGTATGCCATCTCAGGGTTAAACACGGCCTGCAGTTCCTCCAGAACCCCCAGCTCACACGTCACCGCTAACCCGTCTGGCGTACGCACGTCCAACAAGATGTATTCTCCCACCTCCCTGCGGGGGGCACTCTCCATCTACACCACACAGAGGAGAGGACAGAACAATGGAATGAAATAAAAGTCTCACCATTTAAAATATGCCAAAAGGTCGAGCTCACATATCAAAACTAATACATTTGAATTTCCTGGCTTTTAACCAGCCTAACTTCAGTTAAACATGATTGTTTTTAATATATACAGTGTCAGACTGCCTGTTCTCCAGTAAGGCCAGTGTTTACCTGTCCCTGTAGGCACTGCAGCAGGGAGAAGACGGTGAAGAAGCGTTTCAGAGTTTCTACCATGTGTTGCTGCACCATCTCCCTGCCGATGCGCAGACAGATGAGTGCCATCAGGCTGAGGGTCTTCAGACACACAGCCGAACGTGTCTGCACTCCACTGGGGAACCTGAGAACAGAACAGAGTGGCAGATTCAATAGAACTGTTTCACATTGTCTATTTCAACTCAATGTAACACTATGTGAATTTATGTGGGGGGAAAAATGTCCGTCTCCAAGGTCCAATCCTACACTGAACAAAAACACAACATGTAAAGTGTTGGTTCCATGTTCGTGAGCTGGTTTAAAAGATACCAGAATTTTCCATACTCACAATAACATAATTTCTCTCAAATATTTTTTGTTTACATCCCTGTTAGTGAGAATGTCTCTTTTGTCAAGATAATCCATCTACCTGTGGTGGCATATCAAGAAGTTGTCATACAACAATGCCACAGATGTCTCTAAATTGAGGGAGCATGCAATTGGCATGCTGATTGTAGGAATGTCCACTAGAGCTTTTGCCAGATAATTAAGTGTTATTTTCTCTACCATAAGCCACCTCCAACAGCCTCTAAAATGTCAGAGTTATACCATGGCTTGCATACTCAGACATGTTACCCATTGAGCATGTTTGGGATGCTCTGGACTGACATGTACGACAGTGTGTTCCAGTTCCTGCCAATATTAAGCAACGTCGCACAGCCATTGAAGAGGAGTGGGACAACATTCCACAGGCCACAATCAGCAGCCTGATCAATTCTATGTGAAGGTGATGTGTCGTGCTGCATGAGGCAAATGGTGGTTACACTAGATACTGACTTTTTTTGATCCACAGCCCTACCTTTCTTTTAAGGTATCTGTGACCAACAGATGCGTATCTGTGCTCCCATTCATGTGAAATCCATAGATTAGGGCCTAATGAATTTATTTCAATTGAATGATTTCATTATATGAACTGTAACTCTGTAAAATCGTTCACATTTTTGCATTTATATTTTTGTTAAGTGTACATTCAATTTCTGGTATATAAATGGAAACTACAGTAAAAAGTGCCTTTAGAGTGTTGTGAGGTGCATTAAGGTGCATGAGGTTAACCATCCTGGGCTAAGTGAGCAGTTCAGCCTGACCACTAGAAATAGACCTCGATCCCTAGAATGTTTATATGCGCCTTCCTCAGCACTCACAAAAAACGATTGCCCGGCACCAGGAGCGAACTCATGATGCTCCAAGCCAGAGCACACTGCTTAGACCACTGCAGTTCACAATGCTCTAGTAAGCCGCGAGAATACGTGATACACGACGGTAATAGCACGTTTGAATTATTTTGTTTTAAGCCTTCCCCAAACCAGTCATAACCACTCAGAATGAATACCTAAACTTAACCCTGTGACCACGTGGAATTAATGCATCAAAAATAGAAACGTTCATCCAGAATACGTTGAATTCCCAAGGGAAACTATGAGATCTTGTTGAGTTGTTAGTGTGCAAGCGGTTTACCCACCCCATCCTGGGTGAGGTGAGCAGGTCCAGCAGGGGCAGCAGAACGTCCTGGTTGATCTTCATCAGCATGTCCATGAGGGTGGAGTCCGACAGAAACACAATGATCTTCTGGGTCAGAACCACAGCACCCAGCAGACCTGCCTCCTTACGGGTGTTCAGACGACACGACACAGGGGGAGACACCTGGGGGGAACATGCCATACAGGGTTACAACTGAGCCAAAATAGAGGAATGACCTCCAGTAGTGAGACTGTGTAGAGCTCTCAGGAAATACTAAAGTCCATTACCATACAAAGCTAAGTATATATCGGTTGCGTCTCAAATGGCACCAGCCACTGGTCAAAAATAGTCAACCAAATAGGGAGCCATTTAGGATGCAGCCATAGCGAGGGCAATGAAATAAAAGACAGTATTACCAGGTATCCAATGTAGGGAAGGTACTGGTAGGTGAGTACAGGCTCTCCATAGAGGTGTGCGATGTAGATGAGACAGTCCAGAACTGGTCCTGCTGTCTGGTCTCCTACCACAGGCTTCTTCTCATACACACTGCCCATCCCAACAGTCTCCAGGCTGCTCTCCTCAGACGCCACCGGAGCCACAAACTGGTGCTTCTCCGGGCCTGATTGGTTAGAGTGAGACGAGAGAGGTCTCAAGTGGGGTACACTTGAGGTAAAAAAACAGCCATTTCTATCAGTAGGCACTATAGAATGACAGTCTCTGATTTAATATGGATATCTTAATTGAATAGGATCTCTGTAGTATGCACAATCACATTTATTTTGAAGTGTGAACTGGCTGATTGTGTCATAACTCAACCAGGACAATAGATAGTGCTGTGACTTGGTGTTTTCTGTAATATAGTATGTATGACCGTTACAGCAAACCCCTCAGTATTTTCAAATCCTGTAGTTTCAGTGCCGACTATTGATCAGTTACTCACCAATGTAGCAGGTGGTGAGCAGCCGGAGCAGATTCCTGGCCACATATCGAGACGTCACTGTTGGTCCAAGCTTTGCAGACAGCCATCTAACTGTCTTGCAGACCGTGTCTGTAGAGAGAAATCAGTTATATACAGTCAACAACATTGACAATTGATATTCTCAGCACCCAAAACCAAATCTCTTGCTAATCGAGTTGGGTTCTGGAGGAAAAAGCTTTCCAATCTCTCCTAACAAAATCCCCATCACCTCTGCCAAAGCCCATTCCCAGTGGGGGTGAGATATCAAAACAAACTGAGCAACTAAAACTTGAAATCTGCTGCCATGCCTGTTCATGTGGGGTAAAGTTCAGTACTCATTTTTCCTAGCCTGGGTTTAAGTGTTTGTGAAAACATTCCACTCCAAACATTGTTTGGCTTAAAATAATAGAAGGAGCATAATGTTAGCAAAACAATAGGTCTGGATTTCAGGCTACATTTGTCCAGGGCAAAGTCCAGCACTGTAGCATTCAACTTGGTCTTTTCTGAATGTTTATAAAGCATTTCACCCAGTACACTACTGAAGAGATTTCATGACAAGGCATTGTTTAAGAATGAAGGGTGCTGCTGTAACTCTGCTGGTGTTGCTGGTCTGTCTGTCTGGGGCATGGGCTCAGGGGGATAGTGGAGGGAGGGTCAAAGGGAGTGAAAGTACCAGCCCTGACATCTGGACGGAGCTGAGAAACATGGTGGTGGAACAGACAGTGGAGCTGAGAAACATGGAGGCCAAATTGAGGGACAGAAACAGGTGGAGGAGCTGAAGAGAGAACACAGGTAATCTGTCACCATAGGACGTACACTGAAGGGAGCACTACTGCAAACCAAAGGTGCTTATCATCCGCAGTGTGCATGTGTATGATATATCTACCGTAGTCAAGGAGTGACGTGAGAGAACATACAACTTTTAAAACAGTTGAAGATGTTAAGATGATCTATAGTAGGATGGCCAGAATTAGTGGCTAAATCAATAGTGGTCAAAAAAATAATTTAATTCAGGAAAATTGCGTCGCATCAGCTAGGTTGGAATCTGTGCAAGAATTTCAGCTAGTGGCCACCTGACAGGCTCACTTTCCCGTTGAACTCATCTTTCTTCTCCGATCAGCAGGGCATAAAAAAAACAAGAGGTAAGATTGATATTCATTTTTAGACATAACGTGTAGTATTTTCATATTTTAGTTTATGCTTTTCATGTTCATTTGAAATTCCTGTTCTTTTTAGAAGATTTCACAAAAACAAGCATATCTCTGAACTGCCAACGAAGTGTATAACAAGCGTATCTCTGAACTGCCAACAGAGTGTATAACAAGTGTATAACAAGCGTATCTCTGAACTGTCAACAGAGTGTATAACAAGTGTATAACAAGTGTATAACAAGCGTATCTCTGAACTGCCAACAGAGTGTATAACAAGCATATCTCTGAACTGCCAACAGAGTGTATAACAAGCATATCTCTGAACTGTCAACAGAGTGTATAACAAGTGTATAACAAGTGTATAACAAGCGTATCTCTGAACTGCCAACAGAGTGTATAACAAGCATATCTCTGAACTGCCAACAGAGTGTATAACAAGCATATCTCTGAACTGTCAACAGAGTGTATAACAAGTGTATAACAAGTGTATAACAAGCGTCTCTCTGAACTGCCAACAGAGTGTATAACAAGTGTATAACAAGCGTATCTCTGAACTGTCAACAGAGTGTATAACAAGCGTCTCTCTGAAATGCCAACAGAGTGTATAACAAGTGTATAACAAGCGTCTCTCTGAACTGTCAACATAGTGTATAACAAGTGTATAACAAGCGTCTCTCTGAACTGTCAACAGAGTGTATAACAAGCGTATCTCTGAACTGTCAGAGTGTATAACAAGCGTATCTCTGAACTGCCAACATAGTGTATAACAAGTGTATAACAAGCGTATCTCTGAACTGCCAACAGAGTGTATAACAAGTGTATAACAAGCGTATCTCTGAACTGCCAACAGAGTGTATAACAAGTGTATAACAAGCGTATCTCTGAACTGCCAACAGAGTGTATAACAAGTGTATCTCTGAACTGCCAACATAGTGTATAACAAGCGTATCTCTGAACTGCCAACAGAGTGTATAACAAGTGTATAACAAGCATATCTCTGAACTGTCAACATAGTGTATAACAAGCGTATCTCTGAACTGTCAACATAGTGTATAACAAGTGTATCTCTGAACTGTCAACATAGTGTATAACAAGTGTATCTCTGAACTGCCAACAGAGTGTATAACAAGCTTATCTCTGAACTGCCAACAGAGTGTATAACAAGTGTATAACAAGCGTATCTCTGAACTGCCAACAGAGTGTATAACAAGTGTATAACAAGCGTATCTCTGAACTGCCAACAGAGTGTATAACAAGTGTATCTCTGAACTGTCAACATAGTGTATAACAAGCGTATCTCTGAACTGCCAACATAGTGTATAACAAGCGTATAACAAGCGTATCTCTGAACTGCCAACAGAGTGTATAACAAGCGTATCTCTGAACTGTCAACATAGTGTATAACAAGCGTATCTCTGAACTGCCAACATAGTGTATAACAAGCGTATCTCTGAACTGCCAACAGAGTGTATAACAAGCGTATCTCTGAACTGCCAACAGAGTGTATAACAAGCGTATCTCTGAACTGCCAACATAGTGTATAACAAGCGTATAACAAGCGTATCTCTGAACTGTCAACATAGTGTATAACAAGCGTATCTCTGAACTGTCAACATAGTGTATAACAAGCGTATCTCTGAACTGTCAACAGAGTGTATAACAAGTGTATAACAAGCATCTCTCTGAAATGCCAACATAGTGTATAACAAGTGTATCTCTGAACTGCCAACATAGTGTATAACAAGTGTATAACAAGCGTATCTCTGAACTGCCAACAGAGTGTATAACAAGTGTATAACAAGCATCTCTCTGAAATGCCAACATAGTGTATAACAAGTGTATCTCTGAACTGCCAACATAGTGTATAACAAGCGTATCTCCGAACTGTCAACAGAGTGTATAACAAGTGTATAACAAGCATATCTCTGAACTGCCAACATAGCGTATAACAAGCGTATCTCTGAACTGCCAACAGAGTGTATAACAAGCGTATAACAAGCGTATCTCTGAACTGCCAACAGAGTGTATAACAAGTGTATAACAAGCGTATCTCTGAACTGTCAACATAGTGTATAACAAGTGTATAACAAGCGTATCTCTGAACTGTCAACAGAGTGTATAACAAGCGTATCTCTGAACTGCCAACAGAGTGTATAACAAGCGTATCTCTGAACTGCCAACATAGTGTATAACAAGTTTATAACAAGCGTATCTCTGAACTGTCAACAGAGTGTATAACAAGCATATCTCTGAACTGTCAACAGAGTGTATAACAAGTGTATCTCTGAACTGTCAACATAGTGTATAACAAGCGTATCTCTGAACTGTCAACAGAGTGTATAACAAGCGTATCTCTGAACTGTCAACAGAGTGTATAACAAGCATATCTCTGAACTGTCAACAGAGTGTATAACAAGCATATCTCTGAACTGTCAACAGAGTGTATAACAAGTGTATCTCTGAACTGTCAACATAGTGTATAACAAGTGTATCTCTGAACTGTCAACAGAGTGTATAACAAGCGTATCTCTGAACTGTCAACAGAGTGTATAACAAGTGTATCTCTGAACTGTCAACATAGTGTATAACAAGTGAATCTCTGAACTGTCAACAGAGTGTATAACAAGCGTATCTCCGAACTGCCAACAGAGTGTATAACAAGCGTATATCTGAACTGCCAACATAGTGTATAACAAGCGTATCTCTGAACTGTCAACAGAGTGTATAACAAGCGTCTCTGAACTGTCAGAGTGTATAACAAGCGTATCTCTGAACTGTCAACATAGTGTATAACAAGCGTATCTCTGAACTGCCAACAGAGTGTATAACGAGCGTATCTCCGAACTGCCAACAGAGTGTATAACAAGTGTATAACAAGCGTATCTCTGAACTGTCAACAGAGTGTATAACAAGCGTATCTCTGAACTGCCAACAAAGTGTATAACAAGCGTATCTCTGAACTGCCAAAATAGTGTATAACAAGCGTATCTCTGAACTGTCAACAGAGTGTATAACAAGCGTATCTCTGAACTGTCAGAGTGTATAACAAGCATATCTCTGAAATGCCAACAGAGTGTATAACAAGCGTCTCTCTGAACTGCCAACATAGCGTATAACAAGCGTATCTCTGAACTGCCAACATAGTGTATAACAAGCGTCTCTCTGAACTGTCAACATAGCGTATAACAAGCGTCTCTCTGAACTGTCAACATAGTGTATAACAAGTGTATAACAAGCGTCTCTCTGAACTGCCAACAGAGTGTATAACAAGTGTATAACAAGCGTCTCTCTGAACTGTCAACAGAGTGTATAACAAGTGTATAACAAGCGTATCTCTGAACTGCCAACAGAGTGTATAACAAGCGTCTCTCTGAAATGCCAACAGAGTGTATAACAAGCGTTATATTTTCAAAGCCTTTTATATTTTGTTCAGATTGTGTCATGATAACTTATCTTTTTGCGACCCGCGGAAACAACTTTGAAGATAACCACAAAATGCTAAATCCTCAACAGCTGTCTCAACTGATATGGTAATGTGTTAGAGCAACACAGCACTGAACAATCCAGAACATGAAGAATCCTATTTTTCTAGGCAACATGTATTTTATAAAACATAAGGAAGTGAAACTTCATGACCAAAGCGCATTTTCACCCACAGATTGGGTTGATATCATATGACTTTACTGTCAGTCCGAAAACCTTTTTTTCCACACAAACAGCAAAGATTATTTTACTGGAACTCTCGTTAGAAGTTGAAAATGTGAACAATGGAACATTAGGTCTATTTAACATAATTAAAAAGACCGACTTTTGGGGTGATATTAAAGCAAGACTACTTTTGGGGTGATATTATAGCAAGACTACTTTTGGGGTGATATTATAGCAAGACGACTTTTGGGGTGATGGTAGAGTAAAAAGATCTGTAGTAACAGTCTAGGCATTCATACATCAGATACTTGCTACAAACATTGAAGGGTAGGGTATATTTCAGACTGCGACAGTGGGATGTCTTTCAAGTGCACTTTGGAGCAAATAGGCCTAATTGTTTCTCAATGTTGAATGCCTTTTTTCTTTGTCATTTTAGCCTTGGATTCCAGAATGACAACCAGTGAGAGCCAGGTATGGGATCTGAAGACAGAATGCAGGTAAAACAGATGTGAATTTTACACCAATTTTACACAAACAATTGTAACTATTGTTCAATAAATCCCATTCAACATGATTTATTGAACAAACAGGATGAATTGAACAATAGTTACAATTGTTCATGTTGTGCTCTCTCCTGTGTCCGCTGCGCAGGCAGACCCAAGGTGGCATTCTACACCTCTGTCTAACTCGGGAGCAATGCATGTCAGACCCTTCGACAGTGAAACCACATTGGTCTACAAAACAGTCATCACAAACATTGGCAAGGGCTACAACCAAACCACAGGTAGTGTCTTCAGTGCTTACACACCACCCTACATGTCCACAGCAGTGGAGGCTGCTGAGGGGAGGTCAGCTCATAATAATGGCTGGAAAGGAGCGAATGGAATCAAATACATGGAAACCATGCATTTGATACCATTCCACTCAAGCCATTACCACAATTCCATCCTCCCCAATTAAGGTGCCACCATCCTCCTGTGGTCCACAGTGGCCAGCTAGACACTGAGTCCAACATCCCTGGCAGGCTGCTCCAGTGTCTAAGAAACACCACAGTGTGTTTATGGTGTCAGTAGAATCTCACCTAGAAGGATCTTGTGCTCTTTCTCCTCCGAGTCCTCTGAAGAGTCATGCTCATCCTCCTCCATGTCTTTCTGTGCGTCCTCCAGCTCCATGCCATTAACAAACTCTCCCTCCAGGGTGGCCACTGTCTCCTCTGTGCAGCCAGATAGAGTCAGTTCTAGGCTGGGACCACTGCCCTCCCCTGTCCCTCTCTCCTTCCCTTCCTCAGTCTCAGTCTCCTCCTCCAGCTCCCCTCCCTCCTCTCCCTCGCTGGCCTGCTTCAGGTCCTGGCTGCTGTCAGCCGACTTCAGACTGGCTCGGTCCCGAGTGGAGTCGGCGTCTCCGATAGAGACCTCACTAGTGCTGCTCTTGTCGCTCAGTCTCCCCACGCTCAAAGACTCCTGGTCCTGCTCGTTGCCTCCTGCTGCTGAGTTCTGGCTCTGCAGTTTCCCCCCAGCGGCTCCCCCTGCTCCATTGTTGACGTAGAAGCCATTCTGGAAGTCCTCCCCCTCTGAGAGGAACACCTGATCGTTGAGGCTGATACCTGAGGAGTAGTCCACCAGCCCTGGGTCTCCCCCCACTCCTACACCCCCAGCCCCTCCACTGCCTCCTCCGACCTTCCCACTCACAGAGCCTGAGGACGGCCTGCCTTCCTGGTAGTCCTCCTCCTCCTCTCCCAGGTCACATGCCCCTCCCCTCAGGCCTTTGCTGGCCTCCCATTGGGGCTCAGAGCCCGAGCTGCAGCTCTCGAAGCCAGATATGATCTGGAGCACGTGTGGCAGGAGGCTGGACAGGAAGGCCTGCAGACCCAGTCTGACGATCAACTGCAGAACAAAGCAGTCTGTGTAGAGGTAGAAGCGACCTCTGAGGCACCGCGGGTTCTCATACACACTGACCAAGGGCTTCAGGAGATACTTGGCTGCGTTTCGAGGCCCGAGTACCCTAGAGATGGGCTCAAACAGGTACCAGGCAGCATACACAGCAGTGGACTCCTCTAGCATGAGTGCCAGCACAAAGGGCAGGAGGATCTCCAACCCCTCAGCTGTGATGACTCCCTGTAACAGTGTCTCCAGCTGCTGCCATAGGTGGAAGACCACATCGCGACCTTGAAGGCTGCAGGTGGTCTCCATCTTGGAATGGTAGGAGTAGATGAAATGGTGGAGGGCAGGGAAATATGTGGGGAAAGGCAACGGGGAGAGGATGGGGCTCAGTAACTGACAGGGGTTTGGGGGTGGGAGACCCTCATAAATGGGGTCGTATTTAAAAAGAAGAGGTCGAGGGCCACATGGTTTCTCTACGTTGGCTTTGGAGGAGTGCTGGCGTAGATGTAGCAGTGTCTCCAGAGCGTGATGCAGTGGCAGGGGCACATCACGCAGGCTGGCCGAACATAGCTTTATCACAGCCTGGAAGCGCTCACTCAGGGGGGTGCCTGGTTTTACACCCCGCAGTTTAGACGAGTAGAAGATCTCTGCTATGAGGACGCCCAGAGCCTGCATGTCCCTCTGGTAGAGTTCTGCTAGCGAGGGGAGACATTGTGGAGCTCCTGTCCTCTCCTTCCTGGAGTCAGACTGGTGCCAGACTTCTGCATGGAGGCTCTTCACCAGGAAGTTGTTAAGTTTCTCCAGCTCTTCCAAAGGTTGAAGGGGGCTGAAGCCCTCAGGCAGGGTGATCTTCGAGTCCTCTGTGTTGATGGCACCACTCAAACTCCCCTCTCCGTGCTTCTTGTTTATGATGCCTCCTCTCTGTAGCATGGCACTGCGTATGCCAGAGCCCAGGGCACCGGTGGCATTACCTGCTGTCCCCTCCCCAGGGAAAGAGCTGGGAGACTGGGACACCACCATGGCTGGGTGCTCTCCTCCAGTCTTCCCCCCAGACCTTGCGGTGCTGATGAGAGGTAAAGGGACAGAGGAGGTAGTGGAGGTGCCAGTGTTGGTCCCTCCACTGAGTGAGTCCAGAGCCTCCATACCTTGTTCTAGCTCTTCATCTCGGTCCACCATGGTCCAGCCACTGGACTCACACCCCATGGCCTCAGGGACCATTCCGTCCACCATGGCATCTAGCGGTGGGATCTGTAGAGGTGGCACGTTGAGAGTGGCGGGGCCCAGGAGAGGGGGTTCAGGTGGTGAGTACTGGTAAGGGGCAAGGCGGGGTGGGTGGGGCTGGTCAAACAGCTGGACCACCCCGTAGCTGGTCAGATGGGTGTGGTTGTCCACCAGGTGCAGGCACACGTTCTTGGCCTTCACGGCTTCTTTACCGGACAGCTTGTAGCCGAACGTCAGGTCTATCCAGTAGTGCAGCTGCTGAGACACCTCTCGGCTCTCCAGGAGGCATCTGTGAACCTCAATGAACTCCTCACAGGAGTTACACCACGGGGGAACTTCCAGATCCGGCATGTCAGGGTGGATGGAGCGGAATATGGAGGGATCTGTGTAGAACTCTGGGATACACTCATCCGGGGTCCAGCTCTGGATGCGTTCCATACTGGCTGGGTATTCGTTCGGTTCCCACTGAGACCTGACGTGGCTGCACAGCACTGACTTGGGTGTCTGCCGGGCCCTGTAGACATAGTAGGTGATGTCTGACAACACGTCTGAGATGTGATGGGGCACGTGTAGGTGTTCAGACTGCCCTGAACCACCGGCACCTACAGATCCACCCAGACCCAGGTCTCCTATAATACTGACTGCCCCACCTCCATTAGCCACCGCTGATGCAAGGGCTTCTTTGGTCATCTCATAGGTAAAGTCCAGCTGTTTGTCTCCTTTATTCAGCCTGAACTTAGACCGCCTGAGGTCGCGGAACCTCCCATATGGCACAGTGAAGTCCACCACCCAGGGCAGGACCGGGTGGTAGTTAGGGTCTCCCTCCCTCCGTCCAGCTAACCGGTTCAGCTCCATCAGGTAGCGGAAGTTGCTGACTCTACCATGGACCCAGTCCAGGACCAAGGACTTGAGCTCATCAAAACAATCTCTGCACAGCCTCTTATCACGGTCACTGTACACACCTTGGCCCTGGTCCCTCGCCTTGATGCTTCTTGGCACTTGTCCCTCAGTAACATAGCAGTCAGCCTCTCTGTCGTCCCCCAGCACTTCATAATGGGCCAGGGTGACCTTGAGGCGGCTGCAGAGCTGTTCGTCCACCGCTATGTCCTGCAGGGAGAGCTCTCCAGAGGACAGCCCCGATGCCTGACAGGCCCGCAACGCAATCAGTAATTGGTAGAGGATGAACAGCACTTTGGCATGGCTGTTGGCCAGCTTGGCTGGGCTGTAGGTGACGATGTCATGGAGTGAGTACTGGGTGTATGGGAGAACCACGTAGAGCATCTCTGGTGACTCTAGTAGGCACTCAGCAGGGAGGACATTAGGACACAGTTGGTCTGAGGGGTGCTTAGAGGAGGAGCTGCTTGGGGAGAATGGGTTGTCTTTGTCCTTATCTCTGGCAGGGGAGAGGGATGGCGACACGGGGATGGAGACAAATGTAGAGCAGAAGAGCTTCTGCAGCGCTTGGCGCACCGCATCTATGGCTGCTACATGCATCTGCTCCGTAGCCCCTGAATAGGGCTGCACGTGGCTGTGATGAGCATCGCACCACAGATTTCTGTGAAAGGACCAAAACAGATATAAGTACGGTAGCGACTCAACCATGTTTTATTAGACATATCCATAAATGTATTACATTTTGAGGGCCACATTTTACAGTGAATTTATTAGGAGTTTAACATTTGAACTTATATTGAAATTCTTAAAATACTGTATAACGTTGTTATTTCACAATTAAAGTATTTATGCAATTAAAACTGGAAAAATACCTGAAATTACGTTGTGATACACCCTGCATGGTCTTCATGAAAGAATCCTGGGAGACTAGTTGGCAGCCTGGGTCCTTTGCTAGCCTGTAGCTCAGCTTGATCTTCCTTAGGCCCTGGATGCACACTCGGGTCCAGCCAGGAGGCAGCTTCACAAGGGAGCACTGGAGGTAAGTGCGAATCTCTGCTTCACTGGCGCTCTCTGAACGGGCACAACGGGTGACCCTCCTCTCCCTTAGGCCCATCACCCAGCGGGTGGGGACCAGGGCCACCAGCTCTTGAGGCCGGGGCCCTGGACCTAGCTGCCGGCGGTCCACCCCTAGGTCCTTCTCTACAGCCGACACTAGCCACTCCATGGTGACCTACTCTTCAGGCCTGACAGACAGGAGTGACAGACAGGAGAGTCACACTGTCCTGCTGTCGTCCCACTCCCTCCTCACTATCAGCACAGAGGATGACTCTCTCACCCTTCCATGGAAGGAGTAAGTGCGGACATGTAGGAGCGGGGTTGTGTCTGACAATGTTTCCTGTGAAGACATTTGAAACAGAATATAAATTATCAAGTTGCATTACAATTTTAAACAGCATTTCAGTAAGACAGACCTGGTTTTAATGGTTTAAATAAAAAATAAATCTGCATAGAAAAAATACTTTTCATTATACACTAAAACTAACGAGCGAGCTTGTCCAGGGGTGGTGCTGCTGACATGAATGATAGCTAAGCTGCTACTGCTTATTATCTATCCTGTTGCCTAGTCACTTTACCCCTACCCATATGTACATATCTACCTCAATGACCTCGTACCCCTGCACATCGACTCGGTACTGGTACTGTATAAAGTTATCGTTACTCATTGTGTATTTATTCCTTGTGTTATCTTTCTCTCTGCATTGTTGGAAAGGGACCGTAAGCATTTCAATGTTAGTCTACACCAGTTGCTTACAAAGCATGTGACAAATAAAATTTGATTTGAGCTATGAGGTTGTCAACTTTACTCTTTAGGCTAAGCTCTACTCAAGTGACTCTCCTACTGCCTATCTAGTGGCTTTTCAAGGAAATAAATTGATCCAGCCAGCTAATCAACCCAAGTGCAGCAAGTGAAAGCTCAGTGGAAAATGAAGGAATATGAAGTGACAGCTGCTAGTTATTATTACACTTCATCTTCCACTGAGCCATTGGATAGGCAGTAGTAGAGTCATGTGAGCAGAGTTTAGCCTAATGAGACGAGAACTGTCTACATGCCACGCATCACTTACTACTGCCATTGAGACTGCTAGCTAGCTAGGACAGGGTCTCCCATTGAGACTGCTAGCTAGCTAGGACAGGGTTTCCCAAACTGGAGCCCCTCCCTGGGTGCACCTTTTGGTTTTTGCCCAAGCACTACACAGATTTAAATAACTGACTCATCATCAAGCTTGGATTCTTTCAATCAGCTGTCTAATGCTAGGGCAAAACCCAAAACGTGCACCTAGAGGGGCCCCCAAACGAGTTTAGAGAAACCCTGAGCTAGAACACTGCCAGTGTCGTTTGCCCCGCCTGCCGAGCACTGCTTTCCAGCAGTTCTTTTAAAGTTAAAATCCTTCTTAGGTGGGGGTTTTCGGCGGTTGGCATTCAACGTTGGTGCATTACGTTACCGCCACCGAATGTGCTGGAGTGTGGGCCAGAGACAGCGCTAGCAGCCTCAATGGCAGTTGCCGCGGCATGTAGTAGTAACCAGTCTTGCATCGACATTATTAAACGAGACTGGTACCAGAGACAGAAGAGAAAGCGAGACACCACTCGCTGTTTTTCTGGTTCAATGAAAGTCAATAAAATAGCTAAGTAGACAAGACTCATGTGCCATTGCTTTAGTGTCTATGGGATACATACCGTTTTTTCCCATGGTAAATGGCCTTAATGAACTACCTTCATTTATCCACCATCTTTGGTATAGTACTAGCAATGTCAGTGTTGTAACTAGCTAGTGAGCTAACAAACTAAAAGTATTCAATTTCAGTCTCCGAGTCCTACGAAACTTTATAATGCATACACAGAAACTGAAATGCATTCAGCGAGACACTCGCTAGCTAACTTAAAATACGACATAAAAGATTGCGAGCAATTTCATTAGCTAACGTTAGCTAGCTGCAAGCTGTCTACCTAACTTAGCTCCCTATGTATCTTGCTAGCTAACTTAGCTTGTATGAGCTCCTCACGTACCTGTGACAGTAACTTTATACAACGTCTGGTTCCATATTGAGTACGAAATAAATTCGGATGTTCTATTTGAGTGGATGCACAAGTGTACTCACTCTTTCAGAAGCAACTTCGGTTAATTGGGTAACAGGAAAGAAGTAGCCAGCCGAGGATGTTTTGAATCCGATAACTCACGTGACCCCCTTCCCTATTCCGTGCGCGCTCATGTGATTCCTTCTTCTTCGATACGGTTTAACGGCAGTTGGCATCCAATAAAACGTTGCATTACCACCACCTACTACACTGGAGTATAACTCCCCTATACTTTACTTGAAAATAAATAAATACCCTACCATCTAACACTACACTCACAAAAAAAAAAACATTCTCCAATATTTAAATCTATTTAGTCCTACTTCAGGCCAACAGCCTGAAAGGATGGGACACCACCACTTAACACACCCTGTAGCTCTTCTGACGCCAAGTCTCGCACACCCAAATAACTCTGCAGCTGGCAGCACAACCTACATTTTCTGCGACTTACTGTTCCATCCCTACAGTACAGTTAATAGCCATTGCTATGAATGCAAAAAATCCAATATTACTGAAACATATACCACTTGTTGGTTTATCCCTCTGTACTGGTACAGATCTACTACTCACATCACTTCTTTCAGGGTCCCTCCCCCATCTTCCTCTACTTTCTTCACTGCCTCAGCATATGACAACTTCTACACTACTCTAACCCTGGAAACCTCAACCTGCCTCTTTCGCACTGGACATTTCTGATCCCCGGCCCCATCGGCACCCCTAACATTAACACTTGCCACTAATTTCCACAATGCTACACATTTCTTTGTCTCATGCCCTTCCGTACACTTCTCACACCTAGGAACATCCCTCCTACACACTGCTGCCACATGCCCATAAGCTTGACACCTGTAACAACATAATGTATTTTGCACAAAAGCTTGGACAGGATAACTTTTATTAGAGGTCGACCGATATATCGGCAAGGCCGATTAATTAGGGCCGATTTCAAGTTTTCATAACAGTCGGTAATCAACATTTTTGGACGCGGATTATGGCCTATTACATTGCATTCCACGAGGAAACTGTGTGGCAGGCTGAGCACCTGTTACGCGAGTGCAGCAAGGAGCCAAGGTAAGGTGCTAGCTACCATTAAACTTATCTTATAAAAAACAATCAATCTTCACATAATCACTAGTTAACTACACATGGTTGATGATATTACTAGGCTAACTAGCTTGTCCTACGTTGTATATAATCAATGCAGTGCCTGTTAATTTATCATCGAATCACAGCCTACTTCGCCAAACAGGTGATGATTTAACAAAAGCACAATAGTTGCATGAATGTACCTAACCATAAACATCAATGCCTTTCTTAAAATCAATACACAGAAGTATATTTTTTAAACCTGCATATTTAGTTAAAAGAAATTCATGTTAGCAGTGTTAGGGAAATTGTGTCACTTCTCTTGCGTTCATTGCACGCAGAGTCAGGGTATATGCAACAGTTTGGGCCGCCTGGCTCGTTGCGAACTAATTTGCCAGAATTTTACATAATTATGACATAACATTGAAGGATGTGCAATGTAACAGAAATATTTAGACTTAGGGTTGCTACCTGTTCGATAAAATACGGAACAGTTCCATACTTCACTGAAAGAATGACGTTTTGTTTTTCAAAATGATAGTTTCCGAATTTGACCATATTAATGACCAAAGGCTCGTATTTCTGTGTTTATTATATTATAATTAAGTCTATGATTTGATATTTGATAGAGCAGTCTGATTGAGCGGTGGTAGCAGGCTCGTAAGCATTCATTCAAACTTTACTGCGTTTGCCAGCAGCTCTTCGCAATGCTTGAAGCACAGCGCTGTTTATGACTTCAAGCCTATCAACTCCTGAGATTAGGCCGGCAATACTAAAGTGCCTATTAGAACATCCAATAGTCAAAGGTATATGAAATACAAATGGTATAGAGAGAAATAGTCGACGCGTCATAATTCCTATAATAACTACACCCTAAAACTTCTTAACTTGGAATATTGAACCACCAGCTTTCATATGTTCTGAGCAAGGAACTTAAACGTTAGCTTTTTTACATGGCACGTATTGCACTTTTACTTTCGTCTCCAACACTGTTTTTGCATTATTTAAACCAAATTGAGCATGTTTCATTATTTATTTGAGACTAAATCGATTTTATTTATGTATTATATTAAGTTAAAATAAAAGTGTTCATTCAGTATTGTTGTTATTGTCATTATTACAAATATATATATATATATATATATATACACACATAATATATACATATATATAAAATAATAATCAGTATCGGTATCGGCGTTGAAAAATTTGAATCGGTCAACCTCTAATTTATATGTCCTAACATCTATGTTGGGATAAGACTCAACATCAAAACTCAAAAGAACAGACAACGACTCTTCTGTTTCACCACTCCCGCCACCCTGTCTGCTTTGCACCAAACAACGAGCATCACAAACACCAGGAATCTTCCCCTTCAGTTGGTCAGCTTTCACATTTACGTCTACCCCAGTAATCACTCCTTTCAATGGCACCCTTTTCTTGAAGCAAAATAATTCACATATCTTGCCCCCATTCATTTAACGCAGAGCACCTGCTCCTTCTGATCAGAAGAAACACAAGCATCAGATACTTCGCCCTCATTCACTTCCATTTCTCCTCCTGTCTTCAGCTCATTCTGCTTACACTTTGTACCATTCTTCATTAACAAACCATCTCCCTTTTTCCCATCATTTTTAACCGACTCAAGCTCACCCTTTTCCTCCCTTTCTCTCTTAGACCTCCTCTGCCTCGCCTTTTCCCTCAATTCCTCCTCCGTATTCCAGGTTTACGTCTCCTTGTGATAATATTGCACTTCTCCTGACATACATCTTGTTATTGCCTTCTCAAGGGACTCCATTTAACTGGCTGTCACAATCTCCGTACAATCAGCTCGAACCCCTCGGGATGTAGCGCTCAACAGTCCCTTTGGTGTGAGATCTCTATACATTTCTATCATATATGACACTATTTGTTGGATGGGGAGAAAAGTAGGATACCTTTAAAACTCAACAATAAGTTCAGAGCAAATTCCTGCTTTGCATTGCATTGACGCCAATCAACGTAAAGAAAATATGGTCTCCATGTTTTAAGGAGTGCAAGCATACTGTAGCAGCAGCTTGTGAATGGTGGTGGAGTTACCATTAGGCAACTAAGGCAATTGCCTGGGGCCTCACACCATCAGGGGGCCTCGTGAACTTGGTATAATTTTGTTTAATAATACATTATTTCTGTTATCTTCTCTTCCTCCTCCTTGAGGCCCTCCTCCTCTCGTGAGTAATTTCTGATGTGGAAAATGGATCAGTTTCTGTTTTCTTCCTCCGAATTTGGTGCTAGCTTTTGAACGGTTGGGACTATTATGACCCCATGCCTGAAAGCTAATACTCTTAGGGACACATACATGTCTTCTATTTTCCTACAATGCTCATAAGCAATGCAGGACACTTTAGAATGGACTGTGACAAAACCACAGTGGTGTAAAGTAACTAACTAAAAATACACGGGCAGGGGCCTCCAAATCACTAAAAGACAATTTATGCATGATCTGAAATGTGTGGTCAGAGACTCTGTATGGAGGGTGTGACGCAAATACGGAGCCTCCAGAGGCATGCAGAGGCCAAATTGAGCACTATACCACATGATGCGCACCTCCCACATGTTGTAACAATGCGGAGGGCTTCATGTAGCTCTGCATTGACATGATTGGTTGAAGGTAGGTGGGGGAGGGAGGTCCTGTATAAACACAAACTCACTTCCTGACAACTTCCTTCACAACAGCTCTGCTCAACAGCTCTGGGCACGTTTTTCCTTTTCCCAACGCAGTTAAGCCAAAACCACGCCCCGTTATTCAGAGGGAAGGTCTACTACGCTTCCATTGGCTAGCGTTTGTTGGCTCACGGCAGCTTTTGCCTCACAGCCTGTTGAGAGACATGGACGAACACACAACACCACATTTGCCCATGTATTTATTTTCAGAGTTTCAATGAGTTGTAAAAATGTCTCAGAGAACTCTGCTGAATTTCCTCAATTGAAGGTCAGCTAAGTTAACCTAGGCTAGTTAATGTTACTAGCTCGGTATGTAAAATTGTTATATTATCATTAGTAGTCTATTATCAGGTAAAAGCACATGCTTATTATTTATAATTTGTCAAATATTTATTAGCTAATAATTTCTATAAAATTGTTAAAGTCGCTCAATCTTGAAATAAAACGGCAAACATTATTAATCGGTGACTGAAATTTCGCGCTACGTGATATTCACTTCCGGACTTGGAGAGCGCTCAAAGCGTTGTAGACCGCCCCTCTGAATAACGGGGCGTGGTTTTGGCGTTGGGAAAAAGAAAATACGCGCTCTGCGTTGTCCGCAATGCGTAAGAAGTAGGAATGCCCTGACTTTTGCAGAACCGTATCACAGTAAATACTGCATAGCCAATGCAGAGGTCAGACTGAACATGCATCGCCTTTAAATCCGTCCGTTTTTCTTCAACAAAGATGTTGTTCATAAATGTTTAAAAAAAGATAATAAATGTTGTTCATAAATGTTGCAGGATTTGCAGGACATCTAATAAAAGGAGCAGCTATTCATACAACAGTTATTTTGTGTCTTCTTATAAAGCAATTTTAGACATTGTAACGCCGACTATATAAACACTTTTTTTATTTTCACGTTTAACCAAACGCACGTTCCATATAGGCACGTTGGCTCGGCAACCTGGTCTAAGGTCAGTTTCACGTGTTACCCCCTGCTGCTAAAGGTGGGTTTAGCGAGTGTAAACTGATCCTAGATCTATAAGAGAAACCGGAAGGCTAAGCAGTAAATTACGCGATGACGTTATGAACAGTTCGCGCGTTTAGGGATACATTTGGCGCCACAGACACAACACAGAGGAAGCACTGTCACTGTAGAAGTGAGATTGTCCTCTCCGAGTTCGCTTTAAAACGTACATTTTCACTCTACATAGCTATAAACTCAGCCTCAACATGACTAACATGCTGACAATGGGAGCGATAGAGGTAGGTGGGGCATTTTATGACATCCCAGAAAGCATGTTAACAAAGTTTACCTAGCATCGAGAAACATGGTTTTCGGACAGGGACTAACGTTACACGGAGTGCTGCTGCTGCTGAATGCTTTGTTGAGTTAGCTAGCCAGCCAGCCACAATGCTAGCTAACTAGATATATTTGCCATCTGTCTCAAGCTGTTTTCTGCTTTTTCAACAGGCTCTAACCAAAGGCTCTAATGATTTACCAAACCCCATTCTTCAAATAGTGGTAAGTATGAGTGTATGTTCTTGTGGAAGTAGATAATTAGTTGGCCAAGTTACTGTAGGCCAACTGTAGAAGAATGGCTACTGGCCTGGTCAACAGCTAGCTAGCTAACTTGGACAGTATCGACCCATGTTTTAGAGACCAACATTTAAGTCAAGGATATTCACCAAGATGGTAATACGGATTTGGACCACTGCTAGATTTGTCGAAATTGGCCAATATGATTTCGACCGCACTCCTATATTCATGTTCTTTCAGAACATCCGTAAAATTGATGGAGGCAGTGGACCAGCCCGCTTTCGTCTGATGATGAGTGATGGACAGCACTCAATGTCCTGTGAGTAGAACTATTCAAAATCCACTCCACCACCTGTTCAAAGTACACACAGAAATGGTTGTATGGCACGAGGCAGGTGACCATGACAGGTAGCAAATGCATAGCATTGCTTTGTAGTAGTGGCATGTAAAGAAAACAAAAGTGTAATATTTGGATAATATATGGCAGTATTTTAAGTTAATGCAAGGTTACAACTGTATTATTTTTACACACACACACACACACAGTAAATATCAAATTGAGGTAATATAGGTGGGTTAAAGTGACTATGCATAGTTAATAAACAGCGAGAAGCAGCAGTGTTTTAAACAAAATAGAGGGGTGAATGCAAATAGTCCGGGTAGTCATTTGATTAGATGTTCAGGAGTCTTATGGCTTAGGGGTAGAAGCTGTTTAGAAGCCTCTTGGACCTAGACTTGGCGCTCTGGTACCGCTTGCCGTGTGGTAGCCGAGAGAACAGGATGTCTGGAGTATTTGACCATTTTTAGGGCCTTCCTCTGACACTGCCTGGTATAGAGGTCCTGGATGGCAGGAAGCTTGGCCCCAGTGATGTACTGGGCTGTATGCACTACCCTCTGTAGCGCCTTGCGGTCAGTTGCTGAGCAGTTGCCATACCAAGCGGTGATGCAACCAGTCAGGATGCTCAAGGTATCCGTGTAAATTAAAAGTCAAGGATATTCATAATGGAAATGTTAGACCTGCCAAATTAAGCTTTTGAGAAACTGCACCCCATTGTTTTAAATCCATATTGCGTGCAATAGTCGTAATCCGAATTACACAGGAGGTAGACTAAAAAGACAACAGGGCAAATTAAAAGTTGTTTTAGTCTTTCTCCATAGTCTCACCCAGAAAATATCAAGGTAAATAGCTGACCTAAGCAACGGGGCACTTTGGAGTGTTTTATGCTGTGGATGTGTTTTATGCTGTGGATGTGTTTTATGCTGTGGATTTCCTGGGGCTGACCAGCAGGAGGTAGTCAGGATTCAGTAAAATTAATAGAGAGTTGGAAATCAAAGAAAAATAATAAATTTCTTCCTTTTAATTTGACAAAGTTTAAGAAGTGTTGTGATACCATACAAAGTCATGAAAAAAAATGTATATTTTAAGACCTATTTAGAAACATATTTTTGGGATCTAAATTGATCTTCATCCCAGACTAAACTGGGCTCTCTTCCATGTTTACTAACAAGGATGGCATGTTATTTGGAACTGTGTGTGGAGGGGGAGGGTTAGTTGGGAGATGCATATCATCATCAAATAGACAAGACAGACTAGCGCAAGCAATGGCCATGTGCAGTGGATGTGCAGCACTTGGCCGTCCTCTACTGCACTGCCCATGTGCTTGTTGGTCTGTCTTGTCCCTAACATCTCTCCTATCGTCTCCCAATCCCTCCTGTAGCGTTCATGCTCTCCACCCAACTCAACCCAATGGCTGAGGACAACCGACTGGCCCCAAACTGTATCTGTCAGCTGAAGAGGAACGTGACCAATGTCCTAAAGGATGGACGGTATGGTGCTTCTGTCTTTTGATGTTTTCCTACAGAATGACAAACCCTTTTCTTTCAATTTTTAAACTTTTAAGAGCTGTCAGTATGGACACACAATGGATATGCACATACACACTTTTTGTTGTTGTTTGAATATCAACCATGTGTTTAGTCTTTGGAATATAATTTACAATGCAATTGTTCATCTGTTTATTACTGTTCTTCTGTTCAGGCGTGTGGTGGTCATATTAGACATGGAGGTGGTGAAGTCTGCTGATGAGGTGGCTGGAAAGATCGGAGAGCCCACGCCTTACGTGGAAGGCGAGTCTTCATCCCATACTCCATCACCATATCATAAGGCTTAGGGGGAGTGAAGATGAACAAATGTTTGAATCCAGACATGCATATAACCTACAATGTTGAATGTGCAGCTTACTTGAGTTTTTACCTTTCACTCCCTCACCTCCCTTGCAGGCCAGAGTAAAGCCCCACAGTCAGCCCCCAATCCCTCAGTCCACCCCCTGCAGTCCCAGAATGGAAATTATGGTAAACAATTCCAGATCACCCACTGTGCTTTTAAATCTAATGCCTTTTCATATCCTGTAGCAGGATTTTAATTGAGAGATTGGGTCATTAATGGACTGTATTCTCAAGATAAATTCCGAATGTTTTGCAGCTATATTCATTCCTAGGGGGTTCGAAGGTTGCAAAACACTTCAATATAGGTTATTGGATAGGTAATTTCATTTGTTTCCGGTAGATGGCAACATTTATCCAAAATGGACCAATCTTGGTTAAAATCCTCAGCTCTACTGAACATATGACACTTCTACTTTTTTTTTGTCAGAATGCTTAGCTAAAAAACATTTGCCTCTTGGGTATATTGTCATCTGTAACGTTCTACTGATCTTACTAAGATGGTGGTTGACCAATGTGATTCTGTTAAACACAAAATACTAGGTCTATATTCTGTCTCCTCTTTGTTGCAAATACGGTGTTAAAATCAGTCTTAGAGAGAATGTATAAAACAGACATGCTGCTGGTGAACCATCTGTACGTCACACTGGTTATTTCCAGTAGTCCAGATGTGCTCATCAGTCAGACTATAAATCTGGTTTTGAATTGGATATGATCTGAATATACAGTACTATTGACTTTTATAAGTTTCAGCTCCTTACATTTGTCATTTTGCAGACACTCTTATTCAGAGCAACTTACAGTGCATACATTTTCATACTTTTTTCATATGGGTCCCCCATGGGAATCGAACCCACAACCCTGGTGCATGCGCCATGCTCTATCAACTGAGCTACACGGGACTAACTTAATCTTAACTTCGACAGTTCACTTTTCATCAAGTAATTAGCTAAGCAATTAGTACTGGATTAAAATGGTAATCATGCCATGAGAGATAACATGCTACTGACATTGATTCCAAAATATACATACAGTACCAGTCAAACGTTTGTACACACCAACTCATTCAAGGGTTTTTCTTTATTTTTTACTATTTTCTACCTTGTAAATAACACACATGGAATCATGAAGTAACCAAAAAAGTGTTAAACAAATCAAAATATATTTTAGGTTCTTCAAAGTAGCCACCCTTTACCTTGACAACTTTGCACACTCTTGGCATTCTCTCAACCAGCTTCACTTGGAATACTTTTCCAACAGTCTTGAAGGAGTTCCCACATATGCTGAGCACCTGTTGGCTGCTTTTCCTTCACTCTGTGGTCCAACTCATTCTAAACCATCTTAATTGGGTTGAGGTCGGGTGATTTGTGGATGTCAGGTCATCTGATGCAGCACTCCATCACTCTCCTTCTTGGTCAAATAGCCCTTACACAGCCTGGAGGTGTGTTTTGGGTCATTGTACTGTTGAAAAACAAATGATATTCCCACTAGGCGCAAACCAGATGGGAACACATATCACTGCAGAATGCTGTGGTAGCCATGCTGGTTACGTTTGCCTTGAATTCTAAATATATCACTGACAGTGTCACCAACAAAGCACCCCCACACTACCACCTCCTCCATTCTTCACGGTGGGAACCACACATGCAGAGATCATCTGTAAACCTACTCCGTGTCTCACAAAGATCAATAATCTCATCAGACCAAAGGACAGATTTCCACCGGTCCAATGTCTCTTCTTATTGGTGTCCTTTTAGTAGCTGTTTCTTTGCAGCATTTTGACCACGTAGGTCTGATTTTCACACAGTCTCTGAACAGTTGATGTTGAGATGTCTGTTACTTGAACTCTGTGAAGCATTTATTTGGGCTGCAATTTCTGAGGCTGGTAACTCTAATGAACTCTGGGTCTTCCTTTCCTGTGGCGGTCCTCATTAGAGCCAGTGTCATCAGAGTGCTTGATGGTTTTTGCGACTGCACTTGAAGAAACTTTCAAAGTTCTTAATGTTCCAGATTGACTGACTTTCATGTCATAAAGTAATGACGGACTGCCATTTCTCTTTGCTTATTTGAGCTGTTCTTGCCATAATAAGAAAAACAAAAGTATATTTTATATTTGTGAAACTTTTTTTGTGGTTAATACATGATTCCATATGTGTTATTTAATAGTTTTGATGTCTTCACTATTATTCTACAATGTAGAAAATAGTATAAATAAAGAAAAACCCTTGAATGAGTAGGTGTGTCCAAACATCTAAACATCAGACTGGTACTGTGTATTTAGTTATTCTACTTGAATTTCGCTTTTAAATTATTATTATTATTTTTAATACATATTCTCACTAAATAGCTAAAAGAAGAAGGGTGCAGGTAACTAAATAAATGTTAATCATCTCTCGTGACAAACATTTCTAATCAGTGTTTAAGCAGGGATTTCATGAAAATATGCATGGCTAAAGGAAGGGTTTCTTAGTGCTAACCTACAGTATCATAGGGCATTTTGTGAACCATGACAGATGAACTCTTAGCCCAATCTATGACTTTAGGAGCTTATCTTATGGTCTGGGTCATAGGTATTCATCACACTAAACTGGTGTTAGGGAATTGAAGTAGTGATGGTGAGCTTCATCCTCCTCATCAGCACAGTTGTTATTGTTCAGTTGTTTGGCTGTGCTGTGCTGCTGGATCTGGGGGCTTAATTACTAGAAATGCAGTTGTTGGCTGTAATCCACAGTGTGAGACGCACACAAATCAAATGTGCAGTTAGCGCTTGTCCGAACAGAGAACCCTCAGTCAGGCCGTATGCAC
The DNA here is from genome assembly GCF_016432855.1 of Salvelinus namaycush. NCBI lineage: Eukaryota > Metazoa > Chordata > Actinopteri > Salmoniformes > Salmonidae > Salvelinus > Salvelinus namaycush. The sequence goes on along the minus strand of NC_052340.1, from coordinate 17,568,875 downwards.
CAATCTCCTGTGGGAAGAGCAGCTTTGGTTTGTTATTTCACACTTCTGTCTGCTTTGAGTCTGTGATACATGAATCATCTCTCACTAAAACACCATCTCACAGACTCACAACTTAGTTGGTCTTGGGGGGTTGCCTCCTCTCTCCTACTCTCCCAAATCTACCGCAATAAATCGGCTACTCGTCCTGATTTTAAGTTTTTCTGTTATGTGAGACTACTCTCATGAAGTGAGAATTACAGTGATCAGGGAGTTTGTTTAATTCAGCCCTGATAAGTTATGGATGTCTATTTTGTTGAGTTTGCCACTTTCACTGCTCTTTTTATATGCACCAATAGCTCCTCTGTTCTCTCATTTCCCTATCTATCATAAGGCACCATGAACAAAGGTCCCAGCAGAGAGTTTGGGGGGAAGAAGGCCATGCCTCCGTCTGCAATGCCCAGCACTCCTGGGGGATCCTCCAAAGTCGTGCCCATCGCCAGCCTCAACCCCTACCAGTCAAAGTGAGTAGTCTTCTTATACCCGTCTATGGTTGCGTCCCAAATAGCACTGTATTCTCAATATAGTGTTCTACGTTAAAGTAGTGCACTATATAGGGAATGGGTGCCTTTTGGGATGCAGCCTATCACTTTGGCGAACATCTCAAACAACATGATCTCTTGCCCAAATGTTTATTCTTAAGTCATGATAATCCTGTTGTACCATACTCTTTAGTCTTAGAATGGAATAATGACCGTTTGATTTGTATTTGGGGATGTTTTTGTGATTTATTCCATAGATAGTTGGTCAAGGTATTTTCAAGGAATAGAGGTCCATCCAACAGCAACATAAACATTGGTTATTTTCTGTCAGGTGGACCATCCGAGCACGTGTCACCAACAAGAGCGGCATCCGCACCTGGAGCAACTCTCGTGGGGACGGCAAGCTGTTCTCTATGGAGATTGTGGATGAAAGTGTGAGTAACCCTTTCTGTTTGCATTTTCTCATGTTGCTGTATTGGATCGTGTGGAGCTAGTCCGTTGCTGACTGTGTTGTGTGTTGATGCAGGGAGAGATCAGAGTGACTGCATTTACCCAGGAGGTGGACAAGTTCTACAGCATCATCGAGACTGGCAAGGTGAGAGGAACTGCCTCCTATTAAAGATGCTTATCCACCATATGCTTGTCATTTTCACAGTTTTGGGTCAACTGAGTAATTAATCTCAATGTCCTATTGCCAATACTTTTTGATTTGTACAATGTTCTGAATTTGATATGATTTGGTGTAATGAGATGATGAATTATTCTCTCCAAATTGAGTCAAAGGACAGTAGCAAAATGATCCTCTGCTACAGATCCTCTGCCAGGCTTGATTTAGCTCCTACATCAATATTCAGCTGAAATGAATCCTGTGCCCAAATCTACTTTAGATTTAAACCTCCTTTTATTCATGTCCAGGTGTTCTACATCTCCAAGGGATCACTGAAGATCGCCAACAAGCAGTACTCGTCCCTGAAGAATGACTATGAGATGACCCTAAATGGAGAGTCCACTATCATCCCCTGTGAGGACACCCAGGACGTTCCCATGGTGCAGTGCAACTTCGTCTCCATCGCTGACCTGGAGGCCCGAGAAAAGGACGCCATTTTGGGTAAGGTGCAGGTGTAGCAAGGGAGGAACAAAGGGGAAGGGTGGTCCAGGCAGGGCTGGCGGGGCGTGATAACCGTCATTAACAACAGACTTAGCTTATTATTTTTCTATCATAGGGATGGATGCTACGGCAGCAGAGGGTTGTGCAGGGGTGGATTAGGTAATTATGAGAGCAGGGATAAAAGTAATTAATAATGCTGATGACAGTAGTGGCTTGTGGCGCAGATTGACTTTGGGCCTTATGGCAGAGCCCGGTGAGGAGAGGAGGGAGAATAAGAAACCATAGCCAGCATCCCAAATGGCAGTGTACTACCTGTGACCTATATGGCTCCGGTCATAAGTAGTGCACTATGTAGAGAATAGGATGCCGTTTGGACTCATCCCTAGTTGTAATGATGGTAATAGCAGGCATCAGCCCAGCCAGCCCTGTGATGTTGAAGATCTCTTCTTAATCATGCTTAAATTAGTTGTAACCTAACAAAGACTGAATGAATTAAGATGGCAGAGAGAATAGGCAGCTCCCAAATGACACCCTATTCCCTATATAGTGCACTACTATATAGGGTGCAGGGGCACAGGTTAGTTGAGGTAATATGTACATGTAGGTAGAGGTAAAGTGATAATAAACAGAGTAGCAGCAGTGTACAAATGGGGGGGGGTGTCAATGCAAATAGTCCGGGTAGTCATTTGGTTTGCTGTTCAGGAGTTTTATGGCTTAGGGGAACCTAAGACCTAGACTTGGCACTCCGGTACCGTTTGCCGTGCAGTAGCAGAGAGAACAGTCTGTGACTGGAGTCTTTGGCAATTTTTAGGTCCTTCCTCTGACACCACCTGGTATAGAGGTCCCAGATGGCAGGACGCTTGGCCCCAGTGATGTACTGGGCCGTACGCACTACCCTCTAGTGCCTTGCGGTCGGAGGCTGAGCAGTTGCCATACCAGGGCGGTAATGCAACCAGTCAGGATGCTCTCGATGGTGCAGCTGTAGAACTTTTTGAGGAACTGAGGACCCATGCCAAATCTTTTCTATCTCCTGAGGGGGAATAGTTGTTGTGCCCTCTTCACACGTGTCTTGTTGTGTTTGGAGCATGACAGTTCGTTGGTGATGTGGACACCAAGGAACTTGAAGCTCTCAACCAGCTACACTACAGCCCCGTCGATGAGAATGGGGGCGTGTTCGGCCCTCCTTTTCCTGTAGTTGACAATCATCCCCCCTTGATCACGTTGAGGGAGAGGTTGTTATCCTGGCACCACACTGCCAGGTCTCTGATCTTCTCCCTGTAGGCTGTCCCATCATTGTCGGTGATCAGGCCTACCACTTGTGTTGTCAGCAAACTTAATGATGGTGTTGGAGTCTTGCTTGGCCATGCAGTCATGTGTGGACAGGGAGTACAGGAAGCACCCCTGAGGGGCCTCCATGTTGAGGGTCAGCGTGGCAGATGTGTTGTTACTTACCCTTAGCACCTGGGGGCGGCCCGTCAGGAAGTCCAGGATCCAGTTGCAGAGGGAGGTGTTTAGTCCCAGGGTCCTTAGCTTAGTGATGAGCTTTGAGGGCACTATGGTGTTGAACGCTGAGCTGTAGTCCATGAGCATCCTTCTCACATAGGTGTTCCATTTGTCCAGGTGGGAAAGGGCAGTCTGGAGGGCAGTAACGGTTGGGGCGGTATGTAAATTGTAGTGGGTCTAGGGTTTCTGCTATAATGGTGTTGATGTGAGCCATGACCAGCCTTTCAAAGCATTTCATGACTACAGACATGAGTGGTATGGGCCAGTAGTCATTTAGGCAGGTTATCTTGGTGTTCTTGGGCACAGGGGCTATAGTGGTCTGCTTGAAAAATGTTGGTATTACAGACTCGGTCAGGGAGAGGTTGAAAATGTCAGGGAAGACACTTGGTAGTTGGTTAGCGCATGCTCGGAGTACACGTCCTGGTAATCCTCTGGCCTTGTGAATGTTGACCTGTTTTTGAAGGTCTTACATTGGCTACGGAGAGCGTGGTCACACAGTCGTATGGAACATCTTGTGGTCTCACGCATGTTTCAGTGTTGCTTGCCTCGAAGTGTGCATAGAAGTCATCTAGCTCGGCTGGTAGGCTCGTGTCACTGTGCAGCTCGCGGCTGTGCTTCCCTTTTGTAGTCCATAATATTTTGCAAACCCTGCCACATCCGACGAGCATCGGAGCCAGTGTAGTAGGATTCAATCTTAGTCCTGTATGGAGATGAAACGGTATGAAAATTTCATATCACGATTATAGTGACATGATCACGGTTATCAGTATTATCGCAGTATTGTTAAAATGTGCTGGAGATGTTCATAAAGTACTGATACACACACTGAAATCATGTCACCAAGTTTTATATTGAAAACCAACAAATACAGTTAGCAGCACTATGCACTTTTTGTGTGCCAAATCATTAAAATATTAACATTAAAGATGGCACCATGTGGCCATGAGAAGTTTCCCTCGTGCAGGTTTAAATGAACACAACCTTAAGTAAGCAAATCAAATAAACAAACAACAAATGCAATTAGCAGCACTCACTTTGTAGTGAGGCACGGCAACCATCAGCCTCAGAAAGCCAGGCCTCTCAACAATTTGAAATGACATGTCCTTTGCAATGATATATGAAAGGGCTGCAGTGAGGTCTTGGCATTTTTTGATGTGGGTGCATAAGCAGCCTGCCTTTTTAAATGCTTGCTCAGTGTCTGTGACAACTGTAGACGAGGAGGGACAGGTAGCAGCACTGGGTTTGCCTAACAAGGGAATAGCAAATGTTTTATTATTATTCACATCTTCTGTGTTGCATTTGAGTATATGCAATGACCCCATGCACAATTTACATAAATGCAATTTAGTCTTAAGAAGACAGTGATAGTAATTGCAATGAGCACAACAATTTGACTTGCTATAGTGTTTCTCTCGTTGGAGTACTTACAACCAAGTCGACGTCTGTCGGATTTTAAATGAACAAAATATGTTGGTTGGGTGACTACACTACATAACGTGTTATCGTGTGCAATGGGAGAATAGTCTGCATACAGCAGCAGAACAACGTGTAGTGATTTTACAAGACTAGGTAACACTGAAAGCTTCAGTTTACGTTATTGACAAGCTATTAGCAAGTTAGACAGACAAACCATGACATTTTCCCCCGTTTCGAAGTCCCCACTTCATGCATTGAGCTAAAAGTTAACTTGCCTTGCATTCGCTATAAAGTAGTGGGAAGTTTTTCCCCCTTTCGCAGCGATTATTATTTATGTTTTTGCGTGTTCTGCAGACGGGGTGACCATCTTCGATTAAGTTTCCCTCCGCAGTCTTGTAAAACCCAAAATACGACCACACTTCTAATTTGGTCCTCTTAGAAGGCTGAAAAATCTCCCGAGCGCTGTCACTGCCTTCCGCCATGTTTTCACACACAACAAAACCTAAGTTCCATGCTGCGCCTGCGTCAGACTGTTGCTAATTTTGGTTGATGCTGGATAGTATTTACCGTGAGTTTTTCACGGTTTTAATGATAATTCAAATTTGAAACGGTAATACTAATCGTAGGGAATTTTATCGTGAAACCAGTAACCGTTTCATCCCTAGTCCTGTATTGACGCTTTCCCTGTTTGATGGTTGGTCGGAGAGTATAGCGGGATTTGTTATAAGCGTCCGGGTTAGAGTCCCGCTCCTTGAAAGCGGCAGCTCTACGCTTTAGCTCAGTGAGGATGTTGCCTGTAAACGTGCACTTATTGATGAAGCCAATGACTGATGTGGTGTACTCAATGCCATCGGAAGAATCCAGGAACCATTTGGGACGCAGCCATAAAATTGTAATGTCACTGATAACATCTCATTAGCTTTGGCCCCCTGGCAGGGATACATGGCTATGCATCAGCTCACCCTGATAGAAGCAGGTTAACATGAATCTATACTCAGGATAAATTAGCAGCAACGTCGATTTTGTTTTGTTTTTGTTTCCCATTCCTATACATACATCATGATAAACATTAGTAATGCATGTGCCATGTGACCAGGAGATGCTGAATAGGCAGTGACCTCACACTTAATCTGAACAGGATAAATTGCCCCATTTCCCTGAATGAATGTGTTGTGGAGAACTGTAGGACCTTGAGTGACCCAGGAGAATCACACACGATCAATATTTATATTTGGAAATGTGATTTATTTCGAATGGGTGTTTTGTCTCTGACTTATTCCATAGATAGTTGGTCAAGGTCTTTTCAAGCACTTGTGGTGGGCAATTACATAGTACGGTCAACCTGAGCATGAAAAAACTTAATATCTTATTTCCTAATTAAACTACTTTCATATTTATCTTGAATGTGTGTATTTTGAAGTACAGACTACAGTTGGCCTTTGTTTTCCAAATGTAGTGTTATTGTTACTATAATGTAGGATACAAAGTTTAAAAAAAAAGTTTTTTAGTCAATCAGATTTCATAGCTTTTGGCAATGGCTGTGTTTCTGATCGAGTCGGAAGGTTAATAAAACAATATCAAACACATTTTAGTCCATTGAGTGCTAAGATAGAACGCTGTTTTGGGCAGGAAGTGTCACATCGTAATGTTTTTGAAGAAAAGTTATTGTAGATTGTTTTGAGTATAATTGTATGTAAGACATAAAAACTATGAAATTACACACGTGTAGTAACCAAAAACCGGTTAAACAAATCAAAATATATTTTATATTTGAGTCTTCAAATAGCCACTCTTTTGCCTTGATGACAGCTTTACACTCTCTTAGCATTATCTCAAGCAGCTTCATGAGATAGTCACCTGGAATGCATTTCAATTAACAGTTGTGCCTTGTTAAAAGTTAATTTGTGGAATTTCTTTCCTTCGTGCGTTTGAGCCAATCAGTTGTGTTGTGACAAGGTAGGGGTGGTATATAGAAGATGGCCCTATTTGGTAGAAGAGTGAGTCCACATTATGTCAAGAACAGCTCAAATAAGCAAAGACAAATGACAGTCCATCATTACTTTAAGACATGAGGGTCAGTCATTCCGGAAAATTACAAGAACTTTGAAAGTTCGGTCAAGTGCAGTCGATAAATCTACGGTGATCGAGAATAAGCATTTTTCTACGGCCGGCCATCCTTTCCACCTGGCTACCCCTACCCCGGCCAACAGCTCTGCACCCCCCCCCCCCCCCCCCCCGCAGCAACTTTCCCAAGCCCCCTGCTTCTCTTTCACCCAAATCCAGATAGCTGATGTTCTGAAAGCGCTGCAAAATCTGGACCGCTACACATCAGCTGGGCTAGACCCAAACTCTTACAGACCTATATCCATCCTGCTCTGCCTTTCTAAAGTCTTCGAAAGCCAAGTTAACAAACAGATCACCGACCCTTTTGAATCCCACTGTACCTTCTCCACTATGCAATCTGGTTTCCGAGCTGGTCATGGGTCATCAGCCACGCTCAAGGTCCATCGATAAAAGACAGTACTGTGCAGCAGTCTTTATCGAACTGGCCAAGGCTTTCGACTCTGTCAATCACTGCATTCTTATCGGCAGACTCAACAGCCTTGGTTTCTCAAATGACTGCCTCCCCTGGTTCACCAACTACTTCTCAGACAGTTCAGTGTGTCAAGTTGGAGGGCCTGTTGTCCGGACCTCTAGCAGTCTCTATGGGGGTGCCACAGGGTTTAATTCTCGGGCTGACTCTTTTCTCTGTATACAATGGGGAGAACAAGTATTTGATACACTGCCGATTTTGCAGGTTTTCCTACTTACAAAGCATGTAGAGGTCTGTAATTTTTATCGTAGGTACACTTCAACTGTGAGAGACGGAATCTAAAACAAAAGTCCAGAAAATCACATTGTATGATCTTTAAGTAATTCATTTGCATTTTATTGCATGACATAAGTATTTGATCACCTACCAACCAGTAAGAATTCCGGCTCACAGACCTGTTCGTTTTTATTTAAGAAGCGCTCCTGTTCCACTCATTACCTGTTAACTGCACCTGTTTGAAATAGTTACCTGTATAAAAGACACCTGTCCACACACTCAATCAAACAGACTCCAACCTCTCCACAATGGCCAAGACCAGAGAGCTGTGTAAGGACATCAGGGATAAAATTGTAGACCTACACAAGGCTGGGATGGGCTACAGGACAATAGGCAAGCAGCTTGGTGAGAAGGCAACAACTGTTGGCGCAATTATTAGAAAATCGGTCTGGGGCTCCATGCAAGATCTCACCTCGTGGGGCATCAATGACCATGAGGGATCAGCCCAGAACTACACGGTAGGATCTGGTCAATGACCTGAAGAGAGCTGGGAGCACAGTCTCAAAGAAAACCATTAGTAACACACTACGCCGTCATGGATTAAAATCCTGCAGCGCACGCAAGGTCCCCCTGCTCAAGCCAGCGCATGTCCAGGCCCGTCTGAAGTTTACCAATGACCATCTGGATGATCCAGAGGAGGAATGGGAGAAGGTCATGTGGTCTGATGAGACAAAAATAGAGCTTTTTGGTCTAAACTCCACTCGCCGTGTTTGGAGGAAGAAGGATGAGTACTACCCCAAGAACACCATCCCAACCGTGAAGCATGGAGGTGGAAACCTCATTCTTTGGGGATGCTTTTCTGCAAAGGGGACAGGACGACTGCACCGTATTGAGGGAAGGATGGATGGGGCCATGTATCGTGAGATCTTGGCCAACAACCTCCTTTCCTCAGTAAGAGCATTGAAGATGGAAACACACAGCCAGGGCAACTAAGGAGTGGCTCCGTAAGAAGCATCTCAAGGTCCTGGAGTAGCCTAGCCAGTCTCCAGACCAGAACCCAATAGAACATCTTTGGAGGGAGCTGAAAGTCCGTATTGCCCAGCGACAGCCCCGAAACCTGAAGGATCTGGAGACGGTCTGTATGGAGAAGTGGGCCAAAATCCCTGCTGCAGTGTGTGCAAACCTGGTCAAGAACTACAGGAAACGTATGATCTCTGTAATTGCAAACAAAGGTTTCTGTACCAAATATTAAGTTCTGCTTTTCTGATGTATCAAATACTTATGTCATGCAATAAAATGCAAATTAATTACTTAAAAATCATACAATGTGATTTTCTGGATTTTTGCTTTAGATTCCGTCTCTCACAGTTGAAGTGTACCTATGATAAAAATTACAGACCTCTACATGCTTTGTAAGTAGGAAAACCTGCAAATCGGCAGTGTATCAAATACTTGTTTGCCCCACTGTATATCAATGATGTAGCAAAAACCATCTAGCGGTATGATGAACCTGGTTCTCATGAGGACCGCCACAGGAAAGGAAGACCCAAAGTTACCTCTGCTGCTCATTTGAATTAGCAGCCTCAGAAATTGCAGCCCAAATAAATGTTTCACCGAGTTCAAGTAACAGAGATATCTCAACATCAACTGTTTAGAGGAGACTGCGTGAAATCAGGCCTTCATGGTTGAATTTCTGCAAAGAAACCACTACTCAAGGACACCAATAAGAAGAGCCTTGCTTGGGCCAAGAAACACGAGCAATGGACATTAGACCGGTTGAAATCTGTCATTTGGTCTGATAAATCCAAATTAGAGATTTTTGGTTCCAACCACTATGTTTTTGTGAGATGTGGAGTAGGTGAACGGATGATCTCCGCGTATGTGGTTCCCACCGTGAAGCGAGGAGGTGTGGTGGTGTGGGCGTGCTTTGCTGGTGAAACTGTCAGTGATTTATTTAGAATTCAAGGCACACTTAACCAGCATGGCGTCCACAGTACTCTGCAGCGATACACCATCCCATCTGGTTTGCACTTAGTGGGACTATCATTTGTTTTTAAACAGGACAATGACCCAACACACCTCCAGGCTGTGTAAGGGCAATTTGATCAAGAAGGAGAGTGATGGAGTGCTGCATCAGATGACCTCAACCCAATTGCGATGGTTTGGGATGAGTTTGACCGCAGAGTGAAGGAAAAGCAGCCAACAAGTGCTCAGCATATGTGGGAACTCCTTCAAGACTGTTGGATAAGTATTCCAGGTGATTCTGGTTGAGGGAATGCCAAGAGTGTGCAAAGCTGTCAAGGTAAAGGGTGGCTGCTTTGAAGAATCTCAAATATATTTTGATTTGACACTATTTTTCACTCCTACATGATTCCATATGTGTTTTTTCATAGTTTTGTTGTCTTCACTATTATTCTACAATGTAGAAAATAGTAAAAATCAAGAAACTCGATGTAGGTGTCCAAACGTTTGACTGGTACTGTATATATGATGATGTTAATATTTTCATCATTGTTTTTTTGTGTAGCCAAGCCTTCCTTTCAAAGTGTCTGTTTATATTTTACCGTAAGACTTCGAGATTCAGACTTTTTCCTATGTGTCTGTTTTCCCAAAAATGACTGTCCTTTTCCTTCACATCCGTAACGCAAGTTGTTGTTCTGTTACTTCAAAGTGATATTATTTATCACTTTGTAATTTTGTTTACACTTCCCCTATAAGGGTTCTACAAAAATACACCGAATTCTGTTTAGAGTACATAAAGAGTTGACTGCTTTCAGTTCATGTATAAAAAAAAAAAAAAAAAAATCAGACAGTGATAAAATAAACAATGAATAGGCTACATCCGTCAGGCTGGGAGAGACTGATGAGCGGCTGTGTTAGAGAGCATCACACTGACTGATCTATAAATGATTTATATTTGAGCTTCCATCCAGAGTTACTTACAGGAGCAATCAGGGTTAAGTGCCTTGCTCAAGGGCACATCGACAGATTTTTCACGTAGTTGGCTCGGGGAATTAAACCAGTGACCTTTTGGTTACTGGCCCAACGCTCTTAACCGCTAGGCTACCTGCTGCCCCATGAGGATAATTATTTAGGACGTATAGTGACTTCTAGATCAGTCAGTGTGTCTGACTTCAATGGGGTGGAATTTGACCTCAAACGAGACCGTAGTCTACTCTACTCATGATGTCACCTGTGTTTAAAATGCATTCAACTATCTATGGACATTCCACATACGTGATCAATACTTATAATATAAGTGTCTGTGTTTTCTCCTGGGTCACTCAAGGTTCTCCATAGTAATGCTGCTCATACTGTGCTAATGAGTTGACCGTGTGTGTTTTCCAGATGTGATTGGAGTGTGTAAGAGTGTGGCTGACGTGACCCGCCTCACCACCAAGAACAACCGTGAGGTCTCCAAGAGGACGCTCAACCTGATGGACCAGTCTTGTAAACTGGTGGAGGTCACCCTGTGGGGAGAGGAGGTGAGGACTGGGGGACAGACACAAGCACAGCCATATAGATGGTCTATATGCGTTTGGACACAAGGGGACAGTCCTGCTGGATAAAGAGAGGATGAAAGTCACTTTCTCTCATGCTGGGTGACATGCTGAAGCACCTTCATGATTTGTCCTGTCAGCCAGCGTCCCAGGAAGGGGTACAGTACACCTCTCCTAATTGAAAAGGTGTTGTGAGCTGTATGCCTCCCTGTGTTTGGAAATGTCTGTTAAGCAATTTGAATAGGCAGAGGAGATTTGAGCAGTGGGCTCTCTCTCTGTGGGTTTAATAGAAGCTGATGTGGTGGAAGTCACTGAGTAAATACCATGTCACATTGTGATGAAAGAACCCAGCTCCAGCAGTTGATTTTATACGTAGCCGTGGCTATGCTTAGTTTGCCAACATTTCTTTCATTCTAACAACTACAACACAATGTTCCCTCTTTGTTTGTTCTGCAGATATCCCCTATCCAGGGGTCTTGCAGAGGTACACAACATGTATAGTTCATAAAGAACAATAAGCTTTAGTAAATACAGAATTGCATTTAATATTTTTCACTTTTTCTTTCTTCCCCACTGCTGATACACTACATGGCCAAAAGTATGTGGACAGCTGCTCGTCGAACATCTCATTCCAAAATCAAGGTCATTAATATGCAGTTGGTTTCCCCCCCTTTGCTGTTATAACAGCCTCCACTCTTCTGGGAAGGCTTTCCACTAGATGTTGGAAAATTGCTAAAGGTACGCCGTTTAGCCACGAGCATTAGTGAGGTCAAGTTCTTCTACACCGGTCTTGACAAACCATTTCTGCATGGACCTCGCTTTGTGCACGGGGGCATTGTCGTGCTGAAACAGAAAAGGGCCTTCCCCAAACTGTTGCCACAAAGTTATACGCACAGAATCGTCTAGAATGTCATTTTATGCTGTAGAATTAAGATAATTCCAGTGAAGGGATAAGGGGCCTAGCTCAAACGATGAAAAATAGCCCCAAAACATTCCTCCTCCACCAAACTTTACAGTTGGCACTATGTATTGGTGCAGGTTGTTCTGGAATCCGCCAAACCAAGATTTGTCAGTTGGACTGCCAGATGGTGAAGCGTGATTCAACACCAGAGAATGTGTTTTCACTCCAGAGAAGCTTTACACCACTCCAGCCGACGCTTGGCATAGCGATCTTAGGCTTGTGTGCGGCTGCTCGGCCATGGAAACCCATTTCATGAAGCTCCCGACGGACCGTTTTTGTGCTGACATTGCTTCGAGGCAGTTTTGAACTTGCTTGTGAGTGTTGCAAGGACAGGCGCTTTTTTGTGTGTGTATTTTTTACGCGCTTCTCCTACCACTTTGTCGCTGAGCCATTGTTGCTCCTAGACATTTCCACTTCACACTAACAGCACTTACAGTTGACTGGGGCAGCTCTAGCAGGGCCGAAATTTGAGGAACTGACTTGTTGGAATGGTGGCATCCAATGACGGTGCCACGTTGAAAGTCACTGAGCTCTTCAGTAAGGCCATTCTACTGACAATGTTTGTCTATGGAGATTGCATGGCTGTGTGCACGATTTTATACACCTGTCAGCAACGGGTGTGGCTGAAATAGCCAAATCCACAAATTTGAATGGCTGTCCACATACATTTGGCCATGTAGTTTTGCACATAAAGTGTGTCTTGTTGGTATCCTCAGTCAACCTATCTGTTCTATTTGCAGGCAGAGAACTTTGATGGCTCTGGGCAGCCCATCTTGGCCATCAAAGGGGCCAAGCTGTCGGACTATGGGGGAAGATCTCTGTCTGCTTCGTTCAGCAGCACCGTCATGGTCAACCCCGACATCCCTGAGGCATACAAGCTGCGGGGCTGGTAAGTGTCTCTCTCTTGTCTGGAGCCACATAGCTTTAGGTGCTAAAGGCCTCTGTAACTGTGTTACCCAGGCTGTTCTTGTATATGTATGGTGCTGCTATTAGGTCATATTTTTGGTTTGAAGACCTGGAGTGAATCTCTCACATCCTCTGCTCCACCGCTGAGAGAATTCTAAAGGAATTTGAATGTTAAATATCAGATCCCCAAACTCTGAGAGGGTGCGTGCTCCAGCTTGGTTCGTCAAGATTAGCCTACCTCCATTAGTGAAGATGTGGGAGGAGGTGACTTCAGTTAGGGATGAATTTAAAAAACTGGCATAATGTACAGATACTGTATATGCAAAATGTGAACCATAGTATGGCATCTTACTATAGTTAAAGGTTAAAAGCCATAAATCCTAAAATTCAAGTCCAACTGTGGCCCTACATTTGCATACATATGAATGCAAATCATTCTTTATCTGCGGAAAATGCCTCTTTTCTCCTTCTAATCTGCCCTTCAAAGAAGCAACAAATAACGGGTGCAGCTCTCCAGACCACAGAGTTTGATTGTGGTGTTGGGAGCATTTGTGTTTTTAGCATGTTGATGGGCAGAACATAAATATTTCATATTAATGACAATAACAACTACATTGAACAAATATTTGTAAGTAAACCTAAAGCCTATATTTTATTGGAACAAATATAGTGAATGTAGGCACAGATTTAGTTAGTATGTGAGTAGTTATTTGGGTAAAGAGGTAGTTGGTAGCACATCCACATGCAGTGGTTTAAGATGGCATACACAGAGGAACAGGCCCCTCTGTTATCCCTTGAAGATCCCCTATTGGCTGCTCCAGCAAAGCAATGGCAAAACAGTTACTATGACTCATGCTTTCATCTTTTCTTTGCATTGTCTTGCCAATTCCCGTTATTCTTTACCTAAATAATGTTATTCACTCTGTACCATATCCCAAAATAAATACTCAGCTTTTCCAATCTCATATCTAGTTTGGAAGCTAGGCAGCAGTTTTGTGTTTAACCTCTCTGGGATATGTGGGAAGGTAGCGTCCCACCTGGCCAACATCCAGTGAAAATGCGGAGCGCCAAATTCAAATCAATTACTATAAAAATTTAACTTTCATGAAATCACACATTCAATATACCAAATTGAAGCTACACTTGTTGTGAATCCAGCCAATGTGTCAGATTTCAAAAATGCTTTAGGGCGAAAGCAAACAATGCTATTATCTGAGGATAGCACCCCAGCTAACAATCACAGACCATCATATTTCAACCCTCCCGGCGCGACACAAAACGCAGAAATAAAGATATAATTCATGCCTTACCTTTGACGAGCTTCTTCTGTTGGCACTCCAATATGTCCCATAAACATCACAAATGGTCCTTTTGTTCGATTAATTCCGTCGACATATATCCAAAATGTCCATTTATTTGGCGCGTTTGATCCAGAAAAACACTGGTTCCAACTTGCACAACGTGACTACAAAATATCTCAAAAGTTACCTGTAAGCTTTGTCCAAACATTTCAAACTACTTTTGTAATAAAACTTTAGGTATTTTGTTACGTAAATAATCAATAAAATTGAAGACTGGATGATCTGTGTTCAATACCGGAGGAAAACAATGTGTAGCATGCTTTCTGGTCACGCGCCTCTAACACTTCACTGGAGCCTCATTCTGAACATGGCTACTTCTTCATTTCTCAAAGGAAATGACTAAAGACTGTTGACATCCAGTGGAAGCGATAGGAACTGCAGGAAGGTCCCTTAGAAATCTGGATTTCCAATGAAAACCCATTGAAAAGAGTTACCTCAAAAAAATAAAAAATAAATCTGAATGGTTTGTCCTCGGGGTTTTGCCTGCCAAATAAGTTATGTTATAGTCACAGACATAATTCAAACAGTTTTAGAAACTTCTGAGTGTTTTCTATCCAATATATCTGGGACTGAGTAGGAGGCAGTTTACTCTGGGCACGCTTTTCATCCAAATGTGAAAATGCTGCCCCTTATCCTAGAGAAGTTAAATTGATATCAAAGCCATGTCTTGTTAATGGCTGGTTAGAAGCATAAAATTGAATCTTGTAATTCAAAGGGATTGATGGAGGAGGTGGGGTGATCATAGGGACTGAAGGGACAATCATTGCTCCTATTTAACCTTCACCTCAGCTTTCTGGCACCTTGATTGATCTGTCCCTCCATCTTCTACATCCTCTCCTCTTCTGCTCCACTCTGACAACAGACCAGGCCTCCCAGTCAGAAATTGAAGGCAAAATGTCTCAAAAGTGGAGATCCAATCGATTCTCACCCAAGGTGCTTTATTTTATTTACCTTCCAACAGCAACACCGGCCCCACACTCCACAGGGAAATAAGATGAAAGGAGGCTGAGGAATGAAAGGGGAAAGGACCCAATAACAATTCCAATTTATATTCTGGCACGTCCCGTGTGTCTTGACATGTGCTCAAATTCCACTTTCCTGTGCCTTGAAAAAAAGTTGGGCCGCTGTAATTATTTTTGAGCGGATCAGAAGCCTTGGTCTGCATAATGAGAGAAGTGAAATGTGACTACATAGCAGGAGGGAGAGAGGGGTGGCAAGTCAAAACAATATCCTAATTTCTGCCACTTCACTGGGTGTCTTGGCTGGGGTGATTTCTTTACAGAATTAGGACCAGTTGGGTATTTTGAATGATATTTGGTCATTACAAAGAGGTCATTCTCCAAACATAATGTGGTAGGAGTGTTACATGCTTTTCGACCATTGTCTGAGTGGTAGCCTGTCTCAAGCATTTTGCATTATATCGTATAGCTTGTTTACCAATATGGCATTGGATAATGATGTGGATGTAGTGGAGAGACAACGTGAATCTTCCACCTGCTCACTTCAACAACGCAGGTGTTCCACTCCCACACCCTCTGAGCTGTGGGAGCTTCCTTCACTTTCTCGGATGTGTCCCAATGACGCCCTATTCCCTATATAGTGCACTACTTTTGACCAGAACCTTATGGGCCCTGGTCGATAGTAGTCTACTACATAGGGAATAGGGTGACATTTGGGATGTAGACACTCAGTCACTTCTCACATGGACAGCCAGAGATAACGAGGCTAAGTGTTGATATGTTTTCCAGTGCAGAGCCTAGCTGCCATGGGATGATGCAGGTCCTCAAGGACCAGTGGGTTCCTGCAGGTTCGCAGGCATCCATCAATTAAGCAAAACGTTCAGCGGTTGCTGATATGAGTACTGACCTCAGCCATTAGTCTCACAGACAGTAGTGCACTAAGTCCTATATAACACTTCTGTTTTGCGTGTGGCAGTGACCCAAACAGCACATTTTTATAATATTTTGGGTTGATATTATACTGAACAAAAATATAAACGCAACATGTAAATTATTAGTCACATTTTTCATGAGCTGAAATAAAAGACCCGGAAACTTTTCCATATGCACAAAAAGCGTATTTCTTTCAGATTTTGTGCACAACGTTGTTTACATCCCTGTTGGTGAGCATTTCTCCTTTACCAAGATAATCCATCCACCTGACAGGTGTGGAATATCAAGATGCTGATTAAACAGCATGATCATTACACAGGTGCACCTTGTGTTGGGGACTTCTCATGGCTGCGCCCCTGCCCAGTCATGTGAAATCCATAGATTAGTGCCTAATTAATATATTTCATGTGACTGATTTCCTTCTATAAGCTGTAACTCAGTCAAATCTTTTCTGTGTATATTTTTGTTCAGTGTATGTATCGATTGACTCAAAGTATAGCTTTTTTTGCTAATGTAGGTAGTGTTAGCTACCACTAGTCTGCTGTACCTGCACCAAAACATCAGTATTTTTCCTTCATAGCTTGTAATCTGTCTTCTTTTTAAATAATGAGCCAACATGTTTTCAGCACTTTTATTTTCCTGACTGATCAAAACTAATTTTGTCATGCGCTCTTGTCTCTGCAGCAGACATATAGTGAGCAATATGTTTGAGACCTCAAATCGCAGTTTATTTTTATTTAACTTTTATATAGCTAGGTTGATCAGTCAAGAACAAATTCTTATTTACAATGAAGGCCTACCGGGGAACAGTGGGTTAACTGCCTTGTTCAGGTGCAGAACAACAGATTTTTACTATGTCAGCTCGGGGATTCGATCCAGCAAACTTTTGGTTACTAGCCCAAAGCTCTAAACAATAGGCTACCTGCCACCCTGTATTGAATCGCAATACATAGAGAATCACAATCCATATCGTATCGGCACCTAAGTATCGTGATAATATCGTATCGTGAGGTCCCTGGTAATTCCCAGCCCTACTGTACATGACGGTCTACTGTCTAAATATGGAAGACTCTCACGTATTGTAAGGAAGTAAAAAGTTCTACGGAGAACAAATTTATTTTTTCATTTCAAGTAGTACGAAGCAATATGTTTCTTTAAAACTAGGTTAGTAGTGAATGATTTAGTGATTTTAGGCCTAGCACATCAGTGCTTGTTGAGTACTTTCAGTACTCTGGGAGAGAAGGATGTTGATCATCAGTGAGCCATGCTTTTAGCAGTCTGAGTCTGCATAGCATATTTCACCCTATTCCAAATATAGTGGTCCATGGGGCTCTGCTCAAAAGTAGTGCACTCTATAGGGAATAGGATTCCATTTGGGATGTAACCGATCTGTCCACAAATGAGGTCTTTTATGTGATCGTTTCATCTTGCAAGCATAGAAAACCCAGAGCCTATTTACAACTGAAAATGAAGTCGAGCTCTGAGAGCCTTCTGTCAGAGCCAAGCTCTTGAAAAGCATAATTTTGCAAAGTGTAGGTATCTTAATTTGATGATTTTTGCTGCAGTCTGTTGGGATTTCCGTAAGTATCTATCCTACCCTGGGTAAGCTGTTGACTGAAAGCCATGCAGTGGATCAGGGGTTCCGCTCAGCCTATCCCTGTGTGTGCTGTACTGAAAAAAACATTGCTATCCCTTTAATGTCAATCTAATTAATCTTATGGAGAGAAAGTGTTTAATTTCCTCAAACAAGAATGCCGCACTACGCAGCAATTATCTTGAGCCCTGATTTGCTTCTGAGCTCCATAATAATATATATTATATGATTCCCTTCTTGTCTTTGAAATGGACTTCTACAGATTTGCCATGAAATTTGTGTTCTTTTTTGGGGAGAATTGGGAATATGAACTACTGTGCATGAAAGAAACATGAATTTGTCTTTATGGAGAGCATCACATGCGATTTCTCTGGTGCTGCAGTAATTTAGGGCACTGTCTTAGCCCCTTACATAATTGAAATGCTTAAAGATGAATTTAGCTAGATTAATTAAGGGTTCCTTACTCAACTGGTGCTGCTTTTACCTCTGCTTTCTGCAACTTTGGTACATGCTCGTTTGGTGCCCTCATTATTTAGGCATTTAAAAGATGCTTAACCATAATTTATTTACCTTAACATAAAGCAAATCTACTTAATTATAGCTTAATCTAGTAAATTACCCTGTTCTTCCACAGTATGTCAACTCAGCAAAAAAAGAAACGTCCTTTCACTGTCAACTGTTTATTTTCAGCAAACTTAACATTTGTAAATATTTGTATGAACATAACAAGATTCAACAACTGAGACATAAACTGAACAAGTTCCACAGACATGTGACTAACAGAAATTGAATAATGTGTCCCTGAACAAAGGGGGGGTCAAAAGTAACAGTCTGTATCTGGTGTGGCCACCAGCTGCATTAAGTACTGCAGTGCATCTCTTCCTCATGGACTGCACCAGATTTGCCAGTTCTTGCTGTGAGATTTTACCACACTTTTCCACCAAGGCACCTGCAAGTTCCCAGACATTTTTGAGAGGAATGGCCCTAGCCCTCACCCTCCGGTCCAACAGGTCCCGGACGTGCTCAATGGGATTGCGATCCAGGCTCTTTGCTGGACATTCCTGACATTCCTGTCTTGCAGGAAATCACGCACAGAATGAGCAGTATGGCTGGTGGCATTGTCCTGCTGGAGGGTCATGTCAGGATGAGCCTGCAGGAAGGGTACCACATGAGGGAGGAGGATGTCTTCCCTGTAACGCACAGCGTTGAGATTGTCTGCAATGACAACAAGCTTAGTCCGATGATGCTGTGACACAACGCCCCAGACCATGACGGACCCTCCACCTCCAAATCGATCCCGCTCCAGAGTACAGGCCTCGGTGTAACGCTCATTCGTTTGACGATAAACGCGAGTCCGACCATCACCCATGGTGAGACAAAACCGTGACTCGTCAGTGAAGAGCACTATTTGCCAGTCCTGTCTGGTCCAGCGATGGTGGGTTTGTGCCCATAGGCGACGTTGTTGTTGCTGCTGGTGTTGTCTGGTGAGGACCTGCCTTACAACAGGCCTACAAGCCTTCCGTCCAGCGTCTCTCAGCCTAATGCGGACAGTCTGAGCACTGATGGAGGTATTGTGCGTTCCTAGTGTAACTCGGGCAGTTGTTGCCATCCTGTACCTATCCCGCAGGTGTCATGTTCGGCTGTACCGATCCTGTGCAGGTGTTGTTACACGTGGTCTGCCACTGCGAGGACGATCAACTGTCTGTCCTGTCTCCCTGTAGCTCTGTCTTAGGCGTATCACAGTACGGACATTGCAATTTATTGCCCTGGCCACATCTGAAGTCCTCATGCCTCCTTGCAGCATGCCTATGGCACATTCACACAGATGAGCAGGGACCCTGGGCTTCTTTCTTTTGGTGTTTTTCAGAGTCCGTAGAAAGGCCTCTTTTTAGTGTCCTAAGTTTTCGTAACTGTGACCTTAATTGCCTACCGTCTCGAAGCTGTTAGTGTCTTAACGACCGTTCCACAGGAGCATTTTCATTAATTGTTTATGGTTCATTGAACAAGCATGGGAAACAGTTTAAACCGTTTACAATGAAGATCTGTGAAGTTATTTGGATTTTTACGAATTATCTTTGAGAGACGGGGTCCTGAAAAAGGGATGTTTCTTTTTTTGCTGAGTTTAGTAACATGAAAATGCCTGCCTGCTCAGTTGCTATTTGGGACGATTTAGATCAAATCCACATAAAATAAAATCTCCTTTATCTAATTTTGTACTAATTTGTTTCATAAGCAAACCTGAACATACAATATTTCCCTACTGATCCATCTGGTCCATACAGTAGCAGCCGTTGTCCATTAGATGGCATCATCAGACACATCTGGAGTGGCTCCTGTCCTCCCTCTCTTCTCTCTCGCTCTCCTAGCTGACTGGACAACTGTGTCTGTCTCTCCATCTTCTTGTCATTCTTCCTCTTCCTGACACAACCTCTTGTTCCTTTCCTCTTGTTGTCCTCAGTCCTATTGCCGTCTCTTACTTAGTGACACTTGGCCACTCTCACTCTTTCTGTTCAGTGTTGTTTTCCTGCAGTCCTCCTTACTGAGTCATCTGATCTCCCTTACACACTACATACAGAATGGAGTGTGTCCCAAATGGCACCCTATTCCCTTTATAGTACACTACTTTTGACCAGAGTCCTATGGGCCCTTGTCAAAAGTAGTGCACTATGTAGGGAATAGCTGCTCACAGCAAAAATATATTTGTCCTTTTAATTTTTTACCTCAATAAAATAGCATAAACCTTTTGCGTGCGGACCCTCTACTAATGAAGCAAGCACGCCAGTTAGTGATTTCAATAACATTTTGATTGCCCTCCTCCGCTCACACATTGGAATTGTGCCGTTGCTCTCCGGTAGTTGTGCTCTCCGGTAGTTGTGCTCTCCGGTAGTTGTGCTCTCCGGTAGTTGTGCTCTCCGGTAGTTGTGCTCTCCGGTAGTTGTGCTGCTGTCCACTACTTTATTTCTCTCATTCATTCCGACTGAGTCTCAGTGTTCCAAAATAACACTTCATATTTTTTAGTTAAACAAGTAGCTTAACTATGTGGCTATGCTACTTGATCTCTCTCCTCTTATTCCCTCTTGTTGTTGTCAGTAGTTTGTCCCAGCTTAGTTCCCGCCTGGCGCATGTCCTTTTGTGAAATTAAAAACTGTTTTGAGATTGACAATTTGGAAATGTTATGTTGGAATAGAATACGTAGTCACATTTACAACCACGTTCCTATTGAAAATGACCTCATGTACTGTGTTGTTCAACTCCACAACTACAGGGACTGGTTTCTTGAGCAGACCTCATGGATGACTAGTCATATTTGTTGTATGTTGTCCGCCAGTCAGAGACGCACCATGAGAGCCATAGCTGGAGGCAGGGAAGGAACAAAACAGTGCTTACAGAAGGGTTTCTGTCATGCTCAGCTGCTTTTTCTCCTTCCCTCTGTCACATGCTCGCATGTCGCCCTGCTGTCCTGCCTGTCCTGTCCTCTACTTGGCTGTATGGCTCGTTGTGACGGTGCCATGCTATGCACATGAATCTGTTATTTTCCCTTCTCTTCTTCTTGTCGTTGTCGTCTCTCTCTTCCAGTCGGTTAGTCTCACTTCATCCACGCTCGGAGCATCTCCCTGCCTGTCTATCAGACCACTGTTGCACATCTTCTGCCAGCTCCAATTTGTCCTCCTTTTGTCTCCTCCATCAAGCCCACTGACTTACTGTTCCATGCCTGTTGTAGCGGTTTCCTACAGAACAATCTTCTGTTTGTCTGCCTTTACAGTCTGCGTTACATAGTCTCCTGGGCATTTTGTAACTGTCAAAAAGAACATCTTGAGAAATAAGATAAACTGTACATGAATGATAATCTGCTTACCTACCAGGAGTCAGCCCTGTCTGGATCTGAAAAGACCATAAATGTTTAATTCCTTTCATTCTATTCCAACCTATTTCTCTTGGCGAAACACCAGCAGCTTCATGAAAGGAGTTATTGTTCATCAGAAATAAATAACTATTTTCAGGTGGATTTCAGAACTAGGTTGACGTTGTTTTTAATGCATCATCAGCCAGGTGTTTTTGTTGATACCCCCTATCTGCACGAACACCGGTACAATTATAACAAAGCAGGGATGCTAGTGCAGAGATGAGGGAATAGGTGCCACAGGAAAGAATTACTCACATTTTTCAGTGGAGGGGAAATTGGCAGAGGCCATAGTGGCCGGGCCACATGCTCACAGGCCATTAATGGGGATATTTTCAATTAGTCATGCTTCTGAGAGCAAGGCCCGGCTCCCTGTATTTACTGCCCCCTCCCCCCCACAGCGCTACACAATACCTGCTAGCAATAGATTAGTAAGCGCTATTGATCTCTTGCACCATTCCAACCTGAGTGTTCTATAGTTTTTCCCTTTTTACCCCTGTCCCCTCCCCCTACTCTCCATCCCCCTCCTCCCTCCTTCCCACTTGTCTTGTGTGAATCACCTGGAGGTAACGCTGAGTGAAAATTGGTTTCTGATTCCACCATCACTGTTGTTGATTCATTTCACTGCCACTCAGCCTGCTTTGCTCTCTGCACAGACTATTCTGTATCCCAAATGACACCATATTCCTTATTTAGTGCACTATATAGGGAATAGAGTGCCATTTTAGGATGCAACCTAGCTCAGCTTTGTCAAACAGGGAAGGCTATGTTGGCCAGGATGGATTTTATTAAACCCCTACTAGATAACAGACAACTCACGAGGCAGTGGTCTGCAGGGCACAAGGCTACAAGGCAGTGGTCTGCAGGGCACGAGGCTACAAGGCAGTGGTCTGCAGGGCACGAGGCTACAAGGCAGTGGTCTGCAGGGCACGAGGCTACAAGGCAGTGGTCTGCAGGGCGCGAGGCTACAAGGCAGTGGTCTGCAGGGCGCGAGGCTACAAGGCAGTGGTCTGCAGGGCACCTCTATGTATTACACTTTGTCTCTTCTATTGTGATTGATGGGGTTGTTTCTGCAGTGACATGTTTGTGGTTTTAGGCTGGGTTTCTGTATAGCACTTTGACATCTGCTGATGTAAAAAAGGGCTTTATAAATAAATTAGATTTGATGTTGACCAACGTGTGGGGGGGATGTGTTTGTGTTCGTCTAGGTATGACAAGGAGGGCCACTCTATGGATGGCCAGTCTCTGACGGAGGCGAGGACAGGTGGTGGAGGAGGAGGGAACACCAACTGGAAGACCCTGACTGACATCAAGACTGAGCACCTCGGACACGGAGACAAGGTTTGTTACGTACGCACACATACGGCACGCACGCACACATACGGCACGCACGCACACATACGGCACGCACGCACACATACGGCACGCACGCACACATACATACTTTTATGTAGACAAACACATGTACATCCAAACATTGTAAAATATAATAAGGTCGTACATAATGCTTTTCTTTGTTGACTTGATTCGAAGACAAGTCATCACTTGTTTTAAAAGTGTGAAGTAGACCAACCTGCATTGTGGATCCAACACACAGCAGGCAGCATACCATACAGCATCTCTATCTTAGTCACTATGGAGCAGGATTCTCTTGTCTTGGCTGACAGTCATTATGTTAAATATTTGTAATCAGAGCGACTCATTAAATGACTGCGTTGCTGGTTCCTGAGCTTGTTTTTAAAGCAGAATGTGTCCAAAATGCGACCCTGTTCCCTACATAGTGCTCTACTTTAGTCCAGGGCCCAATGGCACTCTATGCCATATGGGACCTGGTCAACAGTAGAGTGCTGTATAAGGAGTAGGGTGCCATTTGGGATGCAACCATATGGTGTTCTGATGTTCTCCATCATTAATCACCAACATTAGGTGTCCTCTGCATCCCTCTCCCTACCTAGGTATATGCTTAATGTGAAGTCACATTTATCTCCCATATTGATTGTGAAGAGAAGGGCTCCATTCATTCAGCTTGGTAATGAAGTGGTTGCACTCAGATAAGTCAAGTAATACATGTGCTTGTAATTTCAGCTTCTTATTTACATTTTATGGAAATGGAGGAAGGGTAAAAAGGTGGATAATTAATCTATGGTTATGGAAACTGATTTTTCCTTTTGATATTTGGAATATAAAGCTATATTAATTCATCCTGGGCCTTGGTTTTTAACCTCCGTATTGGAATAAGTAGGAGGGATGAGAGGATTTGAATTAGGTTTATTTGACTGACGTTGTCTGAGGAGAGTCCTTGGGTTAGAACAGCACTGGGAGAGAGGCGAGGATGGAGAGAGGATAGTGCGCAAGCCCAGGACAGAGGGAGGATGGGGCTGGGCGGTATACTGTATTTTACTATATACTGGTATTGATGCACGGACCGGTTTGGGTTTTTACTTTACCTTCTATAACGATATTTGAATGTTTGGTTTGTTAAATGTGATACGCCGTGTGTAATGTCCATTTGTATAGTTGACTCAGCTACTTGAGTCATCCCTCTCCGCTCTCTCCCTCTCCACGCCACTTTCCACACAGACCTAGTACCACCCCCTGTCACTCAAGGAGTGCATTTGTTGTTCCTCGACCACGAGACACTTGCGTTCAGTCTGCATTGTCAATGCAGCACATGCAACAATGTTGATGACAACGATGTTGTTTCCACTTTGATTTTAATATAAATCCTCAAGCGTTCTATAATTACAATATTAGTTTGTGTTTCTTAGCTCTGCAAACAGCTAGTTTGTATTTTCTTAGCAAGTTAACCTAAATCGTGTTAGCCACTAATGCTAATCGCTAGTTAGCTGGCTAGCTAACAGTATCTTCTAAATCAAAGAAGAATAGGCGAAGCATGTATATGTTTGCTATATGAATAAAGATTTAATGTAGCCAAAGAATATAGTGTCCCCCTAGGAAACACAGAACATCACTTTGGTTCCTACCCTGTCACAATTTCTTTTTTTTCTCCTTTCTTTTTTTACCTTTATTTAACCAGGTAGGCTAGTTGAGAACAAGTTCTCATTTACAACTGCGACCTGGCCAAGATAAAACAAAGCAGTGCGACACAAACAACAACACGGAGTTACACATGGAATAAACAAGCGTACAGTCAATAATACAATAGAAGAAAAAAGAGTCGAAATAGTGTGTGCAAATAGCGTGAGGAGGTAAGGCAATAAATAGGCCATAGTAGCAATTAGCAAGTAATTACAGTTTAGCAAATTAACACTGGACTGATAGATGAGAAGATGATGATGTGTAAGTAGAAATACTGGTGTGCAAAAGAGCAGAAAAGTAAATGAAAACAATATGGGGATGAGGTAGGTAGATTGGGTGGGCTATTTACAGATGGGCTATGTACAGCTGCAGCGATCGGTTAGCTGCTCAGATAGCTGATGTTTAAAGTTAGTAAGGGAAATATAAGTCTCCAGCTTCAGCGAGTTTTGCAATTCGTTCCAGTCTTTGGCAGCAGAGAACTGGAAGGAAAGGCGGCCAAAAGAGTGTTGGCTTTGGGAATGACCAGTGAAATATACCTGCTGGAGCGCGTGCTACGGGTGGGTGTTGTTATCGTGACCAGTGACCTGAGATAAGGCGGAGCTTTACCTAGCAAAGACTTATAGATGACTTGGAGTCAGTGGGTCTGGCGACGAATATGTAGCGAGGGCCAGCCGACTAGAGCATACAGGTCGCAGTGGTGGGTGGTATAAAGGGCTTTGGTGACAAAACGGATGGCACTGTGATAGACTACATCCAGTTTGCTGAGTAGAGTATTGGAAGCCATTTTGTAAATTACATCGTCAGCGATCGGTAGGATAGTCAGTTTTACGACGGTATGTTTGGCGGCGTGAGTGAAGGATGCTTTGTTGCGAAATAGGAAGCCGATTCTAGATTTAATTTTGGATTGGAGATGTTTAATATGAGTCTGGAAGGAGAGTTTACAGTCTAGCCAGACACCTAGGTAGTTGTCCACATATTCTAAGTCAGAACAGTCCAGAATAGTGATGCTAGTCGGGCGGGCTGGTGCGGGCAGCAAACGGTTGAAGAGCATGCATTTGGTTTTACTCGCGTTTAAGAGCAGTTGGAGGCCACGGAAGGAGTGTTGTATGGCATTGAAGCTCGTTTGGAGGTTAGTTAACTTCTTATGGCTGCAAGCCCGACGTCGGTACACTTATGACAACAGCCAGCTCAAGTGCAGGGCGCGAAATTCAAAAGATATTTTTTAGAAATATTTAACTTTCACACATTAACAAGTCCAATACAGCAAATGAAAGGTACACATCTTGTGAATCCAGCCAACATGTCCGATTTTTAAAATGTTTTACAGCGAAAACAGCACATATATTTATGTTAGCTCACCACCAAATACAAAAAAGGACAGACATTTTTCACAGCACAGGTAGCATGCACAAAGCCAACCTAACTAACCAAGAACCAACCAAACTAACCAACAAACAACTTCATCAGATGACAGTCCTATAACATGTTATTCAATAAATCTATGTTTTGTTCGAAAAATTTGCATATTTCAGGTATAAATCATAGTTTACATTGCAGCTACAATCAGAAATTGCACCGAAAGCAGCCAGAATAATTAGACACCAACGTCAAATACCTAAATACTCATCATAAAACATTTCTGAAAAATACATAGTGTACAGCAAATGAAAGACAAGCATCTTGTGAATCCAGCCAATATTTCCGATTTCTTAAGTGTTTTACAACGAAAACACAATATAGCGTTATATTAGCTTACCACAATAGCCAGAAACACAAGCCATTCCCCAGCAGGAAAAGTTAGCGATCGTAACAAACCAGCAAAAGATATATAATTTTTGACTAACCTTGATAAGCTTCATCAGATGACAGTCCTATAACATCAGGTTATACATACACTTATGTTTTGTTCGAAAATGTGCATATTTAGAGCTGAAATCAGTGGTTATACATTGTGCTAACGTAGCATCTTTTTCCCACAACGTTCGGATATTTTTCTGACACTCAACTATTCTGACCAAATAACTATACATAAACGTTACTAAAAAATACATGTTGAATAGGAAATGATAGATACATTAGTTCTTAATGAAATCGCCGTGTTAGAATTCTAAAAATAACTTCATTACCACATCCAGCTTACGTTATAACGAGAGAGAGCCCAAATCTGGGCGCAAAATAATTGTCAACATATTCCGACAGATATATGAAATATCATCATAAAATGGGTCCTACTTTTGATGATCTTCCATCAGAATGTTGTACAAGGGTGTCCTTTGTCCAGAACAATCGTTGTTTGGTTTTAGAACGGCCTTCTTCCCTCTCGAATTAGCAAGCTAACTAGCCAAGTGGCGCGTAGCTCTCCATCTTCACCATACCCAGAGAACGCAAGACGCCTAAACTCCCGGAAATATACGATGATATGATCACATTTATCAAATAAAATCAAAGCCGGAGATATAACACGTCTATAACGATTGCTTTTCCGAAGCCATTACCGGTGACCTCTATGCGCTTCCTGGACAAAGGAATTCTGGGGTCATGTCATTCCAAGAGCTCTCTTTTCACCATAGAAACACCTAGAAACCCCATTTCACCTCTCACAGCCTATGGGACATCTAGTGGAAGGCGTATGAAGTGCATGTATACTCATACATATCAAGGATATTTATAGGCAGATCCTAGAACAGAGCATCGATTTCAGATTTTTCACTTTCTGACAGGAAGTTTGCTGCAAAAGGAGTTCTGTTTTACTCACAGATATAATTCAAACGGTTTTAGAAACTAGAGTGTTTTCTATCCAATAGTAATAATAATATGCATATTGTACGAGCAAGAATTGAGTACGAGGCCGTTTGAAATGGGCACCTTTTATCCGGCTACTCAATACTGCCCCTGCAGCCATAAAAAGTTAACACAGTGTTCAAAGAAGGGCCAGATGTATACAGAATGGTGTCGTCTACATAGAGGTGGAGCAGAGAATCACCCGCAGCAAGAGCGACATCGTTGATATATACAGAGAAAAGAGTCGGCCCGAGAATTGAACCCTGTGGTACCCCCATAGAGACTGCCAGAAGTCCGGACAACAGGCCTTCCGATTTGACACACTGAACTCTGTCTGAGAAGTAGTTGGTGAACCAGGCGAGGCAGTCATTTTAGAAACCAAGGCGGTTGAGTCTGCCGATAAAAATGTGGTGATTGACCAAGTCGAAAGCCTTGGCCAGGTCGATAAAGACTGCTGCACAGTACTGTCTTTTATCGATGGCGGTTATGATATTGTTTAGTACCTTGAGCGTGGCTGAGGTGCACCCATGACCAACTCGGAAACCGGATTGCACAGCGGAGAAGGTACGGTGAGATTCGAAATGGTCAGTGATCTGTTTATTAGCTTGGCTTTCGAAGATGGATATAGGTCTATAACAGTTTGGGTTTAGAATGTCACCCCCTTTGAAGAAGGGGGATGATCGCGGCAGCTTTCCAATCTTTAGGGATCTCAGATGATACGAGAGGTTGAACAGACTGGTAATAGGGGTTGCAACAATGGTGGCTGATGATTTTAGAAAGAGAGGGTCCAGATTGTCTGGCTGGTCCATGGCATTTTCATTCGTTGTCATGTCAAACAACACTGTATTCAAAGTGCCCACTATTATTTATATTCTAACTTTATAATTATAATAAACATTCTATTTCCATGATTCCAAAAGTTCACCTAAGTGTTTTGATCTAAATCAATAAGCTAAGGACCCTGGGACTAAACACCTCTGCGACTGGATCCTGGGCTGCCCCCAGGTGGTAAGGTTAGGCAACAACACATCTGCCACGCTGACCCTCAACACGTGGAAGCCTCGGGGTGCGTGCTCAGTCCCCTCCTGTACTCCCTGTTCACCTACGACTGCGTTGCCAAGCACGACTCCAACACCATCATTAAGTTTGCTGACGACACAATGGTGGTAGGCCTGATCACAGACAACGATGAGACAGCCGATAGGGAGGAAGTCAGAGCCAGGACAACAACCTCTCCCCCAACGTGAGCAAGACAAAGGAGCTGATCATGGACTACAGGAAAAGGAGGGCCGAACACTGCCCCATTCACATCAACAGGGCTGTAGTGGAGCGGGTCAATAATTTCAAGCTCATTGGTGTCCACATCACCAACAAATGATGGTCCAAACACACCAAGACAGTTGTGAACAGTGCACGACAACACCTTTTCTCCCTCAGGAGACTAAAAAGATTTGGCATGGATCCTCAGTTATACAGCATCCGATCGTAAGGCGCTAGAGGGTAGTGCGTACAGCCCAGTACATCACTGGGGCCAAGCTTCCTGCCATACAGGACCTATATAATGGGTGGTGTCAGAGGAAAGCCCATACAATTGTGAAAGACTCCAGTCACCCAAGTCATAGACTGTTCTCTCTGCTACTGCACCGCAAGCAGTACCGGAGCGCCAAGTCTAGGTCCAAAATGCTCCTTAACAACTACCCACAAGCCATAAGACTACTGAACAATTAATCAAATGACCACCCAGACTATTTACATTGACCCCCCCCCCCCCCCCCCTTTGTTTTTACGCTGCTGATACTCACTATTTTTTTCATCTATGCATATTAATTTTACCCCTACCTACACAAATTACCTCAATTAACCTGTAACCCCGCACATTGACTCGGTGTCCCGGTAGCCCCTGTATATAGCCTCGTTATTTTCTGTTACTTTTTATATTATTTTTTTACTTTAGTTTTAGTCAATATTTTCTCAACTCAATTTCTTGAACTACATTCTTGGTTAAGTAAAATTTGATTTGATTTAATATAGGCTAACCAGTTACTTGACACTCCCCTCACATTGTAGAGTGTATGGACACCTATATAGGCTAACCAGTTACTTGACACTCCCCTCACATTGTAGAGTGTATGGACACCTATATAGGCTAACCAGTTACTTGACACTCCCCTCACATTGTAGAGTGTATGGACACCTATATAGGCTAACCAGTTACTTGACACTCCCCTCACATTGTCATGTAGATTCTATAGGTTACATGCAGTAATGCCATTATTGTGGTTAGTCAGATTTAATATAATAGTTAAAAACATTTACTTGCAAGAATAACGATTTCCCTAATAATCCTGTTTACATGGACCCTTCTGACATCAGGCTTCCTGATGGGACTCTTGATAAATTTAGGAAATCGCCAATGAAATAAATATTCTACCACAGGGACCATGTTATTTTTGCGACGTCTTTTTGATTCGGAGTTCGAACATGTAGCGTTTGTATGTGAGAACTATTTCTAAGATGCATGCTTTCAGTTTTTTCTGAACTCACTTCACTCGCACATAAGAGGGAGGCTTGTGCTACCGGTGCTGGCACAGGCACAGATCAAATACACCACTGGAATGCCAATTAAGCCGTTTACATGTCTTAATCATTTGCAAGATTGTTCAGAAAACCAAGTGTTTTAATCAACGTATGCTTACTTCGATTTTGGCCTTCCGTTGATTTTTAAGATAAGCAGAGTAAGGTGTTTACATTACTATTTCAATACTCGGCCTACTGCCATGACCGGTTTAATATAGAATTATTAATGTGCATGTAAACGTACTCACCATCTCATTGTAGAGTAGGCTGTTGGCACTATATGCTAACCAGTATTAGCATTGCTGATTCACTAGTTCCCTTGACCTTCATTAGAGTCCTCCAGACTATCCTGTTGGGTTAAGGCAATTTCTCTTGGCATTAGGCTGTAGTACTAGAGGAGGAGAGAGGAAGGGAGAGGTGTGACCCAGGGCTCTAGTTCAGCCTGTAGTGTCTGAGATGAGGAGCTGACTCAAGCACAGTATCCTCTCCTGGTACTGCTCCTGCTCAGCCCGTGGAGACACGGGGTCACAAGGTCGGCCCTCTGAAGGCCCTCCGCAAGTCAGCAGCAATTAATTGTCCCTGTCACAAAGTCTGTCACAATCTCAAATTTCCACAACACCGGCTTGCCCTCTCGACAGCGAATGTCTAACCCCGTCCGCAGCCCGCTCCCTCCCGATGGCTTGACGCTGCCTGCATATGTAAAGCCTTGTGACAGACAGGAGGGGGGAAAATCAGGAGGAACATTTCTTTCAGCGGTCTCATCTCTCTCTCTCTCTGTGGTGAGTGACTCGTTAATTTCAGAGGTATTAACTTGATTCATTAGTGCTCTTTGGGGAAGCTGCAGTACAGGGAGGGAAGTATGAGGTGTTTGTTAAAACAACTGTAGCGTAGCACCCCGTATTATTGACATATTCAACAGCGTTTAAGAAATATTACCTTGAACATTTATCTTGTGATCAAGCCATCAATGTTTTGATAATTGGTGTCGTAAACATGTTAGCTAACAGGTTAGCAGTTAGTAGTAGTATTTCCACTGAAATGTAAAACATGCTATCAGCTTTTTGATAAGCGGTTTAGCCAAAAAAAAATACCGTGTTATTGGAATACAGTCCCCAGTTATTGGCCACCTTACTATTTTGTTCAATTACACGCTATATCCATTTAATTTTCTTCAAAAAAGAGACCCCAACCTCGTATCTGAAGTGTTTACAAGATAGTTGGCTAGCCTTCCAGTAAAAAAAAAAAAAGTACTTGCCTGTCAACTTTTCATTGCGTAGCCCGGTGCGCCCTCCTGTAGACTCTTAAATGGTTCTTCACCAATATCTTCAGTGTTGTAACCAAATAATGTCTTATTTGTTTTACAGATTAATCTTGTCTTTTGAGAAAGTAGATAACAGTTTAATACTAACATATACATGAGTATGAATAACTTAGGTAAAAAGTTGGATATTAAATGATGTGTGGTCTGTTGCGCAGTCAAATTTTATAATACACAGTGTGTCCCACAAAATGTGTATTTATTTTTATTCATTTAACCTTTATTCTACTAGGCAAGTCAGTTAAGAACAAATTCTTATTTGCCTTTTGGTAGGCCATCATTGTAAAAGACCTCCTGTGGGGACGGGGGCTGGGTTAAATAAAAAAAAAATATATTTATCTCTAGATAGATAGATAATCTCTATATCTGACAAAACACACATCACAACAAGAGAGACGTTACATTAAGAGAGACCTAAGACGACAACATAGCCAGGCAGCAACACATGACAACACAGAATGGTAGCAACATGACAACATGCTAGTAAAACAACATGGTAGCAGCACAAAACATGGTACAAACATTATTGGGCACAGACAACAGCACAAAGGGCAAGAAGGTAGAGACAACAATACATCACGCGAAGCAGCCACAACTGTCAGTAAGAGTGTCTGAGATTGAGATAAAACTGTCCAGTTTGAGTGTTTGTTGCAGCTCGTTCCAGTCGCTAGCTGCAGTGAACTGAAAAGACGTGTGTGTGTGTGTAGATATCATATATATCTCTTTTTGGAAAACTCTGAACCTAACTTACATAAATGAAAGTTGGTTGTCAGCTAGCTAGAAGGTCGTCTTTAGTCGCAAAACGTACCGTTATTTTCCAGGACATTTAAATGTTGAGCTCGAAGTGATTTAATCCTCCAACCACTAGAGTGTCCGAAGTTAGGGGTTGTCTGATGTAGGGGGAAAATGTGCTAGTTTTAAAGAGGCCAGCAGTTTGCCTGTAGAGAGAGAGAGGGGGGGTGATCAATTACGGCCAAAGTGGCAGAAACGTTCCCTTTTGTTTTTCTATTTATTTCCTTTGAAAACTGGAGGTTAAGATTTTGTCTGGGGCCTCATCTAGATTGTGAACAATAGAAGGAAAGAAGAAACTCCTGCATGCCGAATTCTCAATGAAGTGCACCATGCAGAAATGTCCTGTTTCCTGTCCCCTGCTTTCCTTTCGGTACTCCAGGCAATGTTCCCCGCCATGAATATGAGTCAGGACGTCCAGGTTATTAAAATCCCCCCATTGTAATCCTACAGGTCTTTGTTTTGTATTTATTATGGTTCCCCATTAGCTGCTGCCAAGACAGCAGCAACTTCCTGGGGTGTAAGGAAGTGTTATGATTTTTTTTGAAGAGCACACCCTGTTTTGTCCTCTGGATGAATCTAAATGACTGACTGAAGGCACTTGGCCTCAGAGGTTCTCGTGTGTGTTTACGTAATGAGATATTACCATGTGGTATTGCCTATAGGCCCTGGTCGAAATTAGTGTACTATATAGGGAATAGTGGGCTATTTGGGACACAAGCGGTGTTAAGGCATGGAGGTGTCTGCTCCTCTCACTCCCCCTCAACGTGAGCCTCTTACCCTGTTCTCAACCCACTGCTTCTGTCACCTCAATGTCCCCATGGCCACATGCAGGGGTTGTGACGAGCAGTAGGTGGGGGACTAACACAGAGAGAGGGTGGGAAAGCGAGATGTTACAAAACAATGACTATTTGAGGCATGACTGACAAAGACCTGTCCATGGCAGCAAGGCGTATGCGTTGGTGGGTGGGGGTATAGAAACAGGAAGGGAACTCTACAACGTGTTGACAGAACGATAGGTGATGTGACTCATCTCCAACCCTGTTGACACTGAATCACTTCATCATGTTGCTCCCTCCCACAGCCCTTTGTCTGTCTCCAATTATTTATTTCAGGACTCTCACCAGGTGCTTGTTGTTGATTTTTTCTAAAAGACTGTTTATGTATATGGAGGTTATTAACTTTGCTTATACCCCCATAAAAATGATGAGGCAGCCTGCCTTTGCTGTTTTGCATTTGTGTTTGGAGCTATGCTATGCAGATTGCAGTTGGTTTGTCATTTTTGCATCCCACTGCAGTAATGTTTCTCGTTAATACAGTTTGAACATTCTTGTTGATGTTCTCTCAGATCTGTTCTTTAGGCTTCTCAGTTGTTAGTTCTGCGCCGTGTAATGGCATCAACCTTTACATAGAAATCATGGACCAAGCCTGCACATATTGCCCAGTACAATATTGCCTGCCACAAAATATCTACGTTTCAAAACGATTGACAGAAGAATTCTGATATGTTTTGTGTTTGTGTCCAGGCAGACTACTTCAGCTGCATGTATTGCAATATGGTCTTCCACAAAACATCTGGTGTACACATTTTTAAAACAACTAAGAAGTATGTTCAGGAATGTTGTGTGTTTGTCCCTCCAGGCAGACTACTTCAGCTGCATTGCCACCATAGTGTACATCCGTAAGGAGAACTGTCTGTACCAGGCGTGCCCTAGTCAGGACTGCAGTAAGAAGGTGGTGGACCAGCAGAACGGCATGTTCCGCTGTGAGAAGTGTGACAAAGAGTTCCCCAACTTCAAGTACCGACTCATCCTCTCTGTGAGTGGCTTACCTCTGTCTGTCTAAACTCTCTGGCCTCACAGTCACAAAGAGGACACACACACAAGTGAGCATGCACACACACACTGAGTCCCACTCTGCCACACCATTCACCCTCACTGTTACAGGGTACCTGCCCTCTCCTGACCCCGTCCCCTAGGCCTCTATTCATTCTCTCCTATCCTCACAGGTCCCTGAGGGTGGGAGCAGTGGCTGCTGTGGCTGAGGGTTTTCTCTGGGGGACTCATCTACTGCTTCTCATTTCTCGCTCTCTCGCTCTCGCTCTCTGGCACGCACACGTTTGCTTTCTGTCTTTGTCCTTCCTTTCACTCTTGCTCTCTCATTCACCCCTCCTTTCTTTCTTGCTCTCTTTTGTGTGCTCTTTCCCTTTTGCTCTTTCTCATCGGCCTCCAGCCAGTCTCCCTTATGGTACTTCTTCTCTCACGGTGCTTAACTAACTCTCTATCGGATCTCTTTACAGTCATGTTTCAAGAAGATTATTATTTAATCCATTCTGCTGTCGCTGCTGCAAGCGTCAAATAGTGGCTGGCTATTTAGGATTCATTTTGATTTGTTTTGTTGGGTGTAAGTCAGGATTATGTTGTGTTAATTGCTCTATTTTCCCCTCCTTAATGCTGTTGCTCGATGCTGAGGCATTTTGTCTCTGCTTGTTTAAAATAGCAGCATTCAAATACTACCTCATTTAGTCAGCAAACAAGCTCTTGCAGCCAGACATCTAAAATAAGCGGCTTTTCTTTTGTTTTGCACCTCTCGCCAGTCAGCATATTGCTTTTCGCCATGGAGCTGGAACATAAACTGTGAATATGCTACCATTGTGCGCAGCTCGCATCACACGTACACCTTGGCTCTTCTGGTGTTTGAAGTCCCTGCCTGTCAAATGTATAGAACAGAATAGTTCTATAATAATGATTTTCCCAGCAATATAAACTTGTGCAATTGACAATACATTGATTATGCAGCAGCAACGTGACATCATACACAACAATAAACCAAAGTACCAAATCCCTGAGAAGCCTACCTTTTTAATAGACTCTGCCTGTGTCCAAATGGCGCCCTATGTGGTGCACTTCTTTTGACCAGGGCCCATTGCACCCTGGGGAAAAATAGGTGCACTATAAAGGGAATAGAGTGCCATGTGTGTTGCAACCTATGATCAATAAAGCCCAGATGACCTTTCCTTCTCCCTTTGACTTTCCCCAGTACTCACTCCTACCATGCGTCTGTCTCTATGTTCCTCCTCTCGTCCTGCAGGCCAACATAGCAGACTACGGGGACAACCAGTGGGTGACCTGCTTCCAGGAGAGTGCTGAAGCCATCCTGGGACAGAACGCTGCTTACCTAGGGCAACTCAAAGACTCGGTGAGCCTTACTCTGCCACCCGTCTGCCTCCCTGTCTGTCTGGTTCAGAGCCTGGTCTGAGGAAAGGGCCTGGGGAGGTGCTGAACCCCAGGCACTGTCTAGCCACCAGCACCAGCTACCTCTGCTCTGCATGAACAGGCTGCTGTGCCGTGTGGTCTCTGTAGGCTCTCATAGAGCCTCTATGGGGGGGGGATTGTTTTAAAGATAGAGAAAGGCTTTGATATAGAACTTGCCATCTTGATGAAAACAATGGCTTTTTAATGGAAACAAGCAAGTTTTTGAAATGTCATTAAAGTTAAATTGATCACATTTTGTTCATTTTCATGCAGAATGAAGCTGCCTTCGAGGAGATCTTTCAGCAGGCCAACTTCCACACGTTCATCTTCCGCAACAGAGTCAAGCTGGAGACCTACAATGTAAGTGTCGCTTGACATATATGGGATTTTTGGGTCTGATACAATACTTATATTTGGGAGGCTACACTGGTTACAATTTATTGGCCGACGCATTTTTTTTCAGATATGAGATGTAAAAAATGTATCACAAATTTTGCTCCAAGTGAAAACGTCTCTTCAAAGACACTTTAAAATGTAATTTCATACATTTGAAAAATGAACATAATTTAAATAAATTGAAGTGCTCAGATTAGCATAATTTATTTTGTTTATTATTTATCGATAACGGTGGTGTAAAGACCGCTATGATCAATATCACCTGATTTTTTTTTTTTTTTTATATATATCTGTCAACCAATAGACGTTAGACTTTGGCGGTATCCAGATTGTCAAACCATACCGGGATATTCAGTAATACCGACACTGAACACACGGGGTGCTGTTTTCAAACCCCACTAATACTCTGTAATCCAATGCTAACAAGTACATGTAAAATCCCATAGAGAATGCTAACCAAATGCTAATGAGCACATTGCGAACATTTTGTACATTTTCTGACCTAAACTATACAAGTAACAAAAAAATGCTACACTGTTTGCTGTATGCACAAAACAAATATTAGCAAGCAAGGCTGTTGATTCAGGAAGGGTTTCTCTGCTGTTACCAAGCGAATGCTTGATTTTGGAAGAAGCTAACCACTTAGCTAGATAGCTAACCAGATACTAAATTAGCAAACCAAATGAACAACTCTTGTGAATTCCATACTGTAATTAGATCACATGCTGTACACAAACACCATGTGACTGGGGACCCACCGTAAGCTTCATAATAATGTGACAGGTGAAATGAAGAACGCAATGTTCTATATCTCCTAACGTATTGCACAAATTGACTGCATGTATTTACTTAAAGTAGCGACAAGTATTAAAAAACGTCAAAGAAAAAGTCTCAACGCTATTGACGGTATTGAAATACCATCCTGTGGCTTTTTCCAAAGGCCCCGGTATACCTCCCAAGCCCAACAGACATTTATTACTTCATATAAGGTAGAGGTTGTCTGGTTCGATTCCAGTCGTCTGGATGGGAGGAGAAAGAACACAGACACACACATCTTGTTCAGAGGTTTTACAGAATGCCAATTTATTGAAATCGGCATATAAGCCACTTCTTTATACAGTACCAGTCAAGTTTGGACACACCTACTCATTCAAGAGTTTTTCTTTTTACAATTTTCTACATTGTAGAATAATCATGAAGACAAACTATGAAATAACACATGGAATCCTGTAGTAACCAAAAATAGTGTTAAAGTAGGCACCCTTTGCCTTGATGACAGCTTTGCACACTCGTGGCATTCTATCAACCAGCTTCATCTTGAATGCTTTTCCAACAGTCTTGAAGGAGTTCCCACATACGCTGAGCACTTATTGGCTGCTTTCCCGTCACTCTGCGGTCCAACTCATCCCAAACCATCTGGGTTGGGGTCGGGTGATTGTGGAGGCCAGGTCATCTGATGCAGCACTCCGTCACGCTCCTTGGTCAAATAGCCCTTACACAGCCTGGAGTTGTTGGGTCATTGTCCTGTTGAAAAACAAATGATTAGTCCCACTAAGCGCAAGCAAGATGGGATGGCGTATCACTGAAGAATGCTGTGGTAGCCATGCTGGTTAAGTGTGCCTTGAATTCTAAATAAATCACTGACAGTGTCACCAGCAAAGCACCATCACACCTCCTCCATACTTCATGGTGGGAACCACACATGCGGAAATCATCCGTTCACCTACTCTGCGTCTCTCAAAGACACGGCGGTTGGAACCAAAAATCTCGGTCTAATGTCCATTGCTCGTGTTTCTTGGCCCAAGCAAGGCTCTTCTTATTGGTGTCCTTGAGTAGTGGTTTCTTTGCAGAAATTCAACCATGAAGGCCTGATTTCACGCAGTCTCCTCTAAACAGTTGATGTTGAGATATCTCTGTTACTTGAACTCGGTGAAACATTTATTTGGGCTGCAATTTCTGAGGCTGGTAACTGTATTTTTTTATTTAACCTTTATTTAACTAGGCAAGTCAGTTAAGAACAAATTCTTTTTTACAATGACGGCCTAGGAAGAGTGGGTTAACTGCCTTGTTCAGGGGCAGAACGGCAGATTTTTACCTTGTCAGCTCGGGGATTCGATCTAGCAACCTTTCGGTTAATGCCCCAACACTCTAAACACTAGGCTACCTGCCGCCCCAAGCAATGAACTTATCCTCTGCAGCAAAGATAACTCTGGATCTTCCTTTCCTGTGGTGGTCCTCGTGAGACAGTTTCATCATAGCGCTTGATGGTTTTTGCGACTGCACTTGAAAAAAAAGTGAACATTTCTTGAAATGTTACTGATTGACTGACCTTCATGTCTTAAAATAATGATGGACTGTCGTTTCTCGTTGCTTATTTGAGCTGTTCTTGCCATAATATGGACTTGGTCTTTTACCAGATAGGGCTATATTCTGTATACCACCCCTACATTGTCACAACAAAACTGATTGGCTCAAGCGCATTAAGAAGGAAAGAAATTCCACAAATTAACTTTTAACAAGGCACACCTGTTAATTGAAATGTGTTCCAGGTGACTACTTTATGGAGCTGGTTGAGAGAATGCAAAGAGAGTGTAAAGCTGTCAAGGCAAAGGGTGGCTACTTTGAAGAATCTCAACTATAAAATGTATTTTGTTTTCTTTTACATTTTTTTTTTGTAACTACATCATTCCATATTTGTTATTTCATAGTTTTGATGTCTTCACCATTATTCAACAATGTAGAAAATAATCAAAAATAAAGTAAAACCCTTGAATGAGTAGGTGTGTCCAAACTTTTGACTGGTATTGTATAGTATGTTCACCTGTGTTTGACATTGATATTCCAGTTGGCCTGACAAATATTAGCAGTTGGCTGTGACATTTCTCCTTACATTGGTTGTATTACCGCCTCTTCTCCTTTACCTCTTCTCGCTCTCTCCTTCCATCCGTTCGTCTGTAGAAAGAGCCCACAGAACAGACAGTTTTCTTTAGACAGCTCGTTTTCAGGGGCTATGTGAAAGGTGCACACACATTACTTGTGGTCACCCTCTCCTGGAAACTACACAGATGGAGCTTTGTTTTGAGGGCACAGCATAAAATAATTGATTGGGTTGGGACTGAGAGCAGGGAGAGTTGGAGCTTTGCCAGCGAGGCCCATTAACAACAGAAGAGTCGAGACCACAATCTGTCACACCATTGCTGTGCTGGGGAGAGAGCGAACAAGACACAGCCAGCTCAGCCTCGGCAGCTTACAGGGTTCTGCTGTTTCAAGGATGTCCTGACCATTGCCTCAACCCAATGTCTCCTTAAAACACATCTGCATTTTTTTTTCTAAGAAAAAGAAAAGGCAGTGTTTAAAAAAACAAAATAATAATAATAATAATTATGTTGAGTTGTGTAGCTAGGTTGTAGAGAATGTTTTCTGATGTAGCTCGGTTGTCTCCACCAAGTCTGTCCCCAGTCAATTCGATTTTCTGGTTTTAAGTATTAAACTTTCAAATATCTCTTTGTTGACTGTTGCTGGGTGCTATTGTCCTCCATCAGCACCGGCCTGTACCCTACCTGCCCTAAGCTCTCTCCTGGCCCCTTACACCAAGTCTGAATTTGTCCTGCTAGGTGACCTAATCTGGGACATGCTTAAACCACCTGACCAAGTCCTAAAGCAATGGGACTCCCTAAATCTTTCTCAGATTATTACCAATCCCACAAGGTATGACTCCCAAACACCCAGAAAAGGCTACTCTTCTTGATGTTATCCTCACAAATAATCAGGCCAAAGTTAGTTACTTTAAGGAGCCGTTCTCTCTCTGGGTCTAACCCCAAGAAGTTCTGGAAAACGGTTAAAAGACCTGGAGAATAAACCCTCCTCCTCACAGCTGCCCATGTCCCTTAAAGTTGATTATGTGGTTGTTACTGACAAGAAGCACATGGCTGAGCTCTTTAATCACCACTTCATTAAGTCAGAATTCCTATTTGACTCAGCCATGCCTCCTTGCCCGTCCAACATTTCCTCATCTCCCACCCCTTCTAATGCGACTATCCCCGAAGCTTCTCCCTCTTTTCCCCCTGCCCCGCTACAAAGTTTCTCCCTGCAGGCAGTCACTGAGTCCGAGGAGCTCCATCTGGGTCAGATGGTTTATACCCTTTCTTCTTTAAGGTTGCTGCCCCGATCATCGCCAAGCCTATCTCCAACCTTTTTAACCGGTCTCTCCTTTCTGGGGAGGTTCCCATTGCTTGGAAGGCAGCCACGGGTCGTCCTTTATTTAAAGGAGGAGATCAAGTTGATCCTAACTGTTATAGGCCTATTTCTATTTTGCCTGTTGATCAAAAGTGTTGGAAAAGCTTGTCAATAAGCAACTGACTGGCTTTCTTGATGTCTATAGTATTTTCTATGTTATGCAATCGGGTTTCCGTTCAGGTTATGGATGTGTCACTGCAACCTTAAAGGTCCTCAATGATATCACCATTGCCCGTGATTCTAAGCAATGTTGTGCTGCTATTTTTATTGACTTGGCCAACGCTTTTGATACGGTAGACCATTCCATTCTTGTGGGCCGGCTAAGGAATATTGGTGTCTCTGAGGGGTCTTTGGCCTGGTTTGCTAACTACCTCAGAGTGCAGTGTATAAAGTCAGAAAATATGCTGTCTCAGCCACTGCCTGTCACCAAGGGAGTACCCCAAGGCTCAATCCTAGGCCCCACGCTCTTCTCAATTTACATCAACAACATAGCTCAGGCAGTAGGAAGCTCTCTCATCCATTTATATGCAGATGATACAGTATTATACTTAGCTGGCCCCTGCACGGATTTTGTGTTAAATGCTCTACAACAAAGCTTTCTTAGTGTCCAACAAGTTTCTCTACCCTTAACTTTGTTCTGAACACCTCCAAAACAAAGGTTATGTGGTTTGGTAAGAAGGCCCCACCTGTGTGATTACTACCTCTGAGGGTTTAGAGCTTGAGGTTGTCACCTCATACAAGTACTTGGGAGTATAGCTAGACAGTACGCTGTCCTTCTCTCAGCACATATCAAAGCTGTAGGCTAAAGTTAAATCTAGACTTGGTTTCGTCTATCGTAATCACTCCTCTTTCACCCGAGCTGCCAAACTAACCCTGATTCAGATGACCGTCCTACCCGTGCTAGATTACGGAGATGTAATTTATAGATCGGCAGGTAAGGGTGCGCTCGAGCGGCTAGCTGTTCTTTACCATTCAGCCATCAGATTTGCCACCAATGCTCCTTATAGGACACATCACTGC
The DNA here is from genome assembly GCF_016432855.1 of Salvelinus namaycush. Classification (NCBI taxonomy): domain Eukaryota; kingdom Metazoa; phylum Chordata; class Actinopteri; order Salmoniformes; family Salmonidae; genus Salvelinus; species Salvelinus namaycush. Next base: position 17,527,996 of record NC_052340.1, on the reverse strand, counting down.
ACTCTATACTCCTCTGTAAACTGGTCAACTCTGTATACCTGTTGCAAGACCCACTGGTTGATGCTTATTTATAAAACCCTCTAAGGCCTCACTCCCCCCTATCTGAGAGATTTACTGCAGCCCTCATCCTCCACATACAACATCCGTTCTGCCAGTCACATTTTGTTAAAGGTCCCCAAAGCACACACATCCCTGGGTCGCTCGTCTTTTCATTTCGCTGCAGCTAGCGACTGGAACAGGCTGCAACAAACACTCAAACTGGACTGTTTTATCTCAATCTCTTCATTCAAAGACTCAATCATGGACACTCTTATTGACAGTTGTGGCTGCTTTGTGTGATATATTGTTGTCTCTACCTTCTTGCCCTTTCTGCTGTTGATTGTGCCCAATAATGTTTGTACCATGTTTTGTGCTGCTACCATGTTGTGCTGCTGCCATGTTGTGTTGCTACCATGTTGTTATGTTGTGTTGCTACCATGCTGTGTTGTCGTCTTAGGTCTCTTTATGTTGTGTTGTCTCTTGTCGTGATGTGTGTTTTGTCCTATATATATATATATATATTTTTTTTTTTTAATGTTTTTTATGTATCCCTGCCCCCCGTCCCCACAGGAGGCTTTTTGCCTTTTGGTAGACCGTCATAGTAAATAAGAATTTTTTCTCAACTGACTTTCCTAGGTAAATAAAGGTTAAATAAAAATAAATGTATGATGAACAATGTAAGGGTCTCATATTGACATTAGGGCTGGGAATTGCCAGGGCCCTCACAATACGATAGCATCATGATACTTTGGTGCCGAAACGATATGTATTGTTGTACTCACGATTCTATATGCATTTCGGTTCTGGGATTTTATTGCGATTCGATGTTCCAAACATATTGCTCACCATATGTATGCTGCAGAGGGACAAGAGACCCAGAAGAAAACAAGTCATGGGTATAAAAGTGCTGAAGACAAATTGTGTCCCTATTTAAAAAGAAGATGGAGAACAAGCTATGAATGAGTTTTTGTACAAGTACAGCCGGTGCAAAAATTATATTGCAATATTGTCAAAACGATAATATATATCTTCAAATAATATCCATAGGTAACTATCGATTACCCCCCATCACTAATTGACAAAAAGCTCATGTTTTTGTTTCTTGGTTGCCATGGTTAATGACTCCTACCAGCACTACTAGAGCCTCAGTACTATAGCATCATATGAGAGCAGTAGTGTTGGACGGCACGTCGGGGGAAACAAAGCAGCAGTTTGCATCAGTCATTGGAGAAAGTTTTCTCATCTAATTACAGTGACTCCGGAAAGTATTCAGACCACTTGACTTTTTCCACATTTTGTTAAGTTACGGCCTTAATCTAAAATTTATTTAATCGTTTTTTCCCGCATCAATATACACATAATACCCATAATGACAAAGCAAAAACAGGTTTTTCAATATATTTGCTGATTTATTTTTTATTTTTTTAAGATTACATTTGCATAAGTATTCAGACCCTTTACTCAGTACTTTGAAGCAGCTTTGGCAGCAATTACATCCTTGGGTCTTCTTGGTTATGACGCTACAAGCTTGGCACACATGGATTGGGGGAGTTTCTTCCATTCTTCTCTGCAGATCCTCTCAAGCTCTGTCAGGTTGGATGGGGAGCTTTGCTGCACAGCTTTTTCACGTTTCCAGAGACGTTAGATTGGGTTCAAGTCCGGGCTCTGGCTGGGCCACTCAAGGACATGCAGAGATGTGTCTCGAAGCCACTCCTGCGTTGTCTTGTTGGAAGGTGAACCTTCGCCCCAGTCTGAGGTCCTGAGCGCTCGGGAGCAATTTTTCATCAAGGATCTCTCTTTGCTCCGTTAATTTTTCCCTCGATCCTGACTAGTCTCAGTCTGAAAAACATCCTCACAGCATGCTGATGTTGCCACCACCACCACTGTGCTGCAGAGATGGTTGTCCTTCTGGAAGGTTCTCCCATCTCCACAGAGGAACTCTAGAGCTCTGTCACAGGGACCATCGGATTCTTGGTCACCTCCCTGACCAAGGCCCTTTTCCTCCCGATTGCTCAGTTAGCCCGGCCAGCCAGCTCTAGGAAGAGTCCTGGTGGTTCCAAACTTCTTCCGTTTAAGAATGATGGAGGCCACTGTTCTTGGACAGCAATGCTGGAGAAATATTTTGGTACCCTTCCCCAGATCTGTGCGTCGACATAATCCTGTCTCGGCGCGCTATGGACAATTCCTTCGACCTCATGGCTTGGTTTTTGGTCTTACATGCACTATCAACGGTGGGACCTTATATAGACAGGTGTGTGCCTTTCCAGATCATGTCCAATCAATTGAATTTATCACAGGTGGACTCCGATCAAGTTACAGAAACATCTCAAGGATGATCAATGGACACAGGATGCACCTGTGCTCAATTTCGTGTCTCATAGCAAAGGGTCTGAATACTTATGTATAAGGTATCTTTTTGCAAACATTTCCAAAAACCTGTTTTTGCTTTGTCATTATGGGAGTATTGTGTGTAGATTGCCGTTTTAGAATAAGGCTGGAACGTAACAAAATATGGAAAAGGTCAAGGGGTCTGAATACTTTCCGAAGGTACTGGATGCATTATACGAAGTCCCTTTCAGCGCTTCCAGAGGCTACCTACCTGCTGCGCTGACTACAGACAGACTAGCAGAGACATGATTTTGTGTTGTTAGAAGAGCTGCAGCTTAGCCATGTCTGCTGACAATATATTTGATCATTGTTTGAGGAATCAGGCGAGAGAAGCATAGTCAGAATTTTGTTTCAAGTTATGATAAGGAAGTACGATTGGCCTATATGTGATCGTAACACAGCTATAACGTCGTACAGTGCTCTTATTCTCTCCCCCTAGCTCTCACTTTCCTCTCTTGGCCCAGACAGCCTAGTCCTTGTAACTGGTTGTCTGTCTGGGTCTCCACTGGTTGTCTGTTTGGGTGACTAGAAAAGAGGGCACATCGGACATAATACCATGTCAAGCTCTCATAGAAGTCTGCCTTCCATCCAATTCCCACCCATGGTGGGCCCAGTGCAGTAGTACTATGCCAGGAGAAGAAGTGCAGAAGTGCTGTGGATTTGCATAGCAAGCGGCAGCCTGATTCTCCTCGCTTTGCCCACAAATCCTGCCTTTCTGGCAAGATGTGACCAACACTACTCGCTTGACAAACTCTGTCACACTCCCTTGTGGAACTGCAGTGCGGGTGGGTTGGCGTGTGTGTGTGTGATGCTGTGAGCCGTGTGTGCTGGGGGGAGGAAGGGGAGGTGAGGGTGAGTTAGTTGGGGGACTAAAGCAGAGTCCTGAGGGAGTCACTCATTAGATGGTAGAGAATGAGGAGAGACCATTTCTAGACCACCCTTCATCTCTGCTGCGCCTGAGAGACTGATGCCCTTTTCATGTGTGATTTGGTTAGTCAGGTTTCTGCTCCAACTATCTACCATAGATAGCAACGCTGGCACATTTAGGACTATTACAGAAAGGGGGCCTCCCGAGGGGTCTAAGGCACTGCGTCACTACAGATCCTGGTTCGATCTCAGGCTGTGTCGCAGACGGCCGCGACCGGGAGACCCATGAGGCGGCGCACAATTGGCCCAGCGTCGTTAGGGGATGGTTTGGCCAGCCGGGTTGTCCTTGTCCCATTACGCTCTAGCGACACCTGTGGCGAGCCGTGTGCAATGCATGCGGACACGGTCCCCAGGTATACGTTGTTTCCTCCGACACATTGATGCTAGAGGTCGACCGATTCTGATTTTTCAACGCCGATACCGATTATTGGAGGACCAAAAAAAGCCAATGCCGATTATTTTATTTATTATTTTTTTGTAATAATGACAATTACAACAATACTGAATGAACACTTATTTTAACTTAATATAATACATCAATAAAATCAATTTAGCCTCAAATAAATAATGAAACATGTTCAATTTAGTTTAAATAATGCAAAAACAAAGTGCTGTTGAAGAATGTAAAAGTGCAATATGTGCCATGTAAGAAAGCTAACGTTTAAGTTCCTTTCTCAGAACATGAGAACATATGAAAGCTGGTGGTTCCTTTTAACATGAGTCTTCAATATTCCCAGGTAAGAAGTTTTAGGTTGTAGTTATTATAGGAGTTATAGGACTATTTCTCTCTACTATTTGTATTTCATATACCTTTGACTATTGGATGTTCTTATAGGCACTTTAGTATTGCCAGTGTAACAGTATAGCTTCCATCCCTCTCCTCGCTCCTACCTGGGCTCGAAACAGGAACACATCGACAACATCCACCCTCGAAGCAGCGTTACCCATGCAGAGCAAGGGGAACAACTACTCAGAGCGAGTGACGTTTGAAACGCTATTAGCGCGCACCCCGCTAACTAGCTAGCCATTTCACATCGGTTACACCAGCCTAATCTCAGGAGTTGATAGGCTTGAAGTCATAAACAGCGCAATGCTTGAAGCATTGCGAAGAGCTGCTGGCAAAACGCACGAAAGTGCTGTTTGAATGAATGCTTACGAGCCTGCTGGTGCCTACCATCGCTCAGACTGCTCTATCAAATCATAGACTAATTATAACATAATAACACACAGAAATACGGGCCTTAGGTCATTAATATGGTCGAATCCGGAAACTATCATCTCAAACAAAACGTTTATTCTTTCAGTGAAATACGGAACCGTTCCGTATTTTATCTAACGGGTTGCATCCATAAGTCTAAATATTCCTGTTACGTTGCACAACCTTCAATGTTATGTCATAATTACGTAAAATTCTGGCAAATTAGTTCGCAATGGAGCCAGGCGCCCCAAACTGTTGCATATACCCTGACTCTGCGTGCAATGAACGCAAGAGAAGTGACACAATTTCACCTGGTTAAAATTGCCTGCTAACATGGATTTCTTTTAGCCAAATATGCAGGTTTAAAAATATATACTTCTGTGTATTGATTTTAAGAAAGGCATTGATGTTTATGGTTAGGTACAGTCGTGCAACGATTGTGCTTTTTTCACAAATGCGCTTTTGTTAAATCATCCCCCGTTTGGCGAAGTTCGCAACGAGTTCGCAACGAACCAGGCGGCCCAAACTGCTGCATATACCCTGACTCTGTTGCAAGAGAAGTGACACATTTTCCCTAGTTAAAAGAAATTAATGTTAGCAGGCATTATTAACTAAATATGCAGGTTTAGAAAATATATACTTGTGTATTGATTTTAAGAAAGGCATTGATGTTTATGGTTAGGTACACGTTGGAGCAACGACAGTCCTTTTTCGCGAATGCGCACCGCATCGATTGTATGCAACGCAGGACACGCTAGATAAACTAGTAATATCATCAACCATGTGTAGTTAACTAGTGATTATGATTGATTGATTGTTTTTTATAAGATAAGTTTAATGCTAGCTAGCAACTTACCATGGTTTCTTACTGCATTCACGTAACAGGCAGGCTCCTCGTGGAGTGCATGTAAAGCAGGTGGTTAGAGCATTGGACTAGTTAACCGTAAGGTTGCAAGATTGAATCCCCAAGCTGACAAGGTACAAATCTGTCGTTCTGCCCTGAACAAGGCAGTTAACCCACCGTTTCTAGGTCGTCATTGAAAATAAGAATGTGTTCTTAACTGACTTGTCTAGTTAAATAAAGGTGTAAAAAAATAAAATAATCCAAATCGGTGTCCAAAAATACCGATTTCCGATTTATGAAAACTTGAAATCGGCCCGAATTAATCGGCCATTCCGATTAATCGGTCGCTCTAATTGATGCAGCTGGCTTCCGCGTTAAGCGGCATTGTGTCAAGAAGCAATGCGGCTTGGCGGGGTCGTGTTTCGGAGGATGCACGGCTCTCGATCTTCTCCTCTCCCGTGTCCGTACGGGAGATGCAACGATGAGACAAGACTGTAACTACCAATTGGATATCACGAGATTGGGGAGAAAAAGGGCAACACAAAAAGGGCAAAAAAAATATATATACAGTTTACATACACCTTAGCCAAATACATTTAACTCAGTTTTTCACCATTTCTGACATTTAATCCTAGTAAAAATTCCCTGTCTTAGGTCAGTTAGGATCACCTCTTTATTTTATGAATGTTAAATGTCAGAATAATAGTAAAGTGATTTATTTCAGCTTTTATTTCTTTCATCACATTCACAGTGGGTCAGACGTTTACATACACTCAATTAGTATTTGGTAGCATTGCCTTTCAATTGTTTAACTTGGGTCAAACGTTTCGGGTAGCCTTCCACAATAAGTTGGGTGAATTTTGGCCCATTCCTCCTGACAGAGCTGGTGTAACTGAGTCAGGTTTGGAGACCACCTTGCTCGCACACGCCTTTTCAGTTCTGCCAACAAATTTTCTATAGGATTGATGTCAGGGTTCTGTGATGGCCACTCCAATACCTTGACTTGACTGTTTTGCCACAACTTTGGAAGCATGCTTGGGGTCATTGTCCATTTGGAAGACCCATTTGTGACCAAGCTCAACTTCCTGACTGATGTCTTGAGATTTTGCTTTAATATATCCACATAATTTTCCTACCTCATGATGCCATCTATTTTGTGAAGTGCACCAGTCCCTCCTGCAGCAAAGCACCCCTATAACATTATGCTGCCACCCCCATGCTTCACGGTTGGGATGGTGTTCTTCGGCTTGCAAGCCTCCCCCTTTTTCCTCCAAACACAACGATGGTCATTATGGCCAAACAGTTCTATTTTTGTTTCATCAGACCAGAGGACATTTCTCCAAAAGTACGATTTGTCCCCATGTGCAGTTGCAAACTGTAGTCTGGCTTTTTTTATGGCGGTTTTGGAGCAGTGACTTCTTCCTTGCTGAGAGGCCTTTCAGGTTATGTCGATATAGGACTCGTTTTACTGTGGATATGATACTTCTGAACCTGTTTTCTCCAGCATCTTCACAAGGTCCTTTGCTGTTGTTCTGGGATTGATTTGCACTTTTCGCACCAAAAAGTACGTTTATCTCAAGGAGACCGAATGCGTCTCCTTCCTGAGCGGCATACTATTGTTTGTACAGATGAGCGTGGTACCTTCAGCCGTTTGGAAATTGCTCCCAAGGATGAACCAGACTTGTGGAGGTCTACAATTTTTTTCCTGAGGTCGTTGCTGATTTCTTTTTGATTTTCCCATGATGTCAAGCAAAGACGCACTGAGTTTGAAGGTAGGCCTTGAAATATATCCACAGGTACACCTCCAATTGACTCAAATTATGTCAATTAGCCTATCAGAGGCTTTTAACGCCATGACATCATTTTCGGGAATTATATATATATATATATATATATATATATATATATATATATATATATATATATATATATATATATATATATATTATTTTTGAGGTTCAGTGGGGAGAACAAGTATTTGATACACTGCCGATTTTGCAGGTTTTCCTACTTACAAAGCATGTAGAGGTCTGTAATTTTTTCATAGGTACACTTCTATTGTGAGAGACGGAACCTAAAACAAAAATCCAGAAAATCACATTGTATGATTTTTAAGTAATTTGCATTTTATTGCATAAGTATTTGATCACCTACCGACCAGTAAGAATTCGGGCTCTCACAGACCTGTTAGTTTTTCTTTAAGAAGCCCTCCTGTTCTTCACTCATTACCTGTATTAACTGCACCTGTCCACACACTCAATCAAACAGACTCCAACCTCTCCACAGTGGCCAAGACCAGAGAGCTGTATAAGGACATCAGGGATAAAATTGTAGACCTGCACAAGCCTGGGATGGGCTACAGGACAATAGGCAAGCAGCTTGGTGAGAAGGCAACAACTGTTGGCGCAATTATTAGAAAATTGGTCTGGGGCTCCATGCAAGATCTCACCTTGTGGGGCATCAATGACCATGAGGGATCAGCCCAGAACTACACGGCAGGACCTGGTCAATGACCTGAAGAGAGCTGGGACCACAGTCTCAAAGAAAACCATTAGTAACACACTACGCCGTCATGGATTAAAATCCTGCAGCGCATGCAAGGTCCCCCTGCTCAAGCCAGCGCATGTCCAGGCCCGTCGGAAGTTTGCCAATGACCATCTGGATGATCCAGAGGAGGAATGGGAGAAGGTCATGTGGTCTGATGAGACAAAAATAGAGCTTTTTGGTCTAAACTCCACTCGCCGTGTTTGGAGGAAGAAGGATGAGTACAACCCCAAGAACACCATCCCAACCGTGAAGCATGGAGGTGGAAACCTCATTCTTTGGGGATGCTTTTCTGCAAAGGGGACAGGACGACTGCACCGTATTGAGGGGAGGATGGATGGGGCCATGTATCGTGAGATCTTGGCCAACAACCTCCTTTCCTCAGTAAGAGCATTGAAGATGGAAACACACAGCCAGGGCAACTAAGGAGTGGCTCCGTAAGAAGCATCTCAAGGTCCTGGAGTAGCCTAGCCAGTCTCCAGACCAGAACCCAATAGAACATCTTTGGAGGGAGCTGAAAGTCCGTATTGCCCAGCGACAGCCCCGAAACCTGAAGGATCTGGAGAAGGTCTGTATGGAGGAGTAGGCCAAAATCCCTGCTGCAGTGTGTGCAAACCTGGTCAAGAACTACAGGATACGTATGATCTCTGTAATTGCAAACAAAGGTTTCTGTACCAAATATTAAGTTCTGCTTTTCTGATGTATCAAATACTTATGTCATGCAATAAAATGCAAATTAATTACTTAAAAATCATACAATGTGATTTTCTGGATTTTTGCTTTAGATTCCGTCTCTCACAGTTGAAGTGTACCTATGATACAAATTACAGACCTCTACATGCTTTGTAAGTAGGAAAACCTGCAAAATCGGCAGTGTATCAAATACTTGTTCTTCCCACTGTATATATATTTTTAAATAAATGACTATTTAACAGACGCAATGCAACCAGTGTTACGTCATTCTTGTTTCTTGCTGTAGAACTGAGAAGATATCCACTGCAGCTAGCACTCAACTTATTTGATGAACAGTGGACAATTCAAACCATTGTTCAAAAAATGTTTTGCTATAAAAATAATATTACAGTAATAACTGCTATTGTAAATGTGAGGTGTTCAGTGGACCACAGGCTGCATATGTCTGCGGAAGTCAAACCCCGCATGCCTGAGGTCATCCACTGAACCATAACGTTACTGTATACTTTCTCAAGCGTTTTATCTGGCCCTGGTTAGAGAAGGCAGATAGGCCAGTATGAATACACTAACATCCAGACTGCATAACTAGCTTTTTAGCTGAACCTAATGGAGTGAGGCGTAACCACAGGACAGATAACAGCACAGTCCTTTTTTAAATAAGTTAATCCAAGCCCATGTGAGAGAGAGGTGCTACAACACCTCTCTTCTTCCTCAGACAGCCAAGCCTCAAGCAGCAGAAGCTCTCTAAAGTTTAAGCCAGATGTTAATCACAGTGCTGTCGAGGCTGACTGTTGTAGCTGCTGTTCTCTAGCAGAACTGTTAGTGATTTAGGTCCAGGCAATCCAGGCTACTAAGCCTGTTTTTGTCTTATTCGTTAGTGTCTGGATGTCTGTGTGGGCCTGACTCGCTGCCCTCAGCCTGGGCCTGACTCCTCCCTGAGCTCAACATCCCTAATTTCCTTCTGTCACGCACCCTATGACACTCCCTCGCCCCGCTTTGCACCCTGCCCCGCCACCTGCACATACATTAGCATTCTAGAACAATGCTCACTCCGCACAGGAAATGTACATTTCTTCTCTGAGAATTCTATATTGGCAATTGATTGCAGCATTTTGATCTTTTGAGTCCGCTGTGTACAATTAGCATTTTAGCAGCAGCATAGCTATTATTCCAGGCTGTATCACAACCAGCCGTGATTGGGAGTTCCATAGGGCGGTGCACAATTGGCCCAGCGTTATCCGGGTTAGGGTTTGGGCGGGGTAGGCCGTCATTGTAAATAAGAATTTGTTCTTAACTCACTTGCCTAGTTAAATAAATAAAAAATAGAAATACCCATGCCTGAGGATTGTTCTGTGGAGTTTTGCAGAGAGAGGGAGACTGTAGAATGGTGATGACTGTCGAATGAAACTTGCATCTACAGGCACGTATTTTAGCTTTCCGTTGGAAAACGTTTTGCTACAGTGTGCGCTTATGAATACGAACCTGTGTTATGTAAAGGCTGCTAGGATGGGATTTCTTGTTAGGCTCTAATAGGAGTGCGAGTCAATCGACAGGAACATGTCTTCCAGCTCACCTCTAGTGGTTCCAGAGCGATTAGTGTAGACAAAGTGACTGACAACGTCCCAAATGGCCCCCTTTCCCCTACATAGTGCACTACTTTTGACCAGGAGCGATTGGGCTCTGATCAAAAATAGTGCATTATGTAGGGGAAGAGGGTGCCATTTGCGAAGAGCAGGTGACTGTAGCCTCCTGTTTAAAGAGTGATGGACCAGGTGGATGACCTTCTCTAGTCTAGACCGATGCGGAGGTGGTGAAAACATTTAAACGCTGTCTCTGTCGCAGTGCAGGGAGGTTGCATCATCCATCTAAATGCCAGACAGCAGATTTTAGTTGATGATTTTAAATACAGGCTATTAAACGTGTTAGAGAAGTACGTATCTCTCTGGTACCAGGCTGCCTGCCTACTTAGTGCTGCTCTCTCTGACTGAACCTGCAGTCAGTCACCTGTGGGGAATCCAAGCTTTGTCCTTAGATGCACAGGCTTGTATAACATGCATTCCAGTAAAAGTCCAAACAGACCGTGCAGACCAACCGTTAAAAGCAGCGGGTATCCGTCCTATCTCCTTTCACCACAGAACATCAGCCATGTTTTTCTGTTAATTTCCCAACGATTCTAATAGTTGAATGGCCACTGTTCGTCTATACCCAGCAGGTGATCTATTGCACATGGCCATGGTTTGTGTTGGTCCGTCTTATCTCGAACACAGTGGGTGCTTCCCAATAATATACTACTTCCCACATATCTAAAAGCATTGGATTGGTGTAGGCATGGGCTATAGGGAATTTCCACCACATTTCTTGTACCAGTCATTTAGTTTTAACGTACTCACTTCCCTTCACTGAATTAACACTTTGGGAGGAAGGATAAATAATTGAGAGGTAGCTAGTGCAGTGAAAGGTCACGGAGGGTGACACCATGTAACATCTATTCCATGTGTTCCCCTGTCTCTTTAGGACGAGTCCCGGATCAAGGCCACGGTGATGGAGGTGAAACCTGTGGACCACAAGGAGTACAGCAAGAGACTCATCATGAACATCAGGAAGATGGCTGCCGCCCAATAAGAACGATCGCTTTGCCCCCTCGGCCTACGTACAAGCTCTTTCCCCTGATCTGTAGCACTTTCCAACCTGCCAGGCTGACTGTGAACCAGTCTTGCGTTCCGTCCCAAATGGCACCATATCCTGTATGTAGTGCACTACTTTTGACCAAAAGTAGTGCACTACATGGGGAATTGTGTGCCATTTCAGATGCAACCTAAAAGGATCACTCTTCTATACTTTTTAATTTGTTTTATTTAGGTGTGTCCATGTACCGAACTTTGAATATGTTTTTTATGCTAAATGTACTGGTAGTTTGTTTTTGTTTTCTTGGACCAACCAGTAATCTTGAGAGAGTGCTGCTGGGCGAGTATTATATCCCTCTGTGTTATGGTGTTGTGTGGGGGGTGACTTCTGAAACTGCTGATGTTTTGGGTGGTGGATAAAATGGAACCACAGAGGGATTTTGGATAAGGAGGGCTGGAGACGCAGATGGGACGGTCTTAACCTCAGAAATCATCGTTGTGTGGTCTGTTGTAAGTCGGCCGTGTGTATTGTATAAGTAGAGGGGGGGTCTGTGCTGTAGCTAGCTCCCTCTCTTTCACGCTGTCGCTCCCACCATCACTATGCCTGGCCTGGACCTGCCCATTCTCTCTCACTCTCTCACTCACTCACAGAGCAGGCAGACTTCTGGGAGATGCTCTTCACTGTATTTATGTAGATACATGGTTGACCTTTTGTCATTATTTTCATATTCTCTTAGTTAAGTTAAAATATTTTGGACATTTTTCTTTACATCTATTTGGTCAGTTTATTGCATAAAAATAAACCTGTTTGTGATCAAACGCGATGGAGTCGTCAGGTGTTTTTAAATGAATATTTTCAGCTTTTTCTGTTGTCAGATATGATTAAAGGGTCTAGGTTAATGTGATGTGTTAGAATGCACTATGTCTGAATGTAACCAGAAAAAAAATGTCTGAGTGTAACCATGTACAGCAGGCAGGTTAACCAGGTCTCAGCCCATTTAAAGAGAAGGCAGTGGGGTGGAGGCCGTGGGGCGTGTCTGGAGCCTGCTTTGTTGCTGCATTTTAAAGGATTTATTCAGTATCTGGCTCTCTGTACATCCCAAATGGCACCCTATTCCCTTTACCATGTGCTACTTTTGACCTGGGTCCATAAGGCTCTGGTCCAACGTAGTGTACTGTATAGGGAATAGGGTGCCATTTGGGACTCACATCGATCTCCAGAGGTGGAGCTCAGATGTGCCTCAGATTCCCTCCTGCAGTCTTGACTTCCATGTTGTATTAAAGCAGAACATCAATAAAGCTCTTCTTCCCCGTTTTTCTTCTGATAACCATCGCGTTTCCGCTGAACGCTGCGTCTTCGGCCCCTTGTGTGTAGATGGATTAAAGCAGTCTTCCCACTGTTAAAAATGATATTTTTAGCTGTGCCTCATATCGCTCGATCTTGTCTTCGTTCCCCCCTTCCTCCCCCACCTCTCAAACTGACACCCTCTTCTTTATATGGTGGTTTTCCCCTAGGAAGAATTCCTAGAGGTTTCCTCCATGTAACACCATTGTTGTCATTTGATGGCTGTTGTCTTTTGGTTCCGAAGTTAACTAGTGTCAAAGCTGAGTGGATCTCTGAATCCCCCTGACTCCCGGCCTGTCAGTCACACATGTAACCATGGATACAGCCTCGGCTCAGTGAGTGGTGAGCCCGTGATTGTCGTTGAGCGCAAACACTTAATTCCGTGACGCACTCACACTCAACTGAGAGGGAGAGGGAGGCACTCCAACTATTAAACCAAAGCACATTTTGACGACTTTGGGAGTCAAGTCTATCACATTATAAATAGTTCTTACATCCTGCATGTAGACTACTCATTTAAAACATGGTGAACGAATAATTCACTTCATTCAAGCTTACCCTGAGGAGTCGTCACAAGATGCCAGCCGTTTACACCTAGCTAGATTATTTCATTCCAATTTCCATTATGCCATGCAGACTTCCAATTAGATATTAATGCACTTTTAGAATAGATTTTATACTTGTTAGCATGACACATATTGGCCGACTCCCATTCAATTAAACTGAATTACATTTCTGTGTAATATTCAGAAGTAGTTCCCACTGAACTATTACCTTGACAACAGATGGGGAACTGGGGGTTGGCAGGTGAGCTGCAGTGGGTATGATAAGTATTCACCCCCCTTGGATTTCTTCACATTTTGTGTTACAAAGTGGGATTTAATTAAACATTTGGTCAGTGATCTACACAAAATACTCTCAAAGCGGAAGAAGTTAATTTCTTTAACGATTTAATGAAAAATATAACACTAATATACCTTTTAATAGGTAACTATTCACCCCCCTGACTCATTACATTTTAGAAACACCTTTGTCAGTGATTAGTGAGCTGTGAGTCTTCTTGGGTAAGTCAGCTTTGCACACCTGGATTGTGAAATATTTATACTTACCAATTATTTTCACATTTCTTCAAACTGTCAAGATTTTTGGGATTATGGCTAGACATCAATTGTCAAACCCTGCCATAGATTTTCAAGCAGATTTAAGTCAAAACTGTAACTTGGCCACTCAGGAACATGCACTGTCTTGGTAAGCAACTCCAGTTAGATTTGTCCTTGTTTTATAGGTTATTGTAATGCTAAAAGGTGAATTCCTCTCCCAGTGTCTGGTATACAGTAAAGCAGGCTGAAGCAGGTTTTCCTCTAGGATTTAGCCTGTGCTTAGCTCCATCCTGTTTATTTTTACCCTGAACAACTTGCCAGTCCTTACTGATGTCAAGCACACCCATACCATGATGCAGCCACCACCATGCTTGAACATAAGGAGGCAGTTACTCAGTGATGTGTTGTTGGATTTGCTCCAAACAAAAAGTGTACTCCTTTGCCATGTGTTTTTTTAATAGTTTTACTTCAGCGCCTTGTTGCACACAGGATGTATGCTTTGGAATATTTTTATTCTGTTTAATTGCATAATGTTTTTCAGTTTTAGGTAATTTATTGTGGACTCACTATAATATTCTTGATCCATCCTCAGTTTTCTCCAATCACAGCCATTGTACTCTATTTTAAAATCACCAATGGCCTCATTGTGACATTCCTGAGCAGTTTCCTTCCTGTCCTGCAGCTCAGTTCACAAGGACGACTATCTTTGATGCGTCTGGGTGATTCATACATCAACCACAGCATCATTATTAACTAGACCATACTTACAGAGATATTCGATGTCTGATGTGTTATTGTTACCCATCTACCAATCACTGCCCTTTGTAGTTGAATCTGTGCTTGAAATTCAGTACTTGACTGAGGGACCTTACAGATGTATGTATGGGGGACAGAGGAAGGGGTAGTCATTCAAAAAGCATGTGAACCCCTATTATTTCACACAGAATGAGTCTACTATGTGATTTGTTGAGCCAAATTTGACTCATTAATTAATTTAGGTTTGCCAAAACACAGGGGGTGAATACTTATGCAGTGACTATATGTTAGTTCTTTAATTTGTATTTGTAATGTCTAGAATTTTCATTTCACTTTGTCATTATGGAATATATTGTGTAGATAAATGACCAAAAAAATCACATCTATTTCCATCCGACTTTGTAACCCAACAAAATCAGTATTACAATTGAATTAATTAATTAATAAAAACTATATTGAAGCCTATAGGAAGGAGTTAGATTGTAATCAGCATCAGACACATACAGGGACAATACAGACAAGCATCAGACTTGGGATCAGAGGACATTCCCAGATCTCTCCCTGAAAGCAGATATCTGAATAGTACAGTAGAGGATCTTCTTAATCTATAATATGCTCCCAGATGCTACACTACTGTTAAACTACAGTGCATTCGGAAAGTGTTCAAACCCCTTGACTTTTTCCACATTTTGTTACGTTACAGCCTTATTCTAAAATTGATTCGATTGTTTATTCGCTCATCAATCAACACACAATACTCGATAATGACAAAGCAAAAACAGGTTTTTAGAAATGTTTGCAAATTTATAAAAATAAAAAAAACTGAAATATTGCATTTATGTAAGTATTCAGACCCTTTACTCAGTACTTTGTTGAAGCACCTTTGGCAGTGATTACAGCCTCAAGTCTTCTTGAGTATGACGCAACAAGCTTGGCACACCTGTACAGCTATTTTCAGGTCTCGCCATTGATGTTAGATCGGGTTCAAGTCCGGGCTCTGGCTGGGCCACTCAAAGACATTCAGAGACTTGTCCCGAAGCCACTCCTTTCGCTGTCTTGGCTGTGTGGTTAGGGTCGTTGTCCAGTTGGAAGATGAACCTTCGCCCAAGTCTGAGGTCCTGAGCACTCTGGAGCAGGTTTTCATCAAGGATCTCTCTGTACTTTGCTCTGTTCATCTTTGCCTCGATCCTGACTAGTCTCCCAGTCCCTGCCGCTGAAAAAAATCCCCACAGCATGATACTGCCCCACCATGCTTCACCGTAGGGATGGTGCTAGGTTTCCTCCAGACGTGACGCTTGGCATTTAGGCCAATCTTCAATCTTGCAAAAACCCGCTGGGTTCTTGGGGACCCAAGAACACAGTGGCCTTCATCATTCTTAAATGGAAGATGTTTGGAACCACCAAGACTCTTCAATGCTGCAGAATTTTTTTGGTACCGATCCCCACATCTGTACCTCGACACAATCCTGTCTCGGAGCTCTACGGACAATTCCTTCGACCTCATGGCTTGGTTTTTGCTCTGGCTCCAAATCATGTCCAATCAATTGAATTTACCACAGGTGGACCCCAAACAAGTTGTAGAAACATCTCAAGGATGATCAATGGAAACAGGATGCACCTGAGCTCAATTTCATGTCTCGTAGCAAAGGGTCTGAATATTTACGTATGTAAATAAGGTATTTCTAAAACCTGTTTTCGCTTTGTCATTATGGGGTATTTAGTGTAGATTGCTGAGGAAATGTTTTTATTTAATCCATTTTAGATAAAGGCTGTAACGTAACGAAATGTGGAAAAAGTCAAGCGGTCTGAAAGCTTTCTGAAGGCACTGTATATCTCTGCTAAGACGGCAAGTCTCCATGGAACAGATCAGACAGAATGGTGGAGTGGGACCTGTGTAGCACCAAAATGGCTGCTTCTGTCTGTCTGACTGCCTGGGACATGGCCTCCCCTACCCTCCATTCACAGGGTTCAGAGTAGAGAGGAAATGTATCTTAACCTGGTTAAGACCTCAAACAGCCTTTGCTATGGCAAACTGCTCTGATTATCTTGAAGGCATGTAGCGTTCTGCCCTCCTAACTGTGACAAGGCTAACTTTTATAGATAGTGTGTGCATTGCTCCCAGCCTGGCTAAGCATACTGTGATGGGTGGATACAATAGAGTTGTAGAGCAGTGCTGCACACTGTCTGTTATCAACAGCTGCTTGGTGGGAACCTTTGACTGCCAACGCTGGTGCTGCTCATCTGTTTCACTCAGATGGTTAGAAATTTGATGAGTCTCGGTTCTTATTGAGGATTTTGATTTGTGAGATGAAATGTAAATATTCAGATTTGTGTTCTGCACCTGTAGAGGACACTTAAACTGGAGAAATCAGTTGATCTGCTGATTTTCCATGCAATAGATGGAGCACTGTGAACCGTATTAACCTGTTTACCCCTGGAGCACTTACAAATATATTGCTTGTAGGTTTACGGTTGTTTTTTGCCTTCTTTTAGCTGGTGTTAAGTAATGGTGACATTTTACCAACATGTTGGATGAGGGGAACAGTATTCTCATTTATGTCAACTGTACCAGTCACTGAGGGGGGTCCATGTGTTCACGTAGCTAAAGGTTGACTGCTCAAACAGTTTTACACATGCAGGGCGCCACACTGGAGCAAGTGTGTGGAGAACGTGAAGAAGAAAAAAATTGTGTGCTGATGTGTCTACATTCATGTGTAGACGTTTGTATTTGACTCGGGAAAGAATGGTCTGTTTCTGAGACGAGCACTTCAGCATTCATGCTGGGTAAGAAACTGTTAACTCTCTGTGGAGTCAATTAAATAAATTCATAGAAACTGGTGTAATGGGGCCATTAGAGAAATACAATCTGCTCCATGACTGACTGTCCACTCTGCACTGAACTGGATGGGAAATCTGATCACTGAGTCCAAGACCCCAATAAAACTAATCTGATCATCTATCGGTCTCATCTTAAAATGGGTCTCTAATTGAGACCCTGAAATGGCGAAATAAAGTAATCTAATGATAATAGACTAACAATGTAACTTTTAGTGCAGTGTATGTATGAGTGATTATGAGTCAGCTAATGGCTAGCATTGTTTTGGCAGTAATTGCACATTGTGAAGCTTTCTGTTTACCATTTGGGGGACACAGCCCCAGTCCTTGTTAGTTGTGATGCTCCATGTGTCCTCTCCTCTGGCTAAGCGTGTGCCTGGTGAGCCCCAGTGGGTTGGTAATGCATGCTGTGCTGAGCTGTGCTGTGCTGAGGAAACAGAGCGTTAAGGCCCACAGGCCCCAGTATGGCCCTGACACCATGGAGACCGTTGGGCTGGAGGCCCTCTGGGGTGCTGCTGTAATTGTAATGGATGGAGCGCTGTGTTTATCTCTCAAGATTCATGACCCTGGCTGGTGCCCCGTCGCTAGTACCTGGGTCTCTGTGTGTGTGCACACATCCCTGTGGTTCCTACCGATGCCGCATTTCCCTAAAGGGTTTACCACGGTGTTAAAAATATATATATACAGTACCAGTCAAACGTTTGGACAGACTTACTCATTTCAGGGTTTTTCTTTATTTTACTATTTTCTACATTGTAGAATAGTAGTGAAGACATTAAAACTATGAAATAACACACAGTACCCACAAAACACCAGTCTCAACGTCAACAGTGAAGAGGTGACTCCGGAATGCTGGCCGATGGCAAGTTGCAAAGAAAAAGCCATATCTCAGACTGGCTAATAAAAAGAATAGATGAATATGAGCAAAAGAACACAGACACTGGACAGAGGAACTCTGCCTAGAAGGCCAGCATCCCGGAGTCGCCTCTTCACTGTTGACGTTGAGACTGGTGTTTTGCGGTACTATTTAATGAAGCTTCCAGTTGAGGACTTGTGAGGCGTCTGTTTCTCAAACTAGACACTCTAATGTACTTGTCCTCTTGCTCAGTTGTGCACCGGGGCCTCCCACTCCTCTTTCTATTCTGGTTAGAGACAGTTTGCTCTGTTCTGTGAAGGGAGTAGTACACAGCTTTGTACGAGATCTTCAGTTTCTTGGCAATTTCTCGCATGGAATAGCCTTAATTTCTCAGAACAAGAATAGACTGACGAGTTTCAGAAGAAAGATCTTTGTTTCTGGCCATTTTGAGCCTGTAATCGAACCCACAAATGCTGATGCTCCAGATACTCAACTAGTCTAAAGAAGGCCAGTTTTATTGCTTCTTTAATCAGAACATCAGTTTTCAGCTGTGCTAACAATTGCAAAAGGGTTTTCTAATGACCAATTAGCCTTTTAAAATGATAAACTTGGATTAGCTAACACAACGTGCCATTGGAACACAGGAGTGATGGTTGCTGATAATGGGCCTCTGTACGCCTATGTAGATATTCCATTAAAAATCTGCCGTTTCCAGCTACAATAGTCATTTACAATATTAACAATGTCTCCACTGTATTTCTGCAATAAAATGCTAATTAATTACTTAAAGATTTTTGTTTTAGATTCCGTCTCTCACAGTTGAAGTGTACCTATGATAAAAATTACAGACCTCTACATGCTTTGTAAGTAGGACAACCTGCAAAATCGGCAGTGTATCAAATACTTGTTCTCCCCACTGTATATCTATTTGAGTTGAACTTGAAATTATAACCAAAAAGACTATTTTTAAACAGGATAAACCATTCTTAATAATCTACTGGAGAACCATTTTTAGTTTAAGTATAACTTTTGTATGAGTGAAGCTTTTAGTGAGAGGTTCAATGCTTTAATATTTAATAATTTCATTTTCCCAAACTTATGTTCATTATATAAATATGCACATTTAATTTTGTCTGGCTTACCATTCCAAATAAATGTAAGTATATTTTGTCATCTAATTTGAAAGACAAGTTCTCTGGAGTAGGCAGCGCCATAAGTAAATAGGTAAACTGTGATATGATTAAAGAGTTAATAAGTGTGATTTTTCCATAAATAGACAGGTATTTACCTCTCCATGGTTGCAAGATCTTGTCTATTTTGAATAACTTACTATTGAAATTAGTCTTGGAAGTTATTTTATATCTTTAGGGATATGAATACCAAGTATGTCAATTTCTCTACTATTACATAAGGGTGTATACACTAGTTTAACACTGGTGTTACAGTCAAAAAGCAGCGTTGTATGTTTCTGCGCTGGGATCTATTTTGCTGCACTGGCTTCTGCTCAACACTAGAATGACTACCCAGCCAAGGCCTGTGTTTAGAGAGAGGAAAGATAGTTGGCAGAATCTCTACCTACTTGCTTGCCTGCTTCCTCAAGTGAGTGCAGAACATTTCTCTGACAATCAAATGTCTGGCAGGTGGAAAGCCGAGATTCGCAATTATTGTTGTGGTCAAATAAAGTAATAATCCATTGTAGCTTGTCAAAAGCGCTGTAGATTAAATCTGTAAATAGAAATGTGTCTCTGGCTCCTATCCTGTTTCCACTTTAATTGGATTTGGTTATAGATAGGGGCTTTTTGTCTGCTTTTCTCAAGCACTAGATTATAAGGCCATGCCAATGAATAAAACATGCTGATAGCGATGGAGAGAGTTGCTGTTGTAATTTTTCTCTGCTGCCTGTTACTCTGCCTGTCATTTTTTCCCGGTGCTCGTATTCTTAAAAAATACATATTTTCTTTGGATTCAATCACAATGAGTCTTCCTCACTCTCTCTCTTGATTGTCTCCTTTGCTTCCAGTAGAGGGTCTATACATACTGAAGGTGAAGTCACAAAGACTTAAGATGAGATATTCTCAACATCCCCTAAAATACAATTGGCTGGCTTGTCTCCACACAGCAGCAGCCACTGATAATATGACTCATAGCAATTTCCAGGCGATGAACAGACAAACAGGCTAAGTATACTATCCACATATCAGGTTGAGTAGGTGGCATGTTTGATTCTATTGTCATGTTAGTCATAAAAAATCTTTGTCTTAAACATGTTTTAAAGTGGGTTAGAGTAACAAACAAATGTCAAAAGCCTGAGTCTCCTTTTTCTAAATGGGTGGTGTGTATTAATGGGTGTGTGTGTGTGCTGTGCTGTACAGAATGCACTCACCGTGTTGCGAGGTGCTGGAGGTAAATGTTTACCCAGAGTTAAGAGGGGGACACACGGCTGTCTATTGTTCAGCTCCAGTCTGGTCTAGATCATCATATTTGGTCATCCCTGTTTTATAGATTAAAACGTCACTAGCTGTTGTGTGTGTGTGCATGCTTGTGTTTAACAGATGCGGTGTTGGGATCCTGATCCTGTCAACAACTGTTAGCTGTTACAGGAACGCGGTCAGAGTGCTTTTGGATGGCGCAGGCAGAGTTTTGAGATGCATAATAAATCATACATCACAAAGAAAAAACTGTAGAACAAATGGGAGAACATCAAAGGTCTGGCACATCAGTGAAACTGCTATGCCTGATAAGGCTTCCCATTTCAAAATAACTTTGAAGTTTCATGTTGCTCTTTTGTTGAATCTGACACAAGGCCCTTTGAGAACCACTGTGGTGTATTTCTGGGTGTACAGGTGTAGCTGACCTTGTCTGGGCTTCTTTTAATTGGATGACCCATTGCGTTGAATAAGGAGCTGCTCATCAATGAATACTGAGGAGTGATATCATCTCAGAGTTCAATGAAGTGTCAAGATAACAGGTGATTAGACAGTAGAAAGGTCATGGTGTGAATACTGCTTTGGTCTGTCAGAGCTCATTGACATGTAGAGAAATATTAGACATACACTCACTCTCCTGGTTTCCTCTGAAATGTCTCTCTTTTCCCCCTGACGTAACAGCAAGGATGAAAAACAGCGATTCGTACCACCTGATGTGTATCTATTATCACCTTCCCTCTTACTGCCGTTAACGTTAAATGACTTGGAAAAGTGCACCAGTACCCCACCGATGACTACTATTCTTAGACACTCACACCAACTCCACCACCTTCCCTCCATCTCTCCCTCCATCCCTCTCTCCCTGCTTGTCTTACTTTCTGCTTGTCTACCTCCCTGCTTGTCTCCCTCCCTCCATCCCTCCCTGCCTGCCTGCCTGCCAGAGTTTGCACCATTCTCCTCTTCACACCCCTCCCTCTGTCTAAAAACATGTATTTTTAGGTCCCTCTGGTGGAGGTTAGACAGGCTGTTTGGTTATATAACAAGGACCTGCTCTCATGCTGCCTCTGTGGCTGGCTGCCCTTCTTTCTCTCCTCTCCTCCCTCTCACTGTTTAAGGGCCTTTAATTGTTTGGTGGGGCTAGTGGGTTCCCCTCCCGCCCAAAGAGTGTGTGAGCCTTTGGGACATGGGTGTGTGTGCGTAGGGAGGACACCACAACTGGAGAGAAAGCTGTTCCACATCAATACAGATCCCCTTTCTCTCACAACCCTCTCCACCCCTGCCCTCTGTCTCTCACACACTGTAGTTTTGCTTTGAGCGTCTCTTTTTCGAAGGGTTTTTCCCTGCAATGTTATTCTAGTTATGAGGGTTAGCCTGCTGGTCCTGGGAGACTGGGAGAGACTATGGCTGGGTTTATTAATGTGGGCTTCAGAGACAGAATAGTACATTTGCAGAACATTTGCTGGCTTCGCCAACCTTTTTCATTTGCACAGATTCAATGGCTTGAGTCTGTCCTTACACAGTCGCTCTAGTCTACACAGTTTTATGGGAACTGATCAGAAGCTCATCTAGTCATACCGATTCGTTTGATTTAGGTACAAATAAAGTCTTGAGGTGCATCCCAAATGGCACTACTTTTTACCAGGACCCGTAGTGCTCTGGTCAAAAGTTTGTGTAGAAGGGAATAGGGTGCCATTTGGGACTTAGCCTCAGAAAAGGAGCGCGTTTGTCTGTATGTCTCCAGGATGCTGGTCTGTTCTTATTTCCATGTCAAGCAGGCCAGGTTCACCCCCTGAAACTCTGCCTGCCCTGGGGAGAGCTAGAGGCCTTACCCTGTCTCTGGCTGCATCCCAAATTGCACCGAATTCCCTATATATTGCACTTATTTTGACCAAGGCCCATAGGGCAAGCCATTATATATGAAATAGGGTGCCATTAGAGATGCAGCAATCTGGGCGCCACAGGCCTTGACCTGTCTTAAGTGATCTGGGCTTCCTGGTACTCCTTGCCCTGTCTTAAGTGATCTGGGCTTCCTGGTGCTCCTTGCCCTGTCTTAAGTGATCTGGGCTTCCTGGTCCTCCTTGCCCTGTCTTAAGTGATCTGGGCTTCCTGGTGCTCCTTGCCCTGTCTTAAGTGATCTGGGCTTCCTGGTCCTCCTTGCCCTGTCTTAAGTGATCTGGGCTTCCTGGTGCTCCTTGCCCTGTCTTAAGTGATCTGGGCTTCCTGGTGCTCCTTGCTTTGTCTTTAGTGATCTGGGCTTCCTGGTGCTCCTTGCTTTGTCTTTAGTGATCTGGGCTTTCTGGTGCTCCTTGCCCTGTCTTTAGTGATCTGGGCTTCCTGGTGCTCCTGTGGGTAATTTCTCCTGCTGCCTTCTACAATACACACACACATTTTGCTTATTTACTCACTGTCAGTGCAACCTTTTCTGCAATGAAATTAAGAAAATGGGAGTTTGGGTGTTCAGGGCTGTACTGTCTTGCTGGCTGACAGAGTGCCTGTACATCTAGCTTTACACAAGCCCTGCTGCAGATTTTATTTTGACATCTTTCTACAGACCCTTGAAGACAGGGCTGAATGTGAAGAAGTCCTGTAGCCCTTCATGTGTGTGTGAGGGGGGAGGTAAGACAGGCAGGTTGGTGAAGACTGAAGGATGGAGATGTTCAATTAAACATATCCTCCTAAAAGTATTTACACAGAAGCTAGGAGGTTCCACTCCCTGTATTAATGTTCTGCCATTTTGAAACGGTACTTCCCCACACTGATATAACCTCTTCTCAAGTTATTACCGAGATGCCATAGGCTTATATGCAGTCATTAAATAATTATTCCTCCCCACCGTTCTAAATGACTACCATTTTATCGCTACTCAAAGAGAGGAGAGAGAAGAAAGCCTACAGAGACTACAGTAACTGGTGCAGCAGAGCAAACCCACCACCCAGATGCCTCTTTAACTCAGCCAAGTCAATTGCTCTCGCTAGGCAGATGATATTTACCCTACAGCCATGATTCTAGATCATTAATTACCAACCATTGTGCCTCATATTTCACTAGTAAAAACAACAAACTCAGGGCATATAATAAGGAAGGGAGAGAAGCAAAGGGAGGAATGCTTTTGTGACAAACATTAAGGAGGAAAAATGATGCAAATATGTAGTATCATAAACTC
Source organism: Salvelinus namaycush (assembly GCF_016432855.1). NCBI lineage: Eukaryota > Metazoa > Chordata > Actinopteri > Salmoniformes > Salmonidae > Salvelinus > Salvelinus namaycush. Next base: position 17,504,258 of record NC_052340.1, on the reverse strand, counting down.
TGAAGTGCTATAATTACAAAGAGAGGATGCTATGCGATGCCAGAACTATCCTTCAGAGGGGCTTTAGGCGCTGCATGCAGGTCTGTAGAGACACAGATAACACAACAGAGCAGCATGGGAGGAGTCTGTCCCTTGAAGCCACCACTGGTCTACGCCAGGCTAGCTAGCCCCCCATTGGAATTGCTTAATTGAAGTCCCTGTTTGGGCCATTAGTGACCCCAGTGTTTCCAGGCAGGTCTTTGATGTGTGCTAATGAAGCGCCTGTAGGGTGTGTGTGTGCGTGGGGGGAGGGTGTGGATTTTTGCCTGCATGCGGGGGGGGCGGGGTGTGTGCATGTGTGTGAGGTTACGTGTATGTGTGCCCGCGTGCATTCATGCTTGCGTGGGGGATGTCTGTAGATTACTGAAGCCTGGTGTATAGCCACAAGCCCCACATCACTAAGACTCTGAGACCCTGGAATGCAACACGAGCGAGAGGCAGATATGTCACGTTTGATCGTCAGGATGTGTCTTTTAAGCGGTGGCGTGCTGGGGACTTTACCGCGGTGAGCCGGCCGGAAGGGCAGTGTAACGCCAGGTCTGACTCAGGGGCTTTTAAAGCCCACTGAAACGGCAGGTGGGGTGACATCTAAATCCCCCTTTCATGCCTCTCAGTGCTGGTGCCTTGGACAGCCCTCCTCCCACCGGACGCTCCGATGGATGTGGAGGGGTGTCTGTGTCCCCAGCCGAGCACTGTACCCTGACAGATAGAGACAAGACAGAAGAGCAGCCAAGGATGTGTGACACTGAGGGCAATACTTCAACCTCCCAGGATTAGATATGCCTGTTTTTATACTGCAGTGAAGAAATAGAACAGTGGAAGAGAGAGAGACAGTGCGTTTCTGAGAGGAATACAAATATATATATTTCTGAGCTTCCGGTACAATTTAAAAGGCCTGAGGTAAACTGAGCACTTTGCCACTGGAGATTTAAGACATAGCGATTATGTTGAACCTCATTAAGCCTTCAGATAGAGATGTAGGGTTTGTAGCCTATAACACGTACAGGCCTTCAAAGGTGCCAATCATCATCTAGTGTCTTTTTATGGCATGCCATACATTATATCAAACTTCTAACTCTATTCAGGGGCTTTCAACTCCCCTCCTTTGATATCTTCCTAGAATCAGGATGAGAGGTGTAATGTAGCATGACCGTCATGTGAAGCTACAGTCTCTGGATTCTGTATAAATCAATAATCAGCCCTTCTCAGAGCTGGACAGATATACTCAGAATAGTCAATAGGGGTTGTCAATGTCTATTTGGATAAAAGCCCCCATGACTTCTTAGAGACTGAGCCTTACACAAACATTGGCACAGTTGACAGCATGTTGAATCTTTAATACTGTCCCTCAGCTCTGCTGGGATTGCATTCCATTCCATCTCCAAACAATCCACATTGTGCATTCCTCTGAAGGAGTCCGGGACAGCTTGCCTCAAAGACTGAGTAATGCCACTTAACCAGGTGGGCTGCAGGTCTGCAGGAGAACAGACCTTTTTGTTGTACTTCTCCTTTTCTATTAGGAACGACAACCTGGAGATATGTTGGTTCCCTGTGAATGGGAGTTCACAGGTTGTCAAGCTGCAGGATGTTAGATGCCATCCTGGTTCTCCTGAAAGACATCAGGCAATTATCTGGAGCAGACACCTCGCTAGCTCCCAGCCTCTAGCCAAAGCTCCTACTCAAATCACGCTGCCCCAAAACCACATCATTTGTCATTTCATGGAATGCTGCGGTGGTAAATACATTTAAACTCAGTTTTTCACAATTCCTGATATTTAATCCTCGTAAAAATTCCTTGTCTTAGGTCAGTTAGGATCACCACTTTATTTTAAGAATGTGAAATTTCAGAATAATAGTAGAGAGAATGATTTATTTCAGATTATATTTCTTTCATCACATTCCCAGTGGGTCAGAAGTTTGTGATGGCCACTCCAATACCTTGACTTTGTTGTCCTTAAGCAATTTTGCCACAACTTTGGAAGTATGCTTGGGGTCATTGTCCATTTGGAAGACCCATTTGCAACCAAGCTTTAACTTCCTGACTGATGTCTTGAGATGTTGCTTCAATATATCCATATAATTCCCCTCCTCATGATGCCATCTATTTTGTGAAGTGCACCAGTCCCTCCTGCAGCAAAGCACCCCCACAACATGATGCTGCCTCCCCCGTGCTTCACGGTTGGGATGGTGTTCTTCGGCTTGCAAGCCTCCCTCTTTTTCCTCCAAACATAACGATGGTCATTATAGCCAAACAGTTTTATTTTTTGTTTCATCAGACCAGAGGACATTTCTCCAAAAGTACGATCTTTGTCCCCATGTGCAGTTGCAAACCGTAGTCTGGCTTTTTTATGGCGGTTTTGGAGCAGTGGATTCTTGCTGAGCGACCTTTCAGGTTATGTCGATATAGGACTTTTACTGTTTTACTTTGGATATAGAATCTTTAGTACCTGTTTCCTCCAGCATCTTCACAAGGTTCTTTGCTGTTGTTCTGGGATTGATTTGCACTTTTCGCACCAAAGTACGTTCATCTCTAGGGGACAGAATGCATCTCCTTCCTGAGCAGTATGACGGCTGCGTGGTCCCATGGTGTTTATACTTGTGTACTATTGTTTGTACAGATGAACATGGTACCTTCAGGCGTTTGGAAATTACTCCCAAGGATGAACCAGACTTGTGGAGGTCTACAAAAAGTTTTCTCAGGTCTTGGCTGATTTATTTTAATTTTCACGTGATGTCAAGCAAAGAGGCACTGAGTGTGAAGGTAGGCCTTGAAATACATCCACAGGTATACCTCCAATTGACTCAAATGATGTTGATTAGACTATCAGAAGCTTCTAAAGCCATGACATCATTTTCTGGACTTTTCTAAGCTGTTTAAAGGCACAGTCAACTTAGTGTATGTAAACTTCTGACCCACTGGAATTGTGATGCAGTGAATTATAAGTGAAATAATCTGTCTGTAAACAATTGTTGGAAAAATTACTTGTGTCATGCACAAAGTAGATGTCCTAACCGACTTGCCAAATCTATAGTTTGTTAACAATAAATTTGTGGAGTGGTTGAAAAACGAGTTTTAATGACTCCAACCTAAGTGTATGTAAACTTCAACTGTATGATAAACGGTTGCCTGTAGGTATAAAAAATAACAGTCGAATTTAAATGATGTTTACTTCCCCTTTGTCTGCCAGGCAGGCGTGGGGCATGGCAACAAACACACTGCTGAAAAATGAACTACAATGGAATAGGATTGCTCAAAACACCAAAAGGCTATGCTGTCTAACGAGAGCTACGTTCTTTAAAAAATATATATATTACTATTCACCATGGTAACACTTCTCTCTGACAACACGTGTAAATATGAATTATAATCCTAAAAAGTTGTTGTGGCTGTTGTAAGAAATTAACCTTTAGAAATAAACCTTTATGTGTAATGGAGCTGTAAAGTAAGAATGATTCAAAACAGCTTTAGTGGTGGTAAGCCTACAAGTCAACATTTGGAAGATGAATTATGATAATTGATTTGAAATGAGTCATCTGCTGAAATACAGTCATTGCAGAAAAACACTGTAAATATATATATGTGTGTGTAGTGTTTGCTTGTTATTGTTGATGGCTGTACTACAGAGATCTTTCCCTGTCCGAGTGCGTGGCCTGAGAGGACAGAACAGCCAGTCTAACTGACAATTCAATGAGACCCCTGTCACCAGATCCTCTCCTCTGACAACAATTATTGATCTGGCTGTAATTGATTATGTCTTCAGATGGCTTTTCATTGGACTATGGGCTAATGAGAAATAGAGTGATGAGGATGAAGTATGGGTTGTTAGGTTTGAGCGGGGGAGGAGCGGGGGAGAGTGGGTGGAGTCAATTTTGGATGAACAGAGTCGGAGAGGAGGAGAGATGTGAAAGGTTGAAAGATGAGGACAGGGTAAACAAAAAAGACAGTGATGGCTCACTGCAGATAAGAACAAGACAGAGATAGAAAAGCCTTTTCAAACACTGTGTTGACATAAAGACAACAACACCGTCAGGGAGTCCACATCAAGTCTATAAAACACACAGTACCATCCTATCATTCTGAACCTGTTTGCTTTAATTCAGGACAGCCCATACCACTAACAGTGTCAAAAGGCACTAATACATTGTAATAACACTGTAATTGCCTTCCTGATTGGATGTTTTGAACCTTACTGACCCACTGATGTCCTCTTAAATGGGAATGGAGCTCCAGTGCCAGCGTCAGTGTGTCCCCCCCCCCCCCCCCCCCCCCCCCCCCGAACCTCTTCTCACCCCTGGGCTTTGGTCCTTTGATTACAGAGGGTTGTTGTATGGAGACTGTGTGAGCATGCCAGGCTGATCAATATTCTGCTTTGGTCCTGGCTGTGTTTATTGGCAGTCGCCGGTCGTTTGGATATGCCCGGCCGTGTGTATGTGGGTCTGTGCTCTAAATGCCCTCTCATTAACCAGGCCTTTACTGGCTGGATTAGAACAGGCCTGTCATAGCACCCTGGCCTGTTTATCGTTAATATTGATTGGCTGATTTGCTTTTAAGTGGCTCTGCTATTTTCTATGTGTGTGAGTGCCTATGTGTACTGTGTGTGTTTTATCTGTGTTGAATAAGCATCTGTTTTTTAGAGAGGAGAGGGAGAGAAGCTGAGGGTCAGTGGGTATGAACTGTATGTTGACTGTCTCCCCCTGGGGAATGGAGAAGTGCTCTGGGACATTGGCCGCTTTGCTCATTAGTCTAATGCCCTATGTCCTCCCCACTACATTAGTCATGCAGAACTACTGCTGAAGGCCCACTGGCTCTATTCAGCTCCCCTTTTCTGCCTCTGATCAAGTCTACTGTTGTTTAAATAGTAATATGAGTTCCCATCATTCTCTTTAAAGATTGAAGATGAATCACTGCAACCTAACATTACTTCAGCCTTTTGTAAACGACAAAACATTTTTTACTAATTTTCCACTGTCGACTTGAAGAAAGCAGAAACATGGAGTGGTTTTGAGTAAGTAATTTCCCCCTAGCTGAACGCAGGGCAGAGGATGTTAATCCTAGTGCTGGTGGAGTCAGGGGTCCATGAAATAAAGGGTAGAGAAGGAGGAGTGTACTGGAGTCAGTGGAACGCTCTCTTTGTGTTGATCTCCCCTCTTTGAAAAGCCCAGGAGGTCCAGAGAGAGTTGTCTCTCTGATACTCTGTAGGAACTTTGGAGAACGCTTCACTGGCTATCTGCAGAACCCCTACTGACAGACATATGGTAATATAGAAATGACTGAACAATCCCCTCGACCCACTCATATCTGTCTGTTCTGAGGCTGGAGTCTGCCATCTTTACAGCCAAAGTGATGAATAAGGATATGGGCTCATGTAACCCCTTCTTTGTGCTCCTCCATTTTGTTTCTAGCTGTGCTCTGTCAGTTCAAGTGGAGGTTCAGTCACTCGTAGCTCTCTCTGATTAGGCCTGGCCTCCTGTGTCGAAGCACCACCATCTGCCTCTCGACCCCTGGAGCTCTTATCTGCTGGAGGGGCAGAAAGACAGTCACAGCATATTTTGGATTGTGGTGAATGGCAGAAGGAGGACCTCTCACCTCCGGGGCGAAGGTAGCGGATGAGCGCAGTCACTGGGGTGCAGTGTAAGTGTCGACCCTCTGTCATGTAGAATGTGTGTGGGGCTGACACACCGACAAAATGCTAAGTGGACCGGGCAGGCGTGTTGAGGTGGGGTGGGGTGGGGTGGGGGGTGGGGGGGGGGTGGGGGGGGGGGGGGGGGGGGGGGGGGTCTGACCTGATCTCTGACAGCAGTGGGGTGATTATGTCTTTAAAGCCGGGTGTCTCCCTATGTCCTCCCCATGCGTCATTATGTCAAGGACCCCATGTCCTGTGTTGTGGAGCGGGGTGAGGGAGATGGGGGAGGAATATAGATTAACCCAGACACACAGGGAGTCTTCTCATTGTAGCCAATGTGTGTTAGCCTTGCTACCCTGGTTGATGTAGCACTGATGCATATATGCATTCAGCTTGTGGTGTTCTATGTTGATCTTAACAGTTAAAGACCCATAGAGAGAACAGATTTTCCATTGCAATGGTTTGTATACACATATGCCTCACCTACAACAAACAGGGAGTATGGACTCCTGTAAAAGAGGGTTAAAGATTTGCTCTTCACATGTTCTTGAATGCTGTGGAAATGTCTCATTGAAAAATGTATCCTCCTTGTGAACAACATGTATGACTCATGGGTAGCGCTGGAACGATAAACCGAATATTATCAACACGGACCATATCAATCACTTCGCAGGCATTTTGCTGATATTGTTCATTATGATAAGGAGCCTATACTAGAGAAATGTGAAGTTTGAAATTAAATAGGTTTGCTAATATGGGTGATTGTTAATGGGACAATTGATGGCTACAACCATCAAACTAGTAGTAGTAGTAGTTTAAAGGATCATTTAAATAAAACTGGTGCACATTAATGTTAAACTTATCGTTCTATTTATCGTTATTGCATCAATTCAGGCAATTTATCGCAATATGGATTTTTGTTCATATTGCCCAGCTATACTCATTGGGTTTATGCAATTACCTGCTATTAATTAACCACAGGTATAGCCTATTATTTTGCTTTTCATCAAAATAAAAATATGAGGTAGGCTATCCTCAACATATTCAACAAGGACACTTCAGTTAATTGTTTTTAAAGTACATTGATGAACAATTTGTAAATATGTATTGCCTTACATTGTTTCATTTCTTCATATTTCACCACCTACTCCAATCTGCAGCCCCTGTGGAGTTTCTGGGAATTTTTCCAAGGTTCTGATTGGCTGAGCTAAAGAGTGACACAGGTGCTACTCATTATGCAAGCAACCACCCTGCTATCATAAATGGGTGTATGAGGATAAACTTTCAGGAGAAGCTTTCCTTTCAGATGAGCTACCGTTGTTTTGTCTGCCAATTTTATGGTTATAACTTGCACTCAAGTTTGACAAAAAAACGAATATTAATTTTTATGCCTCCAAATATGCAAGGGGCATCTGCCTGCTTCTCATGATATCAGTGAGCTACAATAAAAAATGTAGACAGGTAATTGCTTCATTTCACCTTTCACCTTGAAATCATACTCTCTCATACTCGCCTGTTTTGACCAAGCGAATAGTTTTTGCATGAAGGTCAATGGGAGAGTGTTGAATTTGATAAACAAAAAAATGTAATGGTTTATTTTCTAGGTGTGACTTATTTGATTGAATAGAAGTTTCGTAATGATTTTGGTTGTTATGAGTGTACTGATATAAGTAGGACCATGACATCCCGGCAACTTTGAGAAAAAACGCTTTATATCGTAGTTGTGCCTGTTGTTCACATGCATATCTGCCATCTCATTGGCTAGAATGGTCCCACCTGATCTTGCTTCCCGGCCTTCCATCTTTGAAGACATTTCTTTCATTGTTAGAGCGGCCACTTGAGTATCTGGTCAATATAATGGATAATCTGTGGCTTTGTCCAGTTTTGGGGTATACCTTCGGACACTCAAAAAACTGTAGAATGTTTTTTTGAAAATAGTCATGAAAATCAGTCAACCTTGTCATAGAGAATAGGCTTACACCTAGTGCAACCTTTTCTAGGTTCAACACTTTGGGGCAGTCACAGAAAAAAATTGATTATAGGATCTCTATGTGGTGATATCTAATATGCCTGTTCACTTCCAACTACTTTCTAATCAGGCATGTAAAGAGACGACTACATTCAAACTCTAATTATTCCGTTAAGCTACGATTTATTAAGAGACATCGGCAACACATAGGAAAAGGCTTTTTTTAGCAGTTTTTTGTACTTAAGATGTAGGAGAAAGCGTCATTGAGCCCCCATTCTTCTCTTTGTTTCAGCCTACTTTCAGAAAAGGTCTGGGTTTCCACAGATAGAGCTGAATTGAGAATCTGTATTCCCCAGGAAACCATAGAACCAAAGAACGAACCGACCGCTTGGATATCATGACACTAATCACTCCACTGCATCTGGAATCTTCTAATTGCATGGTTCACATAAAATCATTTTTGGACAGTTGCTATGTGAAATCAGTGTGCCCTCTTGTTCTTCAGACAGTCCAAGAATAGATTGGACTCTAAGGTCACACCCATTTCTATTGGATTTAATATGGAGTTAGTTTAATAATGCATTCCACACAACCTATACTTGACTCTGTTTGTTGTAATAGATGGTTACAGTGGGTATTCACTTTAAAAAATGTAGCCTTTTAGTAACCCAGAATGAAATGTGTATGCAGTTGGCATTGTGTATATTGCTGTCAAATTCCTCTAGTTTTTATGATTCTTTATAGCTTTTAAGGGATAGATCTAGGTCTAGAGTAAAATGTGTGAAGCACATGGACTCATTCCAAGAGATACTGTGCACTTAGACAGCACAGAGCGTTTCAATATCATAAAACAGGCAGAAAAACCATCAGCTCCCTGGGGACAATATAGTGTGTTCATGCGCTCATGTTGACATGTTTACACGTGCACAAGTGTGTATGTGTGCACTTGCATAGTGTGTGAGTGTCCCGTCCAGGGCTTCTAAAAGCAGATCAAACGCTTTCACAGAGTACGCTCCTAATTGAGTGCTGGGCAGCAGTGTGGGACGCACTGGGTTGTGTGTGTGTGTGTGTGTGTGTCATTGGATCTATGGGCAGAACACTCGCCTGTCCTCAAATGTCAGCTTTCTTCTCCGGATCCGCTCCTCACCATGAATTTAAGCCATAGCCCTTCCCCTTCATTCTAGAGGGGGTTGTTATGCATGTGTGGAAGGGAGACTAAGTCTGTTTGATCTGACAAGCCTGCATTTAATTGACTAGGTTGGGGCTAGAGAGGGCAGAGAGAGAGAGATGGATTCCATCTTTGTCCCCCTATTCATCCTTTGTGTTTTGAATAAAGTGGGGTACAAAGGCAGGTTGATAGACACATACCTTGGGAGAAAAGTGGCTTTTGCTGCTCAAGGCCTCAGAGGGACAGTGTCTGGGCCAGCAAGTAGCACAGGACAGCAGAGCACAGATGGAGACTGGACCTTCGAGGCAGCTAGCAGCACTCTCTGTAGACCTATGGGTACACATCTTAGTCAACTGTGGGTTCAGACTAAGAGCATACAAGGGAATGTGTGAAGTGCGAAAGACTTGTGTTCAGTTCAGAATTGGCAAATCCCAGTTGTCATAAGGACCTTAAAGTCACCCTTGCTTGCATGGTGTGGACTTGTCTCTCTCTTGTCTGGTATTAAAGAGCACCCTCAGGGCAGAGCCCCCACTACCACAACATGGAGTGCATTGTTAATAAGATGTTTGCCTCCAGAAAAAGTTCTTAGAAAATACATTTGGAGGTTCTCTGCAAGAAGATGATTTCGAGATAATTGGCTTTAATGACATTTAGAGAGTTGTATCTGGAACTCGGTCCTGTAGTGCTAGGCAGAAATCTAAACGTGCAGGAATTTTGGAAACCCTGATTTGAAGAAATATATAGCTAGAGAACATTGAATAGAACAAGGATATGTCAATAACTAATTTTTGACAAAAATGCTGCCAAATCCTTATAGTCCCAAGCTCTCGATTTTAAGAGTACATACAGTACCAGTCAAAAGTTTGGACACACCTACTCATCCAGGGTTTTTCTTTATTTTTACTATTTTCTACATTATAGAATAATAATGAATATATCAAAACTATGAAATAACATATATGGAATCATATAGTAACCAAAAAGGTGTTAAACAAATCAAAATATATTTTATATTTCAAATTCTTCAAAGTTCCCACCCTTTGCCTTGATGACAGTTTTACACCTCAAAAAATGTAAGGCCTAACCATGTTCATGGAGGTCTCAACAAGCCTTTCACCTCACAGATTAGGATGTTTTTTTTGTTGGGGTCTCTTCCTGCTGCCTCGTGACCTCACTGTGGTGACGTGACGTGGAACTTGCATTTCCATCTCAAACCCTCAGGGAGCAAGTGGGGAAAAGGACACAGTCTGAACATTTATTTTTACATTTTTATCATACGTTCTCCAAAACTTCATTAGCCTACACGAGATAGATGTGATGTTTTCCCATGCCATAAAATTTAGATGGAAGATACATCTTCTTAACCATCTCGTTTGTTCCTTCTCTCTATCTGTTTTTGAATCTTCCCATCTATCTTCCCATTTATAATATCTGTCACTCACACTCTCTCTAACCTCTTTTAAGTCTTCTCCTTCCAACTAGTTAATGCAAGTTACCTTCCTTCCACATATGTTTCCCTGACAACTTTTCTCCTTCTGTTCATGGCTCGTCACCACTCTTCCCCAACGTCTCTTTCTCTCTGTCTCTGGCTCTGTCTCTCCCTCGCTCCCTCACTCAATTCTTCTCTTTCCTTATTTAGCACCACGCATGTTCCTCATCAGTGATTCTGAGTGGAGCCTAATGCAAATAAGGCCCGCCTACCCTTGGCCAAATTAAATCAAATTGTTTTTGTCACATGCTCCAAAAACAACAGATATAGAACTTACCGTGAAATGCTTACTTACAAGCCCTTAACCAACAATGCAGTTCAACAAATAGAGTTAAGAAAATATTTACTAAATATACCAAAGTAAAAAATAAAATAAAAAGTAACACAATAAAATAATAACGAGGCTATATACAGGGGTACCGCTACTGAGTCAATGTGAGGGGTACAGGTTAGTTGAGGTAATTTGTACATGTAGGTAGGGGTAAAGTGATTATGCATAGATAATAAACAGTGAGTAGCAGGAGTGTAAAAACAAAAGGGGGATGTCATAATCCGGGTGGCCATTCTACCCCCAGTCTTATGGCTTGGGGATAGAAGCTGTTAAGGAGCCTTTTGGACCTAGACTTGGCGCTCTGGTACCGCTTGCCGTGCAGTAGCAGAGAGAACTGTTTATGACAGGGTTCTTTGACAATTCTTTGGGCCTTCCTCTGAAACCGCCTAGTATATAGGTCCTGGATGGCAGGAGGCTTGGCCCCAGTGATGTACTGGAACATACGCACTACCCTCTGTAGCATCTTATGGTCAGATGCCAAGCAGTTGCCATACCAGGCGGTGATGCAACCAGTCAGGATGCTCTCGATGGTGCGGCTGTATAACTTTTTGAGGGTATGGGGACCCATGCCAAATCTTTTCAGTCTCCTGATGGGGAATAGGTGTTGCCGTGCCCTCTTCACGACTGACTTGGTGTGTTTGGACCATGATAGTTTGTTGGTGATGTCAACACCAAGGAACTTGAAACTCTTGACCCGCTCCACTACAGCCCCTGTCGATGTGAATGGGGCCATGTTCGGCCCTCCTTTTCCTGTAGTACACGATCAGCTCCTTTGTCTTGCTCATATTGAGGGAGAGGTTGTTGTCCTGGCACCACACTGCCAGGTCTCTGACTTCCAGGCTTGTGGCCTGCTGGAGGTCATTTTGCAGGGCTCTGGCAGTGCTACTCTTTGCACAAAGGCGGAGGTAGCGGTCCTGCTGCTGGGTTGTTGCCCTCCTACGGCCTCCTCCACGTCTCCTGATGTACTGGCCTGTCTCCTGGTAGCGCCTCCATGCTCTGGACACTACGCTGACAGACACAGCAAACCTTCTTGCCACAGCTCGCATTGATGTGCCATCCTGGATGAGCTGCACTACCTGAGCCACTTGTGTGGGTTGTAGACTCCGTCTCATGTTACCACTAGAGTGAGAGCACCGCCAGCATTCAAAAGTGACCAAAACATCAGCCAGGAAGCATAGGAACTGAGAAGTGGTCTGTGGTCACCACCTGCAGAATCACTCCTTTATTGGGGGTGTCTTGCTAATTGCCTATAATTTCCACCTTTTGTCTATTCCATTTGCACAACAGCATGTGCAATTTATTGTCAATCAGTGTTGCTTCCTAGGTGGACAGTTTGATTTCACAGAAGTGTGATTGACTTGGAGTTACATTGTGTTGTTTAAGTGTTCCCTTTATTTTTTTGAGCAGTGTATTTAGATTTGTTTAACACTTTTTTGGTTACTACATGATTCCATAAGTGTTATTTCATTGTTTTGATGCCTTCGCTATTGTTCTACAATGTAGAAAATAGTAAAAATAAAGAAAACCCTTGAATAACTAGGTGTGTCCAAACTTTTGACTGGTACTGGTCACTGTGGGGACGACATCGTCGATGCACTTATTGAAGCCGGTGACTGTGGTGATATACTCCTCAATGCCATTGGATGAATCCCGAAACATATTCCAGTCTGTACTCGCAAAATAGTCCTGTAGCGTAGCACCCATGCCATCTGACCACTTCCGTATATAGCGAGTCACTGGTGCTTCCTGCTTTAGTTTTTGCTTGTAAGCAGGAATCAGGACGATAGAATTTGAGTCAGATTTGGCAAATGGAGGGCGAGGGAGAGCTTTGTATGCGTCTCGGTGTTTGGAGTAAAGGTGGTCTAGAGTTTTTTTCCCCTCTGGTTGTACAAATGACATGCTGGTAGAAATTAGGTAAAACGGATTTAATTTAGCCTGCGTTAAAGTCCCCGGCCACTAGGAGTGCCGCTTCTGGATGAGCATTTTCTTGTTTGCCTATGGACTTATACAGCTCGTTGAGTGCGGTCTTAGTGCCAACATCGGTTTGTGGTGGTAAATATACGGCTACGAAAAATGTAGATGTAAATTCTCTTGGTAGATAGTGTGGTCTACAGCTTATGAGGTAAGGGCTGTGTTAAGGTAATAAACATTCAGGGCTGTGTTACTGTAATGGACATCCAAGGCTGTGTTACTGTAATGGACATCCAGGGCTGTATTACTGTAATGAGCATCTAGGGCTGTGTTAGGTAATGGACATCCAGGGCTGTGTTGCTGTAATGACATCATGGGCTGTGTTAGGTAATGGACATCTAGGGCTTTGTTAGGTAATGGACATCCAGGATTGTACTGTAATGGACATCTAGGGCTGTGGTAGGTAATGAACATCCAGGGCTGTGTTAGGTAATGGACACACCAGGGCTGTGTTAGGTAATGGACACACCAGGGCTGTGTTACTTATAATGGACATCTAGGGCTGTGTTATTGTAATGAAGATTCAGGGCTGGGTTAAGTAATGGACATCCAGGGCTGGGTTAGGTAATAGACATCCAGGGCTGTGTTTTATTTAGGGGGGGGCTGTGTTAAGTAAAGGACATCCAGGGCTGTGGTAGGTAATGGACATCCGTGTTGTCGACATGCCAAAGCTATTCCTTCCTTGTTTTCCTTTATCACTGACCTGAAAGATGTAATTTAGTGAAACCGCAGAGTGATCTGGAGAAGCTGGTATAAAATCAAGGCAGATGTGTCTGGCTGTAGCTGGGAGCGTGAGGATGGTCCCAGCAGCATGTCTTGTTGCTGCTGTAGCCTCGCACAATTAGCCCGGAGGACTGCAGACGTACTTAGCCAATTAGAGCAGAGCTGGTGCACTTGTCACCAAATCAATGCAGATCTGCCCGCTAATGTGGGAGGCAGCCATGCCTGAGTACCACAGCAGCATCACTGGGAGAGGTGAGTAGAGGAGAAGAGAGAGAAGAGCCAGTGTTCTGCTTTGGCACCATTTTGTCACTTAGCTAGGTTGACGATACCAGCATAGCTAGCAACCTCCTATCATCAAAAACAAACGTCATTACCATCACAATAAACTTAAACGGGAGGCAACAGTCATATAATAAATATACTTCAGAAAGTATTCATACCTCTTGACTTTTTCCACATTTTGTTGTGTTACAGCCTGAATTTAAAATTGATTACATTGAGATATTGTGTCACTGGCCTTCCCACAATACCCCATAATGTCAAAGTGGAATTCATTTTTTTAATGTTTACAAATTAATTTTAAAAAATTAAGTCAGTTGCCGGAGAGGAAGGAAACAGCTCAGGGATTTCACCATGAGGCCAATGAGTACAGAGTTTAATGGCTGTGATAGGAGAAAGCTGAGGATGGATCAACAACATTGTAGTTATTCCATAATACTAATTTAAATGACAGAGTGAAAAGGAAGCCTGTACAGAATAAAAATATTCCAGAACATGCATCCTGTTTGCAATAAATGGCACTAAAGTAAAACAAAAAACATTTTGTCAAAGAAATTAACTTTATGTCCTGAATACAAAGTGTTATGTCTGCACAAGCAAAATTCTAGAGGAAAACCTGGTTGTCTGCTTTCCAACAGACACTGGGAGACAAATTCACCTTTCAGCAGGACAATAACCTAAAACACAAGGCTAAATGTACACTGGAGTTGCTTACCAAGACGAAATTGAATGTTCCTGAGTGGCCTAGTTATAGTTTTGACTTAAATCGGCTTGAAAATCTATTGCAAGACTTGAAAATGGCTGTCTAGCAATGATCAACAACCAACTTGACAGTGCTTGAAGTATTATAAAAATAATCATGCGCAAATATTGTGTGATCCAGGTGTGCAAAGCTCTTAGACTTATCCAGAAAGACTTACGGCTGTAATCGCTGCAAAAGGTGATTCTAACATGTATTTACTCGTGTGTGAATACTTACAGTGGCAAGAAAAAGTGTGTGGATTTCTGAATACATTGGTCGTCAGATTTGATCTAATCTTCATATAAGTCACAACAATAGACACACATAGTGTACTTTAATTAATAACACAAATTATTGTATTTTTCTTGTCTATTTTGAATACATTCACAGTGTAGGCTGGAAAAAGTATGTGAACCCCTAGGCTAATGACTTCTCCAAAAGCTAATTGGAGTCAGAAGTCTGCTAACCTGGAGTCCAATCAATGAGATGAGATTAGAGATGTTGGTTAGAGCAGCCTTGCCCTATAAAAAACCCTCACAAAATTTGAGTTTGCTATTCACAAGAAGCATTGCCTGACGTGAGCCATGCCTCAAACAAAAGAGATCTCAGAAGATCTAAGATTAAGAATTGTTGACTTGCAAAAAGCTGGAAAGGGTTACAAAAGTATCTCTAAAAGCCTTGATGTTCAGTCCACGGTAAGACAAATTTTCGATAAATGGAGAAAGTTCAGCACTGTTGCTACTCTCCCTAGGAGTGGCCGTAAGGGAAGATGACTGCAAGAGCACAGCACAGAATGCTCAATGAGGTTAAGAAGAATCCTAGTGTCAGCTAAAGACTTACAGAAATCTCTGGAACATGCTAACATATTTTTTGACGAGTCTACGATACGTAAAACACTAAACAAGAATGGTGTTCATGGGAGGATACCACGGAAGAAGCCACTGCTGTCCAAAAAAAACATTGCTGTACGTCGGAAATTTGCAAAAGTGCACCTGGATGTTCCAGGTGCGCTACTGGCAAAATATTCTGTGGACAGATTTAACTACAGTTGAGTTGTTTGGAAATAACACACAACACTATGTGTGGAGGAAAAAAGGCACAGCACACCAGCATCTAAACCTCATCCCAACTGTAAAGTATGGTGGAGGGAGCATCATGGTTTGGGGCTGCATTGCTGCCTCAGGGCCTGGACAGCTTGCTATCATCGACGGAAAAATGAATTCCCAAGTTTATCAAGACATTTTGCAGGAGAATGTAAGGCTATCTGTCCGCCAATTGAAGCTCAACAGAAGTTGGGTGGTGCAACAGGACAACGACCCAAAACACAGAAGTAAATCAACAACAGAATGGCTTCAACAGAAGAAAATAAGCCGCCTGGAGTGGCCCAGTCAGTCCTGACTTCAACCCGATTGAGATACTGTGGCATGACCTCAAGAGAGCGGTTCACACCAGACATCCCAAGAATATTACTGAACTGAAACAGTTTTGTAAAGAGGAATGGTCCAACATTCCTCCTGACTGCTGTGCAGGTCTGATCCGCCACTACAGAAAATGTTTGGTTGAGGTTATTGCTGCAAAAGGAGGGTCAACCAGTTATTAAATCCAAGGGTTCACATACTTTTCCCACCCTGCACTCAATGTTTACACAGTGTGTTCAATAAAGACATGAAAACATATCATTATTTGTGGGTTATTAGTTTTAGACTGTGTTTCTCTGTTGTTGTGACCTAGATGAAGCACGGATGACATTTTATGACCAATTTATGCAGAAATCCAGGTAATTCCAAAGGGTCCACATACTTTTTCTTTCCACTGTATGTAAATTTGATATTTCTGTATTTAATTTTCAATAGATTTGCAAAAATGTCTAAAAGCATGTTTTCACTTTGTCATTATGGGTGAAAAATATATATTTTTTAATCCATTTGGAATTCAGGCTGTAACACAACAAAACGTGGAATACGTCAAGGGGTTTGAATACTTTCTGAAAGCACTGTAATTGGCTTAACAGGCAATGTGTAATATTTAACATTACTATTAGTACTCATTTAATAGTACTCACTTATAGGAATGGGCAATTGTTTACAAGTTGCTAGCTATCCCATAAAGCCATCACTGAAAACCCCATTTTCATCTTCTTCTGTGTTTTGGTAACTTCCTGTTCTTCGACGGACTGAAGATGACGCAAGGTTAGAAAAATGTCAAGTATGTGGTTTCAACCACAAGGGGGCATTGCGTTTTCACTCAGTTGTGGATGTCTCCATTGAAATGTATGACATCCGGCGCAACATAACGGAGTGCTTATGGGTAATGTGAATGAGGCTTAAGGCGATACGGTGCGGTGTCCTGGCAAAACAAATAGTGGGGGTACGTCGTACCAGTAAAACATGAACCTATCACAATAATGAAAACAAAATGTCAAGAAAACTGAAGGCTATTACACCACCATTTATCATTACCACACGTCAGAGACATGAAAACTGTAGGCTATTAAACCACCATTTATCATTACCACACGTCAGAGACATGAAAACTGTAGGCTATTAAACCACTATTTATTATTACCACATGTCAGAGACATGAAAACTGTAGGCTATTAAACCACTATTTATTATTACCACACGTCAGAGACATGAAAACTGTAGGCTATTAAACCACTATTTATTATTACCACACGTCAGAGACATGAAAACTGTAGGCTATTAAACCACTATTTATTATTACCACACGTCAGAGACATGAAAACTGTAGGCTATTAAACCACTATTTATTATTACCACACGTCAGAGACATAAAAACTGTAGGCTATTAAACCACTATTTATCATTACCACACGTCAGAGACATGAAAACTGTAGGCTATTAAACCACTATTTATCATTACCACACGTCAGAGACATGAAAACTGTAGGCTATTAAACCACTATTTATTATTACCACACGTCAGAGACATGAAAACTGTAGGCTATTAAACCACTATTTATTATTAACACACGTCAGAGACATGAAAACTGTAGGCTATTAAACCACTATTTATTATTACCACACGTCAGAGACATGAAAACTGTAGGCTATTAAACCACTATTTATCATTACCACATGTCAGAGACATGAAAACTGTAGGCTATTAAACCACTATTTATTATTACCACACGTCAGAGACATGAAAACTGTAGGCTATTAAACCACTATTTATTATTACCACACGTCAGAGACATAAAAACTGTAGGCTATTAAACCACTATTTATTATTACCACACGTCAGAGACATGAAAACTGTAGGCTATTAAACCACTATTTATTATTACCACACGTCAGAGACATGAAAACTGTAGGCTATTAAACCACTATTTATCATTACCACACGTCAGAGACATGAAAACTGTAGGCTATTAAACCACTATTTATTATTACCACACGTCAGAGACATGAAAACTGTAGGCTATTAAACCACTATTTATCATTACCACATGTCAGAGACATAAAAACTGTAGGCTATTAAACCACTATTTATCATTACCACATGTCAGAGACATGAAAATTGTGCTAATGAACTTGAAAAGGGGTGGTATAGCCTACGCTCCAAAATGCAACTTGGTTCGAAAAGAACACAGACATTTTGTCAAGGCAGAGATGAGTGGCCGACACTGAAATATGTAGTGGATGCATAAATTCTGTCCTAATGACAATCGCCAAATGCCATTATACTTTTTGGTGTTTTGTGTAAATGATGTCTCTTTCCATTCACCACTGTTTGGAGGCTGTAAATATGTTGTGACTAGATGAATGTGCGTTGGTAGCCTAGTAAAGGAGACCTTTGAAGTGATTGTTTGACAAACATGACTGGTTGTGTTTATGCCACAGTAAAAGGCAATACATTTTAAAAGTTAAATGACAAGTCTTTATGACTAGGCCCACAGAGATCCTACTGAATTAGTAGGGATTCTACATTCTATGACTAGGCAAGCGCATGCACACGTAGGAGGTCCTGTACCGGGAAGAAATTAAATCTACTTTCACCCCAGATGATATGTTTTGGTATGGGTACATACGACAGAAGAAGGGAGGTTGGTTGGGACGGGTAGGCGTATAATGGGAACGTCTAACAACCCAAAGAACAGCTTTAGCATTTGAGCTAATTAGCAACTTTGCAATGACTTACTACTTTTTAGCTACATAGAATGTTAGCGAACCCGTTCCCTAACCTTAACCTAGCTAACATTAGCTACAACAAATTGGATATATATATATATTTTTTAAACTTTATTTAACTAGGCAAGTCAGTTAAGAACAAATTCTTATTTACAATGCCGGACTACTGGGGAGCAGTGGGTTAACTGCCTTGTTCAGGGGCAGAACGACAGATTTATACCTTGTCAGCTCGGGGATTCGATCCAGCAACCTTTCGGTAACTGTCCCAACACTCTAACCACTAGGCTACCTGCCGCTCGTAACATATCATACTTATTGCAAATTCGTAACATATTGTACGAATTGCAATTATTAACATATCATATAAATTGTAATTTGTTACATATCATATGAAATGGATTATGGACATCCACAAATGAATACATACCATATGAAACGTAACACATCATATCAAACTAATAGTGTCACAGATTTACGTTTACTATATTAGTCCAGGTTGGTCTTAGAGACCTGGCACACAGGGCTATTACAGTACCTGGGTGAGATGAGGCTATTGTCCCTTCTGAAGGGACAACCTATTCCTTTAGTGGAACACATTGGCCCTTCAACAGGACAAACAAATGAGTGTGAATTCTCCGTCCAAGGAGAGGCTATGTGCAGGCCCTTGGGGCAGAGTACTAGGGTTATCTGTTCTCTAGCACAGCATGGTGTAAACCCTTATGCCATTCAGAGGAAAATGCCAACCTCCTCTCTTTAACCTCCTTTGGTATACTGGCTCTCCTATATCCTAAGAGAGATCTCTCTGTTTTCCCATAACACCAGCTGTTCCGGTATGTGTGTGTGTGTAGATGTGTGTACGTTTGTGTGTGTTCTCGTGCCTGTAGCTGTCATGTTCTTGCAATGACAATTATTTATACATGCCCGAAATATTGATAGCGGCAAAAGAACAGCCATTTGGACCATTATTCACTTTCCATGCCCGCTAAATTGATTCCTATGCAATCTTTTATTAACCTACCTGTGGTGATATTAATAATGTAGTCACAGGATACAACAGTACATAAACAAAGCACAGCAAGGATGATCTTTATATTTTCCTCTGGGTCGTCTAGTGGAATATGATGAAGAATTTGCTCACAACCAATTATTTTGGCAAGCCATTATTTTCGTTAATGCTGTTTACTCTTGAGATGTGTTTTTTCATCCAACCTCCCCAACTGTTCCCCTCTATCCCAGTTTGCAAATCTGTTCTGTGGAATTGGTCTTAAACCATAAAAACAGACTCTGTTTGGATTATTGGGTGTGGGAGGAAAACCTGTTTGGTTATGCCAGGCAGTGTGTGTGCGTGTGCGCACGCTCGTTTGTGCACATTCATGTGCATGCGTAGTGCACTGTGTGTGTGTGTGCGTGTGCACGTGTGTGCGTGCGCTCGTTCGTTCGTGTGCATGCGTAGTGCAGTGTGTGTGTGTGTGTGTGTCTCAAATACACAGAGGTGAAATATCCCACATGTAAAATGTGTTTGTAAGTACATGTATATAAATAAATACTGAGCAACAATGAGCAACAATACATTTTACATTTACAAATTCTATTTGATTGCGGCTGGTCGATGATAAGCATGCAGCATCAGGGTATTGATTGGGGAAACATTGAAGACTGGCAGCTGTTGTTGAAGTGTATGGATAGAGTGTATGGAGGGATAATTAGACACTACCGGCTAGCCCAGTAATTACACACATCAGCTGTAACTCAGACTGCAGCTCATTGCATTTCAAATAGTTATGGCGTGCCATGCTCTCCACACCACATTATATTGGATCCAGGTATGAGTCCCAAATGGCACCGTATCCCCTATATAATGTACTACTTTTAACCAGAACCCTATTGGCTTTGGTCAAAAGTAGTGGACTATACAGGGAATAGGGTGCGATGTTGGATGTATCCCAGAAAGCTCCTGTTTAGTAAGTCCTCCCCTCTCCTCAGAGCCTGAGGATTAAGTGGGGTTGAAGGTGTCTGTCGCTGCCTTGCCTCAAGGTGAGTGGGAAAATCATTTGTAGGATCACCAGGTTCCTTTCTCTCCATGACCCCAACTATGCCTGCCTGCCTGCCTGGGCATGATTAAATATGGATCTGGGGCCAGAGTTTCACAGCAGCACTTCAGAGGAGAGGAAAAACACACTGAAGAAGGAAGGCCTCTGCTCGGGTGATAGATAGAATAACCATGGAAATATTGTCCTATTGCTTCTCTGAGAGCAGGGCGTTGGTGTATTGAAGACAAACACTTGAATTTGGTTTGACCTGACTAAGATCATCTTATTGTCATCAAAGGTGGTAATTTGGAGTATACAGTATGCCAACCTTTCTTTTCTTTCCAGACAATCCTGGCCGCATTCAAGTTCTGTTCTGTTCTGTACAAAAAAGATGGCCATGGGTCAAACAGTACTGTATGTGTATTGTACCTTTATTTAACTAGGCAAGTCAGTTAAGAACAAATTCTTATTTTCAATGACGGCCTAGGAACAGTGTTTTTTTTTTTTACCTTGTCAGCTCAGGGATTCAATCTTGCAACCTTTCGGTTACTAGCCCAACGCTCTAACCACTAAGCTACCTGCTGTATTTGAAGTGCAAGAAGGAGAGGTGTGTGATTAAAGGCAGGGAAAGGAAAATGGTGTTGCTTGTGGAGAGGAGGAGTGTCTTGTCTGTCTGTCAGGTCGAGATGTAGGGGGATTCATCGGAGTGGAGAAAGTTCTGTGTGTGTCATTAGTCCCTTGTCTGGGTCCTGCACCCCAGCAGAGTGATAGGCCCCGGTGCTGTGCAGTCACAGAAAGGACTGCTGTTTTCTTCCACCACTCTCAAATTGATCATACAGTTGAAATCGGAAGTTAACATACACTTAGGTTGGAGTCATTAAAACTCATTTTTCAACCCCTCCACAAATTTCTTGTTAACAAACTATAGTTTTGGCAAGTCAGTTAGGACATCTACTTTGTGCATGACAAGTAATTTTTCAAACAATTGTTTACAGACAGATTATTTCACTTATCACAATTCCAATTCAATTCCATATCACAATTCCAGTGGGTCAGAAGTTTACGTACACTAAGTTGACTGTGCCTTTAAACAGCTTAGAAAATTCCAGAAAATTATGTCATGGCTTTAGAAGCTTTTGATAGGCTAATCAACATCATTTGAGTCAATTGGAGGTATACCTGTGGATGTATTTCAAGGCCTACCTTCACACTCAGTGCCTCTTTGCTTGACATCACGGGAAAATTAAAAGAAATCAGCCAAGACCTGAGAAAAAAAATTGTAGACCTCCACAAGTCTGGTTCATCCTTGGGAGCAATTTCCAAATGCCTGAAGGTACCATGTTCATCTGTACAAACAATAGTACACAAGTATAAACACCATGGGACCACGCAGCCGTCATACTGCTCAGGAAGGAGATGCATTCTGTCCCCTAGAGATGAACGTACTTTGGTGCGAAAAGTGCAAATCAATCCCAGAACAACAGCAAAGGACCTTGTGAAGATGCTGGAGGAAACAGGTACTAAAGATTCTATATCCACAGTAACACAGTAAAAGTCCTATAACGACATAACCTGAAAGGCCGCTCAGCAAGGAAGAAGCCACTGCTCCAAAACCGCCATTAAAAAAAGCCAGACTACGGTTTGCAACTGCACATGGGGACAAATATCGTACTTTTTGGAGAAATGTCCTCTGGTCTGATGAAACAAAAATAGTTCTGTTTGGACATAATGACCATCGTTATGTTTGAAGGAAAAAGGTGGAGGCTTGCAAGCTGAAGAACACCATCCCAACCGTGAAGCACGGGGGTGGCAGCATCATGTTGTGGGGGTGCTTTAAGTTAAAAAATTGAAAGGCAATGCTACCAAATACTAATTGAGTGTATGTAAACTTCTGACCCACTGGGAATGTGATGAAAGAAATAAAAGCTGAAATATATCATTCTCTCTACTATTATTCTGAAATGTAACATTCTTAAAATATAGTGGTGATCCTAACTGACCAAAGACAAGGAATTTTTACTCTGATTAAATGTCAAGAATTGTGAAGAACTGAGTTTAAATCTATTTGGCTAAGGTGTATGTAAACTTCTGACTTCAACTGTAGGTGTTAATTGCCGCCATTGCTCAGCGGTGGAGCAGATGTTAGCCTCTCTTGGGTAGGGGGCAGTATTTTCACGTCCGGATGAAAAGCGTTCCCAAAGTAAACTGCCTGTTACTCAGGCCCAGAAGCTAGGATATGCATATAATTGGTAGATGTGGATAGAAAACACTCTAACGTTTCTAAAACTGTTAAAATAATGTCTGTGAGTATAACAGAACTGATATGGCAGGCGAAATCCCGAGGACAAACCAGCCCCCCCAAAATAAATTTCAACCTATCACTATTTTCAATGGCTGTCACTTTTATTATAAGGTGAAGTCCTCCCAGATTGCAGTTCCTAGGGCTTCCACTAGATGTCAACAGTCTTTAGAAAAAGTTTCAGGCTGGTTTTTGAAAAAATGAGCCAGAAATTGTAGTTTTTCTAAGTGGCTCTCATTTTGGCTGTATTGTTTCCAAGCGCGTGAATGAGACCGCGTGAATGAGACCGCGTTCTTTGGTATTTTTCTCCGGTAAAGAATAACGATTCTCCGTCTTAAATTTTAGCGTTTATTTACGTATTAGGGTGCCTAAGGTTTGATTATAAACGTTGTTTGACTTGTTTGTAAAAGTTTATGAGTAACGTTTGGGATTCATTTTGTATGCATTTTGATAGAGGGAAACTGGGTGGATTATTGACGCGCCAACTAAACTGAGTTTTTATGGATATAAGAAGGACATTATCGAACAAAACGACCATTTGTGATGGAACTGGGACCTTTTGGAGTGTCAACAGAAGAAGGTATGGCATTTATTATATGGCTATTTCTGACTTTCGTTTTCCATGGTTTTGTATGCGGGGCGCTGTCCTCAGATAATCACATGGTGTGCTTTCGCCGTAAAGCCTTTTTGAAATCTGACACAGCGGCTGGATTAACAAGAAGTTAAGCTTTATTTTGATGTATTACACTTGTGATTTTATGAAAGTTAAATATTTATAATTCTGTACTTTGAATTTCGCGCTCTGCAATTTCACCGGATGTTGGCCAGGTGGGACGCTATTGTCCCACCTGCCCATAAGAAGTTAGACTGCTTCAATGAGCCTGGCTGTCCAGGAGTGAGTAGAGGGAGATGCTGTCATCTTTAAAGGGGAAATCCGCAGTTGCTACATTCATTTTTGGACTAAATGATATACAAGTGCATTCAGAAAGTATTCAAAACCCCTGACTTTCACCACATTTTGTTACGTTACAGCCTTAATCTAAAATGGATTAAATTGGTGTTTCCCTCATGAATCTACACACAATACCCCATAATGACGAAATATCCCCCAGAAATACCCCCCACACAATACCCCCCAGAAATATCACATTTACATAAGTATTCAGACCCTTCGCTATGAAACTCGAAATTGAGCTCAGGTGCATCCTTTTTTCATTGATCACCCTAGAGATGCTACTACAACTTTGAGTTCAATTGATTGGACATTTGGAAAGGCACACACCTGTCTATATAAGGTCCCACAGTGCATGTCACAGCAAAAACCAAACCATGAGTTCGAAGGAATTGTCCGTAGAGCTCCGAGACAGGATTGTGTCAAGGCACAGATCTGGGGAAGGGTACCAAAATATTTCTGCAGCATTGAAGGTCCCCAAGAACACAGTGGCATCCATCATGCTTAAATTGAAGAAGTTTGGAACCACCAAGACTCTTCCTAGAGCTGGACACCCGGCCAAACTGAGCTATCGGGGAAGAAGGGCCTTGGTCAGAGAGGTGACCAAGAACCCGATGGTCGATCTGACAGAGCTCCAGAGTTCCTCTGTGGAGTAGGGAGAACCTACCAGAAGGACAACCATCTCTGCAGGACTCCACCAATCAGCAACTCCTCAGTAAAAGACACATGACAGCCCGCTTGGAGTTTGACAAAAGGCATCTAAAGGACTCTTAGACCATGAGAAACAAGATTATCTGTTCTGATGAAACCGAAATTGAACTATTTGGCCAGAATGCCAAGCATCACGTCTGGAGGAAACCTGACACCATCCCTACGGGGAAACATGGTGGTGGCTGGATCATGCTGTGGGGATGTTTTTCAGTGACAGGGACTGGAAGACTAGTCAGGATTGAGGGAAAGATGAACTGTGTAAAGTATAGAGAGATCCTTGATGAAAACCTGCTCCAGAGCGCTCAGGACCTCAGACTGGGGTGAAGGTTCTTCCAACAGAACAACGACCCTAAGCACACAGACAAGACAATGCAGAAATGGCTTCGGGACAAGTCTCTGAATGTCCTTGAGGCCCAGCCAGAGCACGGACTTGAACCTGATCGAACATCTCCCCATCCAACCTGACAAAGCTTGAGAGGATCCGCAGAGAAGAATGGGAGAAACTCCCCAAATACAGGTGTGCCAAGCTTGTAGCGTCATACCCAAGAAGACTCGAGGCTGTAATCACTACCAAAGGTGCTTCAACAAAGTACTGAGTAAAGGGTCTGAATACTTATGTAAATGTGTTATTTCAGTTTTTTTATCGTAATATATTTACCATAAATTCTAAAAAACGTTTTTTTTAGTTTGTCGTAATGGACTATTGTGTGTAGATTGATGATTGAAAAAAAAATATCCAATCAATTTTAGAATAAGGCTGTTACGTAACAAAATGTGCGAAAAGACAAGGGGTCTGAATACTTTCCGAATGCACACCCATTGACTCTTGAACAAAAAACGGAATTATGCCTTGTGAGCTAAGTTTAACTGTCGTACTACTACAGATGTCAACATATATGCTGATTTTACTCTGTTTGTAAACAACATAAATGTAAACAAACACCGTATAGTGTCAAAACATGGTTAAAAATATTATTTTGATATCATGGATGGTCAGTCCTTGTTTCCATAGCTCTGTTTATGAATTTGACTGGTTACATTTCCCCATCCCCATCCCTCAGCTTTTTTCCAAAATAGTGGTGAGGTGCCCGTTTTGTTATTGTTTCAACTGTGGGTTGGCCCTTTAAGAAACAATAATAAAGTCCCTCTGTAAATCACATTCCAGCCAATGTAAACGCCAAGGTGCACTTTAACCGACAGCTATTTTAGCCCAGGAAGGGAAATATGATTTCTGACATGCAACTCCATCCTCTCAGAATATTACAAATAAGCTGTTCTACCTTTTACTGATTATGGTAATAGACAGCTGGGTTTGGCTTATTATTTTCAGCAATGCAGCAGAACAAACCTAAATTAAGGTCAAACAGCAGAATTACTTTCCCTCCCTGCAGGTGGTGATGTGGCCTTGGGCTAGTCAGGTCCGAGCGTTTTAGTATGCCGCCTGGTTAGCATGGAGAGAGCTGGCGGAGGTATACCGCAGTTCTTAGGGCATTCTCACGCTAAATAAATAAACAGACTAAAAGGGCAGAGGAAATAAATGGACTTATGCAGAAGTAGGTATTATTAGCTTTGTGATTGATTGGGGAGACAGGCACTCTGAGACAGAGGAGAGAGGGAGAGAAGTAGGGGGAGGTACAGTTGAAGTCGGAAGTTTAAATACACCTCAGCCAAATACATTTAAACTCAGCTTTTCACAATTCTTGACATTTAATCAGAGTAAAAATTCCATGTCTTAGGTCAGTTAGGATCACCACTTTATTGTAAGAATGTGAAATGTCAGAATAATAGTAGAGAGAATGATTTATTTCAGTATGTATTTCTTTCATCACATTCCCAGTGGGTCAGAAGTTTACATACACTCAATTAGTATTTTGTAGCATTGCCTTTAAATTGTTTAACTTGGGTCCAATGTTTCGGGTAGCCTTCCACAAGCTTCCCAAAATAAGATGGGTGAATTTTGGCATATTCCTCCTGACAGAGCTGGTGTAACTGAGTCAGGTTTGTAGGCCTCCTTGCTCGGACACGCTTTTTCTGTTCTCCCCACAAATTTTCTATAGGATTGAGGGTTAGGGCTTTATGATGGCCACTCCAATATCTTGACTTTGTTGTCCTTAAGCCATTTTTCCACAAATTTGGAAGAATGCTTGGGGTCATTGTCCATTTGGAAGACCCATTTGAGACAAAGCTTTAACTTCCTGACTAATGTCTTGAGATGTTGCTTCAATATATCCACATCATTTTCCTACCTCATGATGCCATCTATTTTGTGAAGTGCACCAGTCTCTCCTGCAGCAAAGCAAGCCCTTAACATGATGCTGCCAGCCCTGTGCTTCACGGTTGGGATGGTGTTCTTCGGCTTGCAAGCATCCTCCTTTTTCCTCCAAACATAACGATGGTCATTATGGCCAAACAGAACTATTTTTTCCTCAGACCAGAGGACCACATTTCTCCAAAAAGTATGATCTTTGTCCCCATGTGCAGTTGCAAACCGTAGTCTGTCTTTTTTTATGGCGGTATTGGAGCAGTGGCTTCTTGCTGAGCGGCCTTTCAGGTTATGTCGATATAGGACTTGTTTTACTGTGGATATAGATACTTTTGTACCTGTTTCCTCCAGCATCTTCACAAGGTCCTTTGCTGTTGTTCTGGGATTGATTTGCACTTTTCGCACCAAAGTACGTTCATCTCTAGGAGACAGAACGTGTCTCCTTCCTGAGCGGTATGACGGCTGCGTGGTCCCATGGTGTTTATACTTGTGTACTATTGTTTGTACATATGAACGTGGTACCTTCAGGCGTTTGGAAATTGCTCCCAAGGATGAACCATACTTGTGGAGGTCTACCACTTTTTTTTCTGAGGTCTTGGCTGATTTCTTTTGATGTTCCCGTGATGTCAAGCAAAGAGGCACTGAGTGTGAAGGTAGGCCTTGAAATACATTCACAGGTACACCTCCAATTGACTCAAATGATGTTGATTAGCCTATCAGAAGCTTCTAAAGCCATGACATCATTTTTTGGACTTTTCTAAGCTGTTGAAAGGCACAGTCAACTTAGTGTATGTAAACTTCTGACCTACTGGAATTGTGATACAGTGAAAGTGAAATAATCTGTCTGTAAACAATTGTTGGAAAAAGTACTTGTGTCATGCACAAAGCGGAAGTGTCCTAACCGACTTGCCAAAATTATAGTTTGTTAACAAGAAATTTGTGGAGTGGTTGAAAAAATAGTTTTAATGACTTCAACTGTAGCTAGCGCTAGCAGGTAGTGTTGCTTTTGGTAACGTTTCCTCTGTTAATTATCATATCCCCCTGTGATACTCTTCCCCCCTCGGCTTCCTCTCTTTCTCATTCTCTTTTAGAATTTTCTAAATGCCTGCTTTTAATTAAACCCACACAACGGTGACAGAGAGTCAATTAAAGTCTATGCAACAGACACAGATTGTCATCATAGACTATAATAATAATATATATTTGGAGCATTCCATTCCTTTTACTGTATGTAGGGTTGCAAAGTTTCCAGTAATTTACCAACATTACTGGAATCTTCAGTAATTTTGATAATTAACAGAAAATCTATGGCAATCTATCGTAACTTTGGTCATTTATACTTGAATAACAAACAAAAAAATGTATTCACATATAGTATTAATTTATTATATCTTGGTCCATATTGTCCATGAGTTTTTAGTAGATAGACCATATGGTTCAAGAGGAGAATAGTCTAATTAATGAAAAAAGCATCTAATCAACAATGGCATTATTTTCAATCAACTCTGCTACTCTTCCAACTACTGACTGTGTTCACAACTGCCACCAGTTTGATGCCAAAACATTGACAACAAATACATATTCATAGTAAAATAAATAAATGTATAAAAAGGATGGTTCATGATGAAACCCTCATTCTGTATGAAACATCAATGTTATTCACTAAGTTGATGGTTAATATTTAGGTTAATGTTTTACAGCTTTTTAATATCACCTTATTTAACATTTCATATATTTTACTTATGAAATAAGGCCACACAGAAGGCCAGGGATGATTACAGACAACTGTGATAATCTGAAGTACCTAAAAGGGCCACTAGATGTCTTGTGATAGATTACATAAAATCCTTTGAGGAGAGGAGGAGGAATATTTCAGATACTGTTTGAAGAGGTAAGGTTTTAGATGTTTTTGGGATATCTGCCAGGCACGCAGAGATGCGTGTCGCCACCTGAGTGTCAGAAGGGGGAAGGAAAAAAAGTAGTTGAGTGTCATCTGCATAAGAGAGACCATGTGAGGAAATAACAGAGCCGAGTGAATTGGTGTATAGAGAGAAGAGGATAGGGCCTAGAACTGAGCCCTGGGGGACACCAGTAGTGAGAGTACGTGGTGCAGAAACAGATCCTCTCCACGTCACCTGGTAGGAGCGGCCTGCCAGGTAGGATGCAATACAAGAGTGTGCATAGCCTGAGACGCCCAGCCCTGAGAGGGTGGAGAGGAGAATCTGATGGTTCACAGTGTCGAGGCAGCGGATAGATCTAGGAGGATGAGAACAGAGGAGATTGGCAGCATTGGCAGTGCGGAGAGCCTCCGTGACACTGCAGGTGTGCAAAGCTCTTATAGAATTACCCAGAAAGACTCACAGCTGTAATCATTGCTAAAGGTGATGCTAACATTTATTGACTCAGGGGTGTGAATACTTGTGTAAATTAGATATTTCTGTATTCCATTTTCAAATACTTGCTAACATTTCTAAAAACATGTTTTTATTTTGCCATTATGGAGTATTGTGTGTAGATGGGTTAGAAATAAACATATTTTTAATCAATTTTGAATTCAGGCTGTAACACAACTAAATGTGGAATAAGTCAAGGGTTATGAAAACTTTCTGAAAGCACTGTATTCTAAGGCTATGAGATGAATCAACAAGCAACTCTGTTCTATTCTGATGCATGAATAATAAATTAGTAAATCTCACACTGTGCTTTGGGAGTGTGTAGATGTTGTTTGTGCCATTCAGAGGGTGAATGGGCAAGACAAAAGATTTAAGTGCCTTTGAACGGTGTATGGTAGTAGGTGTCAGGCGCAGCGGTTTGTGTCAAGAAGTGCAACGCTGCTGGATTTTTCATGCTCAACAGTTTCCCGTGTGTATCAAGAGTGGTCCACCACTCAATATTAGGAAGTCTTGCTTAATGTTTTGTACACTCAGAGTTCCTCTGTCCAGTGTCTGTGTTCTTTTGCCCATCTTGATCTTTTTTTGGGGGGGGGCAGTCTGAGATACGTCTTTTTCTTTGCAACTCTGCCTAGAAGGCCAGCATCCCGGAGTTGCCTCTTCACTTTTGACGTTGAGACTGGTGTTTTGCGGGTACTATTTAATGAAGCTGCCATTTGAGGACTTTTGAGGCGTTTGTTTCTCAAACTAGACACTCTAAAGTACTTGTCCTCTTGCTCAGTTGTGCACCGTGGCCTCCCACTCCTCTTTCTATTCTGGTTAGAGCCAGTTTGCGCTGTTCTGTGAAGGGAGTACTACACAGCTTTGTACGAGATCTTCAGTTTCTTGGCAATTTCTTGCATGGAATAGCCTTCATTTCTCAGAACAAGCATAGACTGACGAGTTTCAGAAGAAAGATCTTTGTTTTTGGCCATTTTTAGCCTGTAATCGAACCCACAAATGCTGATGCTCCAGATACTCAACTAGTCTAAAGAATGCCAGTTTTATTGCTTCTTTAATAGAACATCAGTTTTCAGCTGTGCTGACAGAATTGCAAAATGGTTTTCCAATGATCATTTAGCCTTTTAAAATGATAAACTTGGATTAGCTAACACAATGTGCCATTGGAACACAGGAGTGATGGTTGCTGATAATGGGCCTCTGTACGCCTATGTAGATATTCCATTAAAAACCATCTGTTTCCAGCTACAATAGTCATTTACAACATTAACTGTATCTACACTTTCTGATCAATTTAATGTTATTTTAAAGGACAAAAAATGTGCTTTTGTTTCAAAACAAGCACATTTCTAAGTGACCCCAAACTTTTGAACGGTAGTGTATGTTTGGATTGGTGACCTACCTGCTTTACACAGAGGATTTTCCCAACATAACTATGTCTGACTGTATGCTGCTCATTCCTGGATTAAACCGCAACAAGACAATTACAATTAGGCTCCTGCCTTTGAAGTGCCTCCCAAATAAGTTGGTCAAGTCAGATGAGAGTATCTGTGAGTGAAACACTAATTTATCCCAAAGTTGAGATAAACCTAATCATGTAAAAATATCCACCCGACTAAGCTAAGCTACCTCCAAGTGAAAGACACTAAAAACTCTTAAGTCATTTAGCATTGGTTATGACCCTTATACAAAGTGTGGTTTGGAATTCCCATTGTTAGAGCCTCTCCTGCCCATGATATATGAGACAACATACACATAGCCATGTTCATATAAAGTGGCATCGTTTATGTCGTTACCTAGCAACGCACTATCACTACTACTTTTACAACCACTAGTCTTAGCACCTGTAACTCGTCATGTTACTTTTTTTTATTTATTTTTTATTTATTTTTTTTTATCCCATTTTCTCCCCAATGTTCGTGGTATCCAATCGCTAGTAATTACTATCTTGTCTCATCGCTACAACTCCCGTACGGGCTCGGGAGAGACGAAGGTTGAAAGCCATGCGTCCTCCGAAGCACAACCCAACCAAGCCGCACTGCTTCTTAACACAGCGCGCCTCCAACCCGGAAGCCAGCCGCACCAATGTGTCGGAGGAAACACCGTGTACCTGGCCCCCTTGGTTAGCGCGCACTGCGCCCGGCCCGCCACAGGAGTCGCTGGAGCGCGATGAGACAAGGATATCCCTACCGGCCAAACCCTCCCTAACCCGGACGACGCTATGCCAATTGTGCGTCGCCCCACGGACCTCCCGGTCGCGGCCGGCTGCGACAGAGCCTGGGCGCGAACCCAGAGACTCTGGTGGCGCAGTTAGCACTGCGATGCAGTGCCCTAGACCACTGCGCCACCCGGGAGGCCCCGTCATGTTACTTTTGATTTGTTTTTTCCACTAACGTTTAATGAATGGTGCCAACAAGAAGAGGAGGAGGATATGTAAGAAATGAAACCAGAAGAAGAACAAGTGGACCAGCAACCTGAGCCTTGCGTTAACGTTAAACATGCAGAAATCAGTAACGTTAGTGCTGCTTTAGACGATATTGAAAAGGAGAGAAATGAAGAAACTAGCTACATCAAAACAAACCAACCGGGCAGTGAAGTGCTTTCTGGAATGTCTGTCAGAAATGGGGATAAACATCGATCTGGCAACTGTTTCAAAACAGAAGATGGGTAATATTCTCCGGAGTTTCTACGCCACCTACTGAATAAGGTGTGGTTTGATTTGCTTTGGCCGAAGAGGCAATAAAGGAAACCGCAAATTGAAGCCGGACTAATTTGTAATGAAGAAACCAAGAACCACAAAAATCACATGGAAAGAGAAAGGGGAAATCCTTGTGGCTGCATGTATGAGAACCTAGGGAGCTCTGCCCCGTGGAAATGTGCAATTCGGTATCATGAATAAATAGCTGTCGATGCTGTGACCATCCGAAACATTTTTTCATTGTGGTTTCTATTCTGATCTGCTGTATCAATGTCTTTGCTACAATGTTTCAGCGCTGTTTTCAGATGCATGGACTGCACCCCTATACAACGTTGCCATCTGACATGACATTTTCCTATGCATAGACCAGACGTGCATTGTTTTCAGAACCATGGGCAGCGTCCCTAGAAACTAAGGTTCTGGAAGTATTAACCAGCGCTTGGGTAGTTTTGCTTTACATGGCAGTCAATACAAATAGAAACTAACAACCAGAGAACGTCTAAAATGTCACTTGACAACCAGTGTTATTGAATGTAAAATCATGTTTTGTTGAAAAATGGATGGTTTGGGAAATAATCCTGATTTTTAATGCTGGTAACCAGTTGTATGAAAGCAATAATACACACGAGGCCATGTGTTATGCTATTTTTATCATGGCTGTGGTGGTCTACTCGGCTTTGCCTCGTGGCTATGACCACATCACAGCCATGATACAAATTTCATAACATAACCTCATGTATTATTTATTAAATGTATCCTGTGTAGCATACTTATGGCATAGGCATACATTTGGACTATCCTTGTTTTTATGGCAGCAGTAGATTCAGATGAGTGTGATTGGTTAATGGGGTGTTGTGTCTGGCTCTCTGAGCATGCTACTAAATGTGTAACCAATGATTGCCCTAGTGAAGTGAGCATTAATATGAAATGGCTTGTGTAGCTGTTGACAGCTTAATTGTCAGTGTCATTTCCTAATGAGTTGGGACGATTTGCAATGATCCTGTTAGTTAAGGAAATGGTGGCATCGTTTGTCAGCATGGGTTTATTCTCTGTAGACTGTTATTGCTCCATGATGCCTCTACTGAGAGGAACTGCGAAGTGGAGTTGAGTTTATAGTGAATGTCTGTATGGCTTCAACTGTTTGAAGGAATGCCAAGTTCTACACAGTGACTACTGTATATGTAGTAAAGGTGATATTATAAACAGCAAATCAAATTCACAGTATAGCTCCCTAGAGTGTACAGTACATCATGGAATAATATTGATGATACAGTATGCCAAAAAAACAAGGAGTGTTGTCCCAGGGAAAAGATCAGAAGAACACATCCTCTCCCTAACACATTCACCTGTAATGCAGCTAGTGCTGAGAGGGCTTGGTGGATTTGCAGAACTACAGCCTACAGTGGCAAGAAAAATTATGTGAACCCTTTGGAAATACCTGGATTTCTGCATAAATTGGTCATAAAATTTGATCTTCATCTAGGTCACAATCACAACAATAGGCAAACACAGCCTGCTTAAACTAATAACACACAAACAAGTATACGTTTTCATGTCTTTATTGAACACACTGTGTAAACATTCACAGTGCAGGGTGGGAAAAGTATGTGAACCCTTGGATTTAATAACTGGTTGACCCTCCTTTGGCAGCAATAACCTCAACCAAACATTTTCTGTAGTTGCGGATCAAACCTGCACAATGGTCAGGAGGAATTTTGGACCATTCCTCTTTACAAAACTGTTTCAGTTCAGCAATATTCTTGGGATGTCTGGTGTGAAGCGCTCTCTTGAGGTCATGCCACAACATCTCAATCGGGTTGAGGTCAGGACTCTGACTGGGCCACTCCAGAAGGTTTATTTTCTTCTGTTGAAGCCATTCTGTTTTGGGTCGTTGTCCTGTTGCACCACCCAACTTCTGTTGAGCTTCAATTGGCGGACAGATAGCCAAACATTCTCCTGCAAAATGTCTTGATAAACTTGGGAATTCATTTTTCCGTCAATGATAGCAAGCTGTCCAGGCCCTGAGGCAGCAAAGCATCCCAAACCATGATGCTCCCTCCACCATACTTTACAGTTGGGATAAGTTTTTGATGTTTCTGTGCTGAGCCTTTTTTTCTCCACAGATATTGTTGTGTGTTACTTCCAAACAACTCAACTGTAGTTTCATCTGTCCACAGAATATTTAGCCAGTAGTGCTGTGGAACATCCAGGTGCTCTTTTGCAAACTTCAAACGTGCAGCAATGTTTTTTTGGACAGCAATGGCTTCTTCCATGGTGTCCTCCCATGAACACCATTCTTGTTTAGTGTTTTACATATCGTAGACTCGTCAAAAAAGATGTTAGCATGTTCCAGGGATTTCTGTAAGTCTTTAGCTGACACTAGGATTCTTCTTAACCTCATTGAGCATTCTGTGCTGTGCTCTTGCAGTCATCTTTGCAGGACGTCCACTCATAGGGAGAGTAGCAACACTGCTGAACTTTCTCCATTTATAGACAACTTGTCTTACCGTGGACTGATGAACATCAAGGCTTTTAGAGATACTTTTGTAACCCTTTCCAGATTTATGCAAGTCAACAATTCTTCTTCTGAGATCTCTTTTGTTCGAGGTATGGTTCACATCAGGCAATGCTTCTTGTGAATAGCAAACTCATATTTTGTGAGTGTTTTTATAGGGCAAGGCAGCTCTAACCAACATCTCCAATCTCGTCTCATTGATTAGACTCCAGGTTAGCTGACTCCTGACTCCAATTAGCTTTTGGAGAAGTCATTAGCCTAGGAGTTCACATACTTTAAAAAAACTTGTTTGTGTGTTATTAGTTTAAGTGTTTGTCTATTGTTTTGACCTAGATGAAGATCAGATCAAACTTGATGACCAATTTATGCAGAAATCCAGGTAATTCCAAAGGGTTCACATACTTTTTCTTGCCACTGTACATGATTGGAGAGCTCAATGTCCATCTTAGTATAGTATTGAGGTGTGGGGAAGGGCCTTTAGCGTGTTATGTTAGGAAAGAGATGTGTGTGAGAAAGAGAGAGAGGGATTTGACAGGAGAGGGAGAGAGGACGGATAGGGAAAATGAGAGAAAGGACAGGAGAGACAGAGCGGGAGAGAGAGGACAGGAGAGTCAGAGAGGGAGAGAGAGGACAGGAGAGACAGAGAGACAGAGAGGGAGAGAGGACAGTAGTGACAGAGAGGGAGAGAGAGGACAGGAGAGACAGAGAGAGAGAGAGGCCAGGAGAGACAGAGAGGGAAAAAGGGAGAGAGGCCAGGAGAGACAGAGAGGGAAAAAGAGAGAGCGGACAGGAGAGACAGAGAGACAGAGAGGGAGAGAGAGAGAGAGGACAGGAGAGTCAGAGAGGGAGAGAGAGAGAGAGAGGACATCAGAGACAGAGAGGGAGAGAGAGGACAGGAGAGACAGAGGGAGAGAGAGAGGACAGTAGAGACAGAGAGGGAAAAGGGAGAGAGGACAGGAGAGACAGAGAGGGAAAAAGAGAGAGCGGACAGGAGAGACAGAGAGACAGAGAGGGAGAGAGAGAGAGAGGACAGTAGAGACAGAGAGGGAGAGAGAGGACAGGAGAGACAGAGGGAGAGAGAGAGGACAGGAGAGACAGAGGGAAAAAGAGAGAGAGAGGACAGGAGAGACAGAGCAACAGTAGAGACAGAGAGGGAGAGAGAGGACAGGGGAGAGAGAGAGGACAGGAGAGACAGAGAGGGAAAAAGAGAGAGAGAGGACAGGAGAGACAAAGAGGGAAAAAGAGAGAGAGAGGACAGGAGAGACAGAGCAACAGTAGAGACAGAGAGGGAGAGAGAGAGGACAGGAGAGACAGAGGGAAAAAGGGAGAGATGACAGGAGAGATGGGCTTGATGGAGCTAGAGCCCAATGCTGTTAGATGCCAGAGCTACTCAATAGTTTAAATGTAATTCCTCAGCCATCCTCACAATGCATATTTCCCCCCTTTTTCGTTTAACAGAGAATAATTATATATATAAAAAAAACATTGCACACTTACTTGTGGATCAATTTCCATCATGATGAGAGGGGTATGGACGAGGAAATATTATTGATAATAACACTGAATATCTACAGATTCACTGTGGCACAAACACCCTTAGTGCCCTTTAAATGATTTATTGAACTGCAGTGTATCATACTGAGATATGTGTTCCACTGACTCTGTACAGAACTCTGTCAGCATGTAGGCCTACTGTGTTTCTTGTTGTGTTTTTGGTCCATACATGTCACTTACTATAATGCTTTGGGCCTGCATTCTTTGGTCAATTTCTCTCAAATAAAATATATTTCTTATTGATGTGTGTGTTGCATATGTATACAAAGCCAAGTGTTGAGCCAGGGAGATGTCTCTATTTGTAGAAAACAGCCGGTTTAGCCTGCAGTGTCTGATGAGGCGAGACAGATTGCAAAGTAGTGCACATACTGAGGGGAAAACAGGGAGGAAAAAGACGAACTTGCTGACAGAGCCAATTTCAGCTTGAAATCCCTAATAAAGAGAAAGGGGGGGGGGGATCAAGCCTGACTCCCAGCTTCTCCAGGGCCTACTGCACAGCCTTGTGGAAGCCAGTGTCTGAATATTAAATAAACACAGTCAAACAGTCATCTTTAACATAAGAAGATATAGACTTTAATATCTTTATAAACATTTTATACTGTTGTTCTTTGATAACGACTTATTGAACCATTCAGTCATGGCAAAGACAGGAGATTAATGGGGCAGAATACGAGACAGGAGATAGATGGGGAACAGTAGGAGACAGGAGATAGATGGGGAACAGTAGGAGACAGGAGATAGATGGGGAACAGTAGGAGACAGGAGATAGATGGGGAACAGTAGGAGACAGGAGATAGATGGGGAACAGTAGGAGACAGGAGATAGATGGGGAACAGTAGGAGACAGGAGATAGATGGGGAACAGTAGGAGACAGGAGATAGATGGGGAACAGTAGGAGACAGGAGATAGATGGGGAACAGTAGGAGACAGGAGATAGATGGGGAACAGTAGGAGACAGGAGATAGATGGGGAACAGTAGGAGGGGGGACTGAATTGTGCATTGTTTTATCAGATAAAAATGAGAGGATGTAACAAAAAAAGGAAATAAAATGTTTTCTTTTTAGTAAACAAACAAAAAAATGTAATGGTAAATTAATTTAAAGAAAGATTGTCCCCTCATCAGGGGAGCAGAAACCCTGTTTTCATTTTTGATGATGTCATTAATATTGTTATTCTCATAATAAATGATTAATATTAGAACTGCAGTTAGTTAGTCCTCTTGTTGTCATTGTTAATGGGTACAGTTCACATCATTGTTATTACAAACATCGTCAACTTAGCGTTGTATTTTCCCGAGGCACAGAAGCTCCTGTAGTCCAGAGGGATAGTAGTCCAGCAGTAGTCTGGCTGTCTGTCCATGGTCCTGTTAATCCCCTGCTACTTTAGAAGTGATTGTCTTTCTCTTGGTTCCCCACATCCATTGACAAGAACAGCAGTCAATGTAGAGAGAGACATTTTAGCAGTTCTATTATTTCCAAGAGAGGTCCAAGTTTTGCCATGCTCGATTCAAAATGTTTTTATTCTTATAATCTTTTATTTGTTACAGAAGTCATTTAAGGTACACATATTGTTTTCTTCTCTAGTCTTGTTGGGCAGTTGTTTTCCTCTGATGTCCATTGATTAGGACAATATAAATGTTCCTCACATTCCAATGAGGAGGGGATGCTCACACTAAAGAGCATTCTGTTCAGCAAAGCCCAAAGCCTCCCTGGGAAACTGAGAATAGCCAATCTGACCCTTAACCCCTAAGGCTCTGTGCCCTGTATAGGGCTCCATCTCTAGGTCCTCTTTACGTCTTGGCAAAATCAAACAAACAACATTTGAGACAAGAAATAGACAGATCCATCAATATTCACAGCTTCCTTCTCCTGGGGGGACACACTGGTTTTTGAAGGAGATGGGAGTGTTCCACAGTCCCACTCACCTCCATACAGATCATTAGCAGCTTGGGTACATTAGCTTAATATGTAGTAGCACATGTAGAAAATGAAATGGAGCAGGTAGAAAGACAGGACATTCAGAATTAATAAAGCAGGATGTAAATATTGTAGAACTACTGTAAAGTAGGTAGAAGATGTATACCTAGCTCGGGGTCAATGTTACCTGGACATGGAGCAGAAGTTACCTAGTTATCATACTGTACCTGGAGCTGACTGGTCTGTGTGTGTGCTGCTCGTTGAATTGCTGTTTCTATAGTTTTCCATGACTTCTGCTAAGAAGTGAGCGTTGCACATTCCTGTTCTGATATGGAATTAGGATTTATGACCGGGCAGCTTCCTGCTTATCTCCCTGTTGATGAGCAATACCCTCGAATACCTCGGCGGCCCAATTCTATGGAGCAGCTATTGGCAATGAATGTAATAAAAGAACATTTGGCAAATAATATGAAACACAAGATTGGGCTAGACTTCTCTGTGTGATGGTTTCTTTCACCATGTCATCTGTTTTCTATTTCGCCCCTCAATAAGGATTTATAAACTGTGAACTGATAATTAAAGCTGGCTCCAACACTTTTTCCTTAGAGTCTATCTGTCTCATAGCTAAATTGCTGCATTTGCAACGTCTCTTTCTTTTCCAGAAAAGTTTGGTTTTCTGCTCCAGTAGTCCAAGACAGAACTCAGACAGAAAGAGACCAAGACAACAGGAAATGACAACATAATGGCAACAGTGGCAGTGCAAGCGTGTTCTGTGTTTTCCTTTTGTCTTTCCTCACTCCCCGTCCCTCACACATCCCTGTCCCTCACACATCCCCGTCCCTCACACATCCCTGTCCCTCACACAGCATCGTGAGTCTTTTCACATTTTATGTT
This sequence comes from Salvelinus namaycush, assembly GCF_016432855.1. Taxonomy (NCBI): domain Eukaryota; kingdom Metazoa; phylum Chordata; class Actinopteri; order Salmoniformes; family Salmonidae; genus Salvelinus; species Salvelinus namaycush. The sequence continues at coordinate 17,465,550 of NC_052340.1, read as the reverse complement.
GATGATTGAAAGTCTATTTCAGAGTCTAAACAGCGAAGCTCCCTACACAATGTTTTACACACACACACACACACACACACACACACACACACACACACACACACACACACACACACACACACACACACACACACACACACACACACACACACACACACACACACACACACACAAAGTACACACACACACACAGGCCTTGTTGTGCAGGAGCTAGAGCAGGTCTGAGGACTGCACTGTTGTTGTTTAGCCAGTATCTATTCCCCCCCTCTAGGTCAGCGGAGAATATGGACAATGGTCACGGGCAACAAAGCTCCCAGTATGGTACTGAGATGCACTAAGGGCTGGGAGAACATGGCCCTATTGGTGGCTTGTTGCACCCCACTAGGGGGGCGAACAGTGGTCCGGGGAGGGCACTTATGCTTCCTCCGCGTGATGGTGCCATCCGGGGACGTGTGGTCATATTTTCCCCCTTCAAAATCAGGCAAGGAATATTCTTTATCGGCCATCTCCTTTAAGGTATGCACCTCGTTCTGCCCCTTCCCCTTGCCTCCCCTGACACGCTGGCGGGTGCAGTTCCGAGCACGGCCTGGCTTCTGAGGGGGCGCAACCCCAGGCTGTCCCTCTGATCCCGGGGCCTCCCCGCTTATGGATGGGGGCGGATGGGGCAGAGGCGAAGGCGGCGAGGGGTAGTGTGGCGCCTCATTGTGGTGAGGACGGTGGGGGTGGGAGTGAGGCGGTGGCACCGGGTCCGGCTCCTTCTTCAGAGACACCTTATCAGTCCCGGCCCAGGTCTTGCTCTGGTGCAGGGACTCAGAGCCAGAGCAGTTGGGGAAGTCCTCCTTGCGGAGCTGCTTGAGGTCTTTCCCAGCCAGCTCGGCCGGGGCCTGACAGCCTACAGACGAAGTAGAACCTCTGAAGCGTTTGAGCCAGTCCCACAGCGACAGGGCCTTGCAGTCACACTCCCAGGGGTTGTCGTTGAGGCGCAGGTACTCCAGGGCAGGCAGTAGTGCCAGGCAGTCTCCAGACAGCTCGGTCAGTGAGTTGTTAAACAGGTAGAGGGTGGTGAGGCGACGCAGGTCGTGGAAGGCCAGGCGGTCCACCCACTGCAGCTGGTTGTGGTGCAGCAGCAGGCGGTCCAGGGCCCCCAGCCCCCGGAAGGTGTTCTGGTGCAGCGACCACAGACGGTTCCCATGCAGGAACAGGTGGCTCAGGTTGTGGAGGTCCACAAATATGTCATGCTGCAGGAACTCCAGGTGATTATCCTGGGAACAGCCAAACACAGCAAAATGGAGAGGTTATACACCTTCAGTACTCTGTAACACTGTACCTATCAACATGTTGTTTGGTTATAAGGTATGTGGCTACTATAAAGTAGGACAGAGAAACCACAGCTTAACAGCCCTGGGTATACACTACCGTTCAAAAGTTTGGCTCACTTAGAAATATCTTTGTTTTTTAAAGAAAAGCAAGTTTTTTGTCCATTAAAATAACATAAAATTGATCAGAAATACAGTGTAGACATTGTTAATGTTGTAAATGACTATTGTAGCTGGAAACGGCAGATTTTTTTATGGAATATCTACATAGGCGTACAGAGGCCCATAATCAGCAACCATCACTCCTTTGTTCCAATGGCACGTTGTGTTAGCTAATCCAAGTTTATCATTTTAAAAGGCTAATTGATCATTAGAAAACCCTTTTGCAATTATGTTAGCAATAAAACTGGCCTTCTTTAGACTAGTTGAGTATCAGGAGCATCAGCATTTGTGGGTTCGATTACAGGCTCAAAATGGCTAGAAACAAAGACTTTCTTCTGAAACTCGTCAGTCTATTCTTGTTCTGAGAAATTAAGGCTATTCCATGCGAGAAATTGCCAAGAAACGGAAGATCTCGTACAACACTGTGTACTACTCCCTTCACAGAACAGAGCAAACTGTCTCTAACCAGAATAGAAAGAGGAGTGGGAGGCCACGGTGCACAACTGAGCAAAAGGACAAGTATATTAGAGTGTCTAGTTTGAGAAACAGACACCTCACAAGTCCTCAATAGTACCGCAAAACACCAGTCTCAACGTCAACAGTGAAGAGGTGACCCCGGGATGCTGGCCTTCTAGGCAGAGTTCCTCTGTCCAGTGTCTGTGTTCTTTTGCACATCTTAATCTTTTAGTTTTATTGGCCAGGCTAAGATCTGGCTTTTTCTTTGCAACTCTACCTAGAAGGCCAGCATCCCGGAGTCGCCTCTTCACTGTTAATTGCAAAAGGGTTTTCTAATGCTCAATTAGCCTTTTAAAATGATAAACTTGGATTAGATAACACAACGTGCCGTTGGAACACAGGAGTGATGGTTGCTGATAATGGGCCTATGTAGATATCCATTAAAAATCAGCCATTTCCAGCTACAATAGTAATTTACGACATGAACAATGTCTACACTGTATTTCTGATCAATTTGATGTTATTTTAATGGTCAACAAATGTCATTTTCTTTGAAAAACAAGGACATTTCTAAGTGATCTCAAACTTTTGAACGGTAGTGTATATATGTATATACATTTTTTTATTCTCATGTAAAATGCAGAATTGTTTCGTTTGACTCAGAGTGCCATAGAGCCCCAGTGTACCTGTAGGTACAGATACTGCAGGTTGCGTAGCCCCTGGAAGATGTTACTGGGCAGCGCACTGAGCCCACAGCGGTACAGGTGCAGAGCATGGAGCCGGCTCAGCCCATGGAAGGTGTCTGCAGCCAGGGAACGCAGGTGACGGTTGTCCCCCAGGTCCAGCTCCTCCAGCTGGGCAAAGCCGTGGAAGGTGGAGGGCTCGATGTAGGTGATGTTGTTGGAGTAGATCCACAGTGTGACCGTGGTGGGGCTGAAGTGGCCCTGCAGCAGCCGGTGGATCTTGTTGTTCTGTAGGAAGATACGCTCGCTGTGTGGGGGAATGCCTTCGGGGATGGACAGAAAGTTGTGTGCCTGGCAGCTGACGGTACTGGGCGCGGTGTAGCAGATACAGTGGTGTGGGCAGGACCAGGAAAGCTCCAGACCACAGAGAACCAGCAGGAACTCTAGCCCGCAGCCTGGAGAGAGGACAGAGAGAGGAACATGTATGAGAGGACATAGCTACATTTAGTCTGGGGATTTGATTCTGAATTTAAGTTCTGCCGTCTGACTTTGATGTCTACTTCGGGACTTGAAAGGAAAGAAGAATGGTTTTTGGAATATTATTTTCAATGAAGTCGCGAAAGATAAATTGGGGGAGAGGAGAAATACTGTAAGTGGAATCAAAGTGATAAAAGAGTGAGATATTGACGAGGAAGAACGAAGGGCAAGGGGGTAGGATGATAAAGGAGATGGGAGATATGGAGACAGCCAGGTCAGGAGTAAACAGTATGAGAGATGATGTAGGGAGGCCAGACCAGAGAGAGACTGTCAGATATATTTATATTACAGAGAAAAACGTATTCTGTCCTGATAGATGACTCATGCCAAGTGACCTGTTGCTATCATAGATTTTCTGGCTTCACGGAGTGGCATTGGGCCTTTGAGGAATTCTGCTGCTATTGAGCCACTCAATACAAATGTGGACATTGCATTACGCTCTTGGCTCAGTATCCACAACTCCAAATCCTCTGGTGTCTAAGTCGGTTCCAGAATGAGGCCTGTGTTGCTCTTAGAGTCTGTTCAAGATGAGTCCAAACAATAACATGAGCTTCAGTTGTACGCTGTATCTAGTATCTCAGGAAGTCTGATTGGATCTATATTACAGGTACGCCTCCTGCACACACAACATTTGTTTTCTCAGTTTTCCAATATTTCCTCACCTCTGGGAGATAGTAGTCATAAGAGGAAGTTAATCTGTGTCCGTCAGCTCACTACAACTCTACTCAGAACCATAGTCAGAGAGAGAGAGAGACGTGTGTGTGTGTTGTAAATCCCCTCTCATTAACCAGGCCTTTACTGCAAGGATTAGAAAATACTTGTCAAAGCACACCTGTGAAAGCAGGGGGGATAAATGGTGTGTGGAATGCTCACTTAAACGTATGTTAAGTTTCTCAGAGACAGTCAGACTTCCTGCTGTTTGGTGACACGCTTCCATGGCCCCGTAGTGTGACTTATCCATCTGCTGATCTACAGGGGGAATCAACCAACGGGAGAAAAGCAGGAGTCTATCCCCTCGTAATGACATTTGACAAGCGGTGGCTGTGTTCCCTTCAATTTATTATTCAAGGCATCATGGCACTCATTCACTCCCTCTAATCGATACGTTTCTGTTGCCTTTTAACTCGCTGCTACCTAATCCCAGGGCTGCTACACTGGAATTCAGGAGCAGGGAAAGTCTCTTTAAGGACAGGAGACGGCATAGACAGATGTATTTATCTGAATATTCCTCCTCCTCCCCAAACTGTGTTTAAGCTGTGACATTCAGCGTCTGACTTCACAGACCTTCTCAGTGTGTCAGGTCTGGTGGCCGTAGCGGAGAAGAGGAAAGGAGTTGTGTGCCGTGCATCATGTTACGTTAACAGGGGCAGAAGCCTCTCCGCTCCCCAGAGCAGGCCCTGTAATCCTGTTTGTCAACTCTGCAGCTGGGTGACAACCAACTAACCATGCATCCTCCCAATCCACCATGTAAACATACTCCCGAATACAGGTCCTCTCAAGGTTGAACTGTGTGTAAAACCGTTGAACAGTATCACAGAGTACACTGATTACAAGATTTGGAAGAGTCCTTGATAGTCATGTGTCGTACACAAGTGCATTTGGTGCCATAGTGCCGGAGGGGAAAGGACTATGCACTTTGGTCGAGGGACACGGCACAGCCACCGCCATCTCTGCCCTTACACGAGAGTGGAATCAGTGTCGGGACACATTAGATGGTTCACTGCATTGGGGCACACATCTCACTACTGTAGGCCTGCCAGTAAAGCACTATACAGGAACCTTTCACAAAGCCGAGAGGAATGTCTTAGAGGAAAACAAGAGGATTACAAAAAGGACAAAACACTTCCAGACAACTAGAAAGGGTTATTCTTAATCCTTTCTCTAAAATGTATTAAATTGTTGTGATAGGACACTTCCCAATCAAATAGTGGTCACTTTACTTCCACTTTACATTCCACTCTTTTTCTGTTTGTTTATTTCTCTCTCCCTATTTTCTCTTTCACTATTCTATTTACATGGAGATGTATTGAACATGGCACTTGACTAAATGAGTGGAAAGCTGCTGGACGCCACCGGGAAATAAAGGCTGGGAGGATGTATCAAACACAGACTCAGACACAGTCAATGGATCACCCTGTTTAAGGAATATTTCAATGTATCACATTGCAGCCTGTTTGAAAAACAGCTTTATATTCATAATATTGACATCTTTCCTATTTACCAACTGTACTTTCGCTCGCCTTTTCCCATTATAATGTATACTGTACTTCATACACATGGTATTGGCATTTATCTCCTAACACAAACAGCACTGTTGATGTCATACTACAGTTTCACCCTACTCCACTTTGTGTACTACACTGCTTTTGAATGCTATTTACTTAAGAGAAACTATGTTCAAGCTATGAATCATTGAATGGCCCAGGTAGATGGTTTCCTTATCTGTCCCATTATCCCTCCAGTACCTCTTCCTTTCACCTCTCAGAGCTGCCGTCACACTAAGGCCTGTGATTCAACTTTTCCGTGCCTTGCTTTTCTTTATTTACATTTTGCTTTGTGCATGTCTTTAATAGAACTTGGTATCAACCATGACACTGGAAAATGATGAGAGTGAGATAAAGCGAGAGGGGGGGAGGGAGAGGCGTAGATCCTACTTAGACAGAAAGAATTTGAATCGGGTCCAGATGCTAATCAAGTTTTATATGGAAAGATCCCCCTCCCTCCCCATATCTCCTCTGTCTTCCCCCTCCCCTCTCCCTTGTCTCCCCCCCTTCCCCAGCATGTCAGAACCCAGTAATTAATTCTTTACTCAGATTAATCTGTTCCCTTAAATTACTGCGTCTACCATCTTATTAATTTTCTCTATCCACGCCTCAGATAATGTGTAGAGAAAACCAAACAGTACAGTAGAGTGGCTTAACATTATATCTCCTGTCCTCTCCTTTCACAACCTCCCCTTGGACCAGGATCTGTTTCTGTTTAGCATCCCTCCTCTCCTTTCACAACCTCCCCTTGGACCAGGATCTGTTTCTGTTTAGCATCCCTCCTCTCCTGTAGCAGGGGGAGACAGCAGCTGTTGATGTAGATGCCATGGAGATGCTTAAAATAACCACTAAGCTTGTCTGTGTCTCCGGTGTGAGAGACGGGAGGGAACGTGTGAGCTCCACCCTCGCCCTACTTTCACGGCACAGTGGCATGGCACGGCGGCTGTCTCCTCCGCAGCTGGCATCAGCTAGACTATTGCCACTAGAGACCTGGCGCTTCACACCTGCCACCTCACTGATCTCATCACCCCCCGAGCCATTGTGGATACACAACATGCAGGCACACACGTACATGCATTCACACACAACAGGTAGATAGAAAAGTTTGTCTAGAAATGACTGAGACAGATCACATAGTTATAGTCAGAGTTGAGAAATGTTTGTTAGGTGAGCTATTGACAGACAGATTGATTTAAACTGAGAGGAGGTACATGAGGACGGTGTAGTGCAGCCGTCATCAAATAAAAATGCAAGAAATGAATGTTTCATAATCATAACGGCATTGTTTGCTCACACAATAAGCCATTCAGCCTAAGTTGTATTATATAAATAGCTTTGGACACACACAAGTGTAGATATGCCAATAATGCCTATTGGAATGCAGCAGAATAAAAGAGGTTCTGAAAGAGAGATAATATGTTTCTGGAAATGTGGCACCGCAGCTATTTCTGGTGCTGACTCTCATCACTCCCTCCCCCCTCCCTACTGACTCCAGGGCCCATCTTCCTCTCCACCCTCCTAGGACCAGTCTCTCTCCCCACCCTCACAGAGCCCGTCTCTCTCCCCACCCTCACAGGGCCCGTCTCTCTCCCCACCCTCCTAGGACCAGTCTCTCTCCCCACCCTCACAGGCCCATCTCTCTCCCCACCCTCACAGGCCCATCTCTCTCCCCACCCTCCCAGGCCCATCTCTCTCCCCACCCTCCCAGGTCCCATCTCCCTCCCCACCCTCCCAGGCCCATCTCCCTCCCCACCCTCCCCACCCTCCCAGGGCCCATCTTCCTCCCCACCCTCCCAGGCTCGTCTCTCTCCCCACCCTCCCAGGCCCATCTCTCCCCCCTACCCTCCCCACCCACCCAGGCCCATCTCTCCCCCCTACCCTCCCCACCCACCCAGGCCTGTCTCCCTCCCCACCCACCCAGGCCCATCTCTCCCCCCTACCCTCCCCACCCACCCAGGCCCATCTCTCCCCCCTAGCCCACCCACCCACCCAGGCCTGTCTCCCTCCCCACCCTCCCAGGCCCATCTCTCCCCCCTACCCTCCCCACCCACCCAGGCCTGTCTCTCTCCCTGGTTGCTGATGACAGATGCTGTTAATAGTTCGTTACTGGGGAGAATGATTTAACAGCCCGCTATTGGTCCTGACGGTTGACCATGTGACCCCGCGGTCACCCAGTCCCTTTATTCCTAGTCGTCACCGAGGGGAAAATAGATAAATAAATGAAGAAAATAAAATGGTTCTGGTCCCTAGACAGTGAGAAGTGACTGTGTAGAATATCAATGAAACATAGTTCACACTAAATTTGCCCTCATGAATAACACATCTCTGCTAATAGGAAGGGATCGGTCTGCCTGTCTCTCTACCCACCATTACACTGGACAAACTCAATTTCCTGTTTCTCTCCAAGGACCCTTGATAAGCGTCCCCTGCTATTGCCTGACCATAAATCACGGCTTAGCCTGATTTCCTCCATAAACGTGTTTACAGTCATGGTCATAGATACACAGCGAGTTGGACCACTATAATAATGGAAAAGCAATAAACTAAGCTATTGATTGAACAGGCTCATTCTTAGCTGTAGAGCGTCAGCTGAAAAACATGGAGGGGAAGAAAGGCTCTGTATATAATTAGCACTCTGTGGAGCTCCGTGTTGTTTTGCCTTGATAAGACATTGTGTAGGTGAATGCGTTTTTTTTAATGAAAGTGACTGTGTACTGCACTGCTCATGTAATCATCATACTTTAATAGCATATCATTATTACTGACTGCTCAGTCAGTGGCATCATACGTGGGTCAGTTGACGTCGTGGTGAACAGTGAATTACAGGCTGCAGTAGCAGGTTGCTCCTGATAAAGAACTGTGTTACACTCTAATCTTCCAGTAATTTCCTCCTAGTGACAGCTCTAGAACACATGACAAATGGCTTCCTAGGGTACGAGAGGGCGCGTGTTAGTTTGACCATTCCCAACCCAGTGACAGAGTAGCAAGTGTAGGCTCCATGATCCCCACACTTCACTAATGCTGTGAGGACTGAGTCTATAGAGGGCTACTACTGAAGCACTGACCAGAGGATAAAGAAGCACTCACATTACCCCTTAGTCTGCCCATTCCCCCGTAGTCTGCCCATTACCCTGTAGTCTGCCCATTACCCTGTAGTCTGCCCATTACCCTGTAGTCTGCCCATTACCCTGTAGTCTGCCTATTACCCCGTAGTCTGCCTATTACCCCGTAGTCTGCCCATTACCCTGTAGTCTGCATATTACCCCGTAGTCTGCCTATTACCCCGTAGTCTGCCTATTACCCTGTAGTCTGCCCATTACCCTGTAGTCTGCCCATTACCCCGTAGTCTGCCTATTACCCCGTAGTCTGCCCATTACCCCGTAGTCTGCATATTACCCCATAGTCTGCCCATTCCCCCGTAGTCTGCCCATTACCCTGTAGTCTGCCCATTACCCTGTAGTCTGCCCATTACCCTGTAGTCTGCCCATTACCCCGTAGTCTGCCTATTACCCCGTAGTCTGCCTATTACCCCGTAGTCTGCATATTACCCTGTAGTCTGCCCATTACCCTGTAGTCTGCCCATTACCCTGTAGTCTGCCCATTACCCTGTAGTCTGCCCATTACCCCGTAGTCTGCCTATTACCCTGTAGTCTGCCCATTACCCTGTAGTCTGCCCATTACCCCGTAGTCTGCCTATTACCCCGTAGTCTGCCCATTACCCTGTAGTCTGCCCATTACCCCGTAGTCTGCCTATTACCCCGTAGTCTGCATATTACCCTGTAGTCTGCCCATTACCCCGTAGTCTGCCCATTACCCCGTAGTCTGCCCATTACCCTGTAGTCTGCCCATTACCCCGTAGTCTGCATATTACCCTGTAGTCTGCCCATTACCCTGTAGTCTGCCCATTACCCTGTAGTCTGCCCATTACCCTGTAGTCTGCCCATTACCCCGTAGTCTGCCCATTACCCTGTAGTTTTCCCATTACCCTGTAGTTTGCCCATTACCCTGTAGTTTTCCCATTACCCTGTAGTTTGCCCATCATCCTGTAGTTTTCCCATTACCCTGTAAGTTTGCCCATCACCCTGTCGTTTTTCCATTACCCTGTAGTTTGCCCACCATCCTGTAGTTTGCCCACCATCCTGTAGTTTTCCCATTACCCTGTAGTTTGCCCACCATCCTGTAGTTTTCCCATCATCCTGTAGTTTTCCCATTACCCTGTAGTTTTCCCATTACCCTGTAGTTTGCCCACCATCCTGTAGTTTTCCCATCATCCTGTAGTTTTCCCATTACCCTGTAGTTTTCCCATTACCCTGTAGTTTGCCCACCATCCTGTAGTTTTCCCATCATCCTGTAGTTTTCCCATTACCCTGTAGTTTGCCCATCATCCTGTAGTTTTCACATCATCCTGTAGTTTTCTCTCTGTGATCTGTTGACTAGATCCTAGTGTTCATTTAAATGATTGCTGTTATTTTCATCCAGCATCTCAAGCTTGAGGATAGATAAGGGTAACACTTAGAAATCAGCATATTCATGATGTGAAAATGATAGGCCTAGATAGTGGATAAGAGGGAAGGGGAGGCTGGGGACCACTGTCAGAGTATTGACATTCACTGAAGAGAACCTCTTAGTATCCTCCCTCTCTTATGTCTTAATGATCAGAGTGGGAGTGTAAGGTAAAGGAACTGATTGATTCATGTGGTATGATGTTGTCCAGTGTGTGGGCCACGATCAGCGCTCTCATCACATGCAAGCACACTGGCGTCAGGCAGATAGGTCTCCTCTGCTGAACTGAAGGTACCTGCGACTGAGAGATCTCCTCTGCTGAACTGGAGGTACCTACGACTGAGAGGTCTCCTCTGCTGAACTGAAGGTACCTACGACAGAGAGGTCTCCTCAGCTGAACTGGAGGTACCTACGACTGAGAGGTCTCCTCAGCTGAACTGGAGGTACCTACGACAGAGAGGTCTCCTCTGCTGAACTGGAGGTACCTACGACAGAGAGGTCTCCTCTGCTGAACTGGAGGTACCTACGACTGAGAGGTCTCCTCTGCTGAACTGGAGGTACCTACGACTGAGAGGTCTCCTCAGCTGAACTGGAGGTACCTACGACAGAGAGGTCTCCTCTGCTGAACTGGAGGTACCTACGACAGAGAGGTCTCCTCTGCTGAACTGGAGGTACCTACGACTGAGAGGGCTCCTGTAGGAGTAATTGATACATATGTAGGTAGATATCACACTATTAAACAATAGACAGGTGTACATTAGAAAATAGGAGAAGAAGGCAGACATGAGTGCATTTGCCATTCTGGTAAATACAGGAAACCAAAGATTAGCAGATGGCCAAAGTCATACGTGCTTTAAAGTGCATGTATGGAAAAAGCAGGACACCATTATGAAGATAAAATTGACAGGAACGGCCATAAGTGCTTAGGGTAAAGGCCATAAGTGCTTAGGGCAAGATAGACATATATTAATTTTAGGGGACAAGGGGATCCTGCCCCCATTATAATCTAATCAAGAGCGGATACAGGCGTTATTGGGCGTAGACAAGCAGGAAGCCTGAAATGAAGGATAATGGTGGCAGATGACCATAGGAGAAGTAATTTAATTAATGTATGTAATGATCTCATGTGTGTGGATGTGTATAAAGAGCGAACCAGTGCTCTGGGAAGGGGTGGGATCCGCGGATCGTTCCGGCTTGTGATACATAGTATTAAAAGTCTATTTGAATTTACAAGTTCTTGTAAGTGTTATGGTTTGAACCGATTTTCCACGACATATTTGGCGAGCTTGCCAGGAGGGACAGGGACTGAGGAATGGCGTTCAGGGCTGGAGATAGTTTCTTTGGACAATCTGACAAACAAGGGTGGCCGCCCAATTATAAGAAGGTAAGCAAGTTCTTACAATAGTTGAAATGTTTGTGTAGATTGCTTCAGAGATCCTGTCTCAGCGAGAGGGGCGCCATGTAAGTCTCTCTTTCAAATTTCCTAAAAAGAAACCAGTAAATACTAAAGAACTTTTGAATTCAATGAATTTGCATGTATGTGTAATTTGGGGAATTGTATTAAATATAAATGTATGCGCATGTAGTATAGAGACTGAGTGAATAGGCGCTGTGAACTTTGCTTGTGTTAGGTGTTTAGCGGAGTGGGCATGCATGCGCTCGTTCTGATCAGACCGTTCGAATGTGTAGCTTAAATGATGCGGTTGTTTGCGCATCTGGCTGAGATGGCTGGCTATAATAAGGGACAGATAATGTAGGTAGAAAATCCTGTGATACCTCTTCAATAAAATTAGTAGAAGGAATGCTTGGACAGGTTACTTATGAATAACGGCTCTAAAAATAATAGAGAACTGCATAAATAAGTAGTTAGGAAGCCACGATACCGCTCTTTAAAAAAGGAACATTTTTAAAGAGGTCTGCTTGGGTGGGATATTCACGGCAGAATAATCTGTGGGTGGATATTTAGTAAATAAATATTTCATGGCTACCGCCCCAGAACGGGGGACTGAACGGGTGAAATATTTAGGACGCAGGAAAAACGTTTGCCCGATTGTGCGGCGTTCAACTGCAAAAGTAGCTTATACGGTTAAAACATAAATCAGTAGTTAAATAAATATTCATGGTTACCGCTCTGAAAGGAGGACTGTACGGGTGAAATATTTAGGTTGCAGGAAAAACGTTGGCCCGATTGTGCGGCGTTCAAATGCAAAAGAAATCCTGCGAATAAAAAACGCTCTGTCTAGCTAACGGGGTTTTGTAATTCAGTAGGTCACGCCACAATACTACTCTAAAATAGAAGAAAAGATCAGTATTGGGGGTTGAATAGGATATGAAGACAAGCTGATCCGATTAGACAGTAGTCTCGTCATATCGTAGAAATCCTATCAGTTTAGGCTTATGTTGAAGAAATGGATTACGTCAATAAAGACAGACTGTAAGTTGTTTTTAGGTAAAACAAAGGGATTGAATGAACTAATGGAAAAATAAACGAATGTATGAAAATACTGTAAGAGAATGAGTGGATCTGTGTAAAGATAGAACATTAGGAATAAGGAAAGACAGGTTGTGTGTGTGTAGGCAGAACGTCCAGAAGAGGGAGCGCGCAGCCCTCCTGTGAATAGAGTATAGAGTTGTAGAAGGGTGCAGTTAACTGCTATTAGGCAGATGGAATGAAGTTAAGAAACATCGAAGTAAAAGAAGTTATAAGCAAGGATAAAAACACTGATGTGATAAAGTGGAAAGAGACCGCGGTAAGAATAACAAAAAGGTGTCAAAACAAATAATAAATAAAAATACTTAAAAAGGCGTTAACCGAATAGTATAATACGGATAGGAAGTAGGTAATAAAAGAGAAAACAGAATTGCCAATAAACTGAAATTGTACTATAACGTTAAAACGAATCTAGGTTAGCTAAGATAAAGAGTGATAAATAGTGAAATCCAGGACACATTAAGAATTCACGAACGGTGTAACAAAGAAAGAGGAAAAAACAGGCCGTCAGTCACTCTGTGTCTACAGAAGCTACGGTCTAAAAATATCCTGAAGGGCAGAGAGGGGTGCAAAATCGAGTGGCCAGGATAAAAAAGGAGAACAGGGGAGGCTTGACTCACTAGTAAATTGACCATAGGATCAAACAATAAGAATATAGAGAAGAGGTAAGAAAGTATAAACAATATAAATAAATAAAGGTAAAAGTAAGACGTTAGATAGAGATCTTAACGGAGCGGGCGGTGGACCTGTGTGGCTCAGTTGGTAGAGCATGGTGCTTGCAACGCCTGGGTTGAGGGTTCAATTCCCACGGGGGGACCAGGATGAATATGTATGAACTTTCCAATTTGTAAGTCGCTCTGGATAAGAGCGTCTGCTAAATGACTTAAATGTAATGTAAATGTAATCATAAAATTGATTAGAACTATAATAATAGAATAAACCAAACGGATAAAATGAATAAATAATGATATCTGTAAAGGGAAAAACACAGTGATATTTGAAGTACTGTACTAGAATAAGACATTAAGTCATCTGTAGTATTCAGAAATAATGTCTGTACTATATGGAGTAGGCTTTGTTAAGAGAAATTAAGTGATGTGACAAATGAATTATTAATTGGAAGGGGATTAGCTCTACCTCGGAAAGATAGTAAATAAAAGGTGTATAACAGAAGTGGAGTATTTAGGAAAAATAAATAAATAAATAGTGGCATGAAAACAAAAAGGATTGTTTCTCTCTAGCATAGAGGGATTAAAAAAGCCATGGAGTCAATGAAAGAATCGCACATTAGTTCTACCGAATTCGGATTGAATATGAAAAAACTGGATAATGGAGGACGCTATTACCTGATAAACAGGATAAATAGAATAAGGGAGGCACAGTCGCATGGGACCAAAATGTGAAGCTCGATTTGCAGGCGTTCTGATGTCAACATTCTATCATCAGAAAATACATTGCGATGAGGTACAAATGTGGTTCCTCTAGTCCTCGCAGACGTGCGGGTGATTAGCAGAACTATTGACAATATCTAAGAACGAATAAGAAAATAGCTCCCTGTTTTGAATATGGGTATAGCGGGTATGGGGAAAGTTAGTGTAATGTGACACTAGAACTTAGTGTGGTAGCAGGAAATGCCGCTATACAAGAGTTTATATCCTTGTCAAAATAACAAACAACTAATCGGTTTGAGGTTAGTGAGAATGGAATTTTTACTTGGCGGTGTATAGTCTCTGAGCAAACAATGAGTGTTTCATAGAGATTACAGTTTATATGTGGTCAAGAAGAAGTATTAGATCACGTTTGACTTGACATCTAGTAGAGTACAGATGGAATTTTAATTGTTAGACATTCTATACCGTCATTCTCTGAAAACTGTTAAGATGTTTATGGAATAAAAACTATTTGCTGATTAAAAGGTAACATTGTGAATATTAACGATATGTATACTTTCGTTTCCAGAAAAAAAGGGTTTAATCTTCTCTGGTCAAAATGTAATTGGAGACTGCATTACTGTGGAAAGCAGTTAATTAAAGTCAGCCGCTTTAAAAATAAAAATATCTGGATAAGGCTAAAAAATGGAGTTCTGGATAAGTGAGTCCAGTCCCTTTGTGTTATTGGCTTATGGTTCACTAGTAAGTACACCATGTACCGGGAATGAATATGCATTAGTAGATTTATTGGAAGGGTTTATTTCCAATTCAGTTTCAAATTGGGTATGCAGAAGGATGGAAATGTTTTTTGAAAAATGTATTTAAGTTGTTCCTAAAGAAAGGGGAGTGGAAACATATTAATGGTGTCAAAATGCCCTGAATCCTAAGAATTTCCTGTGAAAGACTGATCACCTTTTACTAGAAATTGTTGGAACAGGTGGGATTGAATTATAAAATGATTGAAAGACACCAGACTCTATTCAAACTGTATAATTACTTTGAAAATCTATTATGTCCCTGGGAAAAATTATGAAGAGTTGTACCCTTAAATTGAATAACTTATTCAAATAGGTTGTATTTTAAGTTTAATTTTGATATAACATGGGTTCATAGGTAAAATTATCAGTTCCTTGGGGTTATGGTCTTTGGGTAAATACACAAATGTGCTTTGTTCATTCTGCATATAAAAAGTGTTGAAAGTTATTCCAAAGGGTTTATTGGAGTGTGGGTTTCTGTGAGGGTTTTGTTGATTAATACCTCATCTGTAATTCATCTGAGAGATCACCAGTAGAATAAGGGAGTTATCATAAAAGGTGACGTCAGAATGCTTTAAGGCATGGGAGAGAATATCACTACAAGTGGGTGTGGAGCTCAAACCCACCCTAACCGACTGAATAGTGAGGGTCAACTGTGTCTGATGACCTGTGAACTGTATCTAAAAAAAGACATGCTGAAATGATATGGGCCAGGGAGAGTAATGACTTAAAGGATTGGGGTACTGATCTTTTTATTATCAGGCCACAAATGAGAGAAAAACTGAGACAACGGGGCTATTGGAAAATAGATAATACTGGTATTTAAAGTGTTTAGTATAAATGTTAATTATTAAAGGGATGTTGTGTATTGAATAGATAAGGTCAAATTTGAGTTAAAGTAAACACTAAGGACTGTTATCCTGAATATTGGGTTGGAAAATGTATTTAAGAAATAACTGTTTAGTTATTTAGATATAGAACTGTTTAAATTTAATAGGCCTAGGGAAGCTCTGGAAACTAATCCTGAGACAAGGTGGTTGACAAAACTTACAGAATATTAGATTAAAGGTTTTTTATTTTTTTTGTTTCTTTTGTTTTATAATGTCATTGGAATTGTAATGATAAAACTTTTGTAAAATAATGGAATAAAAAGGTATTCTGTTGTGCGATGATACCCAATGATGAAGAAGAAAGAGACCAACAATAACTTGGGCATAGAATGACACGGATGGACGTTTTCTCCAGGTTTAATTACATTACAAATAGTGGTAATTTATTGCAAATGTGTAATTATTATAATTTTTTTATTATTTTTTTTATTTTTTATTTTTATTTTTTCTCTTTTTCTCGTTTGGTCAATTTATTTTTGTTTTGAGGAACATAAGGTTGTGTATATGTTCCTGAGGAGGGACTGATACTGATATAAATGATATATAAATTGACTTAAGGATGTTTTAAGTATGTATCAAACAATGGCAGTTATGGGTTAGGGGACTCATAAAAGAAGGTAATGGTAGTGAAGGGGTGTTATTTCTAGAAACTATGTATAAAAATAGAGATAATTCACAGAAAAGGACAGACAGCTGGCTGTGTAAAATATAGGGACAATTCTAAAAGTAAATAGAACAATTCACATATCTAAAGATATGGTAAAAAGAATAAGTGGTGGCATTTTGAACATTAGAGCAAAAGTTTAAGAAACTTATGACTTAGTTTTGTTAGGATTGGATATTAATCCAACTGGAAAACGCTTGAATGATTATATGTTATTGTACAGCAGTTGATGTAGGGAACATCATTTGACTATCATTATGAATATTTCTGTGGCAGGAGGCCAGGTATTTGAGGCAGAATGGTTACATAGGGCTGTTATTAAAAATTAAGATTTAGTGATCTTGCTATAAAAAGAAAGTCTGTTGTCAGGAAATAACCCATGTGTTAGTGTGTATGTCCTCAGGAAAAAAACAGCCAGAAATGGAAGGGTTTGGCCTGCATTCTGGAGACTGAGTGTACATCAAGATACACCAGGCTGGTGGTATACTTCTTACAACACTGCAGTGGTAAAGATCTTCATGTCTCTCTTTGGTGGGTGCATAAGTCTCACGAGAAGTGAGGTCCAGCTGAATAATGGGTGAGCTTGAAAACACCATGACAGAGGACGTGGAACCAGAGAGAGAGAGAGAGAGAGAGAGAAAGACTAGATTCCACTATAGACATACTGGGTTGAGTTTGGGGGCTACTTGTTTTATTTTTTAATGCATCATGTGAAAAATAATTGATTTTAGGATATTGTACTCTAAACAAACATGTTAAAGGAATTGATGTGAAAGCATATACAGTGTTGAATTACTTCAAGAAGAGATAATGTTGATTAAGGTTATTCACATGATTATCAGTTGAAATGGAGCAGATGGAAAACTAAGTAAAAAATGACATGATTTGGGAACACCTCTCAGAACCTGGGGCCAAAAAGGGGAAGACTGGGTGGAAGCATGAGGAAGCTTTTTAGGGCTTTTATTTTTGTGGAGTCCAGCAGAAAAGTATCCTGGAGGCATAGAGTCAGGTGAAGAGAGAGTGGGAATTGTCATGGTCTCAGATTTCAGTTTTCATGAATATATTTATGCATAACACATAACATTGTCAATGCTGTTATGTTTTGTCTGTTGTTTTCCAAGTCTTATGTTTAGGAAACCAGAAGGAGAGGGGTTCGCCAGCTTAAGCTGGAATGTCGTGTGATGAGTGATGGAAGTAAGAGGATGTAGGGTGTAATCATAGAACAGAGGCCATAAGTCTCTAAGTCTGAATGCCTCACAGAAAGAAGGCAGAAACCTGAACCAGGACGAGAGGTTCCGCGTCTGATGATCCAAGGGGACCAGAAGGATCTCTCCCAGTGACACCAGGAGATCTAGTCTACGTGTGAGTGTTCCGGAGGAAGTGGGATCAACCGAGGAGAGAAGGACCCTATGAGGTGGCCAAAGCAACAAGAACGGCCGTCCAAGTGAAAGGAAGCCAGACGTGGTACCATCTGAACCACTGCACCTGAGTCCCAACAGAGAGAAGGACACAACCATATAGAGATGAGGACACAGAGGATGCTGATTCACCAAGAGGGAGCCCGGAGGGAGCAGGAGCAGCGGAAACGATTGAGACGCCAGGGAGGAGCCAAGAAAACAGCAAATCAAGTGAAAGCCAAAATGCGACAGGTGCACCGACTAATGCACCCAGAAGAGGAGGAGAGGCCTCACAAGAAACAGAATGAGAACATCTCTTCCCTAAAATTGAAACCCTTCCAGATGGAAGCTAAGTCCTGCCTGAGGAGGGAGCCTCAGGTGAAGAAAGAGGAGGAAAAGTCCCGCAAGCTGAAGAAAATGGGGATTTCCCCACAATTGACTTTTCGGCTCTTGAATGGTCTCCTTTAGACAATTGAAGTTAGAACAACAAAAGAATAATGACATTGACATAACAGAAGTAACAGTGAATGCTAGTATAGAAACAACAGACTCATGCACAATCAAGACGTATGGTGGAAGCAGGAAAAGAAGAGAGGAACCAGCCGAACAATCCAAAAAGACTGACAAGGTTAGAATCTCTGTTCCACCTCAACTTATAACAGAAGCAGGAGAACTGAAGTCTATCTCAATCATAAGGATCAAACCCTTACCGGAGATGGCACTCTGTGGATGGACACATCACCAAACAAAGGGACAAGTCGTTTGGGATCCGAAAGGATGTGACCTGACATTAATCAAAGAAAAAGACGAGTGGGTGCTCATCATGGACAAAAACAACAGTGACCAAAGGGAGTAGCACCACGGTCATTAAGATTGATCCTACCCCTGCACCTGAACAGGAAGAACCTGTGACAACGACAACAACAAGGGTGGCGGCTGCTGTGACGACCACAGTAGCTACCACTAAGATGACATCGACCTCCCTTACCAAGCAGACCACCCTACCCACAAAGCAACCTGAGACATCAGAGTCAGGAGAGTTTTTTACTGACATTTGGAACTTTCTGATAAACTCTAATGATCTACCTCAAGATAAGAACATTGTAAAAGCGACAGAACTAGATGTATCAGAATTAGAACCACTCAAGGACAGCACACGAGAAGAAGTAGTGAAGAACGAGTGGTATGAATGGGCTAAGTATATGGCAAACAAACACAGAATGGACAATTGTATTTTGTGTAGAAAATCAACTTTGTCTGATCTTTTAATAGTCTCTGAACCAGCATCATTTAAAAACTGTGTAAGTTGGAAAAATGACCATTGTACCAATAGAAAGTATTCTATTCCCTTGTGTGACATAAAATGTAGGATTGCTCTGGGTAAGCACTAGGGGTAAAAATATGTTGAATGAGACCATGCTGGGAGACAATGATTGTGCTGCCTATAACATTAGAACTGAAGTAAATGGACCTCAATTAGACAGAGGTACTGTGGTTAAAGGAAAATATGAATGTTTTTACAGACACCACACCGAAGGAATTGACGTAGGAAACACCACTGTAGAATGTGATACTATTTGGGTGTTAGAGAATGTGGGAGTTCGTAAAAGTAATGATAAAGGGTTGATTATGAATAGAAAAGGGTTGTGTGGTCACATAACTCAGGTTGCGCCATCTCTTACTATGTTGAAAAATCAAGACAGAGGTATTGCTGATAGTTTCTGGATGTGTGGAAAAAACTAACTGTTGAATGTATTGCCTGATGGATGGATTGGTCTTTGTGCCTTATTTAGAGCAATTAAATAGGATACTATTATTAAATCACCCCATGATGACTATGTTAAACCTAGAGTTAAAAGGGCTTATGAGAAGGATCCTGAGGTATACCTTGATGCAATTGGACAGCCTAGAGGTGTACCTCGGGGATTTCAAGGCCAGAGATGAGGTTAAATCAGGATTTGAATATATATTTTTGTGGATAACACCAAATAAGAACTTAGAGTGGATTAATTATATATGCTATAACCAACAGGGATTCATTAACTATACTTAATTGGCTCTTAGTGGAGAAGGGTGGAGTTTGTGTCATGTTTGGGGATGACTGTTGCACCTTTATTCCCAATATTGCTATGGCCAAACTCAAAGGATTATGAGCAGAAGTAAAGGCTAATTCTGGTTTAGACTCTCATGTATGGGATTGGTTGGACCTAGCATTAGGAAAGTGGGGAGCCATGTTTGCTAGGATGGCCATCATGTTGGGAGGAGGGTTGTTGGCTTTGGGTATTGTATTTTGTTGTGTTATACCCCTGGTAAAGTCATTTGTGGTTCAGACAACAGTTAAACAGATGTCTGTAAGGAGAGATGACCCTCCTGTGGTGATTGATCCTGTACCGGGAAGCCCAGGCAATTATACCAATAAGTATGGAAAGCCTTGCAATGCGGTTGGAGGACCTCTTGACTGCCCCTTTGGTAACCCTAACTATCTCTATGAAGTGATTGGGGGGGGTGGTCATGCGTGTCACGGTTTCCCTGTATATGTTCAATTACCCAGTTCAGATGAATGTTTACTCATACATGTCCACAAAAAGTGTAATTTGCGTCACAATTGCAAGTGGTGTACAAAAATTCATGAGGATGGTCATTATCATCACCTAGAACCTTTTTTCTGTCAAAGTGTCAAAGAGGAGATTGTCTTATATGTAAGGATGAGGGCTATGCTCTTATGTAAAGGGGTTTTAGCATATCTATTTTGCCTAATGCTTTGTGTTCTTTGTAACCTCAGGCAAGGCTACATACTACATGCTCATGCTTCATCAAAATATAATGGTCGATTATAAGTGTTTTTATTTTAACTAGATCTTTCACTCCTATTTTATGTTATTAATTGGAGATGTTTGGTCTAGTTGGGTTTTGTAAGTGTATTATGTTTCAATTGGATCTTTTTATTCCTGTCTGTTTATGTATTGGAGATGTTTGGTCCAAGTGATTTGTAAGCTTTATTTTGATGATGTATTAGTCAATTGTTGGTATTGATATCTACTCTCTATATGTCATTTTAGTATAGTTTTTGAGGCTAATTACCCTCAAGAGGAGGGATTATGTAGGAGTAATTGATACATATGTAGGTAGATATCACACTATTAAACAATAGACAGGTGTACATTAGAAAATAGGAGAAGAAGGCAGACATGAGTGCATTTGCCATTCTGGTAAATACAGGAAACCAAAGATTAGCAGATGGCCAAAGTCATACGTGCTTTAAAGTGCATGTATGGAAAAAGCAGGACACCATTATGAAGATAAAATTGACAGGAACGGCCATAAGTGCTTAGGGTAAAGGCCATAAGTGCTTAGGGCAAGATAGACATATATTAATTTTAGGGGACAAGGGGATCCTGCCCCCATTATAATCTAATCAAGAGCGGATACAGGCGTTATTGGGCGTAGACAAGCAGGAAGCCTGAAATGAAGGATAATGGTGGCAGATGACCATAGGAGAAGTAATTTAATTAATGTATGTAATGATCTCATGTGTGTGGATGTGTATAAAGAGCGAACCAGTGCTCTGGGAAGGGGTGGGATCCGCGGATCGTTCCGGCTTGTGATACATAGTATTAAAAGTCTATTTGAATTTACAAGTTCTTGTAAGTGTTATGGTTTGAACCGATTTTCCACGACACTCCTCAGCTGAACTGGAGGTACCTACGACAGAGAGGTCTCCTCTGCTGAACTGGAGGTACCTACGACTGAGAGGTCTCCTCAGCTGAACTGGAGGTACCTACGACAGAGAGGTCTCCTCAGCTGAACTGGAGATACCTACGACTGAGAGGTCTCCTCTGCTGAACTGGAGGTACCTACAACAGAGAGGTCTCCGCTGCTGAACTGGAGGTACCTACGACTGAGAGGTCTCCTCAGCTGAACTGGAGGTACCTACGACAGAGAGGTCTCCTCTGCTGAACTGGAGGTACCTACGACTGAGAGGTCTCCTCAGCTGAACTGGAGATACCTACGACTGAGAGGTCTCCTCTGCTGAACTGGAGGTACCTACGACAGAGAGGTCTCCTCTGCTGAACTGGAGGTACCTACGACTGAGAGGTCTCCTCTGCTGAACTGGAGGTACCTACGACTGAGAGGTCTCCTCTGTTGAACTGGAGGTACCTACGACTGAGAGGTCTCCTCAGCTGAACTGGAGGTACCTACGACTGAGAGGTCTCCTCAGCTGAACTGGAGGTACCTACGACAGAGAGGTCTCCTCAGCTGAACTGGAGATACCTACGACTGAGAGGTCTCCTCAGCTGAACTGGAGGTACCTACGACTGAGAGGTCTCCTCTGCTGAACTGGAGGTACCTGCGACTGAGAGGTCTCCTCTGCTGAACTGGAGGTACCTACGACTGAGAGGTCTCCTCTGCTGAACTGAAGGTACCTACGACTGAGAGGTCTCCTCTGCTGAACTGGAGGTACCTACGACTGAGAGGTCTCCTCTGCTGAACTGGAGGTACCTACGACTGAGAGGTCTCCTCTGCTGAACTGGAGGTACCTACGACAGAGAGGTCTCCTCAGCTGAACTGGAGGTACCTACGACAGAGAGGTCTCCTCAGCTGAACTGGAGATACCTACGACTGAGAGGTCTCCTCAGCTGAACTGGAGGTACCTACGACTGAGAGGTCTCCTCTGCTGAACTGGAGGTACCTGCGACTGAGAGGTCTCCTCAGCTGAACTGGAGATACCTACGACTGAGAGGTCTCCTCTGCTGAACTGGAGGTACCTACGACAGAGAGGTCTCCTCTGCTGAACTGGAGGTACCTACGACAGAGAGGTCTCCTCTGCTGAACTGGAGGTACCTACGACAGAGAGGTCTCCTCTGCTGAACTGGAGGTACCTACGACAGAGAGGTCTCCTCTGCTGAACTGGAGGTACCTGCGACTGAGAGGTCTCCTCTGCTGAACTGGAGGTACCTGCGACTGAGAGGTCTCCTCAGCTGAACTGGAGGTACCTGCGACTGAGAGGTCTCCTCAGCTGAACTGGAGGTACCTACGACAGAGGTCTCCTCAGCTGAACTGGAGATACCTACGACAGAGAGGTCTCCTCAGCTGAACTGGAGGTACCTACGACTGAGAGGTCTCCTCTGCTGAACTGGAGGTACCTACGACAGAGAGGTCTCCTCAGCTGAACTGGAGGTACCTACGACTGAGAGGTCTCCTCTGCTGAACTGGAGGTACCTACGACTGAGAGGTCTCCTCAGCTGAACTGGAGATACCTACGACAGAGAGGTCTCCTCTGCTGAACTGGAGGTACCTACGACTGAGAGGTCTCCTCAGCTGAACTGGAGGTACCTACGACAGAGAGGTCTCCTCAGCTGAACTGGAGGTACCTACGACAGAGAGGTCTCCTCTGCTGAACTGGAGGTACCTACGACTGAGAGGTCTCCTCAGCTGAACTGGAGGTACCTACGACTGAGAGGTCTCCTCTGCTGAACTGGAGGTACCTACGACTGAGAGGTCTCCTCAGCTGAAATGAGCAGAGGCCTGATGAAGATTACAATGACAGCTCTGTGTCTCGACGCATAAACAAATAAACAGAGAGAGAACATGAGAGAGAAGAAGTAGGGTGAGACGATGACACAAGTGACAGCAGCGTTTTTGAAGTTGAGGAATCAGATGCTCCAAAAACATAAACAAGCCAGGCACCATATGGAGCATGTAGGGAATAAAGGGGAGGATTTGTGGGAGAGTGTGAGTATGAATAAAGGAAAGGCTGTTAGTTATTAAGATGGAATTTAAAGGTGCAGTGAGGCAGAAACAGAGGCGGGCAGGCTGAGCCAACCACAGCTGTTTAATACGTGCAATTTAATTAACACACTCTAATGGAAGTCTTTTAGATGGTCATTATTTTTGCAAATTATATTCACATTATATTGACTGCCTCATTGTCCCAGGTAGAGGTTTTAGCTCCACACCTAGCTTCCCACTGCCTACTGGGTAATGTAGTGTGTGAGAGGGCAGTGGCAACACTCAACTAGCCCAATGCTCTAAGGATGAAGCCAGGCTATCAGCCACAAACTACATTCATTTATCATGACAGCATGAAGCTAAATGATTCAAACGCATTGCGTTCCCTGTGGCGGTACCACACTGCAACCGGCCAATCGAAACTAATGGCTTGACCAAGCCCATATAAATCATCTACTGTGTAGATATATGTACTTCATGCATTTCCTGATACAGGGAATGTGTCATTTAATTCTCATATTGTGTGTGCACCGTGAGCACTGATAGTTGGGTTTCAGTGTTGGGAGT
This sequence comes from Salvelinus namaycush, assembly GCF_016432855.1. NCBI lineage: Eukaryota > Metazoa > Chordata > Actinopteri > Salmoniformes > Salmonidae > Salvelinus > Salvelinus namaycush. The sequence goes on along the minus strand of NC_052340.1, from coordinate 17,441,705 downwards.
GAGTTGATGACATAGCAGTAGTTTGGTCCCTGTGCAGAGTCATATGGTAGGATCTGAGGCATGATGGGGACAGGGGCATGGTGGACATAGAAATAAATCAGTTTACCAGCCAAATTGCCAAGATTAGAGGTTCCAATATGTAGATGGAGTTGGCCATTCACCACTGTAGCTTTAAGCTTGTTTCCGGCCCATAGACCAGTCAGCTTGAATACTAAGCATAATGTGACTGCCTGTGAGCAATTTACTCTATGAATAAACAATGCCCCCACTAACATGAATTATTTCCCAGGCACCTCCACCAGCATAGCCTATGTTACATACCGCACACATTTATGCCCAGCCTGGATCCCTGATTGGTTACTGAGACGTTACTTGGTTACCGAGCGGTAAAAAGAGCAATTTGTGTTAGCGAGTGTTCCGTGAACCATTACACAATCTGTACACAATCACTTCCAACCATTCCTCTCTATAGAATGGAGTGGCTTCTAAAGGTGCTGTGTTCTAACATCCTCCACCTACACAACACCTGAAGCATGTGACTTCCAGTCATACATAGAGAGTTGGGCCAAAACGGTTTTCTCCTCCACAGCTGTTTCTAAGTGATAAATGACACTTCTGCGTTGTGCTGTTTATTTCTGATAGTATTCTAAACCTATGAAGATGTCCAGTGAAAACAGATATGCAATGTTGTTGACACCACAGTACCAACACCACAGTACCATCACCACAGTACCAACACCACAGTACCAACTTGGATACACATTATTCCGAATGCAAGTGTCTTCACTGACATGTTCAACCTCTCCCTGACTGAATCTGTAATACCTACATGTTTCAAGCAGACCACCATAGTCCCTGTGCCCAAGGAAGCGAAGGTAACCTGCCTAAATGATTACCGCCCCGTAGCACTCACGTCGGTAGCCATGAAGTGCTTTGAAAGGCTCACATCAACAGCATCCTCCCAGATACCCTAGACCCACTCCAATTCGCATACCACTCCAATTTGCATACCGCCCCAACAGATCCACAGATGACACAATCTCAATCGCACTCCACACTGCCCTTTCCCACCTGGACAAAAGGAACACCTATGCGAGAATGCTGTTCATTGACTACAGCTCAGCGTTCAACACCATAGTGCCCTCAAAGCTCATCACTAAGCTAATGACCCTGGGACTAAACACCTCCCTCTGCAACTGGATCCTGGACTTCCTGACGGGCCACCCCCAGGTGGTAAGGGTAGGCAACAACACGCCTGCCACGCTGATCCTCAACACTGGGGCCCCTCAGAGGTGTGTACTTAGTCCCCTCCTGTACTCCCTGTTCACCCACGACTGCGTGGCCAAACACAACTCCAACACTATCATTAAGTTTGCTGACGACACAACAGTGGTAGGCCTGATCACCGACAACGATGAGACAGCCTATATGGAGGAGGACAGAGACTGGCAGTGTGGTGCAGGATAACAACCTCTCCCTCAATGTGAGTAAGACAAAGGAGCTGATCGTGGACGACAGGAAAAGTCGGGCAGAACAGGCGGGCCCCATTAACATCAACGGGGCTGTAGTGAGCGGGTCGAGAGATTCAAGTTCCTTGGTGTCCACCTCACCAACGAACTATCATGGTCCAAACACACCAAGACAGTTGTGAAGAGGGCACAACAAAACCTTTTCCCCCTCAGGAGACTAAAAAGATTTGACATGGGTGCCTAGTTCATTAATACATTTTCAAGTTCATAACTTGTGCACTCTCCTCAAACAATAGCAGGGTATTATTTCACTGTAATATCTACTGTAAATTGGACAGTGCAGTTAGATTAATAATAATTTAAGCTTTCTGCCAATATCAGATATGTCTATGTCCTGGGAAATGTTCTAGTTACTTACAACCTCATGCTAATCATATTAGCCTATGTTAGCTCAACCGAGTGACACCGATCCTGTAGAGGTGCTTCTATCCCCAAGCCATAAGACTGCTGAACAATTAATCAAATGGCCACCGGGCTATTACATTGACCCCCCCTCCATTTGTTTTGTACACTGCTGCTTCTCGCTGTTTATTATCTGTTCATAGTCACTTCATCCCTACCTACATGTACAAATTACCTCAACTAACCTGTATTTATTTTTAACTTGAGTTAATTTGGTAAATATTTTCTTAACTCTTCTTGAAATGCACTGTTGGTTAAGGGCTTGTAAGTAAGCATTTCACGGTAAGGTCTACACTTGTTGTATTCGGCGCATGTGACAAATAAAGTTTGATTTGATTTAATCAATAAAAACATCTGTTCAATTCGCTGCTCTGCCTTGCTTGTTTACAGCGGGTCATTTCACAGGGAAGTGTCAGAACTGTCGGGTCATTTCACAGGGAAGTGTCAGAACTGTCGGGTCATTTCACAGGGAAGTGTCAGAACTGTCGGGTCATTTCACAGGGAAGTGTCAGAACTGTCGGGTCATTTCACAGGGAAGTGTCTACCTTCGGGTCATTTCACAGGGAAGTGTCCGGGTCATTTCACAGGGAAGTGTCAGAACTGTCGGGTCATTTCACAGGGAAGTGTCAGAACTGTCGGGTCATTTCACAGGGAAGTGTCAGAACTGTCGGGTCATTTCACAGGGAAGTGTCAGAACTGTCGGGTCATTTCACAGGGAAGTGTCAGAACTGTCGGGTCATTTCACAGGGAAGTGTCAGAACTGTCGGGTCATTTCACAGGGAAGTGTCAGAACTGTCGGGTCATTTCACAGGGAAGTGTCAGAACTGTCGGGTCATTTCACAGGGAAGTGTCAGAACTGTCGGGTCATTTCACAGGGAAGTGTCAGAACTGTCGGGTCATTTCACAGGGAAGTGTCAGAACTGTCGGGTCATTTCACAGGGAAGTGTCAGAACTGTCGGGTCATTTCACAGGGAAGTGTCAGAACTGTCGGGTCATTTCACAGGGAAGTGTCAGAACTGTCGGGTCATTTCACAGGGAAGTGTCAGAACTGTCGGGTCATTTCACAGGGAAGTGTCAGAACTGTCGGGTCATTTCACAGGGAAGTGTCAGAACTGTCGGGTCATTTCACAGGGAAGTGTCAGAACTGTCGGGTCATTTCACAGGGAAGTGTCAGAACTGTCGGGTCATTTCACAGGGAAGTGTCAGAACTGTCGGGTCATTTCACAGGGAAGTGTCAGAACTGTCGGGTCATTTCACAGGGAAGTGTCAGAACTGTCGGGTCATTTCACAGGGAAGTGTCAGAACTGTCGGGTCATTTCACAGGGAAGTGTCAGAACTGTCGGGTCATTTCACAGGGAAGTGTCAGAACTGTCGGGTCATTTCACAGGGAAGTGTCAGAACTGTCGGGTCATTTCACAGGGAAGTGTCAGAACTGTCGGGTCATTTCACAGGGAAGTGTCAGAACTGTCGGGTCATTTCACAGGGAAGTGTCAGAACTGTCGGGTCATTTCACAGGGAAGTGTCAGAACTGTCGGGTCATTTCACAGGGAAGTGTCAGAACTGTCGGGTCATTTCACAGGGAACTGCTCTCGTATTGGTACATCACCAACAGGAGAATAAAGGCGCTAACATGGCAACCGTTCTAAAACCTGGCCCGTTCTAAAACCTGGCCCAACTCTCTCTATATATATATCTCTGGTGCTTCCTATTGATCATCACAATCCCTTGTGTCTCTCTCGTCAATTAAACCCAGTCCATCTAACTAGGAAGTCTATTTGTGTTAAGTGGAGATGAAAGTCTTTGACTAACACTGGACATCATGGTCTCTCCTCTCTCCTCTCTCCTCTATCTGAATGAAAGCTTTTCAGATGAATGATTTACAACTTGATGCGTGCATCTCTCACCACCAATCAGGTCAAGGGACTTAAGCCACACATCCTTGAGCTGAATGAGACCATTTTCCAGCTTGCTTCCTTCTTACACATGTCATCCCTTCCTACCCATGTCATCCCTTCCTACCCATGTCATCCCTTCCTACCCATGTCTTCCCTGCCTACCCATGTCTTCCTTTCCTACCCATGTCATCCCTTCCTACCCATATCATCCCTCCCTGCCCATGTCATTCCTTTCCTACACATGTCATCCCCTCCTACCCATGTATTTATTTCCTACCCATGTCATCCCATCCTACCCATGTCATCCCTTCCTACCCATGTCATCCCTCCTACCCATGTCATTCCTTTCCTACCCATGTCATCCCATCCTACCCATGTCATCCCTCCTACCCATGTCATTCCTTTCCTACCCATGTCATCCCATCCTACCCATGTCATCCCTTCCTACCCATGTCATCCCTCCTACCCATGTCATTCCTTTCCTACCCATGTCATCCCATCCTACCCATGTCATCCCTCCTACCCATGTCATCCCTCCTACCCATGTCATCCCTTCCCTTAAAAAACCTGGCTGCTTGCTGCTTTAATAGATGCATGCTTACAGCAGCTGCCTTGCATACAAACCATTTATGCGCCCTAGATTTTACAGATCAATTATTCAGTGCAGGTGAGTTTGGTTCTCTGAGCATGACATGTTTTTGAAGACATACACAATCGTATGCACACACTAGTAGGCACGCACGCACGCACGCACGCACGCACGCACGCACACACACACACACACTGTATACACACACTGTATAGCTCCCGAGTGGCGCATCGGTCTAAGGCAATGTATCTCAGTGCTAGAGGCATCACTACAGACCCTGGTTCGATCCCGGGCTTTATCACAACCGGCCGTGATCGGGAGTCCCGTAGGGCGGTGCACAATTGGCCCAGCGTCGTCCGGGTTAGGGAAGGGTTTGGTCGGGGAAGGCCGTCATTGTAAAATAAGAATTTGTCTTAACTGACTTGCCCAATTAATTACCAATAAAGGTTAAATAAATAAAAAATACTGCACAACCCACACACACACACAGAGCAAGCTGGAGCCATGTCAACAGTAGATTCAACCAGAAATCTGAAATCAAGCAGAAAAGTGAGGTGTAAACAATAGTCCATTGTTGCTCATTAGGGGAAGAGAGTGGTCTGACTAAGAGGAGCAGGGCAGAGTCATTACTGGTAGAGGAGTGATCTGAGCTGACATGGAACCTAGAGGGAGGTGGCCCTGTCCCTGCAGCTATACGACAAGACCTACCTGAACAGAATGCACACATACATAGAACACACACACACACACACACACACACACACACACACACACACACACACACACACACACACACACACACACACACACACACACACACACAGACGTGCACTCTCTCACCAACCATCAGAGTGCACATAACTATATATACTGTAAGTCCACTGCAATAACAGAAAAATATACAAAATGCCCACTCTTCAACGAATGAGCTCTGAGAGAGCCTTCCCCACAAAAACAAGTTTTATGCATAGACATGAATATAGTTGTTTGCAATTACTTACAACAAACATCATACTGATTAGTCTGTGTTTAGGGAAAATACTATACATCTATACATACATAGCTGTATCTGTGTGTGTGTGCATGTACATGTCCGTGTGAATATGGGAGGATATGGAGTACAGTGAAGAGAGGACAAGAGGGAGGGAATGGAAAAGGAGGGGGTAGGGAGGGGAGAGAGAGAGAGAGAGAGGGGGGAGGGGTAAGAGACCTTGATCTTAAGAGAGTCATCTTTTCATTAACTGCACTTTTTCAGACCCTCAGAGCTTCACCATTGATCCTGTTGTAATGTCAATTCATTAGCTACACTGGGCCTTATCGTGCTGACACTCAACTCACACTCTCACTGTACTACTCCACTTCTGGTGGAATAGGAGAAAATAATTCAACCACTTTCCTATGCCACGCACCGTTGTGCATCTTCCTCCACGCCTTATCAATCCATTTCTCTGTGTGCATCTTCCTCCATGCCTTATCAATCCATTTCTCTGTGTGCATCTTCCTCCACGCCTTATCAATCCATTTCTCTGTGTGCATCTTCCTCCACGCCTTATCAATCCATTTCTCTGTGTGCATCTTCCTCCACGCCTTATCAATCCATTTCTCTGTGTGCATCTTCCCCCACGCCTTATCAATCCATTTCTCTGTGTGCATCTTCCTCCACGCCTTATCAATCCATTTCTCTGTGTGCATCTTCCTCCACGCCTTATCAATCCATTTCTCTGTGTGCATCTTCCTCCACGCCTTATCAATCCATTTCTCTGTGTGCATCTTCCTCCACGCCTTATCAATCCATTTCTTTGTGTGCATCTTCCTCCACGCCTTATCAATCCATTTATCTGTGTGCATCTTCCTCCACGCCTTATCAATCCATTTCTCTGTGTGCATCTTCCTCCATGCCTTATCAATCCATTTCTCTGTGTGCATCTTCCTTCACGCCTTATCAATCCATTTCTCTGTGTGCATCTTCCTCCACGCCTTATCAATCCACTTCTCTGTGTGCATCTTCCTCCACGCCTTATCAATCCATTTCTCTGTGTGCATCTTCCCCCACGCCTTATCAATCCATTTCTCTGTGTGCATCTTCCTCCACGCCTTATCAATCCATTTCTCTGTGTGCATCTTCCTCCACGCCTTATCAATCCATTTCTCTGTGTGCATCTTCCTCCACGCCTTATCAATCCATTTCTCTGTGTGCATCTTCCTCCACGCCTTATCAATCCATTTCTTTGTGTGCATCTTCCTCCACGCCTTATCAATCCATTTATCTGTGTGCATCTTCCTCCACGCCTTATCAATCCATTTCTCTGTGTGCATCTTCCTCCACGCCTTATCAATCCATTTCTCTGTGTGCATCTTCCTCCACGCCTTATCAATCCATTTCTCTGTGTGCATCTTCCTCCACGCCTTATCAATCCATTTCTCTGTGTGCATCTTCCTCCACGCCTTATCAATCCATTTCTCTGTGTGCATCTTCCTCCACGCCTTATCAATCCATTTCTCTGTGTGCATCTTCCTCCACGCCTTATCAATCCATTTCTCTGTGTGCATCTTCCATTTTTCCTATTAGTTTCTGCTTTTTTTTGTCTTCGTTCAATCTGACTTGGGTCTCATATTGCTTTGGCTCTCAAATGACGAGTGATGATCTTCTCATTCTCCCAATTCTCCTCAGCACTTAGAGTGGCTGTCCTTGAGTGTCTGTTCTCCTCTCTCTCTCTCCTCTCTCTGCTCAGACTGCTCTACCTCCATTTTAGCCCATCATCCCCCCCTGTCTTTTGTGGCTGGGTAGTCAGTGTCTACACACGCTCTTCTGGGACTACCCCCCTGACTGCTGTTCCTGCCAGTTCAGTGTTTAACACAAATATTTTGCACTCATCTTCACTTCCAAACCTGTTCTTGGGAGAATTGTCAGCATGTGTAGGCCGCTGCCTATGTGCAAAATGTTGATTGTGTCTCTCTCTCTCTTTCTCCCATTCATTGAACCCCCCCCCTCTCTCTCTCTCCCCCTCCCTCCCCTCACGTGTCACTTCCCCCTTGCTGTTCACTCTGTTTTTGTTTTGCAGTTCTGCAACGCAGGAGGCTTCACTGGATAAAACACAGTCCCTGCCCAGTGGTGATTAAAGAGGGCCCATTCTGGCTGTTTGAGATAGTACAGCAGCTTATGGGATTCACTGAGTCACTGGGAGAAACACTACACCACTGCACTCACATCAAAGTCCTCCCCATCATCAAGCCTTCAAAAAGCTTGATCCAACAATTACTTTCTTATTCTTACTACTTAGAGCAAGACTCCCAATTTTTTATCCCAAAATAAATTTTAGGATCATGACAAATCACTCGATGATCTTTTCCTTAGACATGCTTCTTTACGTTTCATCATTGCACCATTGAGAAGGGCGTCTTTGCTTCATTTAATTGCCATTTGAAGTTCTCTACAGTATTTTGCCTCCCTCCTCTCCCATTGTAAACCTGAGGCCTCTCGAGGCGGGCGGGCAGTGAGGAGAACCACTCGGCTCCTCTTCCTCCTCCTTCAGCATGCATCCTCTTAATTTGTGAGTGCTCCCAATCTTCTCTCACCTTATGACGCTGTGCGCCCGCCTCGGTCAAGACGCTCTGGGGATATGTGGTTATGTTTTCCACAGTGATGGTGAGGGATTCATTTCACTGCTTGTAATGACTTAGTCCCTTGAACTGTCTGACACCAAGGTATGAGACACCCTGAAAACCCACCAGGCAACCATGCACTGATAAAGATGAGTCCTCGTTAAAAAAAATGAACCGAGGATGCTATTCTGGAGGCAAGAGGACGAAATCAGATTCCCCCATTACACTCTGCTCGTCTCCTTGATGACGGATAACGAGAAGGAGAGCCAAGGACTCAGTGGCGGAGAGAAACAGACGGGTTTGTTTACACTAAAAAGTATGAGTAAAATTTCAGAGAGAAAAATATGTTGAAATGGGGAATGTGAAAGCACCAGCAGAAAGCAGAGAGGCTGAGGGGAATGAGCTGAAGATAATGCCTTGCATTTTCTGTGTGTGTCATGCAAGACTTCACACAAGACTGACTTAGCCTTGAAAAGCGCTTTGCATATTTCCCCATTGGGGCTATTATCTTCATACCTCTGTGCTCTTCCACCACCAACCACCCCTCTGCCCCCCTCTCTACCTCTCTCCATCTCTGCCTCTCCCCTCTCTCCTCACCACCCCTGCCCTCGCTCTAGGCAGTTCTCCCATGGGGGACAGGCTCAGCATCCTCAGCCCTGTTTCACCTCGGGTACAGAGACGGCAAAGCCCAAACTCAAACACGACAGGTTTGCCGAAATTATTATTTTCTGATGGGCTTTTGTGCACTTGGCTCGGTGCTCCAGTTGACGGCACACCCCTCCACTCTCACCGGAACTAGAGCAGCAGTTGGGACTATAGGATGAGGACAGTGAATTCTCCTCTGGAGAGAGACATGCTGTGCAGAATAGGAGATGAAGATCACTCGTTAATACCAGAGTGTGACACCAATGTTCTGTCATTAGCTTATGTAATACGTCTAGTCAACAAAGGTGTAGAATACAGAGGAGTGTTTCTCTACTCTTCCAATGATAATGTTATACATTTTACCAGGTAAGTTGACTGAGAACACATTCTCATTTACAGCAATGACCTGGGTAGTAGTTACAGCACCCTACTTTACATTTTAGGCATTTAGAAGACACTCTTATCCAGAGTGACTTACAGACTACATTTGGGTTATGTGCCTTGCTCAAGGGCACATCAACAGATTTGTCAACTAGTCGGCTCGGGGATTCAAAACTGCGACCTTTCGGGTACTGGCCCAACGCTCTAACCGCTAGGCTACCTGCCACACCTACATGATAGGAATGGGGAAATGATAGGAATGGGGAAATACAATGTAGGCTTGCCTAAAGTGATAACAGAAATGTGATTCATGTATGAGCTAGTCTTGGGGGTAGAGAGAGAGAAGGAGAAGTAGTATATATCACAGCTAATTAGAGGTGGAACAGGATGGACATTTCATGGTATGATAATAAAATATATAAAAACAAATCTGTATATTATTGTATATTATTGGCTTGTACTATTTTGTATAAAGATTCTCAGAATATTATGGTTCCCAACTAGAGAGTCAGGAAGTTTGAAGCTAGGGGAAGGACTGATACAGTATGTGAGCCTCGCTGTGTTTGTATGATTTCCCATGTTTCCCATTCATTTTTCAAATACAATTTCCATGCATGCCCTGTGACATTGTCATGCAGTCATTACCATACCACTGAATAGCCTTTGGTTAAGGATATGACTATGTCACAATCTTATCTGACATTTACCGGTACATCGTTCCACCTTTATGAGCTAACCTGATGATATAGTACATCATTTTCATAATTCCTATAACCTTCTTCAATATAACATTAACACACATGCTAGCCTGCAGGCAGCCACGCACGCACACACATGCATACCCCTACTTACACATGTACAGAAGCAGAATCTGAAAAAAAATGGGTAGAAGACTTCAAATCAATGTTTTCATTGGCTCATTAGGTAAGGCAATGATTGTGAAGCTTGGCTTGTTCGTTCATTACTGAGACTGACATAGATGTGTGTGATTGAGCGAGTGAATAGTAGTGAGTGAGTGAGTGAGTAAAAGAGAGAGATTCCTGTTGTTCAGTACTCGGGTATTGTTAGCCTGAGGCTGCTCAGTCTCTCCTTAACGGCAGTGACAGACAGGCATGGTGTTTGAAAGTGTAATTCTAAGGAGAGATAATGCACTGCACCCTGTACTTAGAGCCAAGGAGAAAATGAACCTTTTTTTCTCCCGCAGAGACTAATGACACTGGAGGAGTGAGAGAAATAAAGATGGAGGGACAAATGTGCAGCAAACACTTTTCACTGGAGATGAAGAACGTCCTGTTAAGTGTAGCTGATTTTTCTTCTCTCTCTCCCTCTCTCTGTCTCTCTCTCTCTTTGATATGTACTTTTTTCTGGTACTCTGACGGGAATTTGTTCAGTGGATTGCTCCAGTTAGAAGTGACAAAACAGAAATTGGAAGCATATTTTTCCTACAGAAATAACTGGTGTGGGGCCGTGGTGTGTCAGAGAAATTTGGTTGGTTGATGTGTTGAGCGATGGAACAACACGCTACATGGAGATTACTACAGCTATTTCAGATGTGATGGTCCACCTAGCCTATAGAGATTACTACAGCTATTTCAGATGTGATGGTCCACCTAGCCTATAGAGATTACTACAGCTATTTCAGATGTGATGGTCCACCTAGCCTATAGAGATTACTACAGCTATTTCAGATGTGATGGTTCACCTAGCCTATAGAGATTACTACAGCTATTTCAGATGTGATGGTCCACCTAGCCTATAGAGATTACTACAGCTATTTCAGATGTGATGGTTCACCTAGCCTATAGAGATTACTACAGCTATTTCAGATGTGATGGTCCACCTAGCCTATAGAGATTACTACAGCTATTTCAGATGTGATGGTTCACCTAGCCTATAGAGATTACTACAGCTATTTCAGATGTGATGGTCCACCTAGCCTATAGAGATTACTACAGCTATTTCAGATGTGATGGTTCACCTAGCCTATAGAGATTACTACAGCTATTTCAGATGTGATGGTCCACCTAGCCTATAGAGATTACTACAGCTATTTCATATGTGATGGTCCACCTAGCCTATAGAGATTACTACAGCTATTTCATATGTGATGGTCCACCTAGCCTATAGAGATTACTACAGCTATTTCATATGTGATGGTCCACCTAGCCCATGGAGATTACTACAGCTATTTCAGATGTGATGGTCCACCTAGCCTATAGAGATTACTACAGCTATTTCAGATGTGATGGTCCACCTAGCCTATAGAGATTACTACAGCTATTTCAGATGTGATGGTTCACCTAGCCTATAGAGATTACTACAGCTATTTCATATGTGATGGTCCACCTAGCCTATAGAGATCACTACAGCTATTTCATATGTGATGGTCCACCTAGCCTATAGAGATTACTACAGCTATTTCATATGTGATGGTCCACCTAGCCTATAGAGATTACTACAGCTATTTCAGATGTGATGGTCCACCTAGCCTATAGAGATTACTACAGCTATTTCATATGTGATGGTCCACCTAGCCTATAGAGATTACTACAGCTATTTCAGATGTGATGGTTCACCTAGCCCATGGAGATTACTACAGCTATTTCAGATGTGATGGTCCACCTAGCCTATAGAGATTACTACAGCTATTTCAGATGTGATGGTTCACCTAGCCCATGGAGATTACTACAGCTATTTCAGATGTGATGGTTCACCTAGCCCATGGAGATTACTACAGCTATTTCAGATGTGATGGTTCACCTAGCCCATGGAGATTACTACAGCTATTTCAGATGTGATGGTTCACCTAGCCCATGGAGATTACTACAGCTATTTCAGATGTGATGGTTCACCTAGCCCATGGAGATTACTACAGCTATTTCAGATGTGATGGTTCACCTAGCCCATGGAGATTACTACAGCTATTTCATATGTGATGGTTCACCTAGCCCATGGAGATCACTACAGCTATTTCAGATGTGATGGTTCACCTAGCCCATGGAGATTACTACAGCTATTTCAGATGTGATGGTTCACCTAGCCCATGGAGATCACTACAGCTATTTCAGATGTGATGGTTCACCTAGCCTTTAGAGATTACTACAGCTATTTCAGATGTGATGGTTCACCTAGCCCATGGAGATCACTACAGCTATTTCAGATGTGATGGTTCACCTAGCCTATAGAGATTACTACAGCTATTTCAGATGTGATGGTTCACCTAGCCCATGGAGATCACTACAGCTATTTCAGATGTGATGGTTCACCTAGCCTATAGAGATTACTACAGCTATTTCAGATGTGATGGTTCACCTAGCCCATGGAGATCACTACAGCTATTTCAGATGTGATGGTTCACCTAGCCTATAGAGATTACTACAGCTATTTCAGATGTGATGGTTCACCTAGCCCATGGAGATGGGGAATGATGGCTATGATGAGCCTAAAGTTGTATCCCAAATAGCACCTTATTCCCTATAAAGTACACTACTTTTGACCAGGGTCATTAAGGCCATAGAGGATAGCAAGGTGCCATTTGGGACCCTAAAACTGATAAGAACATTCACTTTTAAAAGTAACTGGAAGTCTATGGCCTCACAGCAACACTGTTTGTACTATATGTTCTGTTACAGATCATAGACTTTGGATTCACTAGAAATCATTTTCTGATCTCAGATATCTTCAATCCATCAACACGTCTATAAACCTGTTGCATTATCCCTGAAATATGCTCTCTGCTAAGCTGCCGATAATACAACCTTTTCTGTTGCAGTCAAATATGTTGTAAATAAGCTCCACGTTAGTGACCTGAGGACTCCAGCCAGGCTCATTCACAAAATGCAGTGTTATCACAGCTCCACAATATCTGGACACCCACTCTCTTTACGCTCCACACTTTTTATAAATGTGTGGTAAAAGGTAGAAGCTGACGCACACCCATAACATTTTTATAGACCTGCTGACTAACTGAGAGAAAACTATTCAAATGTACTTTAACGATGCTCCCAGACATGTAATGGCTATACAGTAGCAACCAACGTTTCGGCACACAGTGCCTTCTTCAGCATTACATGGTAAATGCTTGATCTAGGTTATGTAGGAATACTTCTACATAACCTGGTTCAAGCATTTAACATGCACCCCGAAGAAGGCACTGGCTGTTGCAACATTTGTTGCTATACCCATTAAATGTTTGGGATTATAATTACAGTGTACAACTTTCTTTATTTTGACTGTCCAAAGACACAACAGAGAAACCCACACACTATTCCCTCGCTATGCCACTCCACACACATCATACACACACTGACACACACACACACACACACACACACACACACACACACACACACACACACACACACACACACACACACACACACACACACACAACTTCTGTTACTGGGCCTCTCTCTGTAATTACTTATTCATGTCTCTAATCTTTCACCAGATAGATCTGCACTGTTGAATCTTATCAAAGGGAATCAACACAATCAGCAACTCTGATACTCTAGATGAGAGACAGTGAGTCGGATGGCTCCTGATTGCAGTGTTTTTATCTTACGGAACCATCTTTTCTAGTCTAATTTGAGGAATTGGCCTGTCTGGTCTAAGATAGAGTGTGAATTACCAGTGGCTGTGCCCTACTCTGTCATAAAGTTATTGGTTTCATCCAATATACTTTTGCGGGATATTCATAGAAAGTGCTAGTCACTTCACTTGACTCACATGCAAACACACACACTCACATAAAAACACATGTGCATGTTGACGTGTTTAACTATACTTGTGGAGACCAGAAGTGCTCTGCAGTGTGTGAGGTGACTAGTCCTAGTCTCTGCAGTGTGTGAGGTGACTAGTCCTGGTCTCTGCAGTGTGTGAGGTGACTAGTCCTGTTCTCTGCAGTGTGTGAGGTGACTGCAGTGTGTGAGGTGACTAGTCCTAGTCTCTGCAGTGTGTGAGGTGACTAGTCCTGGTCTCTGCAGTGTGTGAGGTGACTAGTCCTGTTCTCTGCAGTGTGTGAGGTGACTGCAGTGTGTGAGGTGACTAGTCCTGGTCTCTGCAGTGTGTGAGGTGACTAGTCCTGGTCTCTGCAGTGTGTGAGGTGACTAGTCCTGGTCTCTGCAGTGTGTGAGGTGACTAGTCCTGGTCTCTGCAGTGTGTGAGGTGACTAGTCCTGGTCTCTGCAGTGTGTGAGGTGACTAGTCCTGGTCTTTCTGTGGGTTCACATCTGCAGGATCCACAGCATGCTGCCCGCTAGGTTAATTTTACCACTGTATGCTAGGCAGGTTCACACATGGCACATTTCTGTTTGACCTGCAGTTTTCAGAACATATAGTACTCATCCGTTAAAATCTGAGAGATAATCCACAACTGCCCAAAGTAACACTGACCGCTTATGGTATCTTTTCAGCCATGTTGTACAATGTAGAAGTAGGCCACGTGTCAGGCTGAGCTATGTGACCCTATGTGCCCCCTTTTCTGAGAAAACGTTCAATATCACGTTCATACACACACTACAGTATGCTGATTCAAAATAACTAGAAACCGAAACCGTCTGAGTGATGCAGGTCTAATCTGTAACTGTCAGTCGTGTGTACTTGCGTATGTGTGTACTTGCGTATGTGTGTACTTGCGTGCGTAAATCGCTCTGGATAAGGGCACCTGCTAAATGACTAAAATGTCAAATGTAAATGTGATCCTTTTTTGATGAGTCAAGTCACTTAGTGAGTTTGTTGGTAAGGACCTGAGGTTCCCTCCCTCTAGCCGGCAGTTAGATGATCGAACCCAGTCTGCCATGGGAACATGTGAACCAACCAGGGCGGCAGACAGGGTATTCAACAGACGACACGCGACTCCACTCTCAGACATTAAGGAGGATTAGGCTCTTTAATGCCTGTTAGTTTAGCATCATCTCATGCTACTGTAATTCAGTCAGAACCGCCACTTTTCTCCCCAAAAAAGAGTAAAAACTGCATTCTCATTCCTTATGTTATTTAAAGGGAGATTTGTCATCATGAATATGAAATAATGAGCTGGGGAATATCAAATCAGAACTCTGTGCTGCGGTGGCACGCAACACAACTCTCTCTATTGGCACCGCTGGCTGTGGCAGAAGGAAGAGAAATGTAATTTCGGCCTAAGCTTGTGATCTGGCGTTGGTTCTCTTTCCAGCCCCAGAGAGATTGATTGACCTCACTGCAGAAGAGTCCTGCTCTTTAATTACCAGTAATTGCATGTTTCCCCTATTATGTTTGTGTTTAAGTGTGTTGTGTTTAATTTTAGATTGCAGCATCAAATGATTCCCTGTGCTTCCCTAACTGTGGTGCTCATCCACAGCGAGAGCGGCAGTAATTATGGTGATTTTCAGCCTTGACTAAACGCGGGGAATGAGAAGAGGCATTTTATACTGTGTGTGAGAGGCTCTATCTATTTCAATGGTGAGAAATGATAGTGACAGGGGGAAGTGGAAACTGATGAGTGAGATGGTTGAATGGTGTTTTTAATAGCCAGGCTGGCTGAAGCGTGTGTGCAGATTGCTGCATTTCCTCAGTGTGAGTCGAGTTTTTTACTGTGAAGCCAAGCAGAGATGAGATGCTTTTCCACTCGACTGTGAATGTATATCATTAACGGCAGAGAGTCGGACTGTCAGGATTCATTTGCCTGTGTGTACCTGAGAACTTTATTTCCCCACCAACTGGAATATTGATAAGCTCTTCCTCGCAATTAGTGTTTCCACAAACTACAAGTAGAACTTAATGAATGGAATTTAATCTCATGTTCTAGTCTCCTCTAATGTTAATAGAATGCAGCTTGCTCCCTATATGTTAGCCAATATCTCAACTCCATGATACAACATCCGCGGAGTTGAAAGCAGACAGGAATTTTTGGAGTGAACATCCGACTCCTCAAGTTGCTGTGCAGTCCATGTACATTCTTACACCCTAACGTGTACCTATGTTTGACATCGGTTGTTGTGTGCCTTTCTTTCTTTGCTGAAATCCATACTCTTTAATAAAATACGTTAATAAAATACAACCAGTGACTGTTTCCTTGTTGAGATTCAATCGGCACATGTGAATTCACGCTGAGTTCCCATTTTTAGAGCAACAGCAACAAGGAAGCAGTCAGTGGTTGTATTTTAATAACGTTTAATTAAAAAGTATGGATTTCAGCAAACAAAGAAAGGCACACAACAACAGATGTCCAACATAGGTACACGTTAGGGTGTACGAATGTACATTTTTTAAAGTATTGACTGCACAGCAACTTGGAGGAGTTGGAGGTTCACTCCAAAAAACTCCCATCTCCAATCAACTCAGAGGATGTGGTATCGTGTTGCGATGTACTTGGCTACCTACAGTACCAGTCAAAAGTTTGGACACACCTACTCATTGAAGGGTTTTTCTTTATTTTTACTATTTTCTACATTGTAGAATAATGCTGAAGACATTAATAACACATATGGAATCATGTAGTAACCAAAAAAAAGTGTTTAACAAATCAAAATATATTTTATACTTTAGATTATTCAAAGCGGCCACCCTTTGCCTTGATGACAGCTTTGCACACTCTTGGCATTCTCTCAACCAGCTTCCCTGGAATGCTTTTCCAAAAGTTCCCACATGCTGAGCACTTGTTGGCTGCTTTAACTTCACTCTGAGGTCCAACTCATCCCAAACCATCTCAATTGGGTTGAGGTCGGGTGATTGTGGAGGCCAGGTCATCTGATGCAGCACTCCATCACTCTCCTTCTTGGTCAAATAGCCCTTACACAGGCTGGAGGTGTGTTGGGTCATTGTCCTGTTGAAAAACAAATGATAGTTCCACTAAGTGTAAACCAGATGGGATGGAGTATCGCTGCAGAATGCTGTGGTAGCCATGTTGGTTAAGTGTGCCTTGCATTCTAAATAAATCACTGACCGTGTCACCAGCAAAGCACCTCCTCCCCGCACCTCTCTAGAGGGGTTGGGTTAAATGACAGGTTTCATTTGAATACATTCAGTTGGACAACTGACTAGGTATCCCCCTTTCCCTTTCCTCCATGCTTCACGGTGGGAACCACACATGCAGAGATCATTCATTCACCTACTCTGCGTCTCACAAAGACATGGCGGTTGGAACCAAAAATCTCAGATTTGGACTCATCAGACCAAAGGACAGATTTCCACTGGTCTAATGTCCATTGCTTGTGTTTCTTGGCCAGAGCAAGTCTCTTCTTCTTATTGGTGTGCTTTAGTAGTGGTTTCTTTGCAGCAATTTGACCATGAATGCCTGATTCAAGCAGTCTCCTCTGAACAGTTGATGTTGAGATGTGTCTGTTACTTGAACTCTGTGAAGCATTTATTTGGGCTGCAATTTCTGAGGCTGGTAACTCTAATGAACTTATCCTCTGTAGCAGAGGTAACTCTGGGTCTTCCTTTCCTGTGGCGGTCCTCGTGAGACAGTTTCATCATAGCGCTTGATGGGTTTTGCGACTGCACTTGAAGAAAGTTCTTGACATTTTCTGGATTGACTGACCTTCTTGTCTTAAAGTAATGATGGACTGTCATTTCTCTTTGCTTATTTGAGCTGTTGTTGCCATAATATTTAACCAAATAGGAATATCTTCTGTATACCACCCCTACCTTGTCACAACACAACTGATTGGCTCAAACACATTAAGAAGGAAAGAAATTCCACAAATGAACTTTAACGCACACCTGTTAATTGAAATGCATTCCAGGTGACTACATCATGAATCTGGTTGAGATAATGCCAAGAGTGTGCAAAGCTGTCATCAAGGCAAAGGGGTTCTATAATATATGAAATATATTTTGATTTGTTTAACACTTTTTTGGTTAGTATATGATTCCATGTGTTATTTCATAGTTTTGATGTCTTCATTATTATTCTACAATGCAGAAAATAGTTTAAAATACAGAAAAACCCTGGAATGAGTAGGTGTGTCAAAACTTTTGACTGATACTGTATATGTGTTCAAGTTACTGTTATCTGTGTGAACGTGCCTGTATCGGCTGTGTGGGATTGCATTATGCTAATGTGTGCATGTACTCTGAGTGGTCTTTTACATCAGTACCCTACCACACAGTATATTCATTACTATATATCTGTATATACCAGTGTATATTGTTCATTAAAAACTGTGTGGATCAAGCTCTGAATGCTGATTGGCTGAAAGCCGTGGTATATCAGACCGTATACCACAGGTAAGAGAGAACCTTTCTTTTTACTGCTCTAACTACATTGGTAACCAGTTTATAATAGCAATAAGGCACCTCATGGGTTTGTGGTATATGGCCAATATACCACGGCTAAGGGCTGTATCCAAGCACTCCGCGTTTCAGAGTACAGCCTTTAGCCGTGGTATAATGGCCATATACCGCACCCCCTCGTGTCTTATTGCTTAAATATCCCTCTCTCCCCAGAAGGAGTCCCTCGTTCAGTAGGGCTATCCCTCATTTCTGTGGGGCTAGATGGAAGCTCTGTGATGTGATTGTGTCTTCCCAGCCTGTCTTCCTCTCTCTTCCCAAACCTGGAGCAACACCTGTCTCCCCTCAGCCAGCCTGAGGACTGTTGTTTTTAACAAACTCCCTTAATGAGCTGCTGTATTGCAGGATTTGCTCCCCCATCATCATTACTGTAGGGGCTGGTGTGGCTGTAGTTGTAGTCCTGCCTGGGTCTGACTGGCAGCTTGAACAGCCTGTTCCCCCTAACTGACTACTGCCACCTGCACTCCTGACAGCTGGCAATCTGCTTCCCTACACATGTGGACACAAACAGACGTGTACGCAAGCAAATCAAATCAAATGCTTACTCACGAGCCCTTAACCAACAATGCAGTTCAAGAAATGGAGTTAAGAAAATATTTACTAAATAAATTAAAGTGAAAACTAAAATTTAAAGTAACAGGGGGTACCGGTACCAAGTCAACGTGCGGGGTACAGGTTAGTCGAGGTCATTTGTACATGTAGGTAGGGGTAAATATTGTACCAAGTCAACGTGCGGGGTACAGGTTAGTCGAGGTCATTTGTACATGTAGGTAGGGGTAAATATTGTACCAAGTCAACGTGCGGGGTACAGGTTAGTCGAGGTCATTTGTACATGTAGGTAGGGGTAAATATTGTACCAAGTCAACGTGCGGGGTACAGGTTAGTCGAGGTCATTTGTACATGTAGGTAGGGGTAAATATTGTACCAAGTCAACGTGCGGGGTACAGGTTAGTCGAGGTCATTTGTACATGTAGGTAGGGGTAAATATTGTACCAAGTCAACGTGCGGGGTACAGGTTAGTCGAGGTCATTTGTACATGTAGGTAGGGGTAAATATTGTACCAAGTCAATGTGCGGGGGTACAGGTTAGTCGAGGTCATTTGTACATGTAGGTAGGGGTAAATATTGTACCAAGTCAACGTGCGGGGTACAGGTTAGTCGAGGTCATTTGTACATGTAGGTAGGGGTAAATATTGTACCAAGTCAATGTGCGGGGTACAGGTTAGTCGAGGTCATTTGTACATGTAGATAGGGGTAAATATTGTACCAAGTCAACGTGCGGGGTACAGGTTAGTCGAGGTCATTTGTACATGTAGGTAGGGGTAAATATTGTACCAAGTCAACGTGCGGGGTACAGGTTAGTCGAGGTCATTTGTACATGTAGGTAGGGGTAAATATTGTACCAAGTCAACGTGCGGGGGTACAGGTTAGTCGAGGTCATTTGTACATGTAGGTAGGGGTAAATATTGTACCAAGTCAACGTGCGGGGTACAGGTTAGTCGAGGTCATTTGTACATGTAGGTAGGGGTAAATATTGTACCAAGTCAACGTGCGGGGTACAGGTTAGTCGAGGTCATTTGTACATGTAGGTAGGGGTAAATATTGTACCAAGTCAATGTGCGGGGGTACAGGTTAGTCGAGGTCATTTGTACATGTAGGTAGGGGTAAATATTGTACCAAGTCAATGTGCGGGGGTACAGGTTAGTCGAGGTCATTTGTACATGTAGGTAGGGGTAAATATTGTACCAAGTCAACGTGCGGGGTACAGGTTAGTCGAGGTCATTTGTACATGTAGGTAGGGGTAAATATTGTACCAAGTCAACGTGCGGGGTACAGGTTAGTCGAGGTCATTTGTACATGTAGGTAGGGGTAAGTAAATATTGTACCAAGTCAACGTGCGGGGTACAGGTTAGTCGAGGTCATTTGTACATGTAGGTAGGGGTATATATTGTACCAAGTCAACGTGCGGGGTACAGGTTAGTCGAGGTCATTTGTACATGTAGGTAGGGGTAAATATTGTACCAAGTCAATGTGCGGGGGTACAGGTTAGTCGAGGTCATTTGTACATGTAGGTAGGGGTAAATATTGTACCAAGTCAACGTACGGGGTACAGGTTAGTCGAGGTCATTTGTACATGTAGGTAGGGGTAAATATTGTACCAAGTCAACGTGCGGGGGTACAGGTTAGTCGAGGTCATTTGTACATGTAGGTAGGGGTAAATATTGTACCAAGTCAACGTGCGGGTTACAGGTTAGTCGAGGTCATTTGTACATGTAGGTAGGGGTAAATATTGTACCAAGTCAACGTGCGGGGTACAGGTTAGTCGAGGTCATTTGTACATGTAGGTAGGGGTAAATATTGTACCAAGTCAATGTGCGGGGGTACAGGTTAGTCGAGGTCATTTGTACATGTAGGTAGGGGTAAATATTGTACCAAGTCAACGTGCGGGGTACAGGTTAGTCGAGGTCATTTGTACATGTAGGTAGGGGTAAATATTGTACCAAGTCAACGTGCGGGGTACAGGTTAGTCGAGGTCATTTGTACATGTAGGTAGGGGTAAATATTGTACCAAGTCAACGTGCGGGTTACAGGTTAGTCGAGGTCATTTGTACATGTAGGTAGGGGTAAATATTGTACCAAGTCAACGTGCGGGGTACAGGTTAGTCGAGGTCATTTGTACATGTAGGTAGGGGTAAATATTGTACCAAGTCAACGTGCGGGGTACAGGTTAGTCGAGGTCATTTGTACATGTAGGTAGGGGTAAATATTGTACCAAGTCAACGTGCGGGGTACAGGTTAGTCGAGGTCATTTGTACATGTAGGTAGGGGTAAATATTGTACCAAGTCAACGTGCGGGGTACAGGTTAGTCGAGGTCATTTGTACATGTAGGTAGGGGTAAATATTGTACCAAGTCAACGTGCGGGGTACAGGTTAGTCGAGGTCATTTGTACATGTAGGTAGGGGTAAATATTGTACCAAGTCAACGTGCGGGGTACAGGTTAGTCGAGGTCATTTGTACATGTAGGTAGGGGTAAATATTGTACCAAGTCAACGTGCGGGGTACAGGTTAGTCGAGGTCATTTGTACATGTAGATAGGGGTAAATATTGTACCAAGTCAACGTGCGGGTTACAGGTTAGTCGAGGTCATTTGTACATGTAGGTAGGGGTAAATATTGTACCAAGTCAACGTGCGGGTTACAGGTTAGTCGAGGTCATTTGTACATGTAGGTAGGGGTAAATATTGTACCAAGTCAACGTGCGGGGTACAGGTTAGTCGAGGTCATTTGTACATGTAGATAGGGGTAAATATTGTACCAAGTCAATGTGCGGGGGTACAGGTTAGTCGAGGTCATTTGTACATGTAGGTAGGGGTAAATATTGTACCAAGTCAACGTGCGGGGTACAGGTTAGTCGAGGTCATTTGTACATGTAGGTAGGGGTAAATATTGTACCAAGTCAACGTGCGGGGTACAGGTTAGTCGAGGTCATTTGTACATGTAGGTAGGGGTAAATATTGTACCAAGTCAATGTGCGGGGTACAGGTTAGTCGAGGTCATTTGTACATGTAGATAGGGGTAAATATTGTACCAAGTCAATGTGCGGGGTACAGGTTAGTCGAGGTCATTTGTACATGTAGATAGGGGTAAATATTGTACCAAGTCAATGTGCGGGGGTACAGGTTAGTCGAGGTCATTTGTACATGTAGGTAGGGGTAAATATTGTACCAAGTCAACGTGCGGGGTACAGGTTAGTCGAGGTCATTTGTACATGTAGGTAGGGGTAAATATTGTACCAAGTCAATGTGCGGGGTACAGGTTAGTCGAGGTCATTTGTACATGTAGATAGGGGTAAATATTGTACCAAGTCAATGTGCGGGGGTACAGGTTAGTCGAGGTCATTTGTACATGTAGGTAGGGGTAAATATTGTACCAAGTCAACGTGCGGGGTACAGGTTAGTCGAGGTCATTTGTACATGTAGGTAGGGGTAAATATTGTACCAAGTCAATGTGCGGGGGTACAGGTTAGTCGAGGTCATTTGTACATGTAGGTAGGGGTATATATTGTACCAAGTCAACGTGCGGGGTACAGGTTAGTCGAGGTCATTTGTACATGTAGGTAGGGGTAAATATTGTACCAAGTCAACGTGCGGGGTACAGGTTAGTCGAGGTCATTTGTACATGTAGGTAGGGGTAAATATTGTACCAAGTCAACGTGCGGGGTACAGGTTAGTCGAGGTCATTTGTACATGTAGGTAGGGGTAAATATTGTACCAAGTCAATGTGCGGGGGTACAGGTTAGTCGAGGTCATTTGTACATGTAGATAGGGGTAAATATTGTACCAAGTCAACGTGCGGGGTACAGGTTAGTCGAGGTCATTTGTACATGTAGGTAGGGGTAAATATTGTACCAAGTCAACGTGCGGGGTACAGGTTAGTCGAGGTCATTTGTACATGTAGGTAGGGGTAAATATTGTACCAAGTCAACGTGCGGGGTACAGGTTAGTCGAGGTCATTTGTACATGTAGGTAGGGGTAAATATTGTACCAAGTCAACGTGCGGGGTACAGGTTAGTCGAGGTCATTTGTACATGTAGGTAGGGGTAAATATTGTACCAAGTCAACGTGCGAGGTACAGGTTAGTCGAGGTCATTTGTACATGTAGGTAGGGGTAAATATTGTACCAAGTCAACGTGCGGGGTACAGGTTAGTCGAGGTCATTTGTACATGTAGGTAGGGGTAAATATTGTACCAAGTCAACGTGCGGGGTACAGGTTAGTCGAGGTCATTTGTACATGTAGGTAGGGGTAAATATTGTACCAAGTCAACGTGCGGGGTACAGGTTAGTCGAGGTCATTTGTACATGTAGGTAGGGGTAAATATTGTACCAAGTCAACGTGCGGGGTACAGGTTAGTCGAGGTCATTTGTACATGTAGGTAGGGGTAAATATTGTACCAAGTCAATGTGCGGGGGTACAGGTTAGTCGAGGTCATTTGTACATGTAGGTAGGGGTATATATTGTACCAAGTCAACGTGCGGGGTACAGGTTAGTCGAGGTCATTTGTACATGTAGGTAGGGGTAAATATTGTACCAAGTCAATGTGCGGGGTACAGGTTAGTCGAGGTCATTTGTACATGTAGATAGGGGTAAATATTGTACCAAGTCAATGTGCGGGGGTACAGGTTAGTCGAGGTCATTTGTACATGTAGGTAGGGGTAAATATTGTACCAAGTCAACGTGCGGGGTACAGGTTAGTCGAGGTCATTTGTACATGTAGGTAGGGATGAAGTGACTATGCATAGATAGATTTAAACAGTGAGTAACAGCAGTGTAAAAACAAATGGGGGGGGGGGGGGTCAGTGTAAATAATCCGGTGGCCATTTTATTAATTGTTCAGCAGTCTTATGGCTTGGGGGTAGAAGCTGTTAAGGAGCGTTTTGGTCCTAGACTTGGCGCTCCGGTACCGCTTGCCGTGCAGTAGCAGAGAGAACAGTCTATGACTTGGGTGACTGGAATCTTTCACAATTTTTTGGGCTTTCCTCTGACACCGCCTAGTATATACTGTAGGTCTTGGGTGGCAGGAAGCTTGGCCCCAGTGATGTACTGGGCCGAACGCAGTACCCTCTGTTGTGCCTTACGGTCAGATGCCGAGCAGTTGCCATACCAGGCGGTAATGCAACTGGTCAGGAGGCTCTCAATGGTGCAGCTCTAGAACTTTTTGAGGATCTGGGGACCCATGACAAATTTTTTCAGTCTCCTGAGGGGGAATAGGCTTTGTTGTGCCCTGTTCATGAATGTCTTGGTGTGTTTGGACCATGATAGTTTGTTGGTGATGTAGACACCAGGAACTTGAAACTCTCGACCCGCTCCACTACAGCCCCTGTCGATGTTAATGGGGGTGTGTTCGGCCCTCCTTTTCCTGTAATCTACGATCAGTTTCTTTGTCTCACCCCCATCCAAAGACTTACACAGAAATTATGACAACTTCCGGAGGACATCCTTCAACCTATCAGAGCTCTTGCAGCATGAACTGACATGCTGCCCACCCAATCAAAGGATCAGCTAGATAGCACTGCAGTGTATAAAATGTAATGAGTAGCTGACTTAAAGAGAAAAACAATAATTGAACAGTTTTGAACAAATACATTTCTTAAAAAATTAAAAAGAAGCAAGAGAGAGAGAGCTATATTTTGTTGTAGTTTTTTCACAAAACGAATGCAGCTATCTAGTTTAGCCTACTCAAACACCTGCCTAGCTGGCTATGAATATCCAACACTGGAACTCTTCCAAGTCAAGGTAAGCTTTTGATTTGACTAATTTATTGCCACCGGGGCCTGCCGGTGTAACTGCTAAACTGCTTGCTGACTGTGCACTGTACTGCATGATTGTAGCAAATTTACTCATGTGTTAGTTCTATTAGCTATGTTGACTATGACGTTAGCTAATATGGTGACAACAATGTAGGCTGTATGTAGCAGTTATGAGATGAAGGTATGGTTTGGAAAATATTTTTTGCCTGGTCACAGACAGCTGATGTGTTGTACACTGAAGGTGAGAGGAGGAGAGTGCGTAGATGTGATAAGGAATTACAAAGAGCAAATTGATCATGCTGTTTGTATGTGGCTGCTATGAAAGTCAACTGTGTTTGCATGTGATCAGGGGTATATTCATTCCGCTGATTCTGTTGAAAAACTTTCTTTAAACAGAAGCAAAGGGAACGGGGATAAACATACCTGAAATAGTCCAATAGTAACTCTCGTTTGCAACTGTTGGATTAATGATTACACCCTAGATCAGCTAGGAGGTATTTAATGTGTCACTGTCTGTCACCTTAATTACTAAAAAATGTATCTCGACCTGTGCACCTACATTGTAAACTTTCATTCATAGGCTAGGTTGTAGCAACCTCATGATGCGTAAAGGGAAAATGTTAGTATCATGTAGTAGGCTAAACCTATCGATGTTACATTGAGCCACGTGAATGGAATGACAGTCATCCAATATGCTGTAATAGAAATAAGGCCATGCTCATAAAATGTTTCATCGTCTTCCCTCATTTTAAACGGAACCGACTGCCACTGATGTAGACACTCATGCATGCAAGCACACAGAGGCACGCATACACACACGTAAGCACACACACACTCGTGCGCAAGTGTGCACGAGGAAATGCACCCACACACACACACACACACACACACACACACACACACACACACACACACACACACACACACGTAGATGCACATCCAAGCATACAGTACCAGTCAAAAGTTTGAACACACCTACTCATCCCAAGGTTTTTCTTTATTTGTACTATTTTCTACATTGTATAATAATAGTGGAGACATCAAAAATATGAAATAACACATATGGAATCATGTTGTAACCAAAAAAGTGTTAAACAAATCAAAATATATTATATTTGAGATTATTCAAAATAGCCACACTTTGCCTTGATGACAGCTTTGCAAACTCTTGGTATTCTCTCAACCAGCTTCATGATGTTGTCACCTGGATTGCATTTCAATTAACAGGTGTGCCTTGTTTAAAGTTAATTTGTAGAATTTCTTTCCTTCTTAATGCGTTTGATCCAATCAGTTGTGTTGTGACAACTTAGGGTTGGTATACTGAAGATATCCCTATTTGGTAAAAGACCAAGTCCATATTATGGCAACAACAGCTCAAATAAGCAAAAAGAAACCACAGACCATCATTACTTTAAGATTAGCTGACAACTTCAGGAAAACAATGCGCTCGCTTCAATGGGACAGAGGTCCGTGTGTTGTTGTGATTCTGGACGGCCAGAAACAGTAGCTAGCAACAATGACAAGAAACTGCCATGTGGGGAATCGTAAGTGGCTCGTTTCAGTGCGTTTCATCTTGTTCTTTACACCATGTCTTGTTTTGAGGTGTTTTGACTGATTTCATGTCAATGCTAATGTAGCTCAAATTTGCTAGCTAACCAACAACTGTAACAATGTACAGTATTTGAGAGACAGGTGCTCATTACGCACATTCATTTGTTTTCAATAAACATTGGAGACGAAATAAAGTTTACATGTCTGTTTTGCCCCATAGTTGCGCACGCATCGTTGTGTTGCTAAGCAACAAACCAGTCTATACCAACTCATCTATTAGTTAAATATGCACTATGCAGAAGTCGCTCTGTCATTTCCTAGTTGCTAAAATTCTAAATTCGCATAACTTCAGTTTACAGTATGTGACAAAACAAGCAAATATAGTGTAGTGAATCATTGTACCATCTATACCGCTGTGGAATATATTTTCCATAACCAAACATATTGTATTTTCAGCTTTTTGAAGCTGGTGTACAAAACCAAAAGTAAAAGACACAAAAACGGAATGGGAAGCATTGAAATAGTGCACATAGAACATATCTACCGCTTCTTAGACTTGCTTTCAATGAGAATGACTTTTCTATGTGAATTTGGTCGGGTCACCCAAAAAGTTACGTATTGCAGCTTTAATGGATGACACATAGCTAATGTACACAGAGCTAATGTACACAGAGCTAATGTACACAGAGCTAATGTATGGTACAGATCAGTGTATTATTTCTAGTCCCAGGTGATCCAGTAGTCCACGTCTTGCCCATGTAACCCCTATCCAGTAATCATGTCAAGTAGGCTGTATATTAGAACAGTTATATAACGGCAACACTCAAAATGTCCTCACAAGTTAGTATAATGTTCCATTCTTATGATTTATATGACTTGCATGACTTTACAATGGCTTTCACATCCCATTTCACACTGTTAGCTCTTCCCCTTCCTCTGGGGTACACTATCTAAAAGTGGAGTGTGAAAAACAGCCCTATATTACAGTGCACTGCGTGGTAAGTTTACTTTCATTTCCCTAAACGTGGCACCCACACAGAGAATAATCATGATCTGCTTTCGCCCGACCTCATTTCTTCCTTCCGTCTCTGAATAGGTCTCTATCTGTATTCAATCTTTTATTATTGGCCACCTGTGACATTGCATTTATTGTATAGGCCTTTCCACCTGCCGTTGGACACCAGTACTATACCGATATAGGTATAGTATGGGCAATAATAATATACCGGTATATTACTCCGCCTGGCACCATGAAAATCCCTACAGTTGATAAATACATAAAAGGTCATACCAAACATACTGAGAGAAGCTGCGACACAGGCAGGTGGATGTGGATGCGCATGCTTTCCCCAGAATCAAATCAAATCAAAGTTTATTTGTCACGTGCGCCGAATACAACAGGTATTACAGTGAAATGCTTACTTACAGGCTCTAACCAATATTGCAAAAAAGGTATTAGGTGAACCCCTGTCCCCCTGTTGTCTAGAGCCCTTCCCCATGTCTTCCCCGTGTCTGACGATCTTTCCCTCCTTATCAGTGAAGCATCACACACACTGATCACACCCTACCAGGAGAACACACACACAGGCAGCTGGTCTCAGCCTGGGCATGAAACGGGGGACCCTGGGTATCTCTGCTGTGCCACAGAGCATATGTCTGCCACAAAATGGCTGAGACCAGAAGAGAGAGAGAGATGCCTGATGGCAGGGGCCTTCTTCACACCTCTCACCACAATCAAGACCCTCCGTCTAACACAACACCTCCACGGTCAGTGTCCCCAGAGACTGAGCTGGGGGACTGTGTGTGGGGCGAAGATAGTGCGTGTGTGTGTGTGTGTGGGGGGGAGGAGGGGGGGTGGCTAAAACGCAGAAGGGATCGCCTTTCTCTGACCCAGAAAAAGAGAGTGGGTGGATTTGAAGTAGTGCTACAAAGTGTATTTGTTAGGAAACTTGCTGTGTTTGATATAGCATGGTGGTCTAATGATACCAATATAACCTGACACTGGTGGGCCATTTACACTAACAAGGGATTGAGTCACAGAGAGAGGCGGGAAAATAATTATGTCATTTTTTTTTTACTATAAATTGCATTAATCTCATGGTTTATAAGGTCATATACTGAACAAAAATATAAACGCAACATGTAAAGTGTTGGTCCCATGTGTCATGAGCTGAAATAAACACATAAAAAACACAAAAAGCGAATTTCTCTCACATTTTGTGCACACATTTGTTTACATCCCTGTGAGCATTTCTACTTTGCCAACATAATCCATCCACCTGACAGGAGTGGCATATCAAGAAGCTGACTAAACAACATGATCATTACACAGGTGTACCTTGTGCTGGGGGACAATAAAAGTCCCCTCTAAAATGTGCAGTTTTGTCACACAACACAATTCCACAGATTCTCAAGTTTGAGGGAGCCTGCAATTGGCATGGTAACCGCATAAATGTCCCCTAGAGGCTTTGCCAGAGAATTGAATGTTAATTTCTCTACCATAAGCCGCCTCCAAAGTCATTTTACACAATTTGGCAGTAAGTCCAACCGACCTCACAACCACAGACCACGTGTAACCACGCCAGCCCAGGACTTCCACATCCTGCTTCTTCACCTGCGTGATCTCCCTTTTGTGGGGAAAAACTCATTCTGATTGGCTGGGCCTGGCTTCCCAGTGGGTGGGCCTGGTTCCCAAATGGGTGGGCCTATGTCCTCCCAGACCCTGCCCAGTCATGTAAAATCAATAGATTAGGGCCTAATGAATTGATTTAAATGAACTGATTTCCTTATATGAATGGTAACTCTGTAAAATCATTGAAATTGTTGCATGTTGCATTTATTTTTGTTCAGTATAATTATATAGCTTATCTTCACTTATACCTACTAATCCCTAAATCACCTCATCTAGAGGAAAATGGATGGAGCTAGCTACTGCCAATCAACAGACTAAATCTCACTACATGTTTATGTTGAATATTTCCTTTTTTACAGTTACAAAAATCCACACAAATAACCAAAAATTATTTTCAACCACATTTGATTCATAGATAGATAGAAAATCACTTCACAGCTGTGATGGACAGGCACAGTGATGCAGGTTTGTGGAGAATATGTAACAGTCTGCTATATTGTCCTATGATGGGTTGAAAGGTATAAAACTGATCATTCAGTTGAGGCACTTTATGCAGGTAGGCGGTTTTTCCTTTCTCTTTCTCTCTCTCACCCCATCTCTCTCTCCCTCCCTTCTTTATTTTCCTCCACCAGCCTGTCATTTGCTTTTGTCCCATTTGTCTGTGGCCCAGAGCTCCACTCCATCAAGCCATGATTGCTTCTTGATAGCTCTGGTGTTTTCCGCCCTCAATTCTCCATTGGCAAACACTTCAACAAGACACAAAATAAAAACGGGGAATAAAACAAAGAAGGAGAAGGGGGAAAGTGCTTTTGTGCTCCTTTTCTTTGTGACATAAATTCTGTAGGTGCCTCTCCCATATCCAGAGCAGAGATGCAACATTTGACTTGAATCTGTGAGTCACCTCCCTGCACCTGGGTCTTCTTCACAATGGCAGGCAAACAGTTCCATGTATTTATTTCTGATATCAAACATTGATCAAGGAGGCCTTGCTGCTGTTCCTCAGCCTGATTTAGCCAACTCGTCTCTAGTGGGTGTTAGGGACGGGATGGGACACGGGGGGGCACGTTTGGGACACGTTTGGTCAACGTTAATAATAGATGTAATAATAATGTTTACCACCACAAATAACAATAACTGTAGCAATCCTGTGTTTATAAACATGTACATCAACTTGACCACTTCAACATGGTTTTGTGGCACAGTCGATACCACGCAGGCCTACGGGCCAGAAGGTTGAAGGTCCGCCGACCACCACGGACGAGCTCACGCTCCCTGCCTGTCTCCTTACGCTATGATCAGAGCTGGTAATGATCAGCTACACTCTTAGAAAGAAAAACCTAAAACCTAAAACCTAAAATGCTTCTACAGCTGTCCCCATAGGAGAACCCTTTGAATAACCATTTTTGGTTCCAGGTAGAACCCTTTCCACAGAGAGTTCTACATGGAACCCAAAAGAGTTCTACCTTTAACCAAAAAAGGTTCTACCTGGAACCAAAAAGGGTTCTCTTATGGGTACAGCTGAATTATCCTTCAGGAACCGTTTTTTCTAAGAGTGTAGGGGGAAATCAGATTTTCAACATTATGATGCCATAATAATAATGTATATGCAACTATTTTCCACCAACAGGTTTCTGTGCCAATGCACCACACACAACCAATAATCAACACAAAACTGCATACCGATTATTGACTTTGAGCGCTTCATCATGGTTTTCATTTTCAACACCACAATCAAGTAGAAGTTTTCAATCATGACAAACAGAAAATACATCCCTCCCTACTCAGTATCGAAGGCTAGGCTTGACAATCTCAACACCACAATCAAGTAGAAGTTTTCAATCTCGACAAACAGAAAATACACCCCTCCTGTCACGTTCTGACCATAGTTCTTTTGTATTTTCTTTGTTTTTAGTATGGTCAGGGCGTGAGTTGGGTGGGTTATCTATGTTTTGTGTTTCTATGTTGGGGTTTGTCGTTTGGCCTGATATGGTTCTCGATCAGAGGCAGGTGTTTGTCATTGTCTCTGATTGGGAACCATATTTAGGTAGCCTGTTTTGTATTGTGGGTGATTGTTCCTGTTCGTGTGTTCTGTGTTCACTATTTCGGGACTGTAGCGTCTTCGGTTATTTTTGTTCAGTTTATTGTTTTGTTCGTTCTTGAAAGTATTCGTAATAAATATGAATACTCACCACGCTGCATCTTGGTCGACATTTCTTACTCCTCAGACGAGGAGAACGAAGACTACCGTTACACCTCCCTACTCAGTATCGAAGGCTAGGCTTGACAATCTCAACACCACAATCAAGTAGACGTTTTCAATCTCGACAAACAGAAAATACACCCCTCCCTACTCAGTATCGAAGGCTTGACAATCTCTGAACGTTTCGGTGTTTTGTAACAGATGTCTCTTTCCCTTCATCAAATGGCTGGTTCACGGTTTGGAAGCTGGAATTAGAGTGGAGTGGATGAACGTGCGCAGGTAGCCTACAGGAGTCT
Organism: Salvelinus namaycush; assembly: GCF_016432855.1. Lineage (NCBI taxonomy): Eukaryota > Metazoa > Chordata > Actinopteri > Salmoniformes > Salmonidae > Salvelinus > Salvelinus namaycush. Next base: position 17,410,401 of record NC_052340.1, on the reverse strand, counting down.
TTTGAAGTAGCCTAATCAGATGAAAACATTGTGACTGGTTGTGTATATGCCAGAGATAAAAGGTAATGACAAATATTTAAGCTATAATAAAGCGTTAGGTTCTAGGTCGAGGAATAGCCGCTTCGATCGGAAAGGAGGCAGAAGGCGCGTTACGCTTTCCTGAATAACTAGGCCTGCTGGGAGCAGAGGCCTATGTGGCTACACTATATAGGTCGACTTGGGAGAATGATGATCGTCAATAGACAGCGCATCATTATCAGAAGTAAAAATAGATCGAGAGTAGACCTACAAAGGATCCAAATGGAATTAATGAAAGAAACATTCAAATAACAGGGCTTTTGTGCCATTTTTCAACCAAAAAAAATTGCTGCAGTTTACAACCTTTAGAATTTTACTAAATTTGACTCACAAACAATAATGTAAATATGAATTGCATTGTGGTGTTGTAGGCTAGTCTAGGTAGCATCATTGTGTTGTCCCTAAAGCCATGGAAATTGTATTAACTGTATAACAGATTCATTTTGGGGAAAAGTGAGGAGGCAGCAAAAAATATACAGTACCAGTCAAAAGTTTGGACACACCTACTCATTCAAGGGTTTTCCTTTATTTTTACTATTTTCTACATTGTAGAACAGTAGTGAAGACATCAAAACTATGAAATAGCACATATTGAATCATGTAGTTACCAAAAAAGTGTTAAACAAATCAAAATATATTTGAGATTTGAGATTCTTCAAAGTTGGAACCCTTTGCCTTGATGAAAGCTTCGCACAACTTTTGGCATTCTCTCAACCAGCCTCAGAGGTAGTCACCTGGAATGCATTTCAGTTAATGCGTTTGAGCCAATCAGTTGTGTTGTGACGGTAGGGGTGGTATACAGAATATAGCCCTATTTGGTAAAAGACCAAGTCCATATTATGGCAAGAACAAACAAAAAAGAAGAGAGAAATGACAGTCATTATTTTAAAACATGAACTCAAAGTTTCTTCAAGTGCATTCGCAAAAACCATCAAGCCCTATGACGATACTGGCTCTCTTGAGGGCCGCTACTGGAAAGGAGGACCCAGAAGGTGTCATGGTGTGGGGGTGCTTTGCTGGTGACACTGTCTGTGATTTATTTAGAATGCAAGGCACATTTAACCCGCATGGCCACCACAGCATTCTGCAGCGATACGTCATCCCATCGGGTTTGCGCTTAGTGGGACTATCATTTGTTTTTCCACAGTACAATGACCCAACACACCTCCAGACAATGTAAGGGCTATTGGACCAAGAATGAGAGTGATGGAGTGCTGCATCAGATGACCTGGCCTCCACAATCACCCGACCTCAACCCAATTGAACTCATTCGAAACTGTTGGAAAATCACTCCAGTTGAAGCTGGTTGAGAGAATGCCAAGGGTGTGTAAAGCTGTTATCAAGGCAAAGGGTGGCTACTTTGAAGAATCTCAAATATAAAATATATTTTATAACACTCTTTTGGTTACTACATGATTTCATATGTGTTATTTCATAGTTTAATGGCTTCACTATTATTTAACAATGTAGAAAATAGTAAAAATAAAGAAAAACCCTTGAATGAGTAGGTGTGTCCAAACTTTTGACTGGTACTGTATATGTATTTTTTTAAATACATGTTTTACCCCTTGTAATAATACTAAACAAACTTTCTACAACACCTAGCGACCTCACCAAGAGATTTTTGCCTTTGGTATTTTAGTGAACCGTGGTGCAGGGAATACAACTTGGGTCACTGGCGTGAAAGACAAAACACCCTGCGCATCGTGCCAATAGGGTTAATCCACTTGCTGGAAATTGTAACTTGGCTCATATAGCGAGGTTTGCTACTTTGCCCCCTCCGTACTTGAAGGTACGTCCAGGTGCTTCGACTACTCAGCCCCCTAGCACGTCGGAGCGGTGCGTTCCGATGGCCGCCATCCAACTGACACCAAAGTAGCAAACGGCAGGACAAGGTAGTAAAACCAGGTCACTGGTGTGAAAGGCAAACAAACACCCTATGCATCTTGCCAATACGGTTAACCCACTTGGTAGGAATAGTATCATTACATTTACATTTTAGGTAGATGCTGTTATCCTGAGTGATTTACAGGAGCAATTAGGGTTAATGACTGTTTCAACATGCATTGCGGATTTTATAGAGGTGATAGGCTTTATATCGTACCTTCAGAACTGTTTACTTCAGGCTGACTACTAGCATCTATTGAGTTGCAATTTCCCATGAATTGAATGTCCAAATCAATTTAAAGTATATACAAAGTGAGTTTTGCAGCGACACAGTTCGAAAGGGAGGCTACAGCAAAAAAAATACTTTTATTGTTTGAAATAATTATTTTGATTCCCATGATTCGATTCACTGCTATTTAACCAAACCCCAACTACTACAATGGTGAAGCACATCATTGAATTCGTCAAAAAATATTATTTAAAAATAATAGTTTCATATTAATTAAATTAATCACAATTTTACTTTTTTATACTATTTTCAGAAATGGGAAGAGGGGCATCATTATATAGTAAATCAAATGTGTATGGCCTAAACAAGATCAGTAGGGACAAGACTGTAAATACCAATTGGATACCACTAAATTGGGGAGAAAAAGGGGTAAAAAGTGGGAAAATAATTAAATAGAACCATTTTTTTGATTGAGCACAGGGGAGAGTGGTGGATTATTTTTGTTTTTTGCCTTTTTAGTAAGCCCAAAAATAATCCACTACCCTCCCCTGTTCCCATTAAAAAAAGCCCACAATGCTCCACAAAGCAAAATAAAAAGTTAGACAACTCTCCCCTATTTTGGACCAGCCCACCCCCCACCTTAGTAAATTTAGAACTGTCCCTAGGTCAGCCATTGTGTAGTCCATCCCCAGTTCCTTGTGTTGCACTTTTCCATGACTAGTTTCTGCTATCTGCCAGCACCTGTAAGCTATATCATTCTGCTACGATGTATGCATTCCTATTGCAGCATAGTAAGGTACTGACTAGTTTTGGTTGGAATGGAACAATCAGAATTGAGTCTTGCAGAAGTCAATATCCAGGAACCGGTTTGTATGGAAGTGTGTGTGGAAGCCAATGAGTTATGAAAGTTTCACATTATAAGTGTAAAAATGTCTTCATGCTGCAATAACTATTGTTATCCAAGCAGCAGTGGAGCAGAGGTTCTGAAGGGGAGTGGGTATTATGCAGAGTGTACCACAAAAGCTGGGATAGTGCTACTGAACTTGATCCTAGTTCAATGTTATTTAACAAATAGTTTAACATTTTCTACACTTCTGCGCTAACTTTTTTATTTTGTATTTTTGGGGAGTAGATCAGCTTTAATATTGTGGATAGATTGTGGCCTCTATCAATGTAATTGTCTGCATAATTTAAAATCCCCCATATATATATTTTGGGTAAATTTTTATATATATTTTCCTTTATTATTTTCCCCTAACCCTACCACCCCTCCCATAATTGGAGTAAACTAATGGACAGCATTTTACAGACAGTATATTTTACATGAGTTATTTTTTGTTTGTTTTTAGTCCCAGTCTTCAGCTACCCTCAACCCATCCCATCTATCTCTGAAGACCATAGCAGCCATATACTGTATTTTTCCACTGTGCTGTGAAGTTTCACAAAAGTTCTGAACCTTTCTATTCTATCGATTTAGTATGACTTTTCAAATCATCCAGCACTGCATTTTTCAGCCATTCCTAAACCTGCGACCAAAAACAAGTTATATATGGGCTTAACAAAACAAGTGATCTAAGGACTCTGTTGTTTCGCAGCACAATCTGCAGATAGTTTATGCCCCATATATATACTGTATATATATTATTACATAACATTCTATTGGTTGCAAGAATGTTGTATAATAATTTTAATTTAAAAACTAAATTTTGAATCTGGCATCATTTTGTGCATCAGTTCATAAACCATGTGCCATGGAATGGGTATATCGAAAATCTCCTCCCAACTATTTTCCAACCTGTATGGCGCATCTGTAATTGTTTTGGTCCTTAAATGAAACTGGTCTTTTTTATTTATCACAATAGTCTTTAGCCAATTTTGGTCTTTAATGCAGAGAAGTTCCTTACCTTCTCCCCTTTCCACTTCCCTCCTCCATTTTTGCGGTAATGCTGCAATCAGTTGGTTTTAGTTTTGGATAGAGCAGACATTTCCATATGAACTCAGCAAAAAAAGAAATGTCCTCTCACTGTCAACTGCTTTTATTTTCAGCAAACTTAACATGTGTAAATATTTGTATGAACATAACAAAATTCAACAACTGAGACATAAACTGAACAAGTTCCACAGACATGTGACTAACAGAAATTGAATAATGTGTCCATGAACAAAGGGGGGGTAAAAATCAAAAGTAACAGTCAGTATCTGGTGTGGCCACCAGCTGCATTAAGTACTGCAGTGCATCTCCTCCTCATGGACTGCACCAGATTTGCCAGTTCTTGCTGTGAGATGTTACCCCACTTTTCCACCAAGGCACCAAGAACCAGTTCAGATTTAAGTATAGTTTTCATATGACTGAAGCCTTTAGTGAGAGGTCCAATTTCTATATTAAATATATAAATTAAATATTAAAACATTTCTGCCCTCCGAATTCATATTCATTATATAAATAGGCACGTTTAATTTTGTCTGGCTTGCCGTTCCAAATGAAGTGGAACATTTTTGCTCATTTCATTAAAAAAACAAGTTGTTAGGTGTCAGAAATTGGGATATGACTAAAGAATTAATCAGGGTGATTTTTCCACAAATAGACAGGTGTTGTCCTTTCCATGGTAGCAAAATATTGTCTAATTTGGCTAATTTTCTATACAAATGTATTGTAGTGAGATAATTTCTTTTGGGATATGAATACCGAGTATGTCCACTTCACCGTCTGACCATTTTATTGGTAAAGTACATGGTCATGTAAAAGTTGTATTTTTTTGCCATCCAATATGTAAAATCATGCACTTTTTCAGAATTTGTTTTTATTCTAGAGAGGTTAGAAAAATGATCTAGATCCTCCATGAGGCAAATTGTGGATTTTAAAGAATGAATGTCAGCATACAATGACACCTTTATTTTTAAGCCCTGGAATTCTAGCACCTTGATATTATTGTTGGATCTGATTTTAATAGCTAACAATTCAATGGCCATAATAAATAGATATGCCGATAGTGGACAACCTTGTTTTACTCCTCTTGACAGTTTCAAACTTTCTGAGATGTAGCCATTATTTACTATTTTACACCTAGAGTTACTATACATAACTTTAATCCATTTTATAAGAGATTCTCCAAAATTAAAATAGTCCAGGCATTTAGATTTAAATTCCAGTCATACTTTATCTAAGACCTTTTCAAAGTCAGCTATCAATACCATGCCTGGTTTCCCCAAATTTTCATAGTGTTCTATTGTTTCCAGTACTTGTTTTATATTTTCTCCAATGTATCATCCATGTAAAAAAAAACAGTCTGATTAGGATCAATAATATCCGACAATACCTTTTTGGGATCACGATACTGAAGTGCTAGGGGTTTTACAGTTTTTTAGGTGGACTGGATTTTATGTTGAACACCTGGGTCCTGTATCAGTAATAGTGAAATCAGACCTTCTTGCTGAGTATCTAATAGTCTACCATTTTTATAGGAGTGGTTAAAACATGTTAAAAACGGATATCGAAAAATATTTGATATACCTCAACTGGTATGCCAGGACTTGAAGGCTTGTACCTAGAAGTTCCTCCTCCGTAATTAGGTCCTCACATGAGTCTTTCTGCGTAGCTGTTAATTTTACACTATTAATAGAAAACAAATCCTTACAATTAACTTCACTTAGTGGAGATGGAGGAGACTTTGTTTCCTCTTTCAAAATATAATTTGGTGAATCATGGATGATTCATTTGTAACAAGTTTCTATACGTTATTTTTCATAGCATTTTAATGTCGAAGATGAAAAAAATATTTGGTGCATTTTCCCCCATATTCCATCCATTTCCCCTTTTTTCTATAATATATTACACTTCATCTTTCTTGAACAACTTCCTCCATTTATTTTAGTTTTTCCTCTAACTTATTTTGTGCTTTTATGTTACAGTTTTTATTGCTATCTATCTGTAATGTTAGTTCCTCTATTTCATTTTTTAAGATGAACTCTTTTGACCTAAATAGTTTTGGTTTTAAAGATGAGTATTGATCTGTATGGCCTCTAAAGGCACATTTAAAAGTGTCCCATATAATAAGGGGATCTGCTGTACCTATTTTATTTAGGAAAAAGTAAAGTTCTAAATTCTTCTGTCTTCTTAAAAAGAAGTTGTCATCCAGTAGACTTTGATTACATTTCCAATATCCTCGCCCACAGTGAAACTCTGTAAGAGTAATGTGTATACCAATTATTTGATGGTCCGACCGCATTCTGACCCCTATCAACACAATTAGCTTTTGGTGCTGGTGAAAATGACATAAGAAAGTAGTCAAGACGACTAGCTTGATTGAGCCTCCGCCATGTATATCTCACTAGGTCAGAATATTTAAGCCTCCATATATCCACTAGTTCCAATATATCCACAATATTCGTGAAGTGCAAGAGGGTTAGATTTTGTAGTGTGATTTCCTTTACTGTCCATTGAGGTACTTAAAACCGTATTATACCAACCGTATTATACCACCATAATAATTTAGTCATGTATTTCCTGTAAGGTCGATAAATTATTATATATATTTTCTAAGAAATGCATATAATTTGCCCCCCACCCGTCCTTTTTTCATTCAACTTCGTTGAAAGGTGTGGAATGAGTTTCCTGTAAACAATAGATATTACATTCCTTCTCTTTTAGCCAGGTAAAGACTGATCGTCTTTTCTTATTATCTTCTAAGCCTTTACAATTATAATTAGCTATACTTATTTTACCACTTACCATAATGAGATACACGTTTTGATTATACTTACCATAATATATGTTTCTAAACTTACCATTAAAAAGTACCATGAATAATTGAGTGTCCATATAGCTGTACCATGATATTTGCACTGTTAAGCATACTGTAGCTGCAACTAAGTACGGTGCATTTAGAAAGTATTCAGTCCCCTTCTCTTTTCCACATTTTGTTACGTTATAGCCGTATTTATAAAATAGATTAAATTGTATTTTTCCCTCCTCAATCTACACTCAATACTTCATAATGACAAAGCAAAAACAGGTTTTTAGAATAAAAAGTGAAATAAAAACTGAAATAAGACATTTACATAAGTATTCAGACCCTTTGCTCAGTACTTTGTTGAAGCCCTTTTGGCAGTGATTACAGCCTCAAGTCTTCTTGGGTATGACGCTACAAGCTTGGCACACTTGTATTTGGGGAGTTTCTCCCATTCTTCTCTGCAGATCCTCTCAAGCTCTGTCAGGTTGGATGGGAGCGTCGCTGCACAGCTATTTTCAGGTATCTCCAGAGATGTTCGATCGGGTTCAAGTCCGGGCTCTGGCTGGGCCACTCAAGGACATTCAGAGACTTGTGTCAAAGCCACTCCTGCATTGTCTTGGCTGTGTGCTTAGGATCGTTGTCCTGTTGGAAGGTGAACCTTTGCCCCAGTCTGAGATCCTGAGCACTCTGGAGCAGGTTTTCATCAAGGATCTCTCTGTACTTTCCTCCGTTCATCTTTCCCTCGATCCTGACTAGTCTCCTAGTCCCTGCCACTGAAAAACATCCCCACAGCATGATGCTGCCACCGCCTTGCTTCACCGTAGGGATGGTGCCAGGTTACCTCCAGACGTGACGCTTGGCATTTAGGCCAAAGCGTTCAATCTTGGTTTCCTTAGACCAGAGAATCTTGTTTCTCATGGTCTGTGAATCCATTAGGTGCCTTTTGGCAAATTCCAAATGGGCTGTCATGTGCCTTTTACTGAGGAGTCACTTCCATCTGGCCTCTCATCCTAAAGGCCTGATTGGTGGAGTGCTGCAAAGATGGTTGTCCTTCTGGAAGGTTCTCCCATCTCCGCAGAGTAACTCTGGAGCTCTGTCAGAGTGACCATTGGGTTCTTGGTCACCTCCCTGACCAAGGCTCTTCTCCCCAGATTTCTCAATTTGGCCGGGCGGCCAGCTCTAGGAAGAGTCTTGGTGGTTCCAAACGTCTTCCATTTAAGAATGATGGAGGCCACCGTGTGCTTCGGGACCTTCAATGCTGCAGACATTTTTTGGTACCCTTCCCCAGATCTATGCCTCGACACAATCCTGTCTCGGAGCTTTACGGACCATTCCTTCGACCTCATGGCTTGGTTTTTACTCTGACATGCACTCTCAACTGTGGAACCTTATATAGATTGTCCAATCAATTGAATTTACCACAGATGGACTCCAATCAAGTTGTAGAAACATCTCATGGATGATCAATGGAAACAGGATGCACCTGAGCTCAATTTCTCTCATAGCAAAGGGTCTGAATACTTATGTAAATAAGGTATTTCTGTTTTTTATTTTTAATACATTTGCAAGAATGTCTATCAACCTGTTTTCAGTTTGTCATTATGAGGTATTGTGTGTAGATTGATGAAGAACATGTTTTATTTAATCCATTTTAGAATAAGGATGTAACGTAAACAAAATGTGGAAAAAGTGAAGGGGTCTGAATACTTTCCAAATACACTGTGAACCTCTAATTGTCCTCCAATATTACACCCACTAGAACCACCCCCCATCCCAAGTTGGGTTGACGTTCCAGTGACTGGCTGACCAACCCTGTACACATGGATCTTAGTGCTTGAGATGGGGGCCCATCCTGTAAAAAGAGCACATGATGCCACATACAGTACAGAACCAGAACCAGATCCACAGCCAACATAATTTCTAACGCCTTTGCCTCGGTTTTACTGCATAAATATATATGAAAATATCTTGCATATTTATTCCCATAATTAACGAATAATATGCGTAATAATATAAGCACTTCTACGGAGGTTTGAGGCCAACTCAAGAGAAGACTTGATGTGTGAATGAGTATACAGTTTGGCTGTTTAAGAAGGCATGCCAAATGGCTAAATTGAGCAGGAATAGGAAGTTGATTAACCAATATCTAGTCCTAGCTGATGGAGCTCGGATACCTCCCTTCCCACCAACACCCACAGACGCCACAGACCCCATTGTGACCCATCTTCCCAAGCACCTCTGTGCAGTCAAACCGTTTGATTATTCTCTGCTGCTAGGGCCACAATAATATGCCCCCTCTCTGATTGTCAGAGTGTGACTCCCTCCCCATGGGTTACTGCAGCCAGTGTTGCCAGCACTGCCACTACCTGGATGGGGTACTCCACTGGAATTCCCACCGGCTAGGTATAAGGTCGTTAAGGTTCTCATAAGCACCTTTGAGTAAATCCTTGTATATTATGCTCACCCATCTGGGGGCTTTGGCTTTTGGACCTACCCTGCACCAACCTTGCATGACAATGGGCCTTCTGGAAATCTTATAGAATTACAGTTGTCAGTCACATCTCGCACTTTGTCCACCAGCTTCAGTGTCTATGAAAGGCAGCGATGGCAGTAGTTTGCCTGCATTATGAAAAGCCTCAGAGTGATGGATGTGTGTGCTTGACGTCCAGACTATTCACAGCATCAGAGTACAACATAGGGGCATCTAGAGAAAATACCTGGTTGCATAAAACATCTTAAGTTAATTTCCCCCCTATAATTTCCCTGAAGGTTTCCTTAACTTTAAGTAAGTTGCACAAAACATTTTAAGGCGAATGTCCCGCTTAAATTAAGTGAAAAAGTTAAGGGTGCCTATGACGTCCCTTAATAAGTGCTTCATTCAGTATGGATTAAATGTAAACAGCATTTGTGGAGGTGAATGTTCCTTTTCCGTGCCCTGGTTTCAAAAGCAAAACATCCACCAAATAGCTTGCTGACTAGAAAAGAGTTACTAAAATAAAGGTGTTCTACTATCTTCTGAATCAATTTGTTTCTCCTGTCTTGAATGTAGAGGTTCTATTTTACAATCTTCCAAAAAAAATACGATCTCTTTGACAAGACATTCAGTCAGTGAATCAGTCTGTCTCCATGATAACCAAAGACTCTTTCTGCCATACATGACTTCAAACTACCATAAAACCCTTAAATGATGCCCTTACCTAAGGAAATGTTTGAGGGGCTCTGTGCAACACCCTTAAACAATTCCCCTTGTCCAGTTAACCTCCTCACTTAAAGAGAACACTTAAAACTTCTTCGGGATCAGTGTCCCTTCCACGGGATGGTTGAGCTAACGTAGGCTAATGCGATTAGCATGAGGTTGTAAGTAACGAGAACATTTCACAGGACATAGACATATCTGATATTGGCAGAAAGCTTAAATTCTTGTTAATCGGTAGCTATTACAGTGAAAGAATACCATGCTATTGTTTGAGGAGAGTGCACAATTTTGAACATGAAAGTTATTAATTAACAAATTAGGCACATTTGGCAGTCTTGATCCAAAATTAACAGAAATGCAATGCTTCATTGCTTCATTGGATCAGTCTAAAACGTTGCACATACACTGCTGCCATCTAGTGGCCAAAATCTAAATTGCACCTGGGGTGGAATAATACATTATGGCCTTTCTCTTGCATTTCAAAGATGATGGTACAAAAAAAGAACGGTTGGTTTTTTCTTTGTATTATCTTTTACCAGATCCATTGTGTTATATTCTCCTACATTCCTTTCACATTTCCACAAACTTCAAAGTGTTTCCTTTCAAATGGTACCAATAATATGCATATCCTTGCTTCAGGGCCTGAGCTACAGGCATGTCATTTTAGGCGAAAATTGAAAGGGGTTTTATGCAACTTGGCCCTGGGTGTAGTTGGTACAGTCTGTAGAGAAAGTGGGGGAAGAAGGGAAAAAAACTGCCAAGTTGTGCTGTAGATTTGTGTTTTGTGTTTCTGGGAAAGCCACATCTCTTCAGAGAAGAAAAATAAACACTGTCCAACCAATGCACCCTGGGATTTACCCAGCCCTCCTTCCCAAATTCTGTTCTTGCTCTCTTCTTGCTAACACGTTCCCTCCTTCACCCTCTCCCTCACCCTGTGTGTTTGTGTGTCTCTCTCTCCCTCTGTTCCTCTTTCTCTCAGGCTCTCTCTATCTATGACTTTGTGCCAGGTTGGCAGTGGAGGCAATGAGTCTGTGTCCAAAGCATGTTAGTGTGAGGTCTGGCACGACCAACTGTGTCAAGTGTGTCCCTTTATCAGTGTGTGTGTGTGTGTGTGTGTGTGTGTGTGTGTGTGTGTGTGTGTGTGTGTGTGTGTGGTATGTGTGTGTGTGTGTGCATGAGTGTATGCACCCTTGTGTGTGCTGAACTGTATGACAACAAGGACTTTGATGAGCTGCTCGCCTCCATTCTGGCCTTCTCTCCTACCCTTGTCTAAATCTGCTTCACTACAAGTACTCGCCTGTTATACAACACACTCCTAACAATCAGCATGTGCAAGCAGGCACACAAAGAAACCATGTCCAGTAGACACGTATAATATGCCTTAGTTAAGCTTTTACAGACACCAGTTCAATCAACAACAGATAAAGGACCACCATAAAGCCGGGTTACTCAGAATGTTAACGCTGTATTGGAGTTGTTGACCGCATTAATACACACACAGCTGTTCCTATCTTATTGATAATATCTTTGGCTATTGATCAACAAGCCACACCTTTACAGCATATACATTTTGAGTACACACACACACACACACACACACACACACACACACACACACACACACACACACACACACACACACACACACACACACACACACACACACACACACACACACACACTCAACCTCCTCACTGATGAGATAACTATGCTGTCCAGTCAACCTCCTCACTATGGAAATAACTATTCTGACCAGTCAACCTTCTCACTGTGTAGATAACTATACAGTCCAGTCAACCTCCTCACTGTGGAGATAACTATACTGTCCAGTCAACCTCCTCACTGTGGAGATACAGTAACTAAACTGCCCCCTCAACCTCCTCACTGTGGAGATAACTATGCTGTCCAATCAACCTCCTCACTGCAGAGATAACTATACTGTCCAGTCAACCTCCTCACTGCGGATATATCTATACTGTCCAATCAACCTCCTCACTGTGTAGATACTGTAACTATACTGTCTACTCAATCTACTCACTGTGGAGATAACTATGCTGTCCAATCAACCTCCTCACTGCAGAGATAACTATACTGTCCAGTCAACCTCCTCACTGTGGATATATCTATACTGTTCAATGAACCTCCTCACTGTGTAGATACTGTAACTATACTGTCTACTCAACCTACTCACTGTGGAGATACTGTAACTATACTGTCTACTCAACCTCCTCACTGTGGAGATACTGTAACTATACTGTCTACTCAACCTCCTCACTGTGGAGATACTGGAACTATACTGTCCACTCAACTTCCTCACTGTGGAAATAACTATACTGTCCAGTCAAACTCCTCACTGTGGAGATAACTGTACTGTCCACCCAACCTCCTCATTGTGGAGATAACAAAACTGTCCACTCAACCTCCTCACTATGGAGATAACTATACTGTTCAGTCAACCTCTTCACTGTGGAGTTAACTAAATGTCCACTCAACCTCCTCACTGTGGAGAAAACTATGCTGTCCAGTCAACCTCCTCACTGCAGAGATAACTATACCGACCAGTCAACCTCCTCACTGCGGAGATATTTATACTGTCAAGTCAACCTCCTCACTGTGGAGATAACTATACTGTCCACTCAACCTCTTCACTGTGGAGATAACTATGCTGTCCAGTCAACCTCCTCACTGTGGAGATAACTATGCTGGCCAGTCAACCTCTCACTGCGGAGATATCTATACTGTCCAGTCCACCTCTCCCACTGTGGAGATAACTATTCTGACCAGTCAACCTCCTCACTGTGGAGATAACTATACCATCCACTCAACCTCCTCATTGCGGAGATAACTGTATTGTCCAGTCAACCTTCTCACTGTTGAGATACCTATAACATCCACTCAACCTCCTCACTGTAGAGATAACTATGCTATCCAGTCAACCTCCACACTGTGTTGATAAATATACTGTCTAGTCAACATCCTCACTGTGGAGTTAACTATACGTCCACTCAACCTCCTCACTGTGGTGATAACTATATTTTCCAGTCAACCTTACTGTGGAGGTAACTATAACGATACGGTCCAGTCAACCTCCTCACTGTGGAGATGACTATGGTGTCCAGTCAACCTCCTCACTGCAGAGATAACTATACCAACCATTCAACCTCCTCACTGCAGAGATATTTATACTGTCTGGTCAACCTCCTCACTGTGGCGATATCTATCCTTGTCTAGTCAACCTCACTGCAGAGATAACTATACTGTCCATCCAACCTCCTCACTGCGGAGATATCTATACCTCCCAGTCAACCTCCTCACTGTGGAAATAACTATGCTGTCCAGTCAACCTCCTCACTGCGGAGATAACTATACTGTCCAGTCAACCTCCTCACTGCGGAGATATCTATACTGCCCAGTCAACTTCCTCACTGTGTAGATAGCTATACTGTCCAGTCAACCTACTCACTGTGGAGATAACTTTTCTGACCAGTCAACTTCCTCACTGTGGAGATATCTATCCTTGTCTAGTCAACCTCCTCACTGCAGAGATAACTATACTGTCCATCCAACCTCCTCACTTTGGATATATCTATACTGTCCAGTCAATTTCCTCACTGTGGAGATAGCTATGCTGTCCAGTCAACCTCCTCACTGTGGAGATAACTATGCTGTCCAGTCAACCTCCTCACTGTGGAGATAACTATGCTGGCCAGTCAACCTCCTCACTGCGGAGATAACTATACTGTCCAGTCAACCTCCTCGCTGTGGAGATAACTATTCTGACCAGTCAACCTCCTCACTGTGGAGATAACTATACTGTCTAGTCAACCTCCTCACTGCAGAGATAACTATACTGTCCATCAAACCTCCTCACTATGGATATATCTATACTGTCCATTCAACCTCCTCACTGTGGTGATAACTATATTTTCCAGTCAACCTTACTGTGGAGGTAACTATAACGATACGGTCCAGTCAACATCCTCACTGTGGAGATGACTATGGTGTCCAGTCAACCTCCTCACTGCAGAGATAACTATACCGACCATTCAACCTCCTCACAGTGGAGATATCTATCCTTGTCTAGTCAACCTCCTCACTGCAGAGATAACTATACTGTCCATCCAACCTCTTCACTGCAGATATATCTATACTCCCAGTCAACTTCCTCACTGTGGAGATAGCTATACTGGCCAGTCAACCTCTCCCACTGCGGAGATAACTATACTGTCCAGTCAACCTCCTCACTGTGGAGATAACTATGCTGTCCAGTCATACTCCTCACTGCGGAGATAACTATACTGGACAGTCAACCTCCTCACTGCGGAGATATCTATACTGCCCAGTCAACTTCCTCACTGTGTAGATAGCTATACTGGCCAGTCAACCTCCTCGCTGTGGAGATAACTTTTCTGACCAGTCAACTTCCTCACTGTGGAGATATCTATCCTTGTCTAGTCAACCTCCTCACTGCAGAGATAACTATACTGTCCATCCAACCTCCTCACTACGGATATATCTATACTGTCCAGTCAACCTCCTCACTGTGGAGATAGCTATGCTGTCCAGTCAACCTCCTCACTGTGGAGAAATAACACACACACCATCTTCATCCCCATTTATTTATTCAATATGCATTTTTCATTAATGCTAATATTTGTAAATGGCTGTGCTAAAATGCAAAGTGGTGTTGTTTGTTGGAATGGCCTCCTGTTTGTAGATGCAGGGAGCGAGGCAACACAAGGTTGACTGACTCAGGGGGGGGGGGGGGGGGGGGTGAACGAGGGGGAGTAGGGGTGAGGAGGAGGGAGGAAAGGTGAGTAGGGCTCAATCGCAGGTTGGCATTTATTGGGATGACTCATGTACTGGAGGCAGCTCTGCAGAGTGGTCACTAGCTGGCACAGCCAAAAGTCATAAAATCTGAATTTAAACCTTAACCATAACCTCAATGCTAACGCTAATGCATAACCCTAACCTTAACCTTAACCATAACCTCAATGCTAACGCTAATGCATAACCCTAACCTTAACCTTAACCATAACCACAATGCTAACGCTAATGCATAACCCTAACCTTAAATTTTGCCCATTTTTAGTTTTCCTGACGTTATACAATACAGCCAAATTAGATTTTGCAACTGGCCTATCGTTCAGCTCTGCCTCCAGGGGAAGATTTATGACAATAAATGTCTACCTGCGCTAAATCCCAATACCCCCTTAGCCCGTCCCCTCCGATTTGCACGATCCCCATCGAGTCGGAGTGGTATCCCAATTCAACTTTGAGCAAGGCGTAGTGCCTTTTCAGCACTCTATTTGGCCCTCCAAATGAAACAAATCGAGAAGCAGACTTCCTATTGAATGGTTCCCAAAACTGTTAGTTCATTTAGAGACAAACTATTTTATGTCATAAAGTTAATTTACAAAAATCACTATTATTATATATTTTTTTATTTTTTTATTTTTTATTTTATCCCATTTTCTCCCCAATGTTCGTGGTATCCAATCGCTAGTAATTACTATCTTGTCTCATCGCTACAACTCCCGTACGGGCTCGGGAGAGACGAAGGTTGAAAGCCATGCGTCCTCCGAAGCACAACCCAACCAAGCCGAACTGCTTCTTAACACAGCGCGCCTCCAACCCGGAAGCCAGCCGCACCAATGTGTCGGAGGAAACACCGTGTACCTGGCCCCCTTGGTTAGCGCGCACTGCGCCCGGCCCGCCACAGGAGTCGCTGGAGCGCGATGAGACAAGGATATCCCTACCGGCCAAACCCTCCCTAACCCGGACGACGCTATGCCAATTGTGCGTCGCCCCACGGACCTCCCGGTCGCGGCCGGCTGCGACAGAGCCTGGGCGCGAACCCAGAGACTCTGGTGGCGCAGTTAGCACTGCGATGCAGTGCCCTAGACCACTGCGCCACCCGGGAGGCCAAAAATCACTATTTAACAAGCTATCTGGCTATCTAACATTAGCCAGCTAGATATATATTTAAAAGGTTTGGTATAAATATTAGTTTAGAAGAGTGGTTTTAAATGCTTCCACTGGTTAATCATTAATCCCTAAGAAATTGCAGAAAATGTCAGAGAAGGAAATGTGACATGTCAAACTGATTTTATTGAATGAAAGTCCTGCTTCACATCGAACCACAGCCAGAGAGGATGGGTACATTACTACATCACATTGAACCACAGCCAGAGAGGATGGGTACATTACTACTCCACATTGAACCATGGCCAGAGAGGATGGGTACATTACTACTCCACATTGAACCACAGCCAGAGAGGATGGGTACATTACTACTCCACATTGAACCACAGCCAGAGAGGATGGGTACATTACTACTCCACATTGAACCATGGCCAGAGAGGATGGGTACATTACTACTCCACATTGAACCACAGCCAGAGAGGATGGGTACATTACTACTCCACATTGAACCACAGCCAGAGAGGATGGGTACATTACTACTCCACATTGAACCACAGCCAGATAGGATGGGTACATTACTACTCCACATTGAACTACAGCCAGAGAGGATGGATACATTACTACTCCACATTGAACCACAGCCAGAGAGGATGGGTACATTACTACTCCACATTGAACCACAGCCAGAGAGGATGGGTACATTACTACTCAACATTGAACCACAGCCATAGAGGTTGGTTACATTACTACTCCACATTGAACCACAGCCAGAGAGGATGGGTACATTACTACTCCACATTGAACCACAGCCAGAGAGGATGGGTACATTACTACTCCATATTGAACCACAGCCAGAGAGGATGGGTACATTACTACTCCACATTGAACTACAGCCAGAGAGGATGGGTACATTACAGGCACATTGTTGATCTGCAGTTCTCATTTGTTGCTCATATGGTAAGTACGTATCTGTTGCATGAGAAATATAATGAAAGCTATTACTGCCACCAGCACAGGCATTGTGGAAAACACAAGGCTCGCTGTCAATTGCATGGTAGGTTGTCTTTTGGCGGCTTCTGCTGTGTGCGAGTGATGTAGTGATGTGCCATTCCCTAGGGTTATTTATCTCTATCTAGTCTCTACCACTAGTTGCTCCGTTTTCAAGGGACACTCCCCCACCAAGGGACACTCCCCCACTAAGGGACACTCGAGGGTGAGGGCTAAGGAGGGGTATTGGGATTGAGCCTAGGATGGATGATAGAGGGTGAGGAGGTGGGAAGCCCGGGGCTGACGGGTGGATGGACATGCAAAGAGAGAGAGAGAGAGAGAGAGAGAGAGAGAGAGAGAGAGAGAGAGAGAGAGAGGAGTTGGGCTCTTGTCCCTGAGTGTGTGTGTAATTTTCCACCATTTTATTTGGGAGTTTTTGGGAGTGTATCATTTATATAGTACTGAGGGAGCGGTTGGTTTGTCATTGTGGCTGATGGATATTTTTGTGGACGGCGGGCGTGGTGCCACAATGACAAGGAGAGGAGGCATAATAAGGGAGATCTGCTCTGGGGCGATAGGCAGGTAGCGCCGAGACCAGGCAGGAGGAGAGACACAGAAAGCCTCTGGGAGCCACAATAGCCACTCTTTTGTCCTGACCAGACTGAGGAAAAGGACAATGGATAAGGAGGGAGGAGAGAATGGAGGGAGAGAGGAAATGACAGAATTTAAAAAACGCCAACATGCACCAACATGTTTTGTGCTGGTTTAACTAGATACTGTGTGCATACAAGTTGGTCTTCTTTTGTGCAGACAAGAGCTGCTGAGAATGTCTCTCTTATCCTCATCTTTTATGATGATTCTTCAGATAGACATTTCATTGGGCCTTTCTTCACTGTGATGTATGTGTTTGGTGAACCCCAGGAGGATAGAGCCTTGTGGAAGACAGACTAAAGTGCCCTGTATCTACTGTGAAACCAGTATGCAGCATGGCTAAATTGATCATTAATTAAAGCTATTAGCTGTTCTGTACTCTACAGGTCATTTCCTTCCCTCCAACTTTAATTGCTTGTTTGAAAATATCAGTGGGAACATGGCTCACACTACCTGCTTTACACACACGTGCATACACACAGATACATATTGTACACACACACACACCAATACACTCAAAATCACATGGATTTTTCTCAGGCAGCATGTGGGCTATAATTACATACATCCCATGACTTCTTCTCGCTTCGATGCTTCACACTGACAGGTTTGTTTGAAATATACATCATTGCTGAATAGCAATTGCCAACATGGCACTGTGGGCGTATACGTACAGACTAAATTTGTTGTCGGCTTGTTTTTCAGAAATCTTTCTATAGTCTGGTAATTGTGGATAACAGATATGTTTGCTTTGTCTACAATAGAGTATAAGTATTAAGCACCATCTTGACCTGTAGAAGAGGATTCATTCTCTCCTAAATGGTTTATTTAGGAAAACACCAAGGGACGTGTGCTACACAGCAGTTTTAAAATTCATAGTAAATGGAATCACAATACTTGGACAAAACAATGTCAAATCATGACACAGGAAACTAGAAAACTATCCTCTATTGAATTTTGTACGTGCTGCTTCAATGTCCTTAGAATCAAGCCGAGCCAACATGAAATAGCAGCAGCACGGCTCTGGCTAAATTACAGCCTAGGGCTGGAACAAGCACAACTGAAAATAGATGGAGACAAGGGGTCAGTTACACTTTGTCATCCCAATCAATAGAAACCAGCTGGTTGTGATGTGGGTCTGTTCTGTTCTACCTACTTGTGTCACCCAGGAGAATCCCCAGCCTGTCCCAAATGTCACGCTTTTCCCAATATAGTGCACTACTTTCGACCAGGGCCCATTGGGCAGTGCACTACAAATGGAATAGTGTACCATTTGGGATACAGTCCCCGTGTGATGGGCAGAGGAGCCAGCCAGCTGTCACTGTGATTAATGACACAATAACATTTACATCTACCACACCATCCAGTTTATATCCGTTCAAACATGTCTTTTCTGAGCTTGGGGCTTTTTCAAACAGTAATTTCCCCATCCTCATCCATTGTGTGGTTGTGAGACGATATGAACCCTTCTACAGTGATTTATACAGTAGAGAAGGGGAGCTCACTAGTCTGGCCCAGTGGCTCTGGTCCCTGAGCTGGGGAGGGAGTACTGTAGGGGGGAGGGAGTACGGTAGGGGGGAGGGGGTACTGTAGGGGGGAGGGGGTACTATAGGGGGGAGGGAGTACTGTAGGGGGTAGGGGGTACTGTAGGGGGGAGGGAATACTGTAGGGGAG
Organism: Salvelinus namaycush; assembly: GCF_016432855.1. Classification (NCBI taxonomy): domain Eukaryota; kingdom Metazoa; phylum Chordata; class Actinopteri; order Salmoniformes; family Salmonidae; genus Salvelinus; species Salvelinus namaycush. Next base: position 17,391,044 of record NC_052340.1, on the reverse strand, counting down.
AGGTGGTACTGTAGGGGAGAAGGGGTACTGTAGGGAGGGTGGGTACTGTAGGGGGGAGGTAGTACTCTAGGGGGGGGGGGGGCGGTACTGTAGGGGGGAGGGAGTACTGTAGGGGGGAGGGAGTACTGTAGGGGGGAGGCAGTAATGTAGGGGGGAGGGGGTACTGTAGGGGGGAGGGAGTATTGTAGGCGGGATGCGGTACTGTAGGGGGGAGGGAGTACTGTAGGGGTGGGGGTATTGTAAGGGGAGGGGGTATTGTAGGAGGTAGGGTTGTTGTGGGGGGGTAGTGTCGGGGTAGGGGTATTGTAGGGGGGTGGGGGTATTGTAGGAGGTAGGGTTATTGTGGGGGGGGGTAGTGTAGGGGTAGGGGTATTGTGGTAGGGTAGTGTAGGGGTAGGGTTATTGTAGGGGGGTGGGGGTATTGTAGGAGGTAGGGTTATTGTGGGTGGGGGGGTAGTGTAGGGGTAGGGGTATTGTAGGGGGGTGGGGGTATTGTAGGAGGTAGGGTTATTGTGGGTGGGGGGTACTGTAGGGGTAGGGGTACGGTAGGGGTAGGGCTATTGTAGGAGGTAGGGTTATTGTGGGCGGGGGGGGGGGGGGGGGTACTGTAGGGGTAGGGGTATTACATTTACATTTACATTTAAGTCATTTAGCAGACGCTCTTATCCAGAGCGACTTACAAATTGGTATTGTAGGAGGTAGGGTTATTGTGGGTGGGGGGTACTGTAGGGGTAGGGGTATTGTAGGAGGTAGGGTTATTGTGGGTGGGGGGGTACTGTAGGGTTATTGTGGGTGGGGGGTACTGTAGGGGTAGGGGTATTGTAGGAGGTAGGGTTATTGTGGGCGGGGGGGGGGGGGGGTACTGTAGGGGTAGGGGTATTGTAGGAGGTAGGGTTATTGTGGGTGGGGGGTACTGCAGGGGTATTGTAGGAGGTAGGGTTATTGTGGGCGGGGGGGGGGGGGGGGGTACTGTAGGGGTAGGGGTATTGTGGGTGGGGGGTACTGTAGGGGTAGGGTTATTGTAGGGGGAGGGGTACTGTGGTAAGGTGATCCAGATCAGTGTGTGTGTGTGTGTGTGTGTGTGTGTGTGTGTGTGTGTGTGTGTGTGTGTGTGTGTGTGTGTGTGTGTGTGTGTGTGTGTGTGTGTGTGTGTGTGTGTGTGTGTGTGTCTCTGCGTGTCTGGTGCTAGTATTTCCTCCAGCTCAGTGTGTGTGTGTGTAGTTCAGCTGTGTAGTGTCTCCTCTAGCGCACAGTGTGTGTCTCTCTCTGTGTATCTCAGTTTGTCTGGTGCAGTGGTACAGCGTGTGTCTCTCTCTGTGTATCTCTGTTTGTCTGGTGCAGTGGTACAGCGTGTGTCTCTCTCTGTGTATCTCAGTTTGTCTGGTGCAGTGGTACAGCGTGTGTCTCTCTCTGTGTATCTCTGTTTGTCTGGTGCAGTGGTACAGCGTGTCTCTCTCTGTGTATCTCTGTTTGTCTGGTGCAGTGGTACAGCGTGTGTCTCTCTCTGTGTATCTCTGTTTGTCTGGTGCAGTGGTACAGCGTGTGTCTCTCTCTGTGTATCTCTGTTTGTCTGGTGCAGTGGTACAGCGTGTCTCTCTCTGTGTATCTCTGTTTGTCTGGTGCAGTGGTACAGCGTGTGTCTCTCTCTGTGTATCTCTGTTTGTCTGGTGCAGTGGTACAGCGTGTGTCTCTCTCTGTGTATCTCTGTTTGTCTGGTGCAGTGGTACAGCGTGTGTCTATCTCTGTGTATCTCTGTTTGTCTAGTGCAGTGGTACAGTGTGTTTCTCTCACTGTGTGCAGTGGTACAGTGTGTGTCTCTTCCAGCTGTGACAGTGCAGCTCAGTGTGTGTGTGTGAGAGGCTGACAGGTTGATTGCTATCCAGACCTCCAGCAGGCACATTTGTGGCCTGCTGGAGGTCATTTTGCATGGCTCTGGCAGTGCTCCTCCTTCCACAAAGGCGGAGGTAGCGGTCCTGCTGCTGGGTTGTTGCCCTCCTACGGCCTCCTCCACGTCTCCTGATGTACTGGCCTGTCTCCTGGTAGCGCCTCCATGCTCTGGACACTACGCTGACAGACACAGCAAACCTTCTTGCCACAGCTCGCATTGATGTGCCATCCTGGATGAGCTGCACTACCAGAGCCACTTGTGTGGGTTGTAGACTCCGTCTCATGGTACCACTAGAGTGAAAGCACCGCCAGCATTCAAAAGTGACCAAAACATCAGCCAGGAAGCATAGGAACTGAGAAGTGGTCTGTGGTCACCACCTGCAGAATCACTCCTTTATTGGGGGTGTCTTGCTAATTGCCTATAATTTCCACCTTTTGTCTATTCCATTTGCACAACAGCATGTGAAATTCATTGTCAATCAGTGTTGCTTCCTAAGTGGACAGTTTGATTTCACAGAAGTGTGATTGACTTGGAGTTACATTGTGTTGTTTAAGTGTTCCCTTTATTTTTTTGAGCAGTGTATATAAAATTGGCCGATTAATCGGTATCGGCTTCTTTGGGTCCTCCAATAATCGGTATCGGCGTTGAAAAATCATAATCGGTCGACCTCTAGTATGCACATCTGTCTGTGAAACAGCAACAATATTAGTGTAGAATGACTAAATAGAGATGTTATATAATGTATAGTAAATGCTGTCTGACAGGTTGTGTTAAGTCTCCTCTGACTCCTCTCTGAGGCCTATAGCTTTACTAGGATATTCTGTTATTCATCAGCCACAGATGAAAGTTCACTCTGAGCGTCAGTGTTATGGTAAGATATCTTAGATTCAAAGGTGCATTATGCAGGAATCGCTCCGCCATTACCTGGTTGCTAAGATTGTAATAGTGTAGTTCGCCTAATTTCAGTTTGTGACAAAACTAGCAAGTATAGTGTAGATAGTCATTGCATCATCTAAACCGCTGTGAAATATATTTTCCATAACCAAACATATTGTATTTTCAGCTGTTTGAAACTGGTGTACAAAACCAGAAGTACATAGAACAGATCTACCACTTCTTAGACTAGCTTTCAATGAGAATTACATATCTATCTATAACTCGCATTTCTATGTGAATTTGGTTGGGTTTCTCAAAAAATGACATATTGCAGCTTTAAAAGACAATTTAATAAAATAAGCACTTGAACTGTCATCTGTGACATATTGATTTTACTTGCATGTGGCTTTCCACCGCTCTCCCACAAACACATTTGAGCACAGCACATACACACACGAACACACACAGCCAGCGCTTCCATGATGGTTTGTTCCAGCTGTTGAATCTTTTATGTGTTTATCCTTTTTAACTGTGAGGCGGGTGTATTATTTACACTGTGGTGTGCAGCTCATATTTACCCCCTTCGACAGGACAGAGACAGGCACTGACATGTCTCTCTCTCTCTCTCTCTCTCTCTCTCTCTCTCTCTCTCTCAAACAATAAAAAATAACAGTAAACATTACACCACTCACAGAAGTTCCAAAAGAATAAAGACATTTCAAATGTAATATTATGTCTATATACAGCGTTGTAACGATGAGCAAATAGTTCAAGTACAAACGAGAAAATAAATAAACATAAATACGGGTTGTATTTAAAATGGTGTTTGTTCTTCAGTGGTTGCCCTTTTCTTGTGGCAACAGGTCACAAATCTTACTGCTGTGATGGCACACTGTGGTATTTCACCCAGTAGATATGGGAGTTTATGTCTCCATCCATCTCCCAACTCTATCATCTTCACTTCTGTTATCCTCCTCTCTTCCTCTTCTCCCCCTTCCTTATTTACCTCCACCTTCCTTAGTTACCTCTCCCTTCCTTAGTTACCTCCCCTTTCCTTAGTTACCTCCACCTTTGTTTCCTCTCTTCAATGTGTGTATTTCTGTCCTGTCAGAATGCTCTGTTTTCTCTATCTGTCTGTCTGTCTGTCTGTCTGTCTGTCTGTCTGTCTGTCTGTCTGTCTGTCTGTCTGTCTGTCTGTCTGTCTGTGTCTGCAAAAGGGCCCACAGTTCTCCCTTGGAACTGTGAATCTCTTAAGTCAAAAATGGCACCCTATACCTAAACCCTATTAAGTGCAGTACTTTTGACTAGAGCCACAGTTTGGAGAAGCTATATATGGGGGAGTTAAGTGATGCTGTGAGGGAACTGAGTCTGTCTCAGTCCTGGGCCCTGGGCCTATTGTTGACAGACAGGCTGCTCATCCACCCTCACTCCCAGTGAGAGGAACCAGGATTGAGATGGATGGGAGAGAGAGGCAGGGAAGGCATGAGGGATGGACACCAGTTGGAGTGGTGGCTCTGAGGGGGTTGTATGGCCAGAGCAGCCCCAGCCAGACTGGATCTCGGTGATACATGGGGCAGGGGAGTACGAGAAAGAGTGAGAGAGTGGCTCTGAAAGGAATGTGTGTATGGGCTGGTTTCCACTCTGCTGCCTGTTCCGGTAAGCTCTGACTCACTGACGCCCTATGATCCTGATCCCAGCCCTGCCTGGTACACTCTGCCTGGCACAGAGGCTTTGGTTACGGCCCGCTGATCTCATCAGGGGTCCAGGAGGAACACAATATTCCCTCTACAGACAAGCCCTAATGATTGCTGTGTCAGCGGCCATATTATACCTTCCCCACATTGAACTGGCTGCGTTGGCAGCCATTTAATTCCGTCTCTGTTAAGCCAGCAGATGATATTTAAGCAATGGCTGGTCTAGGGCTATTGGGCTGGTTAGTACAGACACCAGTGTTAATGGCTATTTTACAGACAGCATTTACACTCTTGGCTTATTAACACTGAAAAACACAGCTTGTTCACAGAAGTCGGAAAAGAGCAACTGTAATTATTTTGCCAGAGCAAATTCTGCCATGGGGTGTTTCAATTCTTCTCATTATGATTTTCTGCTATTAGAGGCCATTATTTCTTCTCCTCTCCCTCCTCTTCACCTTCCTGTTAAGTTAATATAACATGCCCTCCCCCAGTAATGCATGCTGGGCCATGGAGGGCGTGGGTCCTGTCCAAACAGTAGTTCGTTTTACAGCCTGTCCCCTGACACACACGGCGGGGCGCGGCCCATCCATTACCTAAATATGGCTCACATCCCCCTCCTCCTCAACAGATCAGCCAATCAGTGAGGCTCATTTAAAGCCCATTTAGAAGTGGAAACAGTCATTATTGTCATGGTAATATTAACCACCTTGATGCACATGGCGGCTCATAGAGCTGTTAGAAATGCTTTAACCCTGCTAGGTCTCCTGGGTATAGGTAGGTAATATACCTCCCTATGGCTCCCTGATAGGTCTCCTGGGTATAGGTAGGTAATATACCTCCCTATGGCACCCTGATAGGTCTCCTGGGTATAGGTAGGTAATATACCTCCCTATGGCACCCTGCTAGGTCTCCTGGGTATAGGTAGGTAATATACCTCCCTATGGCTCCCTGATAGGTCTCCTGGGTATAGGTAGGTAATATACCTCCCTATGGCTCCCTGATAGGTCTCCTGGGTATAGGTAGGTAATATACCTCCCTATGGCACCCTGATAGGTCTCCTGGGTATAGGTAGGTAATATACCTCCCTATGGCACCCTGATAGGTCTCCTGGGTATAGGTAGGTAATATACCTCCCTATGGCTCCCTGATAGGTCTCCTGGGTATAGGTAGGTAATATACCTCCCTATGGCTCCCTGATAGGTCTCCTGGGTATAGGTAGGTAATATACCTCCCTATGGCTCCCTGCTAGGTCTTCTGGGTATAGGTAGGTAATATACCTCCCTATGGCTCCCTGATAGGTCTCCTGGGTATAGGTAGGTAATATACCTCCCTATGGCTCCCTGATAGGTCTCCTGGGTATAGGTAGGTAATATACCTCCCTATGGCTCCCTGATAGGTCTCCTGGGTATAGGTAGGTAATATACCTCCCTATGGCTCCCTGCTAGGTCTCCTGGGTATAGGTAGGTAATATACCTCCCTATGGCTCCCTGATAGGTCTCCTGGGTATAGGTAGGTAATATACCTCCCTATGGCTCCCTGATAGGTCTCCTGGGTATAGGTAGGTAATATACCTCCCTATGGCTCCCTGCTAAGTCTCCTGGGTATAGGTAGGTAATATACCTCCCTATGGCTCCCTGCTAGGTCTTCTGGGTATAGGTAGGTAATATACCTCCCTATGGCTCCCTGATAGGTCTCCTGGGTATAGGTAGGTAATATACCTCCCTATGGCACCCTGATAGGTCTCCTGGGTATAGGTAGGTAATATACCTCCCTATGGCACCCTGATAGGTCTCCTGGGTATAGGTAAGTAATATACCTCCCTATGGCACCCTGATAGGTCTCCTGGGTATAGGTAGGTAATATACCTCCCTATGGCTCCCTGATAGGTCTCCTGGGTATAGGTAGGTAATATACCTCCCTATGGCTCCCTGATAGGTCTCCTGGGTATAGGTAGGTAATATACCTCCCTATGGCTCCCTGCTAGGTCTCCTGGGTATAGGTAGGTAATATACCTCCCTATGGCTCCCTGATAGGTCTCCTGGGTATAGGTAGGTAATATACCTCCCTATGGCTCCCTGCTAGGTCTCCTGGGTATAGGTAGGTAATATACCTCCCTATGGCTCCCTGATAGGTCTCCTGGGTATAGGTAGGTAATATACCTCCCTATGGCTCCCTGCTAAGTCTCCTGGGTATAGGTAGGTAATATACCTCCCTATGGCTCCCTGCTAGGTCTTCTGGGTATAGGTAGGTAATATACCTCCCTATGGCTCCCTGATAGGTCTCCTGGGTATAGGTAGGTAATATACCTCCCTATGGCACCCTGATAGGTCTCCTGGGTATAGGTAGGTAATATACCTCCCTATGGCACCCTGATAGGTCTCCTGGGTATAGGTAAGTAATATACCTCCCTATGGCACCCTGATAGGTCTCCTGGGTATAGGTAGGTAATATACCTCCCTATGGCTCCCTGATAGGTCTCCTGGGTATAGGTAGGTAATATACCTCCCTATGGCTCCCTGATAGGTCTCCTGGGTATAGGTAGGTAATATACCTCCCTATGGCTCCCTGCTAGGTCTCCTGGGTATAGGTAGGTAATATACCTCCCTATGGCTCCCTGATAGGTCTCCTGGGTATAGGTAGGTAATATACCTCCCTATGGCTCCCTGCTAGGTCTCCTGGGTATAGGTAGGTAATATACCTCCCTATGGCTCCCTGATAGGTCTCCTGGGTATAGGTAGGTAATATACCTCCCTATGGCTCCCTGCTAGGTCTCCTGGGTATAGGTAGGTAATATACCTCCCTATGGCTCCCTGCTAGGTCTCCTGGGTATAGGTAGGTAATATACCTCCCTATGGCTCCCTGATAGGTCTCCTGGGTATAGGTAGGTAATATACCTCCCTATGGCTCCCTGATAGGTCTCCTGGGTATAGGTAGGTAATATACCTCCCTATGGCTCCCTGCTAGGTCTCCTGGGTATAGGTAGGTAATATACCTCCCTATGGCACCCTGCGAGATTGAAGCTCAGGTCACGTCCACAAGCAGTTGATATGGTTATGTATGGGAAGAAAGGATTGTCTGAGATGAAAAGGCTTGATTAAACTGGGGAAGAGGTGAAATGGCCGTGGGTGATTGTGGTCGGACATACAAACAGCTGTTTACGGCATGTTTATGTTATAACAAATCAGGGCCCATTTTGAGGCATTTTGGTTCCAGACATAAACAGTTCCGAGTTGTGACTCAAAAATCAGTGTGGAACAAGTCATTTAACTGTTTGAATTGAGATTGTTATAGGAGTTTTTGGAAATATTGTAGCATACACTGTAGTATACAATATATTTTCTATAGACTCCTAGAAGCCTCATGGGTCGAACCCGGGTCTGTAGTGACGCCTCTAACACTGCGATGCCTTAGACCGATGTGCCCCTCGGGAGCCCCAGGCACTTTAAATCTGGCACATGTTATCTTCTCTGTGTATAAGAGTATTATAACAGACGGAGATTTCAGATATGCTATATTACAATAAACCCACAAAAGACATTTCTAACGCCTATCTGAGCTGGTTGACATGTCTGTCCTGTCCAGTTCCCTCTCTCTCTCTCTCTCTGTCTCTCTCTCTCTCTCTCTCTCTCTCTCTCTCTCTCTCTCTCTCTCTCTCTCGCTCTCTCTCTCCCTCTCTCTCTTTCGCTCTCTCTCTCTCTCAGTATGTATCAAACTCCTGTGGGAGAGCTGATATTTCCCCCATGCAGCACCCAGGAATAACTCCTCACCATTTCCATAATTAAGAGAAGACTTTCAGAGCAGTGTGATCCAGTAAGCAACATGTCAGCACTAATCAGGTAATGAATAGGTGTACTGTTGATGCTGCTGCTTGGTATCCTGCTGTCAGTGGGAGAAGGGAGCAGGTAGGAAGTAACATAAGGGCCGGATGGATGAGCAGGGAGGAGGAAACTCACATGCACTGGAAGTGAAGATAAACACAGACAGTGACAGAGCAGAGGGGAGGTGGAGAGTGACAGATGGAATAGCGGAAGGAGGGATGAAATGGGGGAGAGAGAAGTGCCTTACTGTCATTACCCCTGAGAGGACAGGTGTGGACCATGATTAAGACTGAGCTTCAATGGCAGCCATCTGGAAACACCCCCTGTACTCACACTCGGCAGGGACATTGTGCTCACATACACACCTACACGTACATGTGCATACTGTACACACACACACACACACACAAATGCACACACTCCATCTCAGTGGAGGGCATGTTGTTGTGGTACGAGAAACAAAACAAGATATGCAGTGGAAGCTAGAGGGAGCCTTGGAATGAATAATGAATACAATCATATTTCCCTCCATTTTGCTGCACTAGCTCAGCCCAAAACACAGACACGACCCGTTCCATAGGTCTCAACCTGCCTCCATGTCCACCTGTCTGCTCCCACCTCTTCAAATCCATCCCCCTTCATTTCTGACCAGCAGGGTAATGAGAGAAGAGGAACAGAGAGAATAGAGGGAGAGTCTAAATGAAAACTGCTGTCTGTTTAACATCTCTTTCCAGGGCACAGCTCAGCTATATTGGATTTTTTTCTTCTCCATTTTTTTTGTGAAAGCAGAAACCATTTTCTTATAACCTCTAGCACATGTGTAATGTCAGATCTAATCGCTTCCCACATCAGAATACAGTGAAATATATTGGAATGCAAAGAAATGGATGTGAGATTGAATAAATCAGTCTTTATCCTCCTTTCTCTTTTTAACCCTCCCAATCCAGATACATTTTTAGCAATGGTTAAGTTTCTCCACCGTGCAGCATAAGTCTACTGTACTGAGCACATAATCATAAGAATCTAAGGTCAGATAAAATCCTTCTAAACCCCCTTGATACCCAACCCCTACTGTCTGCTGCCATACAGTAGTAATTCCTACTTTATCTGAAAGCATTTTATCCCTCAGAGAGATGCAGACAGACAGGCAGACAGACAGGCAGGGGTCATAGGTGAGTGAAACTGAGCCCAGGGCCCCAACTCCTGGTGTGATGCAGACCTCTGGAGAAAGACTTCAACAGCATGGGTCTCAGAGCCAATCCCCTCTAGTCCCCTCTCCCTCTCAGGTTCCAGTACAGTACATCATTAAAGCAGTGACAGGAGGAGAGGAGAACACACTCTGTACTTAAAGAACATGCAAATGTAGAGGTCACTCCTCCGAGAGCTAAATATGCAGGCTTAAATGACATCTAAAACCCACAATGTAGTTTCTGGATAGATGATGCTCTTTAGTACTCTCTGTAGGCCTGAGTGAGACAGAACACTGAGCTCTGTGGATGGAGACAGTACACACACAGCTCTCTGGATAGATCGGGGCCTTTAGTACAGGTTCAGGGCCTTTGTGGTTAACCAACTTGGTGAAAAGACAGGCTGACTAAAGCAAATGTTACAAACATCCACCCCTTTCAATAAATGAATAAATAATGTTAATCATGATGACAAACAATAATGGACATTGAGCTGTCTGGTCAGTACATTAACCAGTCTCTGTCTCAGACCATTCCTTAAAAAATGGCCTGTTGTTTTCCTCAAAAAACTGCCCCATAGCTGGTGGAGAAGGCAGACAGGGAGCTTTTCTCTCTCTCAGCCTCTCTACTTTCGGACCAGAAGCATCTCTCTCCCCCAGTACTCCGCACCACTCCTCCCACCTGCCACCAACTACCATGGGCCATCTGCTAATGGTAGCAGACAGCTCTCCTATACCCGGTCCTGGGCCAGTCGTGGAGCCTCCAACCACCCAACCCCACCCTCCCAGTACAACTTCTCCCCATACCACCCCACCGTCCTGCCACCGGCTGCCTGCTAATGGGAGCAGCATGGCACACGGCAGGATCCGGCCATCTTAATGAACTGTGACCAAGCAGCACCAGGCTGTTACCCGGCTGTAAGAGGAGCACACAGGAGCCCCCTGAAAATCTAACTCCAATCTCATTTGGTCACAGCGTGCTGCATGAATGTGCATCCCCATAACATGTCCTGCCTGTGAGGCGGCTGTGAATAATACAGGAAGTAGAACAGACTGACGGGGCCCTGGGTCAGCAGCACTGAAAGAGGGTTAGTTAGTTAGATAGACTCGCTCCGTGTTATGCTGCGCTGCTTGATCCAACACAGCAGTTGAAGTCCATCAGCTGTACCATTGCTGATGGCCTTTAGTTATTTACTGACCTCCCAGGCTTTACCACATAGCTAATAAAGCCTGTTCGCCACTCAGATTTGGGCTTCAGTTTGCATTTATTTGAGTCCTTTTTATCCACGGCCGTGTCTTTTAATTCGCCCCAACATCATGGTGGGAAAAGCCTGAGCTGTGCTATTAGCTTAGAAGATAAGACTGAGTGAGATACACTATATATACAAAAGCATGTGGACACCCCTTCAAATTCGTGGATTCGGATAATTTCAACCACAGATATTGCTGACAGGTGTATAAAATCAAGCAAACAGCCATTCAATCTCCATAGACAAACATTGGCAGTAGAATGGTCTTACTGAAGAGCTCAGTGACTTTCAACATGGCACCGTCATAGGATGCCACCTTTCCAACAAGTCAGTTCGTCAATTTTCTGCCCTGCTAGAGCTGCCCCGGTCCACTGTAAGTGCTGGTATTGTGAAGTGGAAACGTCTAGGAGCTACAACGGCTCAGCCACAAAGTGGTAGGCCATGCAAGCTCATAGAACGGAACCGCCGAGTGCTGAAGTGCGTAGCGTCTCCTCGGTTGCAACACTCACTACGTTCCAAACTGCCTCTGGAAGCAACGTCAGCACAACAACTGTTCGTTGGGAGCTTCATGAAATGGGTTTCCATGGCCGAGCAGCCACACACAAGCCTAAGATCACCATGCACAATGCCAAGCTAGAGTGGTGTAAAGCTCACCACCATTGGACTCTGGAGCAGTGGAAACACCATCTGGCAGTCCGACAGACGAATCTGGGTTTGGCGGATGCCAGGAGAACACTACCTGCCCGAATGCATAGTGTCAACTGTAAAGTTTGGTGGAGGAGGAATCATGCTCTAGGGCTGTTTTTCATGGTTCGGGCTAGGCCCCATAGTTCGAGTGATGGGAAATCTTAACGCTACAGCATAAAATGACATTCTAGACGATTATGTGCTTCCAACTTTGTGGCAACAGTTTGGGGAAGGCCCTTTCCTGTTTCAGCATGACAATGCCCCCGTGCACAAATCGAGGTCCATACAGAAACGGTTTGTCGAGATCTGTGTGGAAGAACTTGACTGGCCGGCACAGAGCCCTGACCTCAACTCCATCGAAAACCTTTGGGATGAATTGAAACGCAGACTGTGAGCCAGGGCTAATCGCCCAACATCAGTGCCCGACCTCACTAATGGTCTTGTGGCTGAATGGAAGCAAGTCCCTGCAGCAATGTTCCAACATCTAGTGGAAAGCCTTCCGAGAAGTGTGGAAGCTGTTATAGCTGCAAAGGGGGGACCAACTCCATATTAATGCCCATGATTTTGGAATGAGATGTTCGACGAGCAGGTGTCCACATACTTTGGGCATGTAGTGTAGATAGATACATAGATAGAGAGACAGGGAATAGAGAGAGCTGTCTCTAAGACATTCTTCAGTTCCAGTTCTAATCACATTAGAAGTTAGACTATAGTTGGGCCTGGTGTTTGTTTCCCTGTGTTTCCCCTATCAGTCACGCTTAGACAGGGCCTGAGGGAGGAGGACGCTAATGTAGCTAGACTGGGCCTGAGCAGAGCCTGAGCAGAGCCTGAGTGGAGCCTGAGTGGAGCCTGAGTGGCACAGGGAAGTTGCCAGGCCTGGTTGGGCCAATAGGAACAGTAATCCTTCCTGAGGGAAGAGCTGGATGGAGTCAGGGGTTCGTTAGCTGGATGTAATGGTAATGAAGAGAAATGAGACCGATACTGGGACTGATACTGGGACTGGGACTGATACTGGGACTGGGGCTGATACTGATACTGGGACTGGGATGGAGGGCTGCCTGCCTGCCTGGCACTTTCGAACACAAGGCGACAGAGTCTTAAGGCGCCATGGCCCCACGGTATATATACGCGCTGAAACTCTCACTTAAGATAAGCGTCATCCCTGATCCTTGAATCAGTACTATTTCTGTTGTGTCTCCGATTTGAAATGGTTCAACAGAGAGATAGGGACTGAGAAACTGAGTGAGATGGTGTTCTATATATGAAGGGAATGTGCTGACATGATACATAGTCACTCGTCGGATTATGGACGGCTTCAAATCATTTCTGAGATAGTCTCCCCACATCCCTATACTGTATCAGATGCTAATAATCTTCCTTGGGAGTCAGAAGCATATGCATTAAATACAAGCTTGGGGAGATGGAGCGGGAGATAGGGCCTGGCTTTTTAAAATGCCTGCACCGTTTCTGGGCTGTATTTGTATCCAGCTCAGTAGGACATCCTTCTCGCTGTGCTGTGGTGGCAGACTAGGTAATACAACAACCTATTGTTAAAAATCCACAAGCCAGATGTAGCTCCTACAATCAAATCCAGACCAAGAAAGCTTCTCTCTCCGACTTTAAGAAAATATGAAATGCTGCATTAGTGTGTTTAATTTTTTTTTTTTACTCAGAGTGGTACAGTAGGTCTTCATGTTTTAATGAAATCAATAGGGGGTCATTTGAAAAGCTTGGTATCTTAACGAGAGTTAAGCAAATATCACCGGTGCTTTGGCAAGCGGCTCTTAAAAAGCCCACCAAGCTAGGTAATGAGAAAGGTAATTTGTAACCTGCTTTTTCTAAACGGATACCTAATGAACAGGGAGTGGGTAAACTGTGTGTGGGAGAGACGTGGAGAGAGAAGGAGGGCGAGAGAGGGGAGGGATGGAAAGAGGAAGAGCGATAACAAGTAGAGAGACAGAGAGGGCATCAATAACACCCTTGACTCAGTTTCAAGGTGTAGATTAGTACTCTCTCCATGCCGTCAGACATGGTCTTTACATAATAAAGGAACATTAAAGTATCTGAGAAAGGCTCTATTTTCTTATTCTACAGGTCTGCTAATGAAGATTTATGGCAGGCAGCGTTGAATTATGGATGATTTACTTATCAAAATGGGCAGACTGCCACACTAACATAGTGAGGAGAGAGAGAGAGAGAGAGAGAGAGAGAGAGAGAGAGAGAGAGAGAGAGAGAGAGAGAGAGAGAGAGAGAGGGAGAGAGAGAGGGGGGGAGAGGGAGAGAGAGAGAGGGGGAGAGAGAGAGAGAGGGGGGAGAGAGAGAGAGAGAGAGAGAGAGAGAGAGAGAGAGAGAGAGAGAGAGAGAGAGAGAGAGAGAGAGAGAGAGAGAGAGAGAGAGAACAGGAGGAGTGGGAGAGAACAGGGAGAGAACAGGGGGAGGGGGTAGGGGGGAGTAAAGAGACAGATAGGGAAGGAGAGAGAGACGAGGAGGGGGAGAGAGAGAGGATGGAATAAGGGGTGTGATAGAGGTAGGAGGGGAGACAGAGGAGAGGATTGAGATACTGAGGGAGAGAGTGAAGGGGGGGGGCAGGGGGAGAGAGAGGCAGAAAGAGAGGGAGAGGGAGAGAGAGGCAGAAAGAGAGAGAGATGCAGAAAGAGAGAGAGAGAGGCAGAGGCCGGATGTTAGAATGTTTTGAGAGAGATCAGAGTCTGGAGGCTAGCTAGCACACAGCAGCCATGATGGCTGATTGGTATCCACACATACAGTATGTGCCCATCCCACGTCATATCAGTTTGGAGAGAAGATCCTATCTGTCAGCTTAATGGAGCATGAAGCACTCACACAAACTACAGTACAAATGTTGCAGGGGTGACGGACTACACTTCACATGAGTAACAGTTCTTATGTGTACCAGGCACAACACCAACACACGCAATGCATGTGATCTTCATTCCTCTAAGTGGACCCCAAGTTTCTGAGCTATAGATCAGGAATGAAAGTTGATATACAGTATTTGTGACATAGATTGAAAGGCCAACAAAAACTGGGAAAGTGGATGGAGGTTGTGGAGCTTGAAGCCATGCAGTAAAATCAAACTGATGATATGTGCGTGAGTCAGAGTGCTCTCCTATACAGTCAACCTGTATTGGCCATCCTGCATGGCACAGGTTATCTTTAATCAGCAGCGGGGCCCCCGCTACCAATCAGCGGCTCTCTGCTCCTCACTCTGGCCCTGAAAGGCTTTGATATGGATATGTCTGAAACTGGCTCTCACCCCCCTTCTACCATCACCATCACTACCTCAACCCCCCAGCCCATCACAGTAATTCAGTTTGCAGTCTCCGGTTTGTGAATTGATTACTTTGCTTTGGCACTTTAAATTGGTGTCTGGAGAGCGGGGTCCTCTCTCCTAAAAAACTCTCCCATCAAATCAAATGGAAATCTAATAGGAGGGTAATGGGAATAGATGGCGGTTGACCCATGGTTCAGGCTGCCGTGTGGCAGGTGATGATGGGGCGTCTGCCGAGTCTGCCGTGCCCCACCTGCCCTCGTCTCTCCTCTCCAGGGACTGAGAGCAGGCTAGACCCCCCCTCCTCCCTAGGGCATGTAGCAGATATGTCCCTACTGGTGAAATAATTAACCCAATGCCCTGCCTGCTCCTCTACCTAGCGTTGATCCTGACACAGTCCTTTCTCCTCTTATCCCCTCCTCTCTCCTCTCCTTTCATCTCCTCTCCTCTACACTCCAACCCACTACACTCCTATCCTTTCTTCCCCTTGTGAAGTAGACCTCCTCTGTGGGCTAGCTGGTGTAGTATGCTGAGATTGAAACATGCTTCGTGGCGTGCCAACCCAGCACTCAGAGCTAGGCTCTGTTAGGCAGCAGGAGGTTTCGTGAGAAAGAGGGATGCACAGCAGGAGGTTAGGAGACTATGAATATGTACAGAGGAGGGTGTCAGTCTGTCTGTCTGACTGAGCAATGTATTTCAGAGTTAGATCGAGCACAGTGTTGAAAACATCTCTAACCCTCTCTCCCTCTGTTCCAGCAGCTTTCTCTCTGCCAACAGAAGGGTGCCTCTCTCCTGCTCTCTTTTCCTCTCTTCTCTTTTGTCTACAGACAATGTCTCTAATTGATGATTCTCCTGGGGTAAGACTGACCATCATCATCTCTATTCCCTGTAGGAATCTCAACAGTAACAGAAGCCCCTCTACCACTCCATAGATCTCTGGTCTGCTCTTCTCTGGTCTAGTCTACTCTAGTCTATTCTGCTCTTGTCTGCTCTGGTCTATTCTACTCTAGTCTAGTCTGCTCTAGTTTGCTCTAGTCTGGTCTAGTCTACTCTAGTCTAGTCTGCTCTAGTCTGGTCTAGTCTGCTCTAGTCGGGTCTAGTCTGGTCTGGTCTAGTCTACTCTAGTCTGGTCTAGTCTGCTCTAGTCTTGTCTGGTCTTGTCTGGTCTACTCTAGTCTGGTCTAGTCACCTCTGGTCTGGTCTAGTCACCTCTGGTCTAGTCTAGACTGGTCTAGACTGGTCTAGTCTGGTCTAGTCACCTCTGGTCTAGTCTAGTCTGGTCTAGTCTGGTCTAGTCACCTTTGGTCTAGTCTAGTCTGGTCTAGTCTGGTCTAGTCACCTCTGGTCTAGTCTGGTCTAGTAACCTCTGGTCTAGTCTGGTCTAGTCACCTCTGGTCTAGTCTGGTCTGGTCTAGTCTGGTCTAGTCACCTTTGCTCTAGTCTGGTCTGGTCTAGTCTGGTCTAGTAACCTCTGGTCTAGTCTGGTCTGGCCTAGTCTGGTCTAGTCACCTCTGGTCTAGTCTGGTCTAGTCACCTCTGGTCTAGTCTGGTCTGGTCTAGTCTGGTCTAGTCATCTCTGGTCTAGTCTGGTCTGGTCTAGTCTGGTCTGGTCAACATACAGTAGTAGATGTATGTCAGTCTCCAGTGAGCTACTGACCCCTGTCAACATGATATGCATTCATCATTAATTCCCATGTGTGGGGTTGCTCCTGCCGTTGTGGTCTAGTGTTTGGGAAGTGTGCTGGTGGGAGGGAATTTCGAGGAAAAGGGCATCTGAAGAGCAACATTACCCCACTAGACAAGAACACTGCCATGAATTAGTTATGGTGTTGTTGCTACTGGCAGCTATACAGTACACCTCTCACTGGGTTAACCCTTTCATGGCCACGCTCCAACCAGGCTATCCACATCACGGCCTCACATAACCCTCCCAGTGTCCTCCCTCTCTCCCCAGGCCACTCTCATGGCATATACTATCCCCAATGTGGGTCTTTGTGGAAGGGTGTGTTGACATTAAATGAACTGGAACAGAGATGTCAGTTCAGTATTTAATCACAACAACCATGCAAAAATAAAGGAAAGGGTGGTTGTTTTCTTTAAGTGCACATTTTCAGAGTGCTTTTCGGACTAGTCTCTTTAAGTGTGTGAGGGTGAGTGAGTGAATGAGTGTGTGTGTTTGAGAAACAGACATGGAGGAGGGAAAGTGGGAGGGAGAGGGAGAGGGCGAGAGATGACGAACAAGGGAGGGCTAGGGAAAGAAAATGACAGAATGACAGAAAAAGAGAAAATGAACTGGTCAATACCATGTTTATTCTTAGACTAAATGGCCTTAGGGATATTGGTGTTGTCTCGGCTGTACTTTATGAAAATATCCTTAAGGGATCAGTCATGGATATATAACTCATATATCGTAGTCATAATAGTGTTGTCAATTGAAGCATGTAAGATAGCTATGCAGTGGAGCATTTCTGCTTATATTTCTCTTGGACTGCAGTAGTCAGAATAACGCTGTTGCTGGATAGAAAAACTATATCAAGGTAGCAAGGAGCCAGGAATCTCTCAAGGTCAATAACTACATGCTGAGCTACTACTTGTATTCCTCTCTCTCTCCATCTCTCTCTCTCTCTCTCTCTCCATCTCTCTCTCTCTCGCTCTCTATCTCCATCTATCTCTCTCACTCGCTCTCTCTCTCCATCTATCTCTCTCGCTCTCTCTCTCTCCATCTATCTATCTCTCGCACTCGCTCTCTCTCTCCATCTATCTCTCTCACTCTCTCTCTCCATCCAACTCTCTCGCTCTCTCTCTACATCTATCTCTCTCACTCTCTCTCTACATCTATCTCTCTCACTCTCTCTCTACATCTATCTCTCTCGCTCTCTCTCTACATCTATCTCTCTCACTCTCTCTCTACATCTATCTCTCTCGCTCTCTCTCTATCTCTGTAGCTACAAATGTAAGCGTTTCTGCATGTTGTACCATACAATGTTTGAATAACACCTTTACATGTTAAAGCAGGTCCGGGATCAGTCCTAATTGGATAAAGGGTCTCTGCTATTATCCGAACAGAGGGCTAGCTACCACGGAGGATAGGAATGAGTTGAATAAAAGGACATAATACTTCTTATTACCATTTCAGGCATACAGTACACCTTAGTTCCTTACAGGAAAAAAGTCCATGATTAATCCTCCTCACATTTCTTTGCTTTGAAGAGCCCTTGAGAGATGGGTGAGGGAGAGAGGAAGGCAGCTTGGTGGGATCGAGCCAAGCCTTGCAGCTCTTTCTGACTCCGTGTTCAGCCTAGATTTCTTCCCCTTGAGATCCCCCGTTTCCCAGGTGACTGTCTGGTCCAATTCCTCCCCAATCCTACTAGCTTCTTAGCCCCCCATCATCCAGCACACACAGCCCCCAGTCTTTAAATCATTCATCATCCAATCAGCTCCCTCCAAGTGCAAGCTCACTCCTATTGGAGCCCTTTGACAGGGTCCTCCCCCCTCTGCTCTCCTGTTGTAAGATTGAACAGGGTTCCTCCTTTTTCACGGTAGAGTGGTGAGTAAAGCAAGGCCTTCTAATCAGGGGGTCTTTCTGCTTGGTGGTGAGGAGGGTGTTTGCATCAAGACCCATGGGCTTACTGGCAAACACGCACGCAAGCACACACACAAACAGTGGCGGTCAAGTCCCCAGTTTCTAGGATACTGCCATGGCTCCACAGCACGGCTATGGTAACTATGGCTCCCTGTAGCCATTATGAATCAACAGAAACACACAGCAGAGAAAGACTATTGAACCAGTTGGCAGTGTATACATAACACGCTGATTATCCACAACACTGTCTATTTATAAGGAGATGGAGCCACCCAGTGATCCTCATTTAAAGAGTTGTCTCCCCACATGCTGCTTCTAACTGTTGGGTCTATTTATAAGGAGATGGAGCCACCCAGTGATCCTCATTTAAAGAGTTGTCTCCCCACATGCTGCTTCTAACTGTTGGGTCTATTTATAAGGAGATGGAGCCACCCAGTGATCCTCATTTAAAGAGTTGTCTCCCCACATGCTGCTTCTAACTGTTGCTCCCTTCTTCTTTATTCCTTTCTATTTTTTCAGTTGCTGAAATGACTGATATTACAACGGAGACAGGACTCGTGTCACAGCTGGCTAATGAAGTTAGCTGTGGCTGTTAGTGGGTCACACCTCTACATGAGCTGTTGATGGGTCAAGTTCTGCCTTTAATTCACAAATGAAACAGCAAGAGCTGCCTGAGACAATTGCTTGTCAACAATTAAGACCTTCCCTCTCTACTCCCCCTACCTACAGTGCCTCGGTTATTCAGAATGAAATTAGCTGTGTTACCGTTTAGCGCTTATCTCAGGCCACCGTGACAAATCCCCTGCTATACGGCAACCAGGGTGTGCTTCCTCCCAGCAGCTAGGCTATTTGTTCCTAAATAAGATCGATACGGAACAAGGGATCCATGTAGATACAAGCAATCAATGGCAGTTAGTCATTGGCTCCCCACATTTGTATTTAAAACAGATGTAGCCAATTGCACACAACATCAATTATACCGTTACAGGAAGAGGAGCACAATGTTCCCTGCATTGATTTTGATGGGAACTAATGGGGCTTTAGCTCTGCTGCCCATTTCACACTGTTTTCCACACACTCCAGACTCCCCACAGTCGTTCCTTGTCCTTATAAGACTAGGGAACTCTACTGTTCAACTGTACATGTATTCCAAAGTGTCTTCTGGTTTAATTACTGTATTACCCCCTCTCATCCCTCTCATTCCCCTCTTCTCCAGAGGGGAGAATAAGGAAAATGAAATTCCATTGAAGTTGAAATGAGAAGGGACGGCTGAATAGGGAGTTACCTGTGACTTTGATGCTGAGATTGGACTGTAATAACTTTTTATACAGAGCAGAAGAGCGAGTGGGAGACGGAGCCAGGCAAGGCTGTGTGATCCAACCTAGCCCTGTTTCACCTCCAAATACATGGTGTTAGGTTCTATTATTAGAGTAAGAACACCACGTACACTGAAAGCTTAAACCAGGTTTATTCTTCCCATAGGGTCAATACAGCTGCATTAGACAAAGACATGGTTTCACCCATGGTAGTATACAGACCCCACTTTGGGTGGAGTCTCCTCGTTATCGCTACACATTGCATCATAGGCAGGGAGCTGAGTGATCTGGGCCTCAAACAGTTCCTCCCCTTATCAGTACTGCCACATGTGATCCTTTTCTCTCACTCAGCCCCTCCCAAGCTTCATTATGGCTCCCTTCATGTCTCTTTTATAACTAATGATTAATAATAGTTCAAGCTCATGAACAAAACCTATCAATGGAATATAAATAGCTTAGTCATCACTGTTCGTCCTGTTGTACCATGTTTGTTTGTAGAAACAATATGCGTGTCCTTCACTACAGAACACTTCCTCTGGTGACATCTGGTGTACAGTCACCTGACCTTCTGATATCATTTTATTCCTCTAAAACACAGTGTTCACTGATGATGTGGTTCATGTGGCCTGTTTCTATTTGGGGAATAGCTTTGATAAAATAAAGACAGAAACGCTGGATAGACTCAGAGGCCTTGAATAGGCCAATGTGCCTGTCTGTTTGTGGAGTGAACCAAGGCTGAGCGCTAAACAAATGTCTGTCTGCTGACACAGTGTACTGACACATCCTAAGCGCTTCTGCTTTATATGTACTCATCAGGGAAAGTCTGGCTAATACAATTCGTTTTGTTTCACGTTCTGTTTGCATTTTAAATTGCTCAGTGTTGATTCCTCCCAACGGCTCGTCTAAACAAGCTCAGCTCCAATGTTAAAATGGCCTCCTCCTGACAACATCAGAGCACAACACCTGTCTTCCCTGGCATCCATTTTCTCTTTGTTCCTCTCTCCGAGCACGACCTCCAAAGAGACTTCATTGCAAACTTCCAAGAGGTAAAGAGAAACAGAACACCAAAGGCATTAGAACATCTATCCTATTCAGTTCACAACAACAATTAGGCCTTGTCTGCATCATACTATCTCTGGACCTACCACGATATCCAGACTTTCTATAAAAACAACACAGAAAACATCCCTCAGAAGTAGCTTTGGGAACACTGTCCTTTCTTTCCTGAGAGATCAGGCCTTATCCGTTTGCCTTGTGATTGATTCTCCCTCCATGAAAGGCTGGCCAGTGTGATGCAGAACATGGGTGTGTACTATGTTCGGATGCTACTGTTGTGCTCAGCAGAGCTCTCGCTGTATGTGTATGTGTTTGTGTGTGTGTGTCTGTGTGTGTCTGTGTGTGTGATATTATATTTAAAGAGCGGCTTAGTTAATTAGCCTTTATCATATTTTCCCATCAGCTCCTCTGCAGTCCACAGCACTGATAAGGCTGACACGGGCTGATGCCGAGCCGATCCCCCTGCGCCAATAACGTTGCTCATCCAAACAGAATGAAAGCTGAAAGGCCTCAGCGACCGGAAGGTTCCCCAAGGAGACGCTGGTAAAAAGGCTGGTAACACAAGTCGTACTGGGACAGTCAGAACTCATTTGGTGTTGTCTGATGAAGGGGACAGGAAGCAGCTGATCTTGAATTGACATGCACACCATGCACACATTTTGTGAATAAATGATTGTCCTTAAATCCCTATTATTTCAGAGCTCTCAGGTTCTCACAATGGCGTTGCACTATGAATACAATGATTGCTGCATTAGTCCATTGAAGTAAGTTAAAGTGTTTCTGAAGGGAAGATTTTCTTACGGTTTTCTTATGAAGTTCATCCGGGAGTCAAGTTCATTAGTGCTTTTTAAAGGATGGGAGGAGTTGTGTTGAACTGTTGTGAGTGGGAGGTGAGAAGAGGCTAGGAGGCTAGGAGAGAGTGAAGGGAGCCAAGCACACAGCAGCTCCTGAGAGAGCAGGAGATCCTTTGTGCCTACCAGGTCACTTGCTGTGCACCCGCAGTTAATGAAATATTAACAACACTCCCCCTTGTCTTTTCCTCTGCATTCTCTCCTTTACAGGTCAGTTCTTTCAACATACCACCCTGTATATCCAACACTCCTTCTAAAGACATGACGCAGCATCAAAGTATGTGGACATCCCTTCAAATTCGTGGATTCTGCTATTTCAGCCACACCCGTTGCTGACAAGTGTATAAGATTGAGCACACGGCCATGCAATCTCCATAGACAAACATTGGCAGTAGAATGGCCTTACTGAACAGCTCAGTGACTTTCAACGTGGCACCGTCATAGGATGCCACCTTTCCAACAAGTCAGTTCATCAAATTTCTGCTGTGCTAGAGCTGCCCCGGTCAACTGTAAGTGCTGTTACTGTGAAGTGGAAACGTCTTGGAGCAACAACGGCTCAGCCGCCGCAAGTGGTAGGCCACACAAGCTCACAGAACGGGACCGCCGAGTGCTGAAGTGTGTAGCACGTAAAAATTGTCTGTCCTCGGCAGCAACACCCACTCCCGAGTTCCAAACTGCCTCTGGAAGCAACGTCAGCACAAGAACTGTTCGTAGGGTGCTTAATGAAATGGGTTTCCATGGCCGAGCAGCCGCACACAAGCCTAAGACCACCATGCACAATGCCAAGCGTCGGCTGGATTGGTGTAAAGTTCGCAGCCATTAGACTATGGAGCAGTGGAAATGCGTTCTCTTGAGTGATGAATCATGCTTCACCATCTGGCAGTCCAACGGACAAATATAGGTTTGGCGGATGCCAGGAGAACGCTACCTGCCCCAATGCATAGTGCCAACTGTAAAGTTTGGTGGATGAGGAAAAATGGTCTGGGGCTGTTTTCATGGTTTGGGCTAGGCCCCATAGTTCCAGTGATGAGAAATCTTAACGCTACAGCATAAAATGACATTCTAGACGATTATGTGCTTCCAACTTTGTGGCAACAGTTTGGGGAAGGCCCTTTCCTGTTTCAGCATGACAATGCCCCCGTGCAGAAATCGAGGTCCATACAGAAATAGTTTGTCGAGATCCGTGTGGAAGAACTTGACTGGCGTGCACAGAGCCCTGACCTCAACTCCATCGAACACCTTTGGGATGAATTGGAACGCCAACTGCGAGCCAGGCATAATTGCCCAACACCAGTGGCCGACCTCACTAATGCTCTTGTGGCTGAATGGAAGCAAGTCCCAGCAGCTATGTTCCAACATCTAGTGGAAAGCCTTCCAAGAAGAGTGGAGGCTGTTATAGCAGCAAAGGGGGGACCAACTCCATATTAATGCCCATGATTTTGGAATGAGATGTGCGACGAGCAGGTGTCCACATACCATGTAGTGTATTTACTCAAGGGAATAGGCCTGTCTACAGATGAGAGGAAAGGTAGAGGTATAGTTGATGGTCTCTGAGGGGGAGTGTTAGTGCTAACACAATGTCAGACGGTGCTAAAAGGGCTTGGGGGAGTTCAGGGCTATTGATCAGTGCGTGCAGGCAGGCACACAGAGAGACACTGCCAATGTGAAACCTGGGCCCTGCCAGATCAGGTTAAGCTGTAGCTACATACTGTATAGTATATTTATATTCAATTAAAGCTTTATTGCTTTACAGAACATTCACTCTGGACTCGATCCTCTTCCCAGCTCTCTCTCTCTCTCTGCCCCCCTCTCTCTGTCTCTCTCTGCCCCCCCTCTCTCTCTGTCTCTCTCTTCCCCTCCTCTCTCTCTCTGCCCCCCCTTCCTCGCTCCTCCCTCTCTCTCTCTGCCCCCCCCTCTCTCTCTGCCCCCCTCTCTCTCTGCCCCCCCTCCCTCTCTCTCTCTCTCTCTGCCCCACCTCCCTCCCTTCCTCTCTCTCTCTCTCTCTCTCTCTGCCCCCCCTCCCTCCCTCCTCTCTCTCTCTCTCTCTCTGCCCCCCCCTCTCTCTGCCCCCCTCTCTCTCTGCCCCCCCCTCCCTCCTCTCTCTCTCTCTCTCTCTCTCTCTCTCTGCCCCCCCCCACTACCCTATAGGCATATTTTTTGTACACACATTTTCATCTGAAACTTTCTTTTGTAGTTTGCCTCTGAGATCCATTACTGGATATTCTAAACGTCCCTGAAGCACATACACACCATTTACCTCTCTGTCATGTTCATTATTAAGTGTTCCTGTCATTATTTCAGACAGTCTTCCAGAAATAGAACTCACCTGTTTAGAATCCACTGCCGGGCACGGCCGAACAGACGGAGGGAGTGTGGTAATGGAGGGAAATGCAGGGAGGAAAGGAAGGGATGAGATCTGATCAAATGAGTGAATCCAGTGGTAATGATGAGCCTGGAGGAGTAGCCGGTCTCCTCTCTCCAGATGTGTCCAAGATGCTGCTGTGTGTTGTGATGTGGAGATGAAGGGAGCCCGTCACTAATTGTGTCTGATAAAGGTTGAAAGGAAAACACAGAGCTAAACTACAACATTTCAGCTGGAGCTTTTTAACGTGTTATTTCCACTAGAAGAGACAGTTGAAACTATTCCTCTCCTCCTTTTTCTCAAAATGGCTGCCTATCGCTCTGTTGGTCACTTGACTAAATCACTATCTTTCTTTGGGACCAATTAGCGTCTATTTACAGAACAAGACATTCCTGATACATGAGTGCTCGCAGTAGGTGATCTATGATTCATATCTATTCTTACTTTGAATATCATAATATACTGAGATGCACATTAGTGTGAGTCATTGTCCTAATTAGAGATGATTGAACTATGCATCATCTCAGCATTCAAAATTGATACCTTCCCTTCATCGTACTCCACACACAGCATCAGTATCCATACAACATGGAGTGCCTCAATTTACTACCACTTGTGTTCAACCCCATCGATGAATCTAACGCCTGCTGTCTGTCACAGAGGCTTGATTAACAATCAACCATCCAAATCCCAAGAGTCATGAGGTTACAAACCCTTCACTCTTACCTCAACTTTCACTTTTAATCCCATCCTCATTAATCTAACACATAATCGACTCATTATTGTAACCCTTGAGCTGCATGTATAACCCCACTGGGGGGCATCTTAATCTCCTGACAGGTGTGGTGTCATAAGGGTGTGAGATCCACACACTAGGAGCACACTGCAGTCCCCTGAGCCTGTTGATCTGACTGATCTAACTTCCATGAACTCTTATCACATATTGGACCATGCTAGTCAATAAATCATATTGTTTGTGTGTGTCTGATTCCACCAGATAGGTTCTCTCCATATGGTATACCGTAGATGTAAACTATATCTAGACATTTACAACACTCCCAGTGATAGGCTTTATGCCCACGACCTCCCTCCCCCTCTCCCCTGCTCCAGTCCATGGAAAGGTGGCATTTCTTTCGCCTCTCCTCCAGACTTCCCTCCTCCTCTGTTCCTCTCATTTCCCAGCTGCCTCTGATCCTCTGCTCTTTTACATTTCAATCCTCTCCATGTTCCTCCCACTGTTGATGGGGAAGAACTGTTCTCACATCCCTCTGTGGGAAAACTTTTCTGTCTCCTGTGCTCTCTCTGGCTCATCTGACATCTCCCTGCTCTTCGTTTCTCCTTTTCTCTCTATTGACACTCCATTTATGTCACTGTCTTCCCAGTGCTCCGCAGTTCCACTGTTCCCTCTGTTCCCAGCAGCCAGTCACTCTTTTAATTCGCACTTCTGTTGTTTCATGTTTGCTCAGGTTGTCATCTTGGCTCACAGAATGGAGACGATTTCATTGCTGTGCTATTTTCAATTGTCATTGCTGGAACTGTGAGTCAATGGCAATGTCCCACATTGGAACCCATGATCAAGTATTTGAAACGTCACCCTGATAGAAAGAAAATAATATAGAACAATGCAAGTAAAAAATAATCATATAGACTCAAACTACTCTCTCAATAGGTTGTTGAGTTTAACATGAGTGTGTGTGTGTCCCTTCAAGAACATGCAGGAGTGCATGACGTGTGATGGCATCGGCTGTGTGCTAAAGCTGCTGAGGTTCTTCAGGAGGAGCCATAATTCTGACAGCCTTATCTGGGTGTGAGTGTGTGTGTGTGTGTGTGTGTGTCTGGCTGGCTGTGTCAGTGCCAGAGCCCACTGCTTAAGTGGACTTAGATGAATCCCTCTTCCTCAGCCCACTACGGTAAGCACCACTGCTCCAGAGGCACCCATGCAGAGCCAGCCTGCCTGCCCAGCCTTGGGCCCTGTAGGCCTAGGTAAGGGTCTGTGGGACTAGGCCCTGTCTCTCACAGGGGTTGGTCTCTCTCTCTCTCTCTCTCTCTCTCTCTCTCTCTCTCTCTCTCTCTCTCTCTCTCTCTCTCTGTCTCTAACAGATGGCACTGGGAGTCTGCTGCTGCTCTCTAATCAAAATCATCAGTACTGCGATTCGTCGCAAATTGAAGGGAGACCGAGTTTGACACACGTCAGTGCTCAGCAGTTTTCTGCCCCGTAAACATCTTAGAGGTCCCATGCCAGCACATACATTCCACTGTGCCCATCACACCTGCCCATTTGCCAGGCTCATTTCGATTCATACAGTATCTCCATGAAAAGGAGATGGATATTACATCAGGGGGAAGATGGGGAATAATGTGGAAACCTAGGAATTGGAGACAGAGATGGAGACCACCGTCTTGCTGGGATAGGATAGGGGCTGAATTATTTTCTAAATGGTTTTTCATTTAGAGCCAGGGGATTTAATTTCCCTGCAAGTTTATTTTTTCAAATAAGAAAATGATGCCCTCCTGCCAAGGTCTCTTGGCTGTGATTTATTCTAATGTAAAAGATTACATCTGGATTTAAAACGCCGCCTGTGCTCATTCACGGCCAGTACACCAGACAGGAGATAGCAGCGCTGAGACAATCAAAAAGATCAATTTCTTATACAAGCCTTTAATAACTCACCTCCATATACAGTATCTATTTAAATATGCATTTCATTCCACCCTCTGTATCGCTACAAATATAATTACAATGGCTAATAGCGTAGTGCGAGCAGTGCTAACACCACACGGCACCATTAGCAAGGCTTCATTACAGTTCCTCTTGTTGAAAGATGACGCGAGGCTAGCTATATGTTTTGTTGCTCCCCAATCGGCCATGGGCAGGTGAGGTGAAGAAGAGTCTGCCAAAGCAGCAGTTTGGGAAAGCTTCCCTTTCCCTGGTAGTGCAGCTAAAAGCACGCATCTCCCTCCTTACCTTGCTGCTGTGAAACAAGGTATTTAAATGGAGAAGGTTAGATGTACAATAAAGATCTACCACATCGCGTGACGAGCTTCTGATGAGGAAATTCATCCAACTCACTGCCATGTCTGGCAGCCTTGTCCGACTAACACTTCCTTTTGCCTTTTTAAAGGGTATGAGGGCATTAAAATTCATTAAAGCGAGCACTGCATACAGACTCTGCACTGCATGGATGGTTGACTCCCTACTCAATCAAGTCTACTATAATTTACTCCCAGAGTCAGGATCAATGTGGAGCGTGTTGTGGTTGTGCTGCATATAATCTGACAGAGGCCTTGTTTTTCTTATTTTCCTGTTAGAGAGAACAAGGTAGTGTCACGCTGGTATAAATGATTCGGGAGACAGATGCAGGAATGCGTAATATATATATTTTTTATTGTACCCAAATTACGGCGTGCCGTGTAAAGGCACGGGGACAAAGACCAAACAAACACCATACAAAAACACAGGGTTGAAACCCAAACAAAAGAGCGAGGAGTACCTCGAATAAATAACACACTCGCACAATGTTTAACACACGAGCGAGACCCGTAATCATCTGCGCAATCCACAATGGCACGAAAGCCCAAAACACACAGCACAGGTACTCACACGACCAACGGACATTGTAACAATAAACAACAACCCAATGGAAACCAAAGGGCACATATATACAAATACTAATCCGTGGGAATAGGGGCCAGGTGTGCGTAATGAAAGTTCCGGAGGGATCTGTGACAGGTAGATAGTATAGTGCTGCCATATCACGAATAGATGGAGATGTGCTACATTTGGAGTGTTTCAGTTCTATTTGCAGTATATTAACTCCTTGTTGGTTCTATGATTACATTCAACAGGTGTAACCTATAGGGCAGGGATCATCAACTAGATTCAGCCTCGGGACGATTTTTTCTTGAGCGGATCGTCAGGGGGCCGGAACATAATTACAAATTATTGGTAGACTGCAAATTGACCGCAAGAAGCCCAAACAGATATAATGTTTGACTAAAGCATAATCATTTGAAACCTTGCTTACATTTGTATACAATCACGTGTGGGCATACTTGGGAATATATTCCCCAAATTAAAATATTTTGGAGCTGATTTCCTGCTGTTTTTACAGTCTTTTATGTCCAACAATGAAAATTCAAAAATGTTTAATAATTCAGAAAATTTAGAGGGACAAATAAAATCACTAGCGGGCCAAATAAAATCACTAGCGGGCCAAATAAAATCACTAGCGGGCCAAATAAAATCACTAGCGGGCCAAATAAAATCACTAGCGGGCCAAATAAAATCACTAGCGGGCCAAATAAAATCACTAGCGGGCCAAATAAAATCACTAGCGGGCCAAATAAAATCACTAGCGGGACAAATAAAATCACTAGCGGGCCAAATAAAATCACTAGCGGGCCAAATAAAATCACTAGCGGGACAAATAAAATCACTAGCGGGCCAAATAAAATCACTAGCGGGCCAAATTTGGAAAACCCTGCTATAGAACCAGATGCTTCTACTATATACAAGACAACAACTTAATTTCATCCAATTAACACTAAGTAACCTACAGTAGCTCATAGTATCTGACTGAAAGGAAGGTTTAGAGTGGCTGCCTGCCACTCCTGTTCCATTGAGAGTTATGTGGACCCTATCCACTGTTTGTCACTATGAATAAGCAGGACAAGTATTCTAAATGGAAACACATGGTCATTTACGGCATGTGAAGAGGATGCAATGCAAATGGAGCTCCTCTAACTGAACTAGTGGCCCACACAAGGCCTTGACTTAATCCACTCCGATCCACTCAATCACCTTTAATTAACTAGCTGTCTAATATCACTATGGCAAAAGGTTTGGCTTCATTTACTCTTATGGATTCATGCATTTATTCAGGCTGACTGACCTCTCCTACCGCTGGTGCTATTCTACTCCCTCTGAGTGTGTAGAATACTGAGGCACAGCACCTCTTACGACTGGGGGAAGGTTAATACAAGTTCAGACTTGCTACAGTCCCAAGACACTAACAGCAGAAAATTAAGGACTAAATTGCTGTTATAAAACACAATGTAGACTGGTCTGCATCCCAAATGGCACCCTATTACCTACATAGTGCACTACTTTTAACCAGAGGCCTATCGTCCTTGTCAAAAGGAGTGCACTACGTAAGGAAAACGTTGCCATTTGGGATACATACAATTTGATTTTATTAAAAAAAGGTAGACAAAGTGATTTATCAAATAAAACGCCAGACTCCAAACCTCCCTGTGCTACATAATAAAACTACATCAAACTGATCGGGCATGTCTGATTGGAAACAGCCATTTATACAGGGATGTGAGCAGAAGAAAGAGTAGTGAGAGTCTGGCGTCCGGCCGGTCAGGACAGGTCCAGTCAGTGTGACTGTAAGAGCTCCTTTAATGTTCCCAGTTCCCAGGAGGCCACTCCCCTTCACGGGTCCCCAATAAATATTTTAGGCCCTGCTTCTGAGTGAAGGTTGCTCTAGATCTGGGCCCAAGGCCACTGCATTCAGCACAAACGCACGCACGCACGCACGCACGCACGCACGCACGCACGCACACACGCACACACACACACACACACAGGCTACAGCAGGCAGCAGATTGGGTTGGTGGAGGGATGGGCACACCAGGAGAGGGGCTCAGCCTGTCTGCAGAGCACAGCTCAGCTCAGCACAGCTCAGCTCAGCACAGCTTAGCACAGCTCAGCTCTTTTGGCCACAGTGGAGTGAGTGGTATGTGTGGGATCCTTCAGCAACAACAGGGATTCACCAAAGCTGAGAGGAGTCTGAGAACAGAGCATGCTGGGTAAGGGTGGGTGTCTCTCTCTGCCAATGAAACCACTCTGAGCTTTGATCCTTTTCTCACTGTATAACCTAACAACTCATATCTCTGTCTGTCTGTCAACTGCCAAGACACAACACTTCCCCAGCTTCCTCTGTTAACTCTCTTACTCTTTTCAAAGTCAGTCACTCCACAAAGTTTAAAAAGCTGTTCAAGATGTTACCAGCCGTCATGTAGAGGTAGATAGATAGGCACTAATAAGCATCAAAACCACCAGATTCTCATAGCTTTTTTAGACACACACACACACACACACACACACACACACACACACACACACACACACACACACACACACACACACACACACACACACACACACACACACACACACACACACACACACACACACACACACACAAACACACACATGCGCAAGTGCACAAACAAAAAGCACAGTCACACATACACACACCCAAGAGCACCTATCCCCTTCCAACCCTGGTATACATCTCCTGTTCTCATGCATGCAGCTGAGGGAGCAGACCCAGTGTTTGTGGTTGATTCTGTTTGTTTCTGCTGTTTGATGGAGCTCAGGGCCCCTGGGGCCTTCAATACCGTGAGCTGAGCTAGCTGCAATGCCGTGTGCACTCCCCCAGGCATGCTGTTTAGGTAAGGGTTCACCACAAAAAGGTCTTTACTTTCCCCCCTGTGCAAAGAGAACCAACTCCCTCTGTGTAGCTTTTAACTATTACATGACTCTGAAGTCAGGCAACACTTCTACTGATCAATACAGGGACTGTTTTTTTAATCTCTCCCTTTAGGTTTAATTACCCTTTCTTCCCTCTACATGAATGTGCCACAGTGAAGGGATTCAGCAGCATATGCAGCTGGAACAGTATTAGGTCTTTACCTTTACAGTGTGTCTTCAATTAACCTTTTTAGTCATTGCGCTGGAGGACACATCGGATTCCGTTGCTAATCCGATAATTAGTGTCTATCTGTCGGAAGTACTTGACTTGGCCCCAGCGTTAATTCACTCGTGTTTGTTTGTAAGCGCTAATAATACTTTTGATTAGAAAACTAGGTTTGTTATTTCAAAGCTTGGTGAGAAGTTAATCAGTTTGTAAAAGCCTTTCTCCCTTAATGATTTGTAAACAAAACGAGTCTGTTCTTTTATGTGCATGAAATGCAAGATTTGGACAATTAGGTATCAAAAACGTTTAACCTGTGATGCAAATCTAATCCCTTTATGCTATGCTAACTGATACGTGATGTTGCTTTAGAGAATGATATCTCTGAACCTAACTCAGTGAAGTCTTGAGAAAACACACACCCAACTCAAGATGATGTCTTTGCTTGTCAATGCATGACCACCTCTAGGGAAAACCAAGGTGACGTAATTGTTTGAAATAATACTACAGCTGTAGCTGAAACTAAAAACTCTCCGTCTCCCCAAGACTCATCTGTTGTAAGAAATCTATTTATCAATAACCATTTCCTTCTCAGGGTTTGTCATTGTGCCCCAATTTAGGCCCAGACTGTCTAAGCATTTCAATGACTCCAATTTACATGGCCAGGTAGAAACCATCCATTTTGAAATGCAGCTATTGTTATGACTACTGACTTCTATGTGGGTGTTTGACAGGTGTGTTTCACTGTTAGTCTTCCCTCTGAGGACTGAGACCACACGTGGAACCTTCTCTAACAGACACAAATAGAGCATAGCAAATGTGACACACAATACATTTTCCCCTTCTAAAATACCCCCAAATCTTTCTCAAATGTGACTGTCTCCTACGAACTGAGGCTTATGTAGGGGGAGGGGAAATCCAAGAACATGTTGGAAGCAGATTTGTGTCCTTTATCTGCAACATCCAACTAGTTCCACATCCCTGGTTAAAGATGATGTTGGTAATCAGGGTCATGAATGGTAAATCTGTCAGGTTTAAAAGTCTGTGGTGGGGAAACTACAATGTAAGGTTAGGATCAAATGTTGCTGTGTTCCCTCAATGAGCCAACACAGCCCAGGCAGTATTACCAGCATGGCTCAGTTCCAGCCAGTGAAAGGTTTACATTTGAGTTGTGATCCTGAAGGATGGGAAAATGTGGATCATGACTGTGAATTGAAATGGGTTTTTATGGGTGACAGTAAAGGTTGAAATTAACGGCGATGAAACATGCTGAGAAAAGGAGTTTGAAATTCTCTGCCAGCGCAAACTAGCTCTAATGAAGTGAGACAACATCAATTAATGAGAATGAGGGTATGGAAGGAGGGGTGGTGGAGAGGAGGGGAGGAGATAGCGGGCGTGGGGGGGCGGAGAAGGAGGGGATAAGGGGCAGGGAGAGCAAGAGAGGGAGGAGATGAGAGAGGAAGAAGGCAGAGAGCTGGATAGAATGTGATTGAAAATAAATGTAAGAACTGTGAATTAAAACTGGATTGTTTAAACTCCGATGCTTGCCTAAGGGCGTCAATTTGAGATGGAAACAACCTATTGCATTTAAAGATTTATCTGCATAATATGACACACAACATTAAGCTGGAGCCTTCACTCGATCTACCCAAACAAGGCATGCACAAGGAATTGGTGAATCTCTTTCAAGTAACCACAGAAGGATATTCACATCCAGTCTTTTAAGTGATTCAAATGTTTGATGAAAAATGTTCAGCAGACTTGCATCAAATCCATATATTTTTAATTGAATGCGGCCAAAACATTGCTGTACGCCGTATAAGATGTGAATGAGTGACGTTCGTACGTCCTGTATATTGTCCTTCCTCCTCTCCTCTATGTATGACTGTGGTGTCTTTCTCAGACAATGGGAGCCTTGCGGAGGACATGTGTGATGTGCTGGTGATTGAATTTCTCCTATTAAGCGTGACTGATCAGAGTGTGTGTGGCAGCAGGCAGCAGTGATGGGGACTGGGCCCAGCCATGCAGATCTACAGCTCTGTAATACACACTACAGTACTATGAAGGAATGCACAATGTGTAGTGTGCTGGGGAGTTTGCTGTGGAGTGTGTGTGTGTGAGTGTGTGTACTGTATAACTGTGTGTATGCTAGGGGCTGTCACACACGTTCTATTATAAATGAGTGTAGCTCACAGGGCAGCTGGCTGATTTGGAGTGTGTGGGGAGCAGTTTGGCCAGCTGTGTTAGCTGGTGTGGCAAATGGAGCAGTCACATGGTCCAGAAGGGCTGTGTAGGATGGTACTGTTTACCATGGTAGGGTCCCTACAGGGGATTGAAGTCTAAACTGTGTCTCAAATGGCACCCTGTTCCTTAAATAGTGCACTACTTTTGACCAAATCCCTATGGGCCCTGGTCAGAAGTAGTGCACTATAGAGGGAATAGGGTGCCATTTGAGACTATGGTCTAGACTCTAGAGGACAGAGGTTAGAGTACTGTAGCAGGCTCATTAGATCGCAACTCAAAAGACCTGGAACTGACGTAGAAATACACAACATTTTTGATCAGCCTGCACAGTGGAGGGAGGAACACACAGACAGGTACCGTAGATAGATCATACGGTACTGACAGAAGCTAGTTGATAACTAGCTACTGTTTATTTTGCTAGTCAGTGTTAACTATAGTCAAATAAAATATGGAATGTTGCGTTGTAACTTTGCGTATCTGAACACACAGCTAACATGCCTCCTCTCCCAAGGAAAAAATCATTGCAAAACTATGTAGCCTACCGTACAGTATATCTCACTGCATTATTTAAGACACCATGCACACAAACTATCAATCTCAGCAAAGACTTTGCAGGCGTCAAAGGAGCTATGGGAGCTATAGGAAGACCAATGCACCATCTCTACTTGTCTTACGTGTACTGACAACATAAAGCTTCCCATCTCATATAAACAATGGCTTTAGCATGTCAGGATATATTAAGGGCTCTTAACAAATCAATTAGATGTCTCTTCCTGTGATCCGCCGGATGGTAGGGGGAGAGAGAAAGGGAGGGAGAGAGGAATCGAGGGAAGAAGGAGGAGAGGACAGGGGAAGCGACAAAGATGAGGCTTTCTCTCTTTTTCTTTCTCTCTGCTCTAATTAGACGGTGCAGTGTGAGCTGAATCACAATAGGAGGATGGAGGCAGCTGCTGAGAGGAGAGGAGCAGGAGGAGAGAGACAGCGAGAAGGGGATAGATACCATCTCTGACAGGCAGCAGTATGTTGGACCCACACCGAGAAATGGGAGGGGAGGCTGAGAAAAACACAGAGATGCAGGATGGGGAAAAAATGCTGTGTAAGGCTGAGAAAAAGAAAAGCCAGGGAAGAAGGGAACGATCGAGGTACAGGGGGAATGAGATATTCTAAGACATCCACCCAACAACTAACTACATGTGTCTCAATGAGGAATAGTGTGGTGTGTAGTAGGTGCTCTCCTGCCCTGCTGAACTATAGACACACAATCCTCATCCTTGTTTGTGTTCAATTTAAACACTCACGTAAGGCTGAGCACGGTGTCTGGTGAGTCACACACACAAACACACACACACACAGACATACACGCAGGCACACACAGACACACACACACACACTCCTGTCAAGATCAGAGGGTACAAACTCCCTGAGAGACAACCAATCTACTTTCTTCTAATATCAAAGAAGTCCTGTAGTCTTGTGCTTTAGTGAAACCTGGGGGCATGCAGGCAGACTCACTGCTCAGTAATGAAACAACCCCATGATAACCCCATGACCGCTGGATACCAATAACACCTCTGTCATATCATGTTGTCATACATCCTACTGGAATATCTCTCAAGAGGCCTTTTCACACTGCATTGTTCTAAGCCCCAGGCCAGAATGGCCCTGGGCTAGCTTAGCCTGTGTTCACACAAGCATTTGTTAACCCTGGGCTAAGCTTTAGCCCTGGGCTAATGTGCAGTGTGAATGCGCCCAATATGTTTCCCAGTGTAATGCTCGTCTTTAGGTGGAAGAGAGGAGGACCAAGGCGCAGCGTGGTGAATGTTCATGATGTCGAATTTTAATGATATCCAACAAAACAGAACACTGACAAAATACAAAATAACAAAACGACGTGAACAGACCTGAACTTGAGAACATAAAACATGAACGCACGAACAGGTAGGAACAAACGAAACGAAACGAAACAGTACCGTGTAGTGAAACAAACACAGACACAGCAACAATCACCCACAAACAAACAGTTAGAACAGCCTACCTTAATATGGTTCTCAATCAGAGGAAACGTAAAACACCTGCCCCTGATTGAGAACCATATCAGGCTAATACAATGAACCCAACATAGAAACACATAACATAGAATGCCCACCCAGCTCACGTCCTGACCAACTAAACAATACTGAACAAAGGAAATAAGGTCAGGAACGTGACACCCAGTTGCAGTTTGAATGAAACAATGTCTGATACGAGGCACAGAAGGTTTAACAATCAGGTCGATACTTTGTAAATATCTGCACTTTAAAATGGTTACCAAGTCATGACAGGTGGTAACATGGGAGAATACATACTACACTTTGAGTATAATACTGTATGTACAGTACTGTATAATACTGTATATTACCATTAAATGACCATATTATCATATTATGTAAAACACGTATGAGCCATGTGTTTCAGTCTACCATGATCAACCAACCATGACAAGATGATTATATTCATCCCCTTCATTATGTTTTGATAGCATGGCTCAAAACAGCTCCCACTTCTGTAAGAAGTTTGAGCATAACGTTCAGTTGAGGGGTATGAAATATCATTCTGCTAGATATATTGGGAACAAATAGATTACAGCACATTTCGAAAGTATTCAGACCCTTCCCTTTTTCCATATTTTTTGTTACAGCCTTGTCCTAAAATTGATTAAATAAAATGTTTCCTCATCAATTTACACACAGTACCTGATAATGACAAAGCAAACAGAAATACCTTATTTACAGAAGTATTCAAACCTTTTGCTATGAGACTTGAAATTGAGCTCAGGTTCATCCTATTTCCTTGAGATGTTTCTACAACTTGATTGGAGTCCACCTGTGGTAAATTCAATTGATTGGAAATGATTTGGAAAGGCACACACCTGTCTATATAAGGTCCCACAGTTGACAGTGCATGTCAGAGCAAAAACAAAGCCATGAGGTGGAAGGAATTGTCTGTAGCTCCAAGACAGGATTGTGTTGAGGCACAGATCTGGGGAAGGGTACCACAACATTTCTGCAGCATTGAAGGTCCCCAAGAACACAGTGGCCTCCATCATTCTTAAATGGAAGAAGTTTAGAACCACCAAGACTCTTCTAAGAGCTGGCTGCCTGGCCAAACTGAGCAATCGGGGTAGAAGGGCCTTGGTCAGGGAGTTGACCAGGAACCCGATGGTCACTCTGACAGAGCTCCAGAGTTCCTCTGTGGAGATGGGAGAAGCTTCCAGAAGGACAACCATCTCTGCAGCACTCCTCCAATCAGGCCTTTATGGTAGAGTGGCCAGATGGAAGCTACTCCTCAGTAAAAGGCACATGACAGCCCGCTTGGAGTTTTCCAAAAGGCACCTAAAGGACTCTCAGACCATGAGAAACAAGATTCTCTGGTCTGATGAATCCAAATTTGAATGCTTCAGCCTGAATGCTAAGTGTCACGTCTGTAGGAAACCTGGCACCATCCTTACGGTGAAGCATGGTGGTGGCAGCATCATGCTGTGGGGATGTTTTTCAGCGGCAGGGACTGGGAGACAAGTCAGGATCAAGGGAAAGATGATCGGGGCAAAGTACAGAGAGATCCTTGATGAAAACCTGCTCCAGAGCGCTCAGGACCTCAAACTAGGACGAGGGGACAACGACCGTAAGCACACAGCCAAAACAACGCAGGAGTGTCTTTGGGACAAGTCTCTGAATGTCCTTGAGTGGTCCAGCCAGAGCCCAGACTTGAAACCGATCGAACATCTCTGGAGAGACCTGAAAATAGCTGTGCAGCAACGCTTCCCATCCAACCTGACAGAGCTTGAGAGGATCTACAGAGAAGAATGGGAGAAACTCCCCTAATACAGGTGTGCCAAGCTTGTATCATCATATCCAAGAAGACTCAAGGCATTAATTGCTGCCAAATGTGCTTCAACAAAGTACTGAGGAAAGGGTCTGATTACTTATGTAAATGTTATATTTCAGTTTTTTTATTTTATACATTTGCAAAAAAAATCTAAAAACCTGTTTTGCTTTGTCATTATGGGGTAAAAAACATGTAATCCATTGTAGAATAAGGCTGTAAATGAACTGAATGTGGAAAACGTCAAGGGGTCTGAATACTTTCCGAATGCACTGTATATGCTCGGTCAGCATCATCATCCACAGATTTGTCATTCTGCAGGAGGACTTGAGGCTAAATCAATCAATCAATCAATCTAGGGAGTTTTTTCTAGCCATCGTGCTTCTACACCTGCATTACTTGCTGTTTGGGGTTTTAGGCTGGGTTTCTGTACAGCCCTTTGTGACATCAGCTGATGTAAGAAGGGCTTTATAAATAAATGTGATTGATTGATTGAGGCTAAATGTCTTTCCGTAGTTTGTCCCACTAGATAGACTAGTCTGTCAATGAATCAACAGTACTTTAGAAGTACAGATACTGTATTATTTCAATTTTAGAAAGCCCTACATTACTCAGAATTGCACCATCTTTTTAAGGCTAAGGCAAATCTCACCAAACTTCAAAAGAGGCATTAATTGTTCAATATTGGTGGGTTACTATTGTAGTTAACACAAATTAAGACAATTCATGAAATAATGAAATCATTCTGTTCATTATACAGAACATGCAGGCAAACTAAATGACAATTGACACGCGACAGGATTTAATGTACTTGTCTACAGATTGGAAAATTAAAGGATTTGAAAGAATGGATAATAATTGAGATCTGAGCTTGCGTCATTAAGTATTTAACAGACACAGTAAAGGAAGTGCCAATCAGTCTGTAAATGAGAAAAGCACAACTTGAAAGTGAGATAATCCACCATTTCTGAACTTTCAAACAACAATGACCCATTTTATTTTGACACCTGTTTTAACATTTCAGTGGAAAATGTACATTATTTATTACCTCTCTCCTCTATTTATGTATCACAAAGGGCATCAAGATGACAGATTGAGTCGAACCCAATGAAGTAAAACTAAATAAAATGACGAATCATTATGATCTGCCATTGTCTCTGCTATCCACAGAAAGGATACAGTGCAAGTAGTGAATATCTGATGTGCTCCTCTCCATTGAGAGACATTCATGTTGGGGTTGGTGTCACACAGGCACCATACTATTGAGTGTCCCTACTGTGCAGCGTGTCCGGTTGGGGCCACTAAGGCTGACATTTAATTAAGTTTTCTATTAAACTTCATGGGCTGTTTCAGTATGCTCCCATTTCACACCATTCATCTAATTACCAGCAAAGTCCCTGCTTTTATGAAAAGGCACTAACCCCATGTGCTTTTTAACACCCTAGCTATATGCTTTCATGATCTACCTTCGTTTGATACAATGATTCCCATTCATTTGTGTGGAGAAACACTAATTTCATTCCCACCATTTTCTTCCTATCAAAAAACGTTCACAAATGGATTGGCAAACGGCCCTATTCACTCAATCCTCTTCATAAACCGTGGATAGGAGCCTTCACGCTGTTCTAGTCATTTACTATGCCCTCCCCCCCACTCAGAGACAAAACATAATTGCAGTTCTTTCAGGGCCGTAATTAAATTGCCTAGTGATCGGGGCGCTACAACAGAGGGATTGGCTTGCCAGTGGAGCTACAACAGAGGGATTGGCTTGCCAGTGGAGCTACAACAGAGGGATTGGCTTGCCAGTGGAGCTACAACAGAGGGATTGGCTTGCCAGTGGAGCTACAACAGAGGGATTGGCTTGCCAGTGGAGCTACAACAGAGGGATTGGCTTGCCAGTGGAGCTACAACAGAGGGATTGGCTGGCCAGTGGAGCTACAACAGAGGGATTGGCTGGCCAGTGGAGCTACAACAAAGGGATTGGCTGGCCAGTGGAGCTAAGGATGGCCAGTGGAGCTACAACAGAGGGATTGGCTGGCCAGTGGAGCTACAACAGAGGGATTGGCTGGCCAGTGGAGCTACAACAGAGGGATTGGCTGGCCAGTGGAGCTACAACAGAGGGATTGGCTGGCCAGTGGAGCTACAACAGAGGGATTGGCTGGCCAGTGGAGCTACAACAGAGGGATTGGCTGGCCAGTAGAGCTACAACAGAGGGATTGGCTGGCCAGTAGAGCTACAACAGAGGGATTGGCTGGCCAGTGGAGCTACAACAGAGGGATTGGCTGGCCAGTGGAGCTACAATAGAGGGATTGGCTGGCCTGTGGGTGGGATCAGTTTTTCCTAGCCACCGTGCTTCTACACCTGCATTGCTTGCTGATTGGGGTTTTAGGCTGGGTTTCTGTACAGCACTTTGAGATATCAGCTGATGTAAGAAGGGCTATATAAATATATTTGATTTGATTTGATCAGAAGAGTGAAAACTCCCCATTTACAGCATAACAGTGAAATAGGGCTGGCTCTGAGTCTGCCCGTGTCCAGGCCCGTGTCCAGAAAAACAGAGATACTTTTTGACATCAAATGCCATGTATTTATGCAAAATGCCAATGTGTTGCACCATATCACTGCTACTCAGACCATGTGACCAATGACAACAATGTTGGAGAGGCTTAATGACTGGAACCTTTCTCAGAGCAATCATTTTCCTGAATATGTGGCTTTCCATATGTATATACAGTATAAATATATATTACATATAAATACATGGCAGTTGATGTCTAAAAGCACCTCTGTTTTTCTTTTATTCATTTTCCAATTGACATTGTTCAATATAAACCTGTACACCGGCCTGGACACAGGCCTGGA
The DNA here is from genome assembly GCF_016432855.1 of Salvelinus namaycush. Taxonomy (NCBI): domain Eukaryota; kingdom Metazoa; phylum Chordata; class Actinopteri; order Salmoniformes; family Salmonidae; genus Salvelinus; species Salvelinus namaycush. The sequence continues at coordinate 17,351,517 of NC_052340.1, read as the reverse complement.
CACGGGCCTGGACACGGGCCTGGACATGGGCAGACTCAGAGCCAGCCCTATTTCACTGTTACCATGTATTCACCAAATGACCTGACAGAAAAGACTAATATACATGGCAGTAGCAGCCAATCTCACTCGATATTAAAACTAGTGCAGATCACAAAGACGCGACACATGTTTTTTAATGAGAGAGACAATTAGGCTGTGATACTGAGGTCCATGTGTATGAGATTGTTCATTTCAATTACAGGACACATCAGTTTCCACTTTAGTAGTGCCTCCATGGAGAGAATCTATGAGGGCCCTGCTTTATTACAAAGCATAACACTGTTAGGTCTGTGTCCAGGCCTGTGTCCAGGCCCATGTCCAGGCCCATGTCCTAGCCCATGTCCAGACCCATGTCCAGGCTCGTGTCCAGGCCCATGTCCAGGCCCGTGTCCAGGCTCGTGTACAGGCCTGTGTCCAGACCCGTGTCCTAGCCCATGTCCTAGCCCGTGTCCTAGCCCGTGTCCAGACCCGTGTCCAGGCCCGTGTACAGGCCCGTGTACAGGTTTATATTGAACAATGTCCGTTGGAAAATGAATAAAAGAAAAACAGAGGTGCTTTTTGACATCAACTGCCATGTATTTATATGTAATATATATTTATATGTAATATATATTTATATGTAATATACACTACCGTTCAAAAGTTTGGGGTCACTTAGAAATGTCCTTGTTTTTGAAAGAAAAGCAAATTTTTTGTCCATTTAAATAACATCAAATTGATCAGAAATACAGTGTAGACATTGTTAATGTTGTAAATGACTATTGTAGCTGGAAATGGCTGAATTTTAATGGAATATCTACATAGGCGTACTAGAGGCCCATTATCAGCAATCATCACTGCTGTGTTCCAATGGCAGGTTGTGTTAGCTAATCCAAGATTATCATTTTAAAAGGCTAATTGATCATTAGAAAACCCTTTTGCAAATATATTAGCACAGCTGCAAACTGTTGTACTGCTTAAAGAAGCAATAAAACTGGCCTTCTTTAGACTAGTTGAGTATCTGGAGCATCAGCATTTGTAGATTCAATTACAGGCTCAAAATGGCCAGAAACAAAGTCCTTTCTGTTGAAACTCATCAGTCCATTCTTGTTCTGAGAAATGAAGGCTGTTCCATGCGAGAAATTGCCAAGATCTTGTACAAAGCTGTGTACTACTCCCTTCACAGAACAGCGCAAACTGGCTCTAACCAGAATAGAAAGAGGATTGGGAGGCCCCGGTGCACAACTGAGGAAAGAGGATTAGTACATTAGAGTGTCTAGTTTGAGAAACAGACGCCTCACAAGTGCTCAACTGTCAGCTTCATTAAATAGTACACACAAAACACCAGTATCAACGTCAAAAGTGAAGAGGCGACTCCGGGATGCTGGCCTTCTAGGCAGAGTTGCAAAGAAAAAGCCATATGTCAGACTGGCCAATAAAAATAAAAGATTAAGATGGGCAAAAGAACACAGACACTGGACAGAGGAACTCTGCCTAGAAGTAGAAGTCCAGCATCCCGGAGTCGCCTCTTCACTGTTGACGTTGAGACTGGTGTATCACAGCCTTCTGATAGGCTAATTGACATAATTTGAGTCAATTAGAGGTGTACCTGTGGATGTATTTTAAGGCCTACCTTCAAACTCAGTGCCTCTTTGCTTGACATCGTGGAAAAATCAAAAGGAATCAGCCAAGACCTCAGAAAAGACCTCCACAAGTCTGGTTCATCCTTGGGAGCAATTTCCAAATGCCTGAAGGTACCACGTTCATCTGTACAAACAATAGCATGCAAGTATAAACACCATGGGACCATGAAGCCGTCATACCGCTCAGGAAGGAGAAGTGTTCTATCTCCTAGAGATGAATGTACTTTGGTGCGAGAAGTGCAAATCAATTCCAGAACAACAGCAAAGGACCTTGTGAAGATTCTGGAGGAAACAGGTACAAAAGTATCTATATCCACAGTAAAACGAGTCCTATATCGACATAACCTGAAAGGCCGCTCAGCAAGGAAGAAGCCACTGCTCCAAAACTGCCATGAAAAAGACAGACTACGGTTTGCAACTGCCAATGGGGACAAAAATCATACTTTTTGGAGAAATGTCCTCTGGTCTGACGAAACAAAAATAGAACTGTTTGGCCATAATGACCATTGTTATGTTTGGAGGAAAAAGGGAGAGGCTTGCAAGCCAAAGAACACCATCCCAACCGTGAAGCACGGGGCTGGCAGCATCATGTTGTGGGGGTGCTTTGCTGCAGGAGGGACTGGTGCACTTCACAGAATAGATCATCTCTCCCAATTGGACAGGGAGAGAACATCATGTGTGAAAACCCCCCAAATTAATCTAACGAGATTGTTGCTTGTTAAATAAACTATTTGTAATTCCCATTACAAGGTCAGTGTGAATCAACAGGTGAAGTTTTCTATGTGCAATACAAGACAATATTAAGGTCAACTCCGTCTCCAGCAGAATGGCAATAACGAGGCTTCAGTTTACCGCCATCCAGCTGCATGCCATTGTAAAGTGAATAAATTAATCCGTGCTCAAACAGCAAAACAAATACAAATAAAGTAAACGATTCAATGAAATGAATACCCTGGATGGCCAGATTAGTCACAAAGCTTTGCCATGGTATATGGCAGGGTTTATGGGGCGGGAGGGACACGGTGGCAGGGTTTGTGGGGGACAGAGTGCCTGTCCACTCAGTGTCCACTCTGGATGGTTGTAGTCTGGCCAGCCAGCACTCTTTGCATCATTAACTCAACTTCTCCCCAGTGTGGTGTTTTGGCTGCTATCGCCGTGTATCTGCACACTAAATGCCAGGAACAACAGAAGTCAAGGAGGCAGAGAGAGAAAGACAGAGAGAGACAACTTTTTCTCAGACACAGCATTTGCTTCTGCATTGCTATGGATAAAAGTGTCTGTTAAATTGCATATATTATTATTATATTATTGTGATATATTAGTCATACTGTATGAAAACATAAGAAAAGCATCCACCATGTCATGTTATGATCCTATTGCCAAGGTAACAATGAGGGAGATACTGTACGTTTTTAAGGTCGGTACTATTTTGGGAAGGTTTTGCATGGTTGGTCCTCTGAGCTTAAGAATAAATACATGTCCCAGTCTGCTCCCTGGCTGTGAAGGAGAGATCAGAGACAGAGAATCCAGCCCCAGACCCTCAGCAGAGCTTCTGAGCCTGCAGCTGCCCAGGGGGTGATGGGCTGGGCGCTGGGCTATCAGCGGTGCTGAAGCAAGCGCTAGACTTGGCCCCAGGCTACAAAGAGCCCAGATCTCCTAGCAGCCCGGTCTGATGGGGTGGTGACAAAGACAGGTGCTACCTCTTGCCAAATGCTTCTGAGTCACCGAGGTGGGAGGAAAGGAATAGAGCAGCTAGCCCGTGGAGCTGAGCTGTCTGTGAACGGTGATTATTAAAATGGGAGGTCCCTAATGAGAGGATGTGGACTAAGGACACCAAGAGAGAGAGACTCACAGCCACACCATTCGGGTTGGTTCAGAACAGTCCCACGCTGCTGTTGGTCTCCTGTACACACGGCCAAGAAAGAATTCCTTAAATCGCTTCTCTCTCAGTATTGTCAATAGAAACACAGGAACGGGCGTATGTGCTGGAGCCTGTTTAGGAATACTATTGTTTCTACGTGTTTCGGCGAAAGGCTTCAGGTTATGCTAGTGTTCATAACATAACAAGGAATCGTCATTGTTCCTTCCCTATATGTTTCCGTAGGCCTCTGGTCAAATGTGGTGCATTATAGAGGGGATAGGATGCCATTTGGGACGGACTCAGAGATAACTAGTAGTGTACAGCAGTCAAAACAGTAGCTACAGTTGAGGATAGGAGAGTCGTCTAGGACTCATCCACTGGTCATACTGTGGTCTTTAAGTGTGCTGCTCCACCGGAGTGGTTTTATCAGGCTGTGCAGACGGATTAAAGAGCCACGCATGCAACGTCAACAAACACACTTATGCAGCCCTTCCTTGGCTGAGATCGTGCATTGAATATGTATAGTCTGTGTGTGGCATTCCAACCCTGTATTCCCAATACGGTATCACTAACGCTAATCAACACACACACACACACACACACACACACACACACACACACACACACACACACACACACACACACACACACACACACACACACACACACACACACACACACACACACACACACACACACACAGCATGACACGTTAACCTTGGTACATCAAAGCAGAAGCTTTTACAGATAAATAATAGATGAGCACGGGAGTCCGTTCCATCTGCCCTGTAAAGTGTTGCTTATAGGGGAAGAAAGACACTACTGCAAAAACACTACACTACAGGCCATTATAAACACAGTGCCTTCCCATTGTGTATTATTTTGTTTATACCCAGAAAAATTCAAAAATTTAAAAAAGCTATCAGAATATCTAATAAATAATATATGCCATTTAGCAGACACTTTTATCCAAAGCGACTTAGTCATGCGTGCATACATTTTATGTATGGCTTCTGCATTCCAGTATTTGTCTTTGCTTTTGAATCACTGGTTGTTTTTCAGTATGTTTTTGATGACTCCAGTATAATTAAGAGGAATCCTGCTTTAAATGGAAGTGGTGAATGGCAATACAAACCCAAAATTAAATAGCAAGTGTGGCCCTGTGTATTAACGAGCGAAAGGCAAGATTGGACACATTAAAATGCACCTCGGAGCAAAATACTCATTATTTTTACACTTGTACAGTCGGAGGAGGGGGGGGGGGGGCGGCTGCATTATATGAGACTAACACTTGAGATTAGCGGATCAGAATAAGGGGGTGGATTTGAATGTATTCCATCTATGGCTTCATGTTATTATTTCTGAAGCGTTTCCAGAATGAGATGGAAGGTACATGGAAAATGTATTTAAACATGACAGTGTAGCGGGAATTACTTGAAGCTACAAAATACTGCTGTCAGAAGCCCTTCAGTTCTGTCACAGTTGGCTGGAACAGAGCTAGCTAGGCCAGGCCAGTGACCTGGAAGAAATGCATAAATGTATGCATTTATGCATAAGATATAAAAGTATTTAAATTTAGATTTGCTGATGTTCCATTGGAGCTTCCCCCATAACCCTCATCTCAATTACCCACATCCCATTACATATGTGACATGAAAGTTAGTATAGCTCTCATGTATACCCATCACAACAAAAACATTATTTATCAGTTATATCTGATTCTATGACTTTATCTGATGGTATATCTTTATAAGGGACCTGTGGGATGTGGGCATGGAAAGTGGACCAGGGGGTTTAGATGGTAATCTTCGGGCCATGCTGGCAGCAGCAGTGCTCTGAAATATGTTTTATGAACTTTCAGAGTAATAGCGGCCGCTGCTCTCTCCCCCTCCCTCCCATGCTCCCTCTTCCCCCCTTCATTCCATTTCGGCCCAATGTGTGGACAGAGGGATGGAATTTCAAATGGACAGTCCTCACTTTCACCATCACTTCTATGATTGCCTTTCTGATAAGACTTTTTATTCCTCCCCCTCACTCTGTTGGTGTATGCTGGGAATTGTATGAGCGAGTGGTGTCTGGAGTTAAATCACCTGTGTTTTATTTTTGGTTTCCTTGTCTTGGTGCTTTTCCTTGTTCTGCTGATTAAGGTTGTTGACTTCAGTGGTAGAATTAGGTATATTGTATTTCTTGTTGGAATTTTCCTGGTTTTGGTGGGGATGGCGACCCACATGGGGACGCCGTCCCTGTCACTTCGGCACTGCTTCAGGTGTGTTACTGAAGCTACTGTCACTGTGGAGGAGTTTCTGGTCTCCGTAGGAGAAAAGGTAGGCTATGAAAATGTTGCTTTTGCGTCTCGGATGAATAAAGAGGTGGTGGTTTTTCTTAAAGAAGAGCATCTTGTTGATCGGATGGTTGAGCATGGCGTAAATCTTAACGGTGGTTATGGCGTTGAACTGAGCTGACATGTTTTTTCTGCTCTCCTGTCAATTTCGGCTAACCTTCTTTTAAATAATTTTAGTCTCTTATTTTAAATCCTCGTTACACAAACAGCAATTTTCTTGGACAATTTCAGGCGTAAATACATCCATTTTGAATCGACAACCAACGATGTCGACGACCTAAACCAGAACCAAGGGGTTTTGGAAGCAATCTCTGCCATGAGGGCTGACTTTTCCACCAAACTCAAAGGTGTCCTAACAGAGATTAGTGAGGTTAAATGTGACCTTCAAGCCTACTCCACACGCTTGGACAAAGCAGAGGAACGAATTAGCATGGTGGAAGATACTGTCGTCACTGTCAAAATTTGGGGCAATGACAATTTCACACCTGCTAAAAATGACTTTGGGTTTAAAGAATGGGCTACAAAAGGTATTGTTAACGTAATGGACTTATACAATGAAAAAGGGCTCATGTCATTTGAAGAACTAAAGGGAAGATTTAACTTACCACAAAAGCATGTTTTCAAATAATTACAATTGAGAAGCTTTATTTTTTCCAGTCTAAAACAATCTGCCCTACAACCTCCTTTACAAACTTTAGAAACGCTCTTTGTTAATATGTGTTATGGGAGAGGTCACATGACACACAAGACAACTCTGATAGTAAGAGACTTCAGTGGATACAAGATATGCAGGAAGATATTTCAGCAGAGGACTGGGGTATGATATGCTCTAGAGCTCAGATACAGACACTAAACACCCGCCTGAGATTGTTGCAATACAACTGGATCATGAGAACATATATCACCCCTGTTAAGCTCCACAAATTTGACCCTAATATCCCAGACCTGTGTGTTAAATGTAACACGCATTTAGGCACCTTGTTTCATTGCCTGTGGGAATGTGCTGAGATACAAAAGTTTTGGAGCTCAGTACTTCGCTATATACTACTGGTCAAAAGTTTTGGAGCTCAGTACTGCGCTATATACTACTGGTCAAAAGTTTTGGAGCTCAGTACTGCGCTATATACTACTGGTCAAAAGTTTTGGAGCTCAGTACTGCGCTATATACTACTGGTCAAAAGTTTTGGAGCTCAGTACTGCGCTATATACTACTGGTCAAAAGTTTTGGAGCTCAGTACTGCCCTATATACTACTGGTCAAAAGTTTTGGAGCTCAGTACTGCGCTATATACTACTGGTCAAAAGTTTTGGAGCTCAGTACTGCGCTATATACTACTGGTCAAAAGTTTTGGAGCTCAGTACTGCGCTATATACTACTGGTCAAAAGTTTTGGAGCTCAGTACTGCGCTATATACTACTGGTCAAAAGTTTTGGAGCTCAGTACTGCCCTATATACTACTGGTCAAAAGCTTTGGAGCGCAGTACTGCGCTATATACTACTGGTCAAAAGTTTTGGAGCTCAGTACTGCGCTATATACTACTGGTCAAAAGTTTTGGAGCTCAGTACTGCCCTATATACTACTGGTCAAAAGTTTTGGAGCTCAGTAATGCCCTATATACTACTGGTCAAAAGTTTTGGAGCTCAGTACTGCGCTATATACTACTGGTCAAAAGTTTTGGAGCACAGTACTGCGCTATATACTACTGGTCAAAAGTTTTGGAGCTCAGTACTGCGCTATATACAACTGGTCAAAAGTTTTGGAGCTCAGTACTGCGCTATATACTACTGGTCAAAAGTTTTGGAGCTCAGTACTGCGCTATATACTACTGGTCAAAAGTTTTGGAGCTCAGTACTGCGCTATATACTACTGGTCAAAAGTTTTGGAGCTCAGTACTGCGCTATATACTACTGGTCAAAAGTTTTGGAGCTCAGTACTGCGCTATATACTACTGGTCAAAAGTTTTGGAGCTCAGTACTGCCCTATATACTACTGGTCAAAAGCTTTGGAGCTCAGTACTGCGCTATATACTACTGGTCAAAAGTTTTGGAGCTCAGTACTGCGCTATATACTACTGGTCAAAAGTTTTGGAGCTCAGTACTGCGCTATATACTACTGGTCAAAAGTTTTGGAGCTCAGTACTGTGCTATATACTACTGGTCAAACGTTTTGGAGCTCAGTACTGCGCTATATACTACTGGTCAAAAGTTTTGGAGCTCAGTACTGCGCTATATACTACTGGTCAAAAGTTTTGGAGCTCAGTACTGCGCTATATACTACTGGTCAAAAGTTTTGGAGCTCAGTACTGCGCTATATACTACTGGTCAAAAGTTTTGGAGCTCAGTACTGCCCTATATACTACTGGTCAAAAGTTTTGGAGCTCAGTACTGCCCTATATACTACTGGTCAAAAGTTTTGGAGCTCAGTACTGTGCTATATACTACTGGTCAAAAGTTTTGGAGCTTAGTACTGCGCTATATACTACTGGTCAAAAGTTTTGGAGCTCAGTACTGCGCTATATACTACTGGTCAAAAGTTTTGGAGCTCAGTACTGCGCTATATACTACTGGTCAAAAGTTTTGGAGCTCAGTACTGTGCTATATACTACTGGTCAAAAGTTTTGGAGCTTAGTACTGCGCTATATACTACTGGTCAAAAGTTTTGGAGCTCAGTACTGCGCTATATACTACTGGTCAAAAGTTTTGGAGCTCAGTACTGCGCTATATACTACTGGTCAAAAGTTTTGGAGCTCAGTACTGCGCTATATACTACTGGTCAAAAGTTTTGGAGCTCAGTACTGCGCTATATACTACTGGTCAAAAGTTTTGGAGCTCAGTACTGCGCTATATACTACTGGTCAAAAGTTTTGGAGCTCAGTACTGCGCTATATACTACTGGTCAAACGTTTTGGAGCTCAGTACTGCGCTATATACTACTGGTCAAAAGTTTTGGAGCTCAGTACTGCGCTATATACTACTGGTCAAAAGTTTTGGAGCTCAGTACTGCCCTATATACTACTGGTCAAACGTTTTGGAGCTCAGTACTGCCCTATATACTACTGGTCAAAAGTTTTGGAGCTCAGTACTGTGCTATATACTACTGGTCAAAAGTTTTGGAGCTCAGTACTGCCCTATATACTACTGGTCAAACGTTTTGGAGCTCAGTACTGCGCTATATACTACTGGTCAAAAGTTTTGGAGCTCAGTACTGCCCTATATACTACTGGTCAAAAGTTTTGGAGCTCAGTACTGCGCTATATACTACTGGTCAAAAGTTTTGGAGCTCAGTACTGCGCTATATACTACTGGTCAAAAGTTTTGGAGCTCAGTACTGCCCTATATAATACTGGTCAAAAGTTTTGGAGCTCAGTACTGCCCTATATACTACTGGTCAAAAGTTTTGGAGCTCAGTACTGTGCTATATACTACTGGTCAAAAGTTTTGGAGCTCAGTACTGCGCTATATACTACTGGTCAAAAGTTTTGGAGCTCAGTACTGCGCTATATACTACTGGTCAAAAGTTTTGGAGCTCAGTACTGCGCTATATACTACTGGTCAAAAGTTTTGGAGCTCAGTACTGTGCTATATACTACTGGTCAAAAGTTTTGGAGCTTAGTACTGCGCTATATACTACTGGTCAAAAGTTTTGGAGCTCAGTACTGCGCTATATACTACTGGTCAAAAGTTTTGGAGCTCAGTACTGCGCTATATACTACTGGTCAAAAGTTTTGGAGCTCAGTACTGCGCTATATACTACTGGTCAAAAGTTTTGGAGCTCAGTACTGCGCTATATACTACTGATCACCTACACCTACTCATTCAAATGTTTTCTATATTTTGACCATTCATTGCGCAATAATAGTGAAGACATCAAAACTATGAAATAACACATATGGAATCATGTAGTATCCAAAAAAGTGTTAAATAAATCAAAATATATTTTATATTTGGGATTCTTCAAATAGCCATCCTTTGCCTTGATGACAGCTTTCATCTGCAGCAGAAAAATATTGTTGTAGGAGGTAAAGATGGATCAGGGGAGCCATTTCCCCAGACTGGTGAGGAGATGCCCAGTATGAGTTATGGGGTACAGAAGGGGGTTCAGGTGGAACTAGTCTCCCAGACTGGTGAGGAGATGCCCAGTATAAGTTATGGGGTACAGAAGGGGGTTCAGGTGGAACTAGTCTCCCAGACTGGTGAGGAGATGCCCAGTATGAGTTATGGGGTACAGAAGGGGGTTCAGGTGGAACTAGTCTCCCAGACTGGTGAGGAGATGCCCAGTATGAGTTATGGGGTACAGAAGGGGGTTCAGGTGGAACTAGTCTCCCAGACTGGTGAGGAGATGCCCAGTATAAGTTATGGGGTACAGAAGGGGGTTCAGGTGGAACTAGTCTCCCAGACTGGTGAGGAGATGCCCAGTATGAGTTATGGGGTACAGAAGGGGGTTCAGGTGGAACTAGTCTCCCAGACTGGTGAGGAGATGCCCAGTATGAGTTATGGGGTACAGAAGGGGGTTCAGGTGGAACTAGTCTCCCAGACTGGTGAGGAGATGCCCAGTATGAGTTATGGGGTACAGAAGGGGGTTCAGGTGGAACTAGTCTCCCAGGCAGTGGAGGAGATGTCCATTACGAGTAATGGGGTACAGGAGGGGGTTCAGGTGGAACTAGTCTCCCAGGCAGTGGAGGAGATGTCCATTACGAGTAATGGGGTACAGGAGGGGGTTCAGGTGGAACTAGTCTCCCAAGCAGTGGAGGAGATGTCCATTACGAGTAATGGGGTACAGGAGGGGGTTCAGGTGGAACTAGTCTCCCAGGCAGTGGAGGAGATGTCCATTACGAGTAATGGGGTACAGAAGGGGGTTCAGGTGGAACTAGTCTCTCAGGCAGTGGAGGAGATGCCCAGTATGAGTTATGGGGTACAGAAGGGGGTTCAGGTGGAACTAGTCTCCCAGGCAGTGGAGGAGATGTCCATTACGAGTAATGGGGTACAGGAGGGGGTTCAGGTGGAACTAGTCTCCCAGGCAGTGGAGGAGATGTCCAGTATGAGTTATGGGGTACAGAAGGGGGTTCAGGTGGAACTAGTCTCCCAGACTGGTGAGGAGATGCCCAGTATGAGTTATTGGGTACAGAAGGGGGTTCAGGTGGAACTAGTCTCCCAGACTGGTGAGGAGATGCCCAGTATGAGTAATGGGGTACAGAAGGGGGTTCAGGTGGAACTAGTCTCCCAGGCAGTGGAGGAGATGTCCATTACGAGTAATGGGGTACAGGAGGGGGTTCAGGTGGAACTAGTCTCCCAGTATGAGTTATGGGGTACAGAAGGGGGTTCAGGTGGAACTAGTCTCCCAGGCAGTGGAGGAGATGTCCATTACGAGTAAATGGGTAAAGGAGGGGGTTCAGGTGGAACTAGTCTCCCAGACTGGTGAGGAGATGCCCAGTATGAGTTATGGGGTACAGAAGGGGGTTCAGGTGGAACTAGTCTCCCAGGCAGTGGAGGAGATGTCCATTACGAGTAATGGGGTACAGGAGGGGGTTCAGGTGGAACTAGTCTCCCAGGCAGTGGAGGAGATGTCCATTACGAGTAATGGGGTACAGGAGGGGGTTCAGGTGGAACTAGTCTCCCAGACTGGTGATGAGATGCCCAGTATGAGTTATGGGGTACAGAAGGGGGTTCAGGTGGAACTAGTCTCCCAGACTGGTGAGGAGATGCCCAGTATGAGTTATGGGGTACAGAAGGGGGTTCAGGTGGAACTAGTCTCCCAGACTGGTGAGGAGATGCCCAGTATGAGTTATGGGGTACAGAAGGGGGTTCAGGTGGAACTAGTCTCCCAGACTGGTGAGGAGATGCCCAGTATGAGTTATGGGGTACAGAAGGGGGTTCAGGTGGAACTAGTCTCCCAGACTGGTGAGGAGATGCCCAGTATGAGTTATGGGGTACAGAAGGGGGTTCAGGTGGAACTAGTCTCCCAGGCAGTGGAGGAGATGTCCATTACGAGTAATGGGGTACAGGAGGGGGTTCAGGTGGAACTAGTCTCCCAGGCAGTGGAGGAGATGTCCATTACGAGTAATGGGGTACAGGAGGGGGTTCAGGTGGAACTAGTCTCCCAGGCAGTGGAGGAGATGTCCATTACGAGTAATGGGGTACAGGAGGGGGTTCAGGTGGAACTAGTCTCCCAGACTGGTGAGGAGATGCCCAGTATGAGTTATGGGGTACAGAAGGGGGTTCAGGTGGAACTAGTCTCCCAGACTGGTGAGGAGATGCCCAGTATGAGTTATGGGGTACAGAAGGGGGTTCAGGTGGAACTAGTCTCACAGACTGGTGAGGAGATGCCCAGTATGAGTTATGGGGTACAGAAGGGGGTTCAGGTGGAACTAGTCTCCCAGACTGGTGAGGAGATGCCCAGTATGAGTTATGGGGTACAGAAGGGGGTTCAGGTGGAACTAGTCTCCCAGACTGGTGAGGAGATGCCCAGTATGAGTAATGGGGTACAGGAGGGGGTTCAGGTGGAACTAGTCTCCCAGACTAGTGAGGAGATGCCCAGTATGAGTTATGGGGTACAGAAGGGGGTTCAGGTGGAACTAGTCTCCCAGGCAGTGGAGGAGATGTCCATTACGATTAATGGGGTACAGGAGGGGGTTCAGGTGGAACTAGTCTCCCAGTATGAGTTATGGGGTACAGAAGGGGGTTCAGGTGGAACTAGTCTCCCAGGCAGTGGAGGAGATGTCCATTACGAGTAAATGGATAAAGGAGGGGGTTCAGGTAGAACTAGTCTCCCAGGCAGTGGAGGAGATGTCCATTACGAGTAATGGGGTACAGGAGGGGGTTCAGGTGGAACTAGTCTCCCAGGCAGTGGAGGAGATGTCCATTACGAGTAATGGGGTACAGGAGGGGGTTCAGGTGGAACTAGTCTCCCAGGCAGTGGAGGAGATGTCCATTACGAGTAATGGGGTACAGGAGGGGGTTCAGGTGGAACTAGTCCCCCAAGCAGTGGAGGAGATGTCCATTCCGAGTAATGGGGTACAGGAGGGGGTTCAGGTGGAACTAGTTTCCCAGGCAGTGGAGGAGATGCCCAGTATGAGTTATGGGGTACAGAAGGGGGTTCAGGTGGAACTAGTCTCCCAGGCAGTGGAGGAGATGCCCAGTATGAGTTATGGGGTACAGAAGGGGGTTCAGGTGGAACTAGTCTCCCAGGCAGTGGAGGAGATGTCCATTACGAGTAATGGGGTACAGGAGGGGGTTCAGGTGGAACTAGTCTCCCAGGCAGTGGAGGAGATGTCCATTACGAGTAATGGGGTACAGGAGGGGGTTCAGGTGGAACTAGTCTCCCAGGCAGTGGAGGAGATGTCCATTACGAGTAATGGGGTACAGGAGGGGGTTCAGGTGGAACTAGTCTCCCAGGCAGTGGAGGAGATGTCCATTACGAGTAATGGGGTACAGGAGGGGGTTCAGGTGGAACTAGTCTCCCAAGCAGTGGAGGAGAGACCCGGAACGAGTAATGGGGTGCAAGTGGGGAGTGTTGAGAGGGATGTGTCAGAGAGGAGTCAGGGGTCTGTGGCCTCAGTTGAGGAGGATCAGGAGAAGGATCTGGACATGATATCCCTGTTGATATGATAGCAGCTGGTGACGACTCAATTTACAATCTAGATGAGGTAAATGGGTTCCTGGCCAGACTTTTGGGAAATCCGTTAAATTGGCAGATTTTATTTATGTTGATAAGTTTGTGACCCCGGACTAGTCATGAACTTACAGGAAAAGGGACATGAACTGAGGTCATTTTTACATGAAAGAGTGAAGGGTGCCTTGATTAGGTCTCGCTTTGCTACCCTCAAGGATATGTTTTTTTTTATAGCTAGGGCAGTCGACATTGCAACGCAAATAGATGATCTGCCTTCGTCTCCCTGATGGGAAGGTGACCACGGATGCGCGGTGAGATGCGCCAACATGCCGTGGATTTCTACTCTGCCCTCTGTTAGGCAGAGGATTGTGATTCTATGTGTGCTGTACAGTTGTTATTACAGGTTGTGAGGATGTTAAGCTTCTCTCAAATGCTCTAAAGGTGTATGAGGGGGTCTACTCAGCTAGAGTTAATTGGGAAAAGTGTGAATCGCTGTGGGCAGGTCAACTTCAGATAGGGTCCACTCCACGCTTACCAAGGGGGCTTCAGATAGGGTCCACTCCACGGTTACCAGGGGGGCTTCAGATAGGGTCCACTCCACGGTTACCAGGGGGGCTTCAGATAGGGTCTACTCCACGCTTACCAGGGGGGCTTCAGATAGGGTCCACTCCACGGTTACCAGGGGGGCTTCAGATAGGGTCCACTCCACGCTTACCAGGGGGGCTTCAGATAGGGTCTACTCCACGGTTACCAGGGGGGCTTCAGATAGGGTCTACTCCACGGTTACCAGGGGGGCTTCAGATAGGGTCCACTCCACGCTTACCAGGGGGGCTTCAGATAGGGTCCACTCCACGCTTACCAGGGGGGCTTCAGATAGGGTCTACTCCACGGTTACCAGGGGGGCTTCAGATAGGGTCCACTCCACGCTTACCAGGGGGGCTTCAGATAGGGTCTACTCCACGGTTACCAGGGGGGCTTCAGATAGGGTCCACTCCACGCTTACCAGGGGGGCTTCAGATAGGGTCCACTCCACGCTTACCAGGGGGGCTTCAGATAGGGTCTACTCCACGGTTACCAGGGGGGCTTCAGATAGGGTCTACTCCACGGTTACCAGGGGGGCTTCAGATAGGGTCCACTCCACGCTTACCAGGGGGGCTTCAGATAGGGTCCACTCCACGCTTACCAGGGGGGCTTCAGATAGGGTCCACTCCACGGTTACCAGGGGGGCTTCAGTGGGGCAGAGATGGGATGAAGACTTAGTTTTTTTCTAGGGTTCAATGTCTTTAAAAAAAAAGAACTGGGAGGGTGTAGTGGAGAAGGTGTGCGAGATTGTCTAGGTGGAAATAGGTGCTACCCAAGCTGTCTTATAAGGGAAGGGTGCTGGTAGCCAATAGCCTAGCCACCTCTATCCTGTGACACAGATTCATGATTTTACAGCCTGATACAAGAGCTTCAGAGGACCCTTGTGAATTTATTCTGGTCTGGATAATATTGGATTAAAGCTTAAACCCTGTAATGCTTTCCTGCGATACCCTGGAGCTGGGGGAGTTCAAAGCGGTGGGAAAGAAGACCATGTACATAATATGTGTAGAAGTGTTCCGTGCTTCATCCCTGGAAGGGGTCAAATCCACGAGGTGGGCGAGTGTGTTTGGACCAGCTGCCTCCCCAAAAGGCTGTTGGTGGTCTTTATACAAACTGCCTATTGAAAAGAGGACAGCCGACCTCCAATGGAGGATTAAACATGGAGCCATAGCCACCAACATGCATCTGCTACACCTGGATCCTACTGTTGTGTCCATTCTGTGCTGAGTCTGAAACTCTGGCACATCAATTTTTACAGTGTCCCAGGTTGGTCGGGATGATTGACCTGATCACTACTTGGTTCTCAGCTTTGGGAGAGGTTTTCTCTTCCCAACTGTTTATATATGGGTTCTCTTACTTAACTTTGTGTCAGAGGCAGTTAAATTAGCAATTTGGAAGACACGAAAGAACAGTATTCGGGGACAGGAGTCTGTGGACTTGGTGGACATGCTGGAGGGGAGGTTGGCAGCGAGACTGAGGCTTGAGTTTGCCTATTACAAACTAGTTAATAACATTGGGCTGTTTATGAGCATATGGGATATTCTGAGGTTGTTGTGTTTAGTTACTCTGGAGGAAGATTTGGTGTTGTTTTTAATTGGTGTTTAACCATGTTTTTGTTTATTTGAGTGTTTATTGTGTTGTGGGATCCCAGACCCAATAAAGTTTTTTTTAAACTCTCTCTCTCTCTCTCTCCCACTCTCTCTTCCCCTCTATTCCTTCTCTCACTCCCTATCCTGTCTCATCATGTATTCTCATCCCATCCTGCTCCCTCCATCCCTATACTGCATTAACCTTACCATTCTGTAGAAGTCGTATTCACCAGCAGATCTCTCTGAAGGCTTCTACTGCTGAGATACCTTTTAGTGGCCTTCTAGGAACCTTTCAAACCCCTCCGCATAAGCCCCTCTACCTTCCATACCCTCCATCCACTCCAATAAGTCCATTACAAAGAGATGGGTAGATCACTGACAGAGCTGTGGCTCTCTGGGGGGTCCCAGCAGACAGCTTTACACATTGAGAGTGTTCACACATCACTGGCCAAACATGGTTCTGTGAGAGGGGAATGCTGGAGGTGATGGTCATTGCTAGTTGTGGGGGGGGGGGGGGGGGGGGGACTGAGTGGACTGAGTGCCCTATGACCTCTGCTCAGAGTTGGTTGATTGACCGCACCGGTGCCCTTCAGCGTCCACTATGTAGGATTGCAACCCCCCCCCCCCCCCCGCAACACATACCCACACATACCGCAACACATACCCACACATACCGCAACACATACCCACACATACCGCAACACATACCCACACACAAATGAAAAAACACGCACACAAAAACCCACACAGACATAAACCCTGGAGCCGGGCCATGCCCACAGAACTCTCTGAACTGTCTGACTGGAGCTAAATCCAGAAAAAGTGCTGCTTAGATACCAGCTAAGAGCTGTCATTTGGCATCTATTACCCTACTTGAAGAAAAGGTACATGCACAGTGTTGCAGCTGAAGCAACCTAGACCACAGCCTCCAGTTAGAGGAGCAACAGCTGAATCCCATCCAACAAGCTGAGGCACTGGGAGTTTCTCTCTATATGCTGGCGTTGCTCAATATTGAGCACTGGGTTCCTTCTCAAGGGATTGTTTCTGGCATAACAACGTACTGTAAGCTTCCCCTCTTTAGCCTCTAGCCTCTTGGCCTTTCCGTGGTGCCCTGCTCTCCTCCTACAAGCCCTGATTTTGGACGCTAATCAAAGATTTGTTTGAGCAAAGATACTCCAACCTCAATCAATTAAGTCCAGTGGGGTCACTGGCTCCTGGAGAAAGTCTGAAATGATTTATGCGTTGCAAAGGACACTGCAGTATTAATTAGTGACCTACTGCAGGAAGGAAGATGGAGCAAAGCTCTTCCTGTTTTTTTATTGATGGTTCAGGGTTTCTCTCTCTCCCCCCTCTTTCCTTTCCTCTCTTTCTTTGTTTGTCTTGTTTGTGATGCTGTGTCTCTTCTTTTTCTGCTCCTGTCTGTGTCCTGCCTGCTGCTTGTCATGATTATTATTCCCCAGGTTTCTCTCCTCTCTCTCTGACACTCCACAGGGCCCTGGTCCCACAGCTGAATACACACTATCCTCATTATCCCGTTTTATTGTGCAGATGAAGGAAGCAGAAAACCGCTTTTGGTATCCACCGCTGCGTTACACAAGTGGCACCGTGGCGTTGGTCAATTTCTAGATCCATGGGCCCCTCCTCCGGCTCTGTGGCTGCTGCCCCCCCCCCCCCCCCCCCCCCCCCCCCCCCCCGCCAACATCCAGTCTAACCTCCAGCACAGTGGATCACATCATCTGTCTCCACTTCCTTCCAGCCCTCAGCCAGCCCTCAGCCAGCCCTCAGCCAGCCCTCAGCCAGCCCTCAACCAGCCCTCAGCCAGCCCTCAACCAGCCCTCAGCCAGCCCCATTCAGCCAGCATGTCACAATGCACCCTCTCACTGTCTCTCCCTCTGAACAGTACAGTATAGAGAGTAATGTATATATGCATCCCTGATACAGCATATGAGAGTGCAGATTGCAAATTATGTACACTGCCTTAAGTGTCCAGGCCATCCATGCTGAGAGCAGCATTCTGACACATCGCTCTGTTTTTACAGATAGGAATCAAAATAATTGTGCACAGCAAAAAGAGGGAGTTCAAGGACTTTGATTTTGATTTGGAAATCTATCTATCATTGGAGGGCAGGAGGAGATAAACCATGATGTTTTATAGACGCTGGATTCTGGCCAGAGGGCCATGCTAGGAAGAGGAGGAGAGCAGACAGACACTGTCAGCCCAGACTTCCTGCCCTGCCTGCCGGGCCTGGAGAACACAGACACAAGAACAAGAGCATACACAAGTGTATGCATGTGCACGCACACACACACGGATGGTCAGCAAAAAGTCGAGACAGCCAATATATGTTGTGACAAAACATCACATCAATACCATAACATCATCATGAAAAGACTGCCACTGGACCTCACTGGACCTCACTGCTCCACTGGACCTCACTGCTCCACACTGGACCTCACTGTTCCTTAGTGGACCTCACTGCACCTCACTGCTCCACACTGGACCTCACTGCTCCTCACTGCTCCACACTGCTCCTCACTGCTCCACACTGGACCTCACTGCTCCTCACTGCTCCACACTGGACCTCACTGCTCCACACTGGACCTCACTGCTCCTCACTGCTCCACACTGCTCCTCACTGCTCCACACTGGACCTCACTGCTCCACACTGGACCTCACTGCTCCACACTGGACCTCACTGCTCCACACTGGACCTCACTGCTCCTCAGTGGACTGCAACTGGACCTCACTGCTCCACACTGGACCTCACTGTTCCTTAGTGGACCTCACTGCTCCTCAGTGGACTGCCACTGGACCTCACTGCTCCTCACTGGACCTCACTGCTCCTCAGTGGACTGCCACTGGACCTCACTGCTCCACACTGGACCTCACTGTTCCTTAGTGGACCTCACTGCTCCTCAGTGGACTGCCACTGGACCTCACTACTCCTCACTGGACCTCACTGCTCCACACTGGACCTCACTGTTCCTTAGTGGACCTCACTGCTCCTCAGTGGACTGCCACTGGACTTCACTGCTCCTCACTGGACCTCACTGCTCCTCACTGCTCCTCACTGGACCTCACTACTCCTCACTGCTCCTCACTGGAACTCACAGGTCCTCACTGGACCTCACTGCTCCTCACTGGACCTCACTGCTCCTTACTGCTCCTCACTGGACTGCCACTGGACCTCACTGCTCCTCACTGGAACTCACTGCTCCACACTGGACCTCACTGCTCCTCACTGCTCCTCACTGGACCTCACTGCTCCTCACTGGACATCACTGCTCCTCACTGCTCCACACTGGACCTCACTGCTCCTTAGTGGACTGCCACTGGACCTCACTGCTCCTCACTGGACCTCACTGCTCCACACAGGACCTCACTGCTCCTTAGTGGACCTCACTGCTCCTCATTGGATGTAGTTCTGGATGTAACAGTGTGATACAATACTACAGCCTCATACAGAAAGGCAGGCTACACCATTCGACCGCAACCAGCCATTGTGATATGCACTAGACTACAACAGGCACTAGACTACAACAGGCACTAGACTACAACAGGCACTAGACTACAACAGGCACTAGACTACAACAGGCACTACATTACTACAGGCACTACATTACTACAGGCACTACATTACTACAGGCACTACATTACAACATGCACTACATTACAACAGACACTACATTACTACAGGCACTACATTACTACAGGCACTACATTACTACAGGCACTACATTACAACAGGCATTACATTACAACAGGCACTATATTACAACATACACTACATTACAACAGACACTACATTACTACAGGCACTACATTACAACAGGCATTACATTACAACAGGCACTATATTACAACATACACTACATTACTACAGGCACTACATTACAACAGGCACTACATTACTACAGACACTACATTACAACATGCACTACATTACAACAGACACTACATTACTACAGGCACTACATTACTACAGGCACTACATTACAACATGCACTACATTACAACAGGCACTACATTACTACAGACACTACATTACTACAGGCACTACATTACTACAGGCACTACATTACAACAGGCACTACATTACAACAGGCACTACATTACTACAGGCACTACATTACAACAGGCACTACATTACAACAGGCACTACATTACAACATACACTACATTACTACAGGCACTACATTACTACATGCACTACATTACTACAGGCACTACATTACAACATGCACTACATTACAACATGCACTACATTACAACAGACACTACATTACTACAGGCACTACATTACAACAGGCATTACATTACAACAGGCACTACATTACAACAGACACTACATTACAACAGGCACTACATTACTACAGGCACTACATTACTACAGGCACTACATTACAACAGGCACTACATTACTACAGGCACTACATTACAACATGCACTACATTACAACAGACACTACATTACTACAGGCACTACAATACAACAGACACTACATTACTACAGGCACTACATTACTACAGGCACTACATTACAACAGACACTACATTACTACAGGCACTACATTACTACATGCACTACATTACAACAGACACTACATTACTACAGGCACTACATTACTACAGGCACTACATTAATACAGGCACTACATTACTACAGGCACTACATTACAACATGCACTACATTACAACAGACACTACATTACAACAGGCACTACATTACTACAGACACTACATTACTACAGGCACTACATTACTACAGGCACTACATTACTACAGGCACTACATTACAACAGACACTACATTACTACAGGCACTACATTACTACATGCACTACATTACAACAGACACTACATTACTACA